>NC_045976.1:26361303-27018547 GCF_010909765.2 Amblyraja radiata
CAAAAAAAACAAAATACATTTTGAAGACTAAAATATGGACATCGTTGACACCTTTTTTTTCTCGTTTCTCGTTTTCTCGTTTAATCCCAGGCTAACGTTTATCACAATGAAAATCGCTAAAACATATTTTCTGGCCATTATCAATGATTTTTAATCATAATATGCAGAGAACAAATTGGTTGTGGGCCTATCAGTGTTTTGGTGTGTACAATTTGCAGGTACTTCAGTGACAGTGGCCTGCATTGGAATACCTTGAGAAGAACAGAGCAAGTATTAGTTACATCCAAGTCTGATTCTCGATTAAGGCAGGGGTTATCTGGTGAGAAGGGGCATTAGTTCCTGATTACCCACATATCTGTAGACTCAAAGCCCCAAGAATTCTCGGTCAGCTTCTGACAATAAGGCTGCAAGAAACACAACTCTCTGAGCAGATGGTGTGGATGTACAGCTGCTTTCCTATAATAAACTGCCCAGAAACAGGTTTATCATTTTAGGTCAATAGCAATGCAAGACATTAGTAAGATGAAGGAATTTATTTTAATGTAATCATTCCACGTTTATATATCTTGCCAGAGGTGCACACAAGACGGACAAAGATGACAGCAAGTTGCAAACTCGCCAATGGGGTGATTTGAGGAGCACCAGATGCACATTTCGCTTGATCGCAGTCCAACATTTCACTGCATGTATCAACTGTCCCGTTACAGACTGCCAGAATCATTATATTATACTCTGTAGTCAAGCATAACACTTAAAATTCAGAGATCCAGTTAAACAACTTTATAGACATCGAACGTTTTTTTCATAAATGTTCTCTTTGTACCCTTCCATATCTCCAGTTTCCCTCTCCCCTGACTCTCAATCTGAAGAAGGGACGCGACCCGAAACATCACCCATTCCTTCTATCAAGAGATGCTGCCTGTCCCGCTGAGTTACTCCAGGATGTTGTGTCTTACTTCGAATGTTCCAATTGCTCGAAATAATATAATTTAAATTCGGTCTGAACAATTGGCCGGACATGGCAATATCTTCACCCTGATCATCTTATTTTGGGACCCTCTTTCTATAATTGTGTTGACCAAAATATTCCAGATCAGCGGAACCACTTCGGGACTGGTGGAGATCGTTTAGGGGCGGGGATGTAGCGGGATTGGTTGGCTTGAGAGCACATTTTACGGGAATAAAACGCATTTTCCCGGCTATGTTCCCAAAACATTGCAAGGGGGAGGAATAAAACCACAGGAGCAGCGACGGGAGGCTGTGCGCGTCGCTGACAGTCAGTCACCATGCTGGGGGCAGCGAGAATCATCCTCTTTCTCTGCACTCTCATCCTGTCAGGTCTGGTGTTTCCTACTTTGTGTGTGTGTGTGTATGTGTGAAGCGGAGTGAAAGTTGCACTGACCAGGGGCTCACTGGAAGAGCCGAGTGAATCCTATCTCGATACCTGGTGAATTGACGGTTCGCAGCCCGGCGGTGTTTGAATGCGAAATGTGGCTAGGTAGGACCAAATATCCTATAGCAAGGTCCGCTATAGGATCGTTGGGTAGGACGCTGATTAATATTCCCGTTGGAGTCAAACTCCGAGAGTGACTAGAACTGTGATAACGTGACTTCAATAACTTTAATGACGTTGTTTTGTTGAACGCGAACTTTTGAGCGACAAGCAGTGGCTGTTTCTCAAGTCTAGTAAACCTCCCATCAGGTTGCCCCTCGCTTGTGTGTTGGAAATGCCCCCGAGCGCTTTCTCCTTAAATCGCATTGAAAGGCTCGAGTCCTCCTGCATGAAATCCTCTGTCGCATGTCCCGCTGAGTTATAACTCCAGCATTTTGTGTCTCTCGCTGGACGTTTCGCTTTATGTCACGGTTCATTGATGCAGGTTTAACCTTGGACCATGCGGAGTTAGGTGTTGTTATCTGTTGAAAGGAACTGCAGATGCTGGTTTACACCGAAGATAGGCACAACATTCTGGAGTAACTCGGCGGGACAGGCAGCATCTCCGGAAAGAAGGAATGGATTCTTCGGTCTGAAGAATGGTCTCGACCCGAGACGTCACACATTCCTTCTCTCTAGAGATGCTGCCTGTCCCGCTGAGTTACTCAGGTGAACATGGATTGGTGACTTTTCGGGTCCGAAGAACGGCCCCGACCCGAAACGTCACCTTTTCATGTTCTCATGGGATGCTGCCTGGCCCACTGAGTTACTCCAGCACTTTATGTTTTCTGTTGTTATCTGTTCGTGGAGTCGGAGAGTTAAAAATAATTTGATATTTGCTCCGTTTGAGGTGCCAGCTTAATAGTCAGTGTGTTCTGTTTCCCTCTTACCTCGAATATCTCAGTTGTAAGCAGCGAGGTGTTCAGGAAGATTGAGATGCTGTCTATGGGAGTTACCGCAAACCTGGGGGGGGGGGGGGGTCTCCACCCTTTGTTAATGTTACAATCGTCCATAACTCAATACTCTTCCGTCAGGGGGTGGGGTAATGGAACAGAAACCTATCTTCTCTCCACTCGTGCGTTCCTCTCCTGTCTTTGAGATCTTAATCCTAAAGTAAATACAGTGGAAAGAAAATAACATTGACCCATTCTACTGATTAGATTCTGGCATTAATGAATGTAATAAATTTAATTAAGTTGGCGACATCGACAGCCCTGATTGACAGAAGCGAATACCATTGAATTGGATTAAGTTGTGACGGACCGAGTGAAGGAATGTTTTTTTCCGGTGAAACATGGGCCATTTGTCTGCTCAACGATAATTGTTTAACTCTGCAGAGACATTATTTTGGGTGGTCGCTGATGTCGATTATTCATTTCATAACTGAATAAAAATAGTTGATTTCATTAGCTTTGCCACTAACTTTCACCCTGCCCTCTAATTCTGCTGGACTATCTCTGACAATAAACTCACTGACTCCTACAGTTACCTGGACTACATCTCTTCCCACCTGCCTCTTACAAATATACCTTCCCCACTTTCAGTTTCACCATCTCTGCTGCATTGGCTCCCAAGATAAGGTTACACTCAAAAACATGTCCTCTTTAGTAAATGTGGATTATTTCCATTCTTGTAGATGGATCCCTCGCCCATGTCTTAGGTAGACACAAAAAGCTGGAGTAACTCAGCGGGACAAGCAGCATCTCTGGAGAGAAGGAATGGGTGACATTTCGGGCCGAGACCCTTCACCCGTGTCTTCTGTGTCCCTTAGTTCTCCTCTTGCTCCCTCTCTCCCCAGACAGAACATGAATAGAGTTTCACCCCATTAGCCTCTGCATCCAACACATCTGACATTTTTGCCCCCTTCCCACTGACTGTCAAGTCACCCCATTCCCACCCCTTTAACTTTCTGTACAGGCCACCCCCCTCCATAACCTCTTGATTCACTCATCCCTTCCAACACAAACCACCCCGCCCCCAGGTACATTCTAATGCAACTACAGGAGATATAACACTTGTCACTATATCCTCTCCCTCGCATCTATCCAAGGACCCCAGCAATCCTTCCAGATGAGACAGAGGCTCACATGCACCTTCTCTAACTTCATCTACTGCATGGAGTTCTCTCAATGTAGGTTCCTTCACATTGGCAAGGCCAAGGATAGACTTTCGACGAACACTTGTCCTTGGCCCATCAAGACCTATTAGATCTCTTAATTGCTAACCATTTTTACACCCCTCCCAATATCCATATTGACCATTCTTCCCTGGGCCACTTCCATTTTAGAGCACCTCATATGGTAGCTTACAACCCAATGAACATTAAATTCTCCAGTTTTAGGTAACAACCCAAACTCCCTCTCATACCTGTGCCTCAAACGATGCACACCCATTTTCCCCACTCTCCTGCCTTTCCCATTCCCTCTTCTATATCCTCGCATTGGCTCTTTTTTCCTGATCTTGCATTATTGTATCTTCTTTCCATCTCTGACCGTTGTCCACCCATCTTCGAATGACCCCCCCCCCCCCCTCCCCCTCACCCGTATCCAAATCACTTGCCTGGGCTTGTCTGAATTAGTCTGAAGAAAGGTCCCGATCCAAAATGCTACCTATCATTGTCTTCCCGGGATGCTGCCTGATCTACTGAGTCACTCCCGAACTTCGTGTCTTTTAAAAAAATAAAACCCAGGCACATAGTTTGTCATTGCCAGCTGGAAATAACGTACTCATCTCCTTCAATTCCACAAGTTAATATAATTCCGTCTAATGATTGCAGTGTAGAAATAAGAGTAATATTTTGTATTCCGTGCACGGGGAGCACAAATAAAGATTGCAGTTTGGTTCTGGGGCTTGGAATGTGCAAGACAAATGGCCTTGTATATCCAGCGCAGGGAATGACGCTGTGACTGTTTATTTAACTTTCAGTGAGAGGTCTGAGTGCATTCACAAACTCTTTACTAAGTTGAAGTGCAATTGTCCCAGAAGTATCTGCAGTGCTCAGTTTACAGCAAACGATCGGTTTAGAAATCCGGCTTGAGCTGCTTTATCTTGACGCTCTCGGCAACCTGAGACAAGTGTGTGGGTGGAGATTAGCCACGAGTGAAAGCGAACCACGCTTCCCCGATTAGAAATGTAAACACAGGTTGAAGGAAGAGGCAGAACCTTTAATAGAATCAGCATTGATGTGTTAATGTTTCCTACTGAGGAATATCTTCATTTCACTTTCGTTGTTTGCACATGTTCAATTTTGTTTTAATTTGAATAATGACATCACATCAACGCGGTATTTGTCTTGTTTAGAAATAATTTAATGATGACTGCAGGGACCCTAAATGTAAACCAACACTGCGGGTAATTATAGGATGTTAATGTGATTGTGTATTCTGCTGAAACTAACAGTGATATACCAAGGTCATTATTGACTAGTAGGTGGGTTGGAGTAGATGCTCTGGATTCAAACGGGTAAATCGCCGATTGATGGGTTGTGAAATCTCTTATGCGTAAGAACCGTGTCAAAGCATCAGTGTGTTTTTGTGTATGCCAGTGAAGGGTCATTACGATTAATGTGGGTGGATTTCTAGAATCCGATCTAAATTTTCATTGTGAAAAGTTCTGAATGAACTGTTTTCCTTGAGCCCTATTGATGTGCTGTTGGAAACGGCTGGATAAGTTGCTCATTCATGATCCCGTGAATCGGCAAGTTCCTACTGCCTCTGCTTGTTGCTGAAATGAGTCTGAAACTAGCGGCAGTTACCAGAATCAAATGTTATTGTTGACAAGAAGTATGAACTGACAGATTTATGAATCTAACCCACACAAACTTTTGCCCCACAACATTGATTACACTGCGAGTCGGGTCGGGTCAGGTAGTCTCAGGTTACTAAAATGGGCGTGGAAAAATGCCCATGATCCCCTCCATAGCGTACTACACGTCAGTCCATTGCATTTCGCAGGAGTAGCCTATCTTGCTCCGCTATAAGATCTTTGGCTGATACGAGCTGGTGTCCTCTGAACTTCGCACGCAGTGGAGTTCAAAGGTAGTGACAACAAATGTGTTAAAAGCAAGCCTGTGTGTATTGGAGGTATAATGGTAATGACAGTGAGAGTATGTTAAATGGCAAATACTAGCTGCAGTATTCTGTACTACACATGGAGTGCAGTTCAAAGGTAGGGGAAATGGCCGTGTTAAATAACAGATACAGATACGACCTGGCGCCTTTGTTTAATGTATTAATGAATTGTACCATTGGGACCAACACCTTTTGTGACTTCTACAATAGTGTGCACAGATAAGGACTTCACTTTGTAAAGAGTGTTTGGAGTGTACACAAATGATTGTCCTATGTATATGGTATAAGGGAGATTAAACCTATTTCCATTTTCTGCAAGAATATTAGCAGGGACTGATGCATTGTGCACAATTTTAAGCACCCATATTAACATCGGAAAATGATTCAATACAGATGACCAGAGATGACCATTTGGAATTGAAAAGGAAGATGTGAGAAGTTGAGGCTTTCTTTTAGAAACATAGAAACATAGAAAATGGGTGCAGGAGTAGGCCATTCGGCCCTTCGAGCCTGAACCGCCATTCAATATGATCATGGCTGATCATCCAACTCGGTGTCCTGTACCTGCCTTCTCTCCATACCCCCTGATCCCTATAGCCACAAGGGCCACATCTAACTCCCTCTTCAATATAGCCAATGAACTGGCCTCAACTACCTTCTGTGGCAGAGAATTCCAGAGATTCACCACTCTCTGTGTGAAAAATGTTTTTCTCATCTCGGTCCTACAAGACTTCCCCCTTATCCTTAAACTGTGACCCCTTGTTCTGGACTTCCCCAACATCGGGAACAATCTTCCTGCATCTAGCCTATCCAACCCCTTAAGATTTTTGTAAGTTTCTATAAGATCCCCCCTCAATCTTCTAAATTCTAGCGAGTACAAGCCGAGTCTATCCAGTCTTTCTTCATATGAAAGTCCTGACACCCCAGGAATCAGTCTGGTGAACCTTCTCTGTACTCCCTCTATGGCAAAAATGTCTTTCCTCAGATTAGGAGACCAAAACTGTACGCAATACTCCAGGTATGGTCTCACCAAGACCCTGTACAACTGCAGTAGAACCTCCCTGCTCCTATACGCAAATCCTCAATTTTCAAGTTGATGAATATAAAGGGTGCCCTCTACTCTAATTATCAAAGTTTAACTAGAGATAGTCAATGTAAGGGTTGAGCTACACAAGCATGGGACTGGAACTGGATCCAGGAACTGGAAAGATTCACAGCTTTTGATGGGCTGATTGGCCTGTTATTGTGCTACTTTATTTGATAAGTTCAGTTTTATTTTTGACCTATTTTATCCACGAAATGTCTTAATTAAAATTGATGAAATTTTGGTACAAATTTTGATAGAAGCAATACATAAGAATTCAACAATGCTCGCAGTCAATTAATGAATGGTTTAATGGGTAGAAACTTTTAATAAGCTGTTAAATATTTATTGTTCCCCCTTTCTTTTTAGTGGATGTGATCATGGCGAGAAAAAATGCCCTTCATGATTTTTTGAAAACATCTGGATTTATATTGATCAAAAAATCCCTGCCACAGAAGTCTAAACAGATGAATTCCATTGAACAATGTGCAAAGCGATGTGTAAAACACAAAGGATTTGTTTGCAGGTAAATGAACATTGAATACCACAGTTCAAATATAATGCCAGCATTAAACATGAGATCATGGGAGTACTGGTGCCCCTACTCATACCTACTCGACCCCACCAGATCGTAATAACATGGATCGTCATGGACAAGGGAGAACCAGTGGATGTAGTGTACCTGGACTTTAAGAAAGCATTTGATAAGGTCCCACATAGGAGATTAGTGGGCAAAATTAGGGCACATGGTATTGGGGGTAGAGTGCTGACATGGATAGAGAAGTGGTTGGCAGACAGGAAACAAAGAGTAGGGATTAACAGGTCCCTTTCAGAATGGCAGGCAGTGACTAGTGGGGTACCGCAAGGCTCGGTGCTGGGACCGCAGCTATTTACAATAAACATCAATGATTTGGATGAAGGGATTCAAAGAAACAATAGAACATTTACAGATGACACAAAGCTGGGTGGCAGTGTGAACTGTGAGGAGGATGCTATGAGAATGCAGGGTGACTTGGACAGGTTGGGGGAGTGGGCAGATGCATGGCAGATGAAGTTTAATGCGAATAAATGTGAGGTTATCCACTTTGGTAGCAAAAACAGGAAGGCAGATTACTATCTAAATGGCGTCAAGTTGGGAAAAGGGGAAGTACAACGGGATCTGGGGGTCCTTGTACATCAGTCTATGAAAGTAAGCATGCAGGTACAGCAGGCAGTGAAGAAAGCGAATGGCACGTTGGCCTTTATAACAAGAGGAATCGAAAATAGGAGCAAAGAGGTCCTTCTACAGTTGTACAGAGCCCTAGTGAGACCACACCTGGAGTATTGTGTGCAGTTTTGGTCCCCTAATTTGAGGAAGGACATTCTTGCTATTGAGGGAGTGCAGTGTAGGTTTACAATGTTAATTCCCGGGATGGCGGGACTGTCATATGCTGAGAGAATGGAGCAGCTGGGCTTGTACACTCTGGAGTTTAGAAGGATGAGAGGATATCTCATTGAACCATATAAGATTGTTAAGGGCTTGGACACACGAGAGGCAGGAAACATGTTCCCGATGTTGGGGGAGTCCAGAACCAGGGGCCACAGTTTAAGAATAAGGAGTAAGCCATTTAGAATGGAGACGAGGAAACACTTTTTCTCACAGAGTGTGGTGAGTCTGTGGAATTCTCTGCCTCAGAGAGCGGTGGAGGCAGGTTCTCTGGATGCTTTCAAGAGAGAGCTGGATAGGGCTCTTAAAAAAGCAGTCAGTGGATATGGGGGAAGGCAGGAACGGGGTACTGATTGGGGATGATCAGCCATGATCACATCATGATCACGTTTCCTATTTTTATACATCAATCCCCGTATCCAGTATCTTCACAGATTTTCTGATGCAGGCATCACTAGCAATGATTGCCCATTCTTAATGGCCTTGAGAAGATGGTGGTGAGCCCCTTCTCAAACAGATGCAGTCTTTCTTAATTTGGTGTCCCCACATTGCCCATGGCTAGGGTGGTCCAGAATTTAGATTCAGTAATATGGAAGGAAAGATGATATGCTTCTTAATCAAAATAGTGCACCAAGGAGGTGAACATAGCAGTTATAGTATTCCCCTGCTCCTGCTGCCCTTGGCCTTCTTTATAGCCGAGTTTCTAGGTTTGGAAGACAACATTGAGAATACACACAATTCGATTTCTCTGTTTTCAAGAGAGATTTAGCTCTAGGCTAAAGGAATATCAAGGGATATGGCGGGGGGGGGGGGGGGGGGGGGGGGGGGGGGGGAAGCAGGAATGGGGTACTGATTTTAGATGATCAGCCATGCTCATATTGAATGAGGGTGCTGGCTCATAGGGCCAAATGGCCTACTCCTGCACCTATTTTTCTATATTTCTGTGTTGATTATGTGCCTATGATGGAGGGAATGAATGTTCAGAGTGGTAGATCGGATTGGGTTACTTTTTCTAGATGGTGATGATCTTCTTAATGGAGCTGAACTCATTGGGGAAGTGCAGTGAATTCAGTCAAGCTCTTGAATTATGCCTTGTGGATAATGAAAGTTTTTTTCTGAATGTCAAGAGGTTAGCCACTCATTACATAATACCCTGTGAATTGTGAATGGAATTAAACATTGAGCAATCATCACACGCATCCGACATTTTTACTTTAGGATTGAAAGTAGGACATTGTTGAAGTATGTGAAATTGGTTAGGCCTGTAATGGTCTGGAACTATTCTGAAACCCTCTGTCCCTTTAAAATGGCTTTCTTCTAATATGTTACTTTCTTCATGGTGCCCAACCCCTCTCTGCTTCTTGGTAAGAGAGAGGCCCATACTCCAAATAAAACGTGTTGCTGTGTTCCTAGTGTAGTTTTCTATGTCTCCCTCCTCCTGCTTTCTACTAGAGGATGGCTGCAGAAGTGACAAATCCACACCTTGCACCACAATGGAAAATGTCATCATCCTCACTGCCAAGTTCCATCCACTTTTTGCCTGGTCCACCTCTGGCATATCCCTTGCCTTCTGCATCTCAATTTCAACCAATACTTCCCCTAAGACTCCCATAAATACCATTATCTCAAGAACCAGAGGACATAAGTTTAACGTGAGGGGCTAACGATTTAATAGGAACCTGAAGAGTAACCTTTTTTACATGAAGGGTGGTGGATATATGGAAGAGTTGCCAGAGGAGGTAGTTGAGGCAGATACTTTCGCAACATATAAAAACATTTGTGTTTAAGAAGGAACTGCAGATGCTGGAAAATCGAAGGTACACAAATATGCTGGAGAAACTCAGTGGGTGCAGCAGCATCTATGGAGCGAAGGAAATAGGCAACGTTTCGGGCCAAAACCCTTCTTCAGACTATAAAAATATTTGATCAGGTACATGGATAGAACAGGTTTAGGGCCAAACGCTGGATGGTGGGACTAGTGCAGATGGTGCATGTTGTTCAGCATGTGCAAGTTGGGCTGAAGGACCTGTTTGATTGGGCCGAAGGGTCTGCCATGTATGACTCTATGTCTCTAACTCAATTTCTCATCTCCCCTGAAAGGACTAAGTTTAATTCTCCCAGTTCACTACATTTGTTCTGTCGGGGCTCCCTGTAATGTTGTAGTGCTTCCTAAATCATCCTTTTTCTCCTTGTCTCAGTAGACAAGGTCTTAGTCTACGTCCATTCCATTTGACACGTTTCACACTCTCTCCTCACTTCTTTCTCACATATAGATTTACCCATCTCCTCACCTTTTATCCCAGCTCCCTGTGTACTCAATTGTTCTTCCTTCTCCAGAATGTGCAATTTACCAAACATAGTTCAACATTACATTTATAAAATAGAGATTTATTTGCAGGTCACTTTGATATGAAGTGCTTGGTTTCTTCACAAATTTGAAAAAAAAAAGAATTTCAATAGCTTTTAATTAGTGTTTCAATTTATGTTCTTGTGTTGAAGCGAATCGAGTTTATTGTTAAATCTCTCTAAACTCGGTAAATGAGCACGATTTACAATGTTGCAATGATGATTCATTCAATTTAATGGTCTGATAGGCTTTATGGGCCTCGCCTGCATTTAGTGCAATGGTTTTTACACAAACACAGAAAATCATGGAACCAGGAGTTGAGCTGAATGTAATTTGTACTTATAATTGTGCATTCTTTTGCACCAAATTAATGTGGGGCTTTCAATGATTTGCGCAAATGAAACCCACACAGCTAAGCGAGAATGCTGACACCGTGTGTTCGTAAGAGTATCATTCATTATCTGTGGTCCCGCATCTGATTAGGGTAGTTCCATCTTTATTTGCAGCAAATATCAGAGCGGCAGGAATTGGTTTATTTATTGTCGTGTGATGTGTCTAAATGAAGTGCTTTAATTTCCAGGTCATTTTTTTACGCGAAGAGTGAGAAGCGATGCTATTTGCTATCATTTAATAGCAAAACCAAGGGAGTAAAAGGAAAGCAAATTGCAGGACGTGATCTTTATGAGAGAAAAGGTAATCTCAATGAAAATCAATGCAGTGTTTGATTCCATTTGGGAAACATATACTTGTCGGCTAATTGTTATTAGAGAGGTGGCCAAACCATATGTATAACTGAAGCATAACTTCCCTACATTTTTTTCAATTCCCCTCACAGTAAACAACAACTTTCTGAAGGAGATGATTTGGCTCATTGGATCCATGCTGGTTCATAGCAGAGCAATCCTATCGGTGGTCTCATTCCTGCTTCGTATATACCATTAACCATTAACCTAGCCAAGGGGTAAATCACAGTGGCAATTAACCTACCAGAAGAGAGAGTTATCTGGAGCATTCAGTAGAAACCAGAGAGGACGTGCAAACTCCACACAAATAACCCCCAAAGTCATGCTGGAACTTGGGTCCTTACAGCAGGAAGGCATTCCTAAGAACAAGCTCGACTTAGCTATTTAACATTCTTGTTTATTTCATTTCTCCTTCTCTAATTTTCCATTGTTACTTTCCTGAATTCACTTTCCATAGCTCTAATGCTGATTCTGTTAACACCTCTTTTTAAAAAATATGGAAACGTAATTCTGTTTTTTTGTTTTGTTCTGTTCATTGTTCATTGAATATTGAAAGATCCACTTGTATGTTTGCTTTCTCATTGCAGTTGGCTGATCTTGCCACTTAATTTGCCAGTTCACTCTTGTTTGTTCTACTTTTATACCCAGATAATCCCCTTGTTTAAGTTTAAAAAGAAAGTTGACCATAAAATAAAGTGAGAGGATAGTCAAAGCAGAGTCAGATAGAAATAAAAGGGAAATGCTGGCTCAGTCCTCATCTTATCATTTTAATGTGCATGGAAACAGTCATCATCTTATAAAAATGCTTATAATCCATATTGCGTCAGATAAAATGTATTAATTGATACGTGTTTCATGTGAACACTATGTTTTGGCAGATTACATTAGAGAATGCATTATCGGGAAAGGGAACAACTATCAGGGTACAAAGTCAGTGACGGAAAGTGGCCAGACGTGTCAATACTGGAATTCCACAATCCCACATGACCACAGGTAATTTAAGGAGCTTATTTCCCAAATGACAGCCACTCCAAAAGAGTTATATCACCCATGTGACGTTCATCTATCACTGTGCTGAGTGAAGACAGAAGTACTTAGGAACTATTTGATTGTTTCATAATATGTAGATTTTTAAACCTCAAGTTGGGATCATTTAAGTACTGGCTCATGACAAGTCTCCCTTTCCCCTTCTCTTTCAAATATTATGCCCAAAACCTTGCATGCAGGGTACTAATTGTGTTGACCTCATGGTGATTAAACATGCTCTTGTTGTTGGAATACAAAATTGTCAAACAAGAGAATGATGAAAAATAATTGGGTGGATAGAAATGTAACAAACAACCATCAAAAATATTTTGGAGACCACAAAGAACTGCAGATGCTAGAATCTTGAACAAGACACAAGTAATGGAGTAACTCAACAAATCAGCAGCATCTGTGGAGGGAATGGATAAGCATTTATTTTGGTTTAGTTTAGTTCCTCGGTGCCTGAGCAGCGTAGGCCTGTATGGTCAGGGGGTACTCCAGCTGCCTCTCTCTAATCTCACAGAGGAGTTCAAGTGCACTAAAGTCAGACTAGAGATGACCCTGGCAGAATCAAGGGACACTGTCATCCGAGCTGCTGTTCCAACCCTGGCAACAGGAAAGAAGTGGCCGGCTAAGAATGCGACACAGCAGGCAAAATCTGCTTTCCACCAAGGCGACATGATAGGGCAAATCCAATGGAAGAAGTGGCTTGGGGCTTGGCGGAAAGCGACCTTGCTGGAACAAGGCATCATCACTGGAGCGCCGGAAGTTGGTCGCGGCCAAAGTCCGCCGACAGGAGGAGTTGAGTAGATGTGCCAAGGCTGTGTCGCAAGCTAAACAGGGCCAGTGGATGAGATGGGAGAGTGTGGAAAAGAGGAAGATCAGCTGGAAGGAGATGTGGGAGATGGAGGAGAGCAGGATAAGTTTCCTCATTCGGGCAACCTATGATGTCCTTCCTAGCCCAAAAGATCTCAACTAATGGCTGGGCGAAGATCCATCATGCCCCCTGTGTTCAACACCAGCCACGCTTAAGCACATCCTTACACGGTGTAAAGTAAGCCTCTCCCAAGGACGGTACACCTGGAGACATAATCACGTGCTCAAATGCCTGGCAGCGACTCTGGAACGCAGCCAACAATGCCCTGCCGCCCAGAACAACCAACCCAGTTAAGACAATTGCCTTTGTTTCCGGGGGGGGGGGGGGGGGGGGGGGGGGGGGGGGGAAAAAAAGGCAATGGAACATTCCACCAAGGACCAGGTTTAGACAGCTGGAGGCAGCCCGGGATTGGCAGATGCTGGTGGATTTGGATCAACGGCTTACAGTTCCATCAGAGATAGCCATCACCAACTTGAGGCATGATCTTGTGCTCTGGTTGAACTCTCAGCGCATGGTGTATTTTGTGGAGCTCACAGTCCCTTGGGAGGATGCTGTGCAGGAAGCCTTGGGGAAAAAAGAAACTGCGATATACAGAGTTTGCAGCGGAGGCAGAACAGCGGGGCTGGAGAGCTAAGATCTGCCTGGTAGACGTTGAATGTCGAGGATTCGTGGCAACATCTACCATAAGTCTGATGAAGGACCTGGGGATCAGTAGACAAGCCCTACGCCAGGCCATCAAAAAAACATCACGGGTGGCAGAGCGGAGTAGCCTGTGGCTCTGGCTGAAGAGGAAAGACCCCATTTAGTCTCCCAAATAACCGACTAGACAGATGGGAGGTGGTTCTGGGATGCCAGAATGCACCGCTGAGCCTACTGGAGACATTGTGGGTTCAATCAGCGAAATGTTGATGAAAGTAGGTGTCCACTTGATAACCCCAATGGCATGTCTGCCTAGCCTTTCTCAACATCGGAAGAGCATAGGTGAGTGCAGAAGGCTCCCTTCACCATCAGGAGTAAATTGATATTTGGCACTTTGGACTTTTAACATCTAGTCCTGTGTATTTGTAAACATAGTTTAGAGATACACAGTGGAAACAGGCCCATCGTGACCATATGTGACCAGTGATCACCCATTGTTTCAGGATGGGAACCTACTTCAGAACGAAAACCCTTCTTCATTCTGAAGTAGGGTCCCAACCCAAAATGGTACCTCCACTGATGCTGCTTGACCCACTGAATTACTTCAGCACTTTGTATTTTGATAAAAAATATTTTTGAAAAATATTGTGAAAATATTCAGAAAAGAGTACATTGAAAAACAGTTAAAACATGTTAGGTTCCGTTGATAAATCTTCCAAGAAGAGAAGCATACTTGCATGTCCATTAACAAAAAATTGTCCTTCCTTACATATGATATCTGCTCACACACAGACTTGGCAGTGTCCAGAGAGGTAATTCGAGCTAAACCTTTGATTCTTCCAATATACTTTTTATCACTCATGAAAGAATGATCTCATTCTTCTAATATTAGTAACTTGCAGTTGTTCTGACATTTATCATGACTATTCTTAAGGAAATGGAGAGGACGTGCATAAGCTTTTATTTTACTCACAAAATTATTTTGTGAACTGATTCCGATTTATTGTAAAATACGAAGAACTGATCTTTTGAAATTTTAAGGGTGTTTTCAGAATGTCCACGTGACAAACTTTTTATCCATTAAAAGAAATATCATTTGTAATTAAACTTTTAATATTCTTTTCATACTTCAAAAAGATTCTATGGAATATTTTTGTGAGCTTTGACCAGTGTGATACTGCACAAGTTTGCTCCTTTCTGTGCAAATGTATTTATTTCATGATATAGAAGTATGCATTTGCAGGTTTTCATTATAAAGTATTGGTGTAGTATTGTTCGCATTGATATTTTTTCCGATATTAAATTTAATCGTTGAATCAGAACGGTCCTTTAGACCCTGGCACCCTCTTACAAAAACAAACTGGTGCAGGAATTCAGCAAGTCAGGCAGCATCTGGAAAGATGGGATGGTTAATATTTTAGGTTGAGACTGCACCTACTTTGTCCATATTTAGAAAAGTAGTCACAAGGATTTTTTTTGGTATTTTAATTTGTCCTCTCTCGCACCTATCCCCACCCTAGAGACTTGGGTAGCACATGGATGCCATGGTTAATGCTATGAATATATTAATTGTTAACGTGATGCTAAAGTATATTTCCCAAAAAATGAAAATTCCCTGCTGGATACATGCAATTCTGAATGACAACAAATGCAGCAAATATAAAGCATGCCACGTGGACGAGTGTTTTGAGCTTTCTGGCAAATGTTCTTTGTGAAATGTTTTCTATTCTTATTAACTGCGTTAAGTTAATGAAATAGCCATGCTGGATAGCTCATTTTTCATTAAACATTGGTGTCACTTTCTGTTGTGGGCATATTTTGTGATCAAATGCAGAGAAAAACACAGCAAATAAACCTGGATGACATGTCCTTTATTTTGCACTGGCATCCTTGAATAAAGTTGTTAATTATGACTTAATCAATCTTTTTCTGTGCTGTTCATTCAACCAGAGTGAGATAGACAGCATTTGATCTCACCAGAGTGAACTGCATTAAAAGTAAATTCCCAGAGGAAGAAGGAAAGGGAGATTGATAAAGTCCAGATGCTGCTTAATTTATCTGATTGCACATTATGAAACCCAATATATTTAATAATTTTGTGATTGGATATGGGCTGCATGTATCCTTGATTGGAACCAAACTTTGTTTCTTTAACAAGGTTTTTGCCTTCAAATGACCGGAATAAGGACCTGCAGGAAAACTATTGCAGGAATCCAGCTGATGATGAAGGAGGTCCATGGTGTTTTACAATGGATCCAAAGATACGGCTGGAAAGCTGTGCAATTCCACAATGTTCTGAAGGTAACGTGCTCTCTTTTGAGGTGCACAGAAATCTATTCTGTAAATGTCTAAATATCGCGCACACAAATAGATCAGGAAAGTTAAGTGCCTGGTTTTAGAACAAGCACCTCTTATAATTTTAGATTTGGTTGGATAACCATATAACCATATAACAATTACAGCACGGAAACAGGCCATCTCGACCCTTCTAGTCCGTGCCGAACACATAATCTCCCCTAAATGATTTGAATCAGTGATGCAAGGAAGTCCCCTAGCTCTTAAATATTCAATCCTGTTCATCCTTTTCCTACACTTCATAAGCATAAGTTCTAGGAGCAGAATTTGGCCATTTGGCCCATCAGGTCGACTCCGCCATTCAACTATGGCTCATCTATCCTTCCATTTCAACCCCATTTTTGCTGCCTTCGCTCCACAACCCTTGACACCTTTACTAACCACCTTTGACTTAAGGAAATTTAGATCCAATCTTCTTTTTTAAAATTGTCATCTTCTACTATCCAGTTGAATGCATGACGTGTAACGGGGAAGGTTACAGAGGCCCCATGGACCACACGATGTCTGGAAAGGAATGTCAACGATGGGACCTGCAGAAGCCACATAAACATAGATTCCATCCTGAACGGTGAGACACCATTGAGAAATGCAAGGATACTTGTTTAGATTACTTTGCAATCCTTCATCAACCAAAATGCTTTACTTGTCGCGAGTAAGTTGATAATTGAGCTAGCCATTACGACATACTCGATGTTGCCTGGCAAAAATGGACAGCCGTTTCAAATTAACAAATAAATAAATGCATCAATATATTTCAATTTGTACTGTATGCAAGAAGTCTGTTGGATTGAGCACTACAGCTTCTGTTCCAAGTTTAAGACTGATAAGAAAATGTTCCTTAATTTGACATAATCACGGCTGAAATGGAAATCTGGCTTAAGGTGCCCTTGAGGATAATTAATAGATCTGATGTTGTGACGAGTTTATAAATTTACACTAATTCCATGCTAATGGAGTAATGGAGCCTTGCTGAGTGTGCTTACCCTTTGTACAGGTTGCCTGAAATGATAGTGTTACATTAGCACTTTTCCTATAGAAACAATGGACAGTATTGGCATGACATTTTGTCATGTTTGAAAATCTTGGTTGGTTTTGTACTGCACTCCCCTCTTCTTGAGCTCGATGACATTTGCTTTATCTATTACATTGTGACTGTATTAAGATTCATTCTCAAATGAGCCATTGCAGCTGTTATGGTTTAATATGCAGATTTTCCGATAAAGGGCTTGATGACAATTATTGCCGAAATCCAAATGGCCGTACCAAGCCATGGTGCTACACACTTGACCCTGATAAACCATGGGAATACTGTGCAATTAAGGAATGTGGTGAGTAAACATTTTAAAATTTTATTACATAAAAGAAGTTGCTTTCCACATGCTTGCCAATTTCTGATGAATTTCACAGTTGTTGCTAGTGACTTCTGTCTGTCTCTAAAACTCTCATCTTGTTTGTTTGGGTGTCTGAGTGAGTGAGATCCTGAAATTATCCCAAAACGGTACACGATAGCACTACAATTTTTGCACCACCTTACTCACAATTGATCTGTGGTGTGTTTTCAAAAAGTTTAGTTCAGATTGATGTTATATTTTACGTTATTCAAATTTTCTACTTTACAAAATCCAGTTTGAGAAAGAATGACTTGCAGTGGCAGTTGCTGGCAGTTACATCTATGACGTCACAATGGGATCTCATTTACACAAACTGCCCGTGAACAGTGCTCCACCCGACAATTACACCACAATGGGATCTCATTTAAATCCATCCGACAATGAGAGATTTGTTACATTGTTATAAGGAGAGGGAGGAGGAGAAATGTAATTTAAACATTGTGTTTAGTGGGGGAGTGCGATAGGGGAGAGGTGAGGGAGGGAGTGGAGGACGGGAGGATCGGAGGCCTGGGTGCTGAGCCTGGCTCTGAGGGTGCCAACAGCTGATGCTCCTCCGGGACACGCAGGAAGGGAGAGGAGCGGCAACCTCGAGATCCTGGGGAGGTGAGGAGGGAGAAACATAGAAACATAGAAAATAGGTGCAGGAGTAGGCCATTCGGCCCTTTGAGCCCTAACCGCCATTCAATATGATCATGGCTGATCATCCAACTCAGTATCCTGTACCTGCCTTCTCTCCATACCCCCTGATCTCTTTAGCCACAAGGGCCGCATCTAACTTCCTCTTAAATATAGCTAATGAACTGGCCTCAACTACCTTCTGTGGCAGAGAATTCCAGAGATTCACCACTCTCTGTGTGAAAAATGTTTTCCTCATCTCGGTCCTAAAAGATTTCCCCCTTATCCTTAAACTGTGAATACTTGTTCTGGACTTCCCCAACATCGGGAACAATCTTCCTGCATCTAGCCTGCCCAACCCCTTAAGAATGTTGTAAGTTTCTAATCCCCCTGGGGGGATTGAGGGAGGGGGAGAAAGTGGGGGGGGGGGGGTTATGGGGGAGACTGGGGGATTGAGGAAGAGGAAGGGGTATGCAGGGAAAGGGAGGGGAAAGTGGGGGAGGTGAGGAGGGAGTGTGGGGAGCAGGGGGGGATAGAGGGAGAGGAGGGGGTAGGGATGGGAGAGGAGTTATGGAGGGAGAGAGTGATTGAGGGTAGGGAAAGGAGAGGGAGGGAGAGGTGAGAGAGGGATTGGGCAGTGGAGGAGGAGAGGGGAAAGAAGAGTGAGGGTGAAGAGGAAGGGGAGAGAGTGCTGGGGATGAGGGGAATGGAGCCACGCCTGTGCAGTTGGGGACTATGGGTGAGTGGTGGAATATTGCATTGAGTGAACGGGCTTGCATTGAGTCCCCTTGAGGGACCCGGCCTCCCATATGACAGGGACCCAATGGGTCTAGTAGTATATAAAAGCAGTCAATCGTACAAGGCATGATTCACATTTTCCTCAATGCACAAAGACATTGCTGAAAAAGAAACTTGGTGACCACAATAAAATCTCTTGCATTGGATTGTTAAAAGTTCATTGCAAAAGTAATGATGTCTTCAGTGATGTATAGTCTGACTAAGAAGCGTTATTTACAAAATCACCCTTCCCTCGGCTCTGTTCAAGCACTGCACATTGATGACTCAGAAACTGGCCTTTGGAGCTCAGCGAAATGTTTGGGAATCTCATTAAACCACAGTTTCTCCAGGGACTTTCTCCAAAGTAGGAAGCGTCTCATAGCTACATAACCTTTCTTGTTCCGAGTGCATTTCATCAATCTCTAAGTTTAAGCAATAAATTGTCTTGCGATATTTATTTAATAGGATGCGCATTAATTTCTGAAAGAAGCAATGATAAATGCACCTTTGCATCTTGAAAGTGGGCCTGGCCTTTGAACAAGGGTGTTTGTTTCATTGAAACCGACTACTTGGATGGGAATATGTTCAGCGCTAATTGCCAAAGGCAATAATACTTTGACATTACATTTGTGAGCTTGTGATAAAAACAACTCAATTCTGAAAAGGGACTTTTTTTAACATGTTCCAGTCCATAATTGTGATCATGATTTGGAGATGACCACCAAATGTTTCAAGGAGCTCGGGGAGAGTTACAGAGGGACAGTGAACACCACCCCTTCCGGAATCCCCTGCCAGCGGTGGGATTCGCAGTCTCCTCACCGTCACAGCTTTGTTCCTGAGGACTATAAATGCAAGTGAGTAATCAAGGCTTCAGCTGAGGTTATAAACCTTGTGTATGGTTCTTTCTTTTATGGCTGTAATCTTTTCCAGATGGTGTGGCTGTTTTTCCCACACAAAATATTTTAATTGCTCATATTGTTTTAAAACAATAATGCTTCATGCAACATCCAGGCTATTCAGCCCAACAGGACTGTTTCAGTATTTATATTCCACAAATATAAATACTTTGTTCTCCCATTCCCTCATTGTTGAAGGAGTCTGCTAGAGACTAGATGTGAATGATCTGGATGAGGGAATTGATGGCTTTATGGCCAGGTTTATGGTCATACAAAGATTACTAGAGGGGGAGGTAGTGTTGAGGAAGCAGATAGGCTGCAGAAGCACTGGACAGGTTGGGAGAGTTGGCAAAGTAGTAGAAAATGGAACACAGCCTAGCAAATTATATGGTCATGCACTTTGGTAGAAGGAATAAAGGCATAGACCTTATTCTAAATGGGGAGAGGATTCAGAAATCAGAAGTGCAAAGGGACCTGGGTTCAGGATTCCCAAAAGGTACATTTGCAGGTTGAGTGGGTGGTGAGGAAGGCAAATGCAATGTTAGCATTAATTTCAAGGGACTAGAATATAAAAGCAAGGATGTGATGCTGAGGTTTTATCTGGTGCTGGAAGGCCACGTTTAGAGTATTGTGAGCAGTTGTGGGCCTCATCTCTGAGGAAGGATGTGCTGGCTTTGGGGAGGGTCCAGAGGAGGCTCATGAGAATGATTCCAGGGATGATTGGTTTGACATATTAGGTGTGTTTGGAGGCTCTCGGCCTGTACTTACTGGAGTTTAGATGGATGAGGGGAGATGTCATTGAAAACTACCGGATAATGAAAGATCTAGACAGAGTGGACATGGGATGGATGTTTATAGTAATGGGAGAGTCTAGAACCAAAGGGCACAGCCTCAGAATAAAAGGACACACCTTTAGAATGGTGACAATGAGGAATTTCTTTAGTCAGAGGGTGGTAAATCGGTGGAATTCATTGCCACTGCCGGCTCTGGAGGCAAAGTCATAGGGTATTTTTTAAGCAGTGATTGATAGATTTTTGATTCGTAAGGGTGTCAAAGGTTACAGGGAGCAGGCTGGTGAATGGGGTTGAGAGGGACAAAAAGATCAGCTGTAATTCAATGGCAGAGTAGAATCAATGGGTTGAATTAATTCTGCACCTATGTCTTATGATCTTAATTTGCATTTTTGAATAATCTCTCCGACATCTTTAATAGCTTATGGTTGCATCTATGAGCCATTGTATTCTAATGCTGTGTTTCTCTTTAATAAATAGTCATGATATAGCATGGAAATATCTATATTTAGAATATTGTCTCAAAATAATTAGAATATCTTTATGAACTGAGTTATCTATGCGTAATGAAGAGACACTTTTGGTCATATCTTTACATACATTGAGGGTAATATCAACCAGTTCAAACATCACAAGACAGCGGAAGACAACAAATGGCACAGTGTGAGATCATTATCAGTCCTTACATTTTTCTGGCAAGGAATTTGTTTCAATCCCCTTATTGGCAGTGAACGGCAATTGCTCCATCAATAGTAGAGGACATGGGACATTCGGAACCAGGACAGTGTTTTGCTTGTTGCCGCCACAATGCCGAACTGTCATATCAGTGATGCTCTAAACTCCATTAGTAATCATAACATGAAAAGGGGAGAGTTTGAAATTTAGATGTAAGTGCATATCATAGACCGAGGTATTTGAATATGCTATTCAATTAGAACTTGTGTATTGAGTTATATAAGGTATATTTTGTCATTTTGTATGGAGTAAGCATTCAATCTGTTCCATTACAAGCCTTGTTCATCATTTAATACTCACTCATTAATGCTGCACAGGGACCTGAACAAAAATCACTGCAGGAACCCTGACGGAGCAGAAGCCCCCTGGTGTTTCACGACGGATCCTGAGATTCGAGTAGCCTACTGTTTTCATATCCCACGATGTGAGGATACAACCCCACAGTCTGAAGGTAAAGTGGACGAACAGCTCTCTGGATCTTACACTTACATCAAAATTCAGCATGTGGAGAATTTCTTCAAGTATGAAAGGATGTTTCTAAATTCAGAGATGAATGCTTTAGATCTGAATTCCTGTTTTCCTTCAATTCATTGTATATACACAGCAATTAACTTCAGACAGTCACATAGAAAAACATTTAGAATATGAGATGACAGGAGAAGCATGCACCTGTCCTGGCCTCTACACATTCCTGTGCACGTTCCTGTGTAACGTACAATATTGATGAATAGTAAACATATTGGTTTCACACAGTATCAGTCAGCGTCTGAGAGTGACTTGTGGAACTAGAGAGCAGGTAATGTGTTTCTGATCTTTATCAGAATTTCTGAAACAAAGAACTAATATTTGAACAGCACCTCCATTACGCACGTTACCCTGGAGGTTTCAATGATTTATTGATGCACTACCTGTCCAGCTATTTCAGTTGTTCAAGAAGGAACTGTAGATGCTGGAAAATCGAAGGTTGACAAAAATGCTGGAGAAACTCAGTGGGTGCGGCAGCATCTATGGATCTAGGCAACGTTGCCTATTTCCTTCGCTCCACAGATGCTGCCGCACCTGCTGTGTTTCTCCAGCATTTTTGTCTACCAGCTATTTCAGTTCCTTTTTTATGTTACACCAGCTGATGCATACTGTAGAATGGGCTTGACTTGCCCAAAATTGGTTGACTTGAGACAGAAAAGGGGGCAAACTCCAAAGGGGTCAAATAATCATTCAAACAATCTTAATTCAGAATTCAACTCTGGAAGAACACCTACTTTATCAAGGTGTTCAAGAAGGAACTGCAGATGCTGTCTGAAGAAGGGTTTCGGCCCGAAACGTTACCTATTTCCTTCGCTCCATAGATGCTGCTGCACCCGCTGAGTTTCTCCAGCATTTTTGTGTACCTACTTTATCAATCTTTCTTGTTCCTTTTTGATTCCTTTTTGATTTCCTTTCCGTGGTGATTCTGAGACATCGAAAAGATTGTGGAAAGGCTTTGCTGCACATTAATGTGAGCTTTGCAGGAATTCATCCATACATAAAGTTGTTCACAAGTTATCCTACCTCAAGGAACCGCTCTCTCAATGTGATTCACGGTGCTAGGCATTAGTTATGGAAATTAATACAGGATCAGGAATTCTCTGCAAAAAAATTTATTCTTTACCTGGTGTTGACATTTCTGCAATGGTATTTTTTCATCTTTTATACTATTCAATATATCTTACTTTGATTAAACCAAATTAAAACTGTTTTCTTTTAAAAAATAATGTCTCCATGTTCATTCTCTGTGCTCCAAATTAGCTTTCCTCTGCAATGCCGCTCACTTCTGTCAAACATGGAGAAACTGAATTTTGTTTTGACTTGTAAAACATGGTGATGATCTCAATAAAATGTTCTCTGATCTTTTCTCGACATGTTACAGGACCATAGGTTATTGAAACATAGAATTCTTAGTGGGTTAGAAGTGGGATAGCTGAAGAAAGTTGACAAAACGTACAGACCAATTCAGACTCAACAGCAGGATCCAGTTAACTAGTGAGATGTGGGAATACTCTATGTTAGTTTTGGAATTTCCCACTGTGAGTGCAGAGTCAAATCTGGGAAAATGTTGCCCCAGATGTAAGTAGGATTTTGGATATAATCAGGTGGATTAAGGGGAAGAAGTGCACAGTGGGTGTTTTACACAATTACGTTGTGTTAGCTCACTGGGTCCTCCACATAGATTGGCCTTGTAAAAGCAAACCCACACTGAGCCAATGGCCTTAAGAAAAGTAGGAACAATGATAATAGAAAAGAAGCTCTAGGATGAATCGAGAAGATGAGTTGATATTGGAAGATTTGGCTTAAAAGTGATGTTTTCTTTTTGTGCAGAGTGTTACCAGGGTACTGGAGCCGCCTACAGAGGAACTGTGGCTCAAACTCGGGCTGGTTTATCATGTGCACCGTGGGTGAATTATGCCCAGATTCTCGAAAGGTAAGACATTATTATAATTAATTATTTCTAACCTTTGTGAAATACAAGTTTGTTTCTGCTGATCATTTGTTGGGGTGGGACTTGCAACAGATTATTGAATGATTGTTTTTGTAGCAGTGACCTGGATAATGGCGTGGTCCTTCTACAAACAGTTAACCATGGTGCACATAGATTCTTCAAGCTAATGCAATGCTTATTGCCATTAATTGCCAACCCCTTCACATTCTTCTTTGTGACAAAGAAACATAAAAATAAAAAATTCCATTAATCTATTATCAATATGTCTGGTTTCCCTCCCATACATTTTCCAAACATATTCTGTGCTGATTTGAAATTTACATCCTTGAAATCCGCAGTAATTTAGTGATGGGTTATAGCGATGAAGGTTCAAAGGTCAGTTTATTGTCACATGTACCAATTAAGATACAGTGAAACTCGAATTACCATAGAGTCTTTAAGCATAGAAACGTGCCCTTCAGCACAATTAGCCTCCACTGGCCAACATGTCCCATCTACACTAGTCTCACCTGCCTGCATTTGGTCCGAATCCCTCTAAACCTGTCCTCTCCATGTACCATCAGGCATGTGCTGATTTTGGTGTTACATTTTTTCCACTTTTGCATATTGTCTGAATGTGCACAGTGCAACTCCACAGCACATTTTGAGCAGTGTAAATGTGTGACTGGTTGCTGCAGTAATGGCTCATGATAGTTGAGGCATGAAAATTCCTCCACAATTTGGCAGATAACTTTCCAATCTGCTCTACTCTTCTTTGTGCTGCAATGTGAATGAATTCCACAACATTGATGGAATGCTTGGTCAATTATCCAAATATATCCGTGGAGAATTATAATTCTGATTTCCAATTGAAGTGCTGATCACTCCCTCCTCAGTAGGTTGAAGAGCACTAGCTACATGGCCCTATTTTAGTAACTGTGATGCAGCGGTGGAGTTGCTGCCTTACAGTGCTTGCAGTGCCGAAGACGAGGGTTCGATTTCGACTACGGGTGCTGTCTGTATGGAGTTTGTATGTTCTCCCCGTGACCGTGTGGGTGTTCTCTGAGATATTCGGTTTCCTCCCACACTCCAAAGACATACAGGTTTGTAGGTTAATTGGTTTGGTATAAGTGTAAATTGTCCCCAGTGTGTGTAGGATAGTGTTAATGAGCGGTGATCGCTGGTCGGTGCGGACTCCATGGGTCCAAGGGCCTGTTTCCATGCTGTATCGCTAAACAGAACGAAACTTAAAATTTGATTCATTGCTGATGTGAAATTATATGTTTGTATGGAAAGGTTAAAAATACATCCTGCTGTAATATTTTGAAAGGAATTGTTGTGTAACTGCTGTCCTTTAACTCTGTGCAGAACCATACCGCATACTAACTCTGTCAGCCTTGTGAAGAATTACTGTCGCAATCCAGATTCGGACATACATGGCCCCTGGTGTTACACTAATGATCCTCTCACCCCGTGGGACTACTGTGCCATTGAGCCTTGTAAGTACCTCAAGTTCTAGCCCTGATCGCGTAAGATCCACAACCTATAATGCTGTTGCTCAACAGTAGCAATGATCAAGACTGGAGGTTGGGATCTATTAATCTGAGCAGGGCTTTTTTGGTCTGTCTATTTTTATTATTTAACTCAGCAAAAAAAATTTGGAATGTTTCGCATTGTGTAGGTTAACGCTCATTCGTCAAATGAGTCCTCCTCAAATAAGTCTGAAGTTGTTGCCTTTATTTCTGATACCCTACGACATAAGTGTAGCTGCCATGTATTCTCAAGGTTTGTGCATTTTCTCTAATAGTAATGCAACACACAGTGATACAACTCCGCTGATAGGTCCCCAGCTTGGCTGCCACCTTTACAACTTCCAGCAGGTCTGCGGAGCCTTTGTCGTGTAGTGGGGTTCTTTCTGTAATTGTATCCACTGAACATAAAGCAGCTTTGGAGACTCAAAAGAACGCATAATTATTATGCCAGTCAACTCTGAACTGACCTAAGGTGTAGCGATCTCCACTGTACGGCACATTATTTTAAGGCAATAGTGAATGTAACAGCTAATGTACACAAGCCACTAATCAACTTGCATACGCCACCTAAACCAAAGCTAGGGAACAGAAGAAGGCATTTGTTATAACTTTTTTGACATTTAGGTGTTTCCATTGTTTAGTGCACATAGGAGTGCACTAATATATTCATTGAAGCCAGTTATAAATATTTGGCGTTTCTAATTCTGAATCCTCAGCCTCCACTGGAGAAATCATTTAATCTTTGAATGGCATTGGTGGATATAAATATAATCTATCCATGACTTTTAGCCACTATTTATAAACTACTTTTGACTCGCTGTTTAAATGGATTTTCATTCTTTAAGAAAGCATTTTGCAGATATCAAGGCTAAGCAAGAATTGTTTGCAATAACTGTGGAATAAACATATTTTTATGCTCTCTTTTCACTTGCCTACACAAACATTGGATCTACGATACACAAACATTACATCATAGCTTGCTTCAATTGGCATCTGACTGCATTTTAAGTAATCCATTGCACTTTGCATGGATTAGTTTGAATGGCATGTTTGAACCACTTCTAGTTTTGGAAGGTTTTGACTAAAGTTGGAACAATGCAGGATAGATGAGTTTTATCTGAGCTCTCAGTGTTCCTAAAACTGTATTTTTTGTTCCTGATGGATACTAAAAGCATGTTTAGCATGTTGCCTTTTATTCCTTCGATTCAAGGAATATTAACTTTTGTGTTCTTTCTATTTAGGCGACAAGAGAGCCAATGTGCCCTCAACAGGTAAACTTGTCTTATCCTTTGTTATTTTTATAGAAATATTCAAATTTAGTTTCTTGATCCAGACCTCATGTCAAAACAGAAGCCTATTGCGATCTGACAATTGCGATCCGACAGTTTGAACAGAATCTTCACACTTTCCCTGCCTGCAAATAATTGCTGTCATCTACTCTCTGCTGTCTCCTGACTCCACAGACCATTGTTCATCTTTTGAACCTCTTTTCTTGTGATACCCTCCATTCAAACCTGTTTTCTTTTTCAGATCTGATTCAGAAATTCATTCAGGAAAGTGCGCAGTTCTTCTTAACACAAACCCAGTTGAATTATATGCAGTATAATTAATTTGAAACTATACCACTATTATAATGCAATGGTTTGGAGGGACGGGGGGGGGGAGGAGTAGGGTGTGTGAGGAATTCAATACTGTGTTGTGTGGATACCCAGTTTGATTTTTCGAGAAGCTCTAGCTGCCACTTTTTTCTCTCCAAATTCCATTTATGCGCACTGTGCAAAACATTTATCTACCGCTTATGACTTATTGTTAATGCTGTCTTAATTTACTCGCATTCCACCATTCACACACCTTGAACCTAGAATTTATCTCTACATCAGTGTTCCTACCAATTGAATGCAGCTGCACGATCTAATATCCTGCCCCACTGCCATCCCTTCCACCTTTCTGAGGGGCATGTGGTCAACTGTTCAGATGGAGGTTTTGTAAGGATCTGGTGGTGGTAGGGGGGCTGATACAGTGCAGGCGGAATACTTATCATTTTTTGATTGCAGCATTATTAACAGTAAGAATCTTCATATTATTGGAGGACTGCAGTAAGTTTTAGCATTTCATGCAAAGCCTAAAAGTTAATATCAAACTTTTTTTTCAGTTCAATCTCCAGCCAACACGCAATGCCTACGAATAAAGGCAGCGACAAGGATAGTCAATGGATTTCGAGCAAAGGCCGGAACATCCAGCTGGATGGTCAGCCTGCGGCACAGGTAAGCCTGTCTGAATCACAAACAAACCTTCCTGATGACAGAAAGAAATGTGAGGGGTCTCATTTTCAAAGTGAGTGATCTACAAACTTTCCATGTTGACTGTTCCTGAACCCCTCTGTCGGTGGATCACCAGCTTCCTGACAGACAGGAAGCAGCATGGGAGGCTGGGAAAGCACATCTCGGACCCGCAGACCCTCAACATAGGAGCACCGCAAGGCTGCGTACTCTCCCCTGCCCTCTCCTCTACTCTCTCTACACCAATGACTGCACCTCCACTGACTCCTCTGTCAAGCTTCTCAAGTTTGCAGATGACACAACCCTGATTGGACTGATCCAGGATGGGGAGGAATCTGCCTACAGGCAGGAAGTGCCATCGCAACAACCTGGAGAGCAATGTTCTTAGGACAGTGGAACTGATTGTAGACTTTAGGAGAGCTCCCCCTCACCCCACTCACCATCAACAACACCGCAGTCACATCTGTGGAGTTTTTTAAGTTCCTGAGAACCATCATCTCCAAGGACCTTAAATGGGGGGCCACCTTCGACTCCACAGTCAAAAAGGCACAACAGAAGATGTCGCAGATTGAGGAAGCACAATATGCCACAGGCAATAATGGTCCAATTCTATATGGCCATCGTAGAGTCTGTCCTCACCTTCTCCATCATGGTCTGGTTTGGCGCAGCCACCAAGCACGACATCCGGAGGCTGCAGCGAATCGTCCGATCAGCTATTGGTTGCAACCTTCCCTCCATTGACGAACTGTACACTGCAAGGGCCAGGAAGCGAGCGGGTAAGATCATCTCTGACCCCTCTCATCCTGGCCACGAACTCTTTGAATCACTTTCCTCTGGAAGGAGACTCTGGACAGTCAAAGCTGCCACAGCCAGACATAAAAACAGCTTTTTTCCCCACGAGTAGTAGCTCCACTCAATAACCAAAAATCTGTAGCCTCATTTTGCTCTGGTATTTTATTTAATTCACATGTTTAATCGATAATGTTTTATTATTAATGCTCAATGTTTTATGTGTCATTCCTAACTGTCACTGTATGTCATGTTGTCATTTGCAGGAGGAGCACCAAAGCAAGTTCATTGTATGTTAATACATGGCCAATAAAATTATTCATTCATTCATTTCTCACCATCAATGGCACCACTGTCTCCCTATCTCCCCAGGCCCGCAACCTTGGCGTGATCTTTGATTCCACCCTCTCCCTTGAGCCTCACATCCGCCATGTCATTAAAACCTCCTTCTTTCATCTCCGCATCATCGCCAAACTCAGACCCTCTCTCACACCTCCCGCTGCTGAAAGACTCATCCATGCCTTCATCTCCTCCCGACTGGACTACTGCAACTCACTTCTCCTTGGCATCAGCTCCACCTACATCAACCGACTCCAACTGGTCCAGAACGCAGCCGCCCGACTCATCACCCACACCAAATCCTGGCATCACATCACTCCAGTCCGCAAACAACTTCACTGGCTTCCCATCTCCCACCGGATCAACTACAAAACCCTGATCCTCACCTACAAATCCCTCCACCATCTGGCCCCCCCATATCTCACTGACCTCCTCTCCCCCTACCAACCCTCACGGTCCCTCAGATCCACATCAGCCGGTCTCCTCTCCATCCACAAGTCCAACCTCCGCAGCTTTGGGGACAGAGCCTTCTCCAGGGCAGCTCCCAGGCTCTGGAACTCCCTCCCCCAACTGATCCGCAATTCCGTGTCCCTCACCATCTTCCAATCCCGCCTCAAGACCCATCTCTTCACCTCTGCCTATCCTTAGCCCCACGTCCCCCTCCCTTTTCATCTGTGCATTAATTGCCTCATATTGTGTTTTGTATTGAATTCTGTCTTTACTTTGTGTACTAGTCATGTCTCTAATATTTATTTCATTCCCCTTACATGTTTTTCCTCTACCTGCTAAATTTCTGTAAGGTGTTCTTGAGACTCTTGAAAGGCGCCCATAAATAAAATTTATTATTATTATTATTATTATTATTATTATTATTTCCCCCTCACTGTGAAAGAACTCATGGTAAAAACAACACTGACGTCTGATGCCCAGTAGTTTGGCATTTTCCCCTCTATCTCTGTTCCATTCCTTAGTTTCATGTCCACTGTGGGAACGTCATCCAAATAATGGCTTTTTTATTTAGATTTTTTTTCTATTGACCCTGAGATGAGTGCAGATTGTTCCATTGCATTCTCCATCAGCTGGTTTTTACGAGTGTGGTTGAATGTTGTGCCACAGCGAATGCATTCCTCTGGGGTTTCAAATCTTCTCCTTGTCTATTTGAGATGGGCCTAGGACCTACTATGTGAGTTAGCAAATCAGCAGATAATGGGATTGAATGTATGTCTAGTACATGGCTCTAGTACTCGGAAAGTTAAGAAAATATAGTAGAATGACGAATCTTAACCCAATGTTGAATTTATGAAAAATAAGTTGATGAAGCCTCATTGATTTGCTCTGCGTACTAATACCACTTTTGGGTGGCACTTTGCTGCTATGAGTATACATGCACCGTTTTGTCAGGTAAATGCATTTAAACTGCACACGATGCTCTGCAAACATTATTTGGACTGGTTTGGCTTGTCATTCCAGTACAACATGAAGTTGGCTTTAGATTTCCTGGGCACTTTATGAACTTATTGTAAAAACTTTAATGGAATGAAAATGCAGACGTTTTTCTTCTCCATTACCCCCTCACTCCCCCCCCCCCCCCCCACAGCCCACTACCCTATCCCAGATCCCTTCTAACCATAGGAGTGCATTTATGCAACATGTCATGCTCTCTCATGACCTGCAGTTGAACTGCAGATTGAATGGATGTGATTTACACACTGTTACTGTTGGCTTTGTACCAACAGTACAGCCTAATATTACCGTGCAAAAGGTTTATGAGCATTTCCTACACTTTGCACCTCCAAAAAGGATGAAAATGCAATGCAGTATGTACTTTATTGATTTGTAAGTGGCTTGAGTTTATTCTGTAACTTTAATAAAATTTGTCCCTCTCTCTTTCAGAGACGTACATTTCTGTGGAGGGTCGCTGATCGAAGAAGACTGGGTTCTCACAGCTAAGCATTGTTTCTCCACATGGTATTAAAGCTTGATCACTTTAACTATCTGTTTAAAAGCTAATGCAGTCAGTTATCATCTCAAGCCTGAAGTCCATCTTTGCAGGGTTGGTGGAAATTCAGAGAAGGGAAGCAATTAGTGCCACCCGAGTATTCATTAATAAACCAAATAAAATGCTGGAAACACTCAGCAAGTCTGGCAGCAGTTGTGGAAAAAAAAACAGTTAGCCTTTCTTATTGAAGACTCTTTTCCAAGAGGTAAACATATCACATTTGTTTTGTTTTTATTGACTGGAGTGTTATAAGTTCAGAAGGACTTCTGCTGTATGAGCACAGTGAGTGGATAAATCAAGGTTGTTGACATTGCATCAGTGGTTTGCTGAGAATAGGTCCATAAAGGATAAGAAACAAGAGGAAGGGGTCCAGATGAGTCAGGGATTCGGGGATTGTTCACAGATGGGGGTAAAAACTCCTGGCCAAGGAAATGGTCATGGATGAAGAAGAATAGTCAACATCATGCTGAACACAGGATTCATTGAGAAACGTTGCAAAAGCAGAGATTCAGCCAAAGTAGAATGTAACAATGGACACACAATGAACTGCAGAAACTGGAATTTTGAGCAAAACACAAAGTGCTGGAGGAACTTAGCTGCATCTGTAGAGGGAATGAAAAGGGAAAGTTTCAGGTTGGGACCCTTTTTCAGATTGTAGTAGGCTGGAGAAAGCTGGATAGGAGGTGGGTCGGGTCAAAATCTGGCTTGTGTTAGAGGGTACAGGTTCATCTTGCATACAATGTAATAATGAAGGCTCCAACAAAATATGCAGCTTCAAAAGTGTGGGGCAGCTATAATCCCAAATGGCTTTAATACTCAATAATACTTTAATAGTAGCACTCAGTTGTATAGATGATGATGGTGAAATGTTAGTAATTACTTAAGGGCCTGTCCCACTTACGTGTCCTCGTGGTCGCGTTGAGCCGAGACGGTCCCGCGAAGGTCGGGCGCGGTTCCATGCATGCGCACAGCCGTCTGGAGTGCGTGACGTCATTTGAAGATGGACACAAAGCTGGAGTAACTCAGCGGGACCGGCAGCATCTCTGGAGAGAAGCAATGGGTGATGTTTCGCGTTGAGACTCTTCTTCAGTCTGAAAAGAAGGGTCTTGACCCCAAACGTCACCCATTGCTTCTCTCCAGAGATGCTGCCGGTGCTGCTGAGTTACTCCTGCATTTTGTGTCTATCTTCAATTTTCTTGGCCTCGCTCTGGGAGTAGAAGTGGGGGCGGATCCGGACCGCAATGGCCGTGAGCCCCAGGCCGAGTTCGGCGATCATTTGCCTACTTCTGCTTCTGCTGCTGTTGAAAGTGAGATGTTGCATTGCACCAGGATCTTGGGCCTGTCCCACTTTGGCCGACAGGCCGTTGGCGCGTGAAGATTTTGTTCACTACAAAAATGTTGGAGCCCCGCGCGATGCCGCACACAACTACATACCCCTCCGCGCTTCTCAGTGGGACCGGCCCCGCGCAGCCATAAAATGCCCGTGCACCTCAAGGTCGCGTAATTTGCATGCCAAGGACACGTAAGTGGGACAGACCCGTTAGTATTCAATCAATTCTAGTCAGTGTATTACAGAACATTACAAAAGTATGGTGTAAAAATCTTACAATCTCATAATAACATTTTTGTGCATCAGTTCTGAAATGGTGATAACATTTGGTGTTCAAAATATTTGAGCACTTTCACATTTGAATGGCGTTGAAAGTCAACTGTATTGGATCATTTTAACTGCATGTCAGGATTATTTCATAGTGTGTAAATTAATCAGCAAAGCAATCATTACCCATTGTACCTTTTAGGTGTGATCAACTGTGTGTATGTGGTTGACTTTAACCTAGTTTTTATCTTGATCATTTTTATATTAAAAGAAAGCATTTGAAGAACAATGGATAATTTTGACTTGCTTTGAAAAAGCACACAGGCTCAGACTTTCATTCACTTACCTTTGAAAACTGTCACTGTGACAGTTTATGAACCTGTAGCCATCAGCACATTTCTGTCCAGATTTTTCATTCAAATAAAACGTGTTCCTTTTCTTGTAGTAAACCGGATTTAAGAGGATATGAAGCTGTGATGGGAATCCTCAAAGATGACAAACGTGAAGAATCCCACAAACAAGTGATGGGAATTTCTCAGCTGGTCTGCGGCCCAGAGGGATCCAATCTCGTGATGTTGAGGTTATCCAGGTTGGTCATTTAACACTCGGCTTTAAATGTTATGGTCAAGGAAGAGGGCATCTGGGCCAAAGTTCGTTTAAAGCATTTTCTATTATTATTTGTAGTGCATGTTTTCCCAGAGCTTTACATCTCCATTGGAAATAACATGTTACATTGTGCTTACTCTTCAGCTAAACACTTCTGATCAGCTACTGCTTACAGGAAGTTTTTATACAATGGATTTAAGGGATGTAGGAATGATTTAGTTTTTATTTATTCATGGGTTGTGAGGTTTGAAACTCGGATCGAAGTGCCCTGCCAATTGCTAATAGTCCTTGATCTGAATACCTTGATGGTTAATTTCGAAGGCAGTTAGGAACAGACCAATTTCTGATGGAACTGGAGTTACATATGTGCCTGAATATAGATATGTCCTTCCCTAAAAGAACCCAGTGGGTTGTTTGCAACAATCCAGTGGTTAACTGTTCACAGCTCTGGATTTTCGTTCCAGATTATTCAAGTACCCAGTTGTTGTGGTAGGATTTTGAGATTGAGCGTATTAACCACATAACCACCATATTATTCTGTCCCAGTGTGAGATGGGGAGTGGTAGAAGCAGAGGCCACAAAATATTTTCCAATGGAAAATTAGATATCTATTTGAAGCAAAGCACATCAGAAGGGGGAGAACAGAGCAATGGATTGATTGTTGAATGCTTAGCAAACACCCTGCATGGATGTGTACAACCACACTGCTCTATTAATGCAAACAAATAGGATTAGTGTAGATGGGTAACATGGTCGGTATGGACATGATGGGCCGAAGAGTCAATCTCTCTGTCTCTAGCCAAGAGATAGTTGTCTGGACTATAAGTCTATGGGGAGTGACCTATCTTCCTGCAGACATCCAGTTATGCCTAAACATGGGCCAGCACCAGAGCCAAAACTGCTTGGAGTTGGCGTGACTGGCCCACAGCCCAGGTGGCCATAAGGTGGCAGTATATAAAGGTTACAGTTAAGAACCAAACATCAGTTTTTTGCATTTACATTGTAACCATGTTGGATGAGTTGGATGATCAGCCATGATCATATTGAATGGCGGTGCAGGCTCGAAGGGCCAAATGGCCTACTCCTGCACCTATTTTCTATGTTTCTATGTTCACACCAAAGCACTTGGTTGCTGGTTAGCCCAAGCCGTCTGGCAACTATGTCCAGCTTCCCACTTCTACAACACTTGCACGCATGTTTTGAGCATTGACGACATCCAGTGTTTGATCTAGCCACTGTTGTTGGCTTGCAAAGTTGTTTCTGCTATTCAGTTCCACCCTTGTCCTTTGTACTGGGCTTGCCAGTCTATTAATATCGGGCAGCCCAGTGGATTTTGTGTGTGAGAAGTTCAACTGGTGCCGGCTGATTCACTGACCATGGGGTTTGATCATGGAAGCTGGTCAGAGCTTCCAGTGGGTGGGTTGGACAGAGTCCCTCTCTCACTGCCCACTCATTCGGTGCTTCAAACACTCACTGCCGCTTCACAGCCCCAGTCATTTCATGAATTTGTGTTTCTGGCAGTGTTGTGAATTACACAGTTTCCTAAACTAAATGTAACCGCTCTCCTCGTGTGCTCCTAACATCCTCCACAAGTGCTCAGCCTAGAACATTTTTGGGCATTAGATTTTGTTTTCTTTTCTTCTGGCTCTCTCTTCCTTGACTTTTTCTGCAGAGAGTGCAATTTGTTGTAGATCGGCCATTTGTTGATGTGTTACAAAAGTTTGTGAATGCAGTGCGGAGCTCCAGAGAAACCTGTTTGAAACTACCTTGACCCCAAGCAGAAATCATCTATCATAGCAGAGTAGAAGGAAGGCCAATGACATTAATGATGGATGCTGATAGCAATGACACTGCCCCTTCCCTACTGGCAAGAAAAGCAACCTCACATAAAGGTTAAATGATGTATATTTAGAAATAAAATAACAGATTGAAATGTGGATTTGAACTTTTGTACTGCTTTTCCCTGAATCTTTGCTTTCCCTGAATGTTGTTAATTGGATATTTAAGAAGTAGTGGAATTTAAACATGCACAGATCTTCCTGCTAGTTTTATGCCCTGGAATATTGTTCTATTTTAATTTCCTTTCCAGGCCGGTGAAATCTACCTACCATGTCCACAGAATCAGTCTACCAGTGTCTGGATGTGTAATACAAGAAGGTGTATACTGCAATATTTCTGGATGGGGAGAAACTAAAGGTGAGTAATCGAGTTTTTAACATTTTCAAAGTTGTAGAATTCTTCCAAAATATTCTCACGTCTTGGCGGATGTGGCCTGCATTGGATGATGTACATTCATCACTGTCCCATTAATGGGTCTCTTGGATTTTATGCATAATGAATACTAAAGATTAATTTAAGCCTGGTCGATGAGAATTAGGGATCTTGCCCATAGTTTTTAGTTTCATTTTTCTGCCTTCTCACCCAGTCCTTGCCTATTAGACTGAATGATTATGTTTTGCTCTTCCTGAGGATATGTCATTAACTCATTTTTAAATCCCAGGCACTGGGATAACTTGTGTCATCCACTCATTCTAAATATTGTAATCAGTCTCCCAGTAATCTGAATGTATTATTCAATAAGACAGGTGAAGGGAAAAGCTTCTTTCCATCGTGGGTCTGTGAGTTCAATGTTGGAAAATAGGTGCACTTACCTATTGACTATCTATTGACCTTAAGGTGCACTTACATCTTGACTGCCTTAGCAATGCTGTGGTGAAGTATCTGGACAAATCTGTAGAACTCAACTCGAACTTCACTGGTCCACTGACTGAAAATTGGGCACATCTTATAAAGAAAGCTCCTGCCACATCTCCACTTGGCCAAACAAAAACTCTTGTGCTTATGGTTCAAGGTTCCACAATAGGACTTGTCTCAAGTCGAGTTTACATCCATTTACAAAAGGCTCTTCAAATCGGAACCCATTTTCTGAGGCAAACTGCCACCAGTTGGCATTCTTTAAAAGGTTTATTTCACGCCGACTTGGAAGCTGGCTGGTGGACAGTAATGCAATGATTAATGTGGGAGATTAGTTTTTAAATTAAAAAAAAAAATAGATTGATCAGTGCTGGAGAAGTGTCCATTTCAAAAAAGCCATGTTTGTTGTTGCTGGAGGCATAATCAGATGTTAATTACATTACACTGCAGTGAAAGGGAAAGTAAGAATATAGATTTTACCATTAAACTTTGGTAGTTCATGGAAGTTTTGCAAATACATTTTAGTGAGAGCCTGTTGGGTAAATGGGGCTGAGGAACATTGAGAGGTTGCTGCCATGATTAGTTTGGGGAGGATGTGAGTGGCCATGAGTAGGTATTGGCGTGGTTCATAAGATCATAAGGTCAAGTGATAGGAGCAGAATTAGGCCATTCTGCCCATCAAGTCTACTCCTCCATTCAATTATAGCTGATCTATCTCGCCCTCCTAACCCCACTATCCTGCCTTCTCCCCATAACCTCAGAACCTGTACTAATCAAGAATCTATATCTGCCTTGAATATATCCACCGACGGCCTCCACAGCCTTCTGTGGCAAAGAATTCCACAGATTCACCACCTTCTGACTAAAGAAATTCCTCCTGATCTCCTAAAAGAATGTCCTTTAATTCTGAGGCTATGACCTCTAGTCCTAGACTCTCCCACTAATGGAAACATCCTCTCCACATCCACTCTATCCAAGCATTTTACTACAGGTTTCAATGAGGTCCCCCTCATTCTTCTAAACTCCAGTGAGTATAGGCCCAGTGCCATCAAAGGTTGATGGCTTTGACCAAGTGAGGCCCCACTAGGAAAGTTTAATCAATAAATTCAATTTTTCTCTCTGCCCCCCTTTTTGTCCGAGGTTCAGGTCCTCAGCAATATTTGCCACACGGGGTGGCCATTACCTCTATGGTTGCCTGTCTACATTGATCACTGATACCATTTGAATTAACCTCTGCTTTTTCTTGAGAATTTTGCATTTTTTCCACAGTTCAACTTCTGCATTTAGCATATGTTGACACATGTTGAGAGATCAGTGTATTTTAACAACTTCCCAACCATCCCTGTTTCTGCTGGCAAGAACATTTTGGCACCATTTAATTTGACTGAAAATGGCTCCAATCCTCTTTCTTTTCCATTACTCCAACTCCTCATCTATTCTTATCAACAATGTTGTTTTCAGCATTGAGTAATGTATTAACATTAATGGCTGACAGCTGGACAGCTGCTGATCTTTTTTTCTTCAGAAGCTAATTGAATTTTTATTTAAGGTGTTTTCTCCACATTATATTTTTTTCCTTGCATGTGTATCACTGGGAAAGTTACGTAGCTGGCAGATAAGCTGCCATTTTAAACTCATGATGTTGTTTTACCTTCAGGTACAGGTTATGAAGGTGAACTAAAGATAGCCCAGATCCCTATCGTTGGGACTAAGAAATGCAATGAGTACCATCAGGGAAAAATCCAAATTAATGAAACTGAAATCTGTGCCGGTGAAGAAGAGGGAACTGTTGGTACATGTGAGGTAAGAGAATCATTGGTGAGGTGAAATGTAAACGTCAAAGAAACTGTTAAATGCAAACCATGTTACTTAAATGCTACGACACAGAAGTTGGTCACTCGGCCCTTTAGGTCCATGCCAGTTTCTGGCAGAACAGTCCATTAGTCTCATTTCCTCTCTCTGTATCACCCTGTAACCCTGCTATTTATTCTCTCTCACATGCTCTATCAATTCATCTATCTATATAAAGGGGTAATTTGCCACAACCAGTGAACTAATCAACACATCTTTGGAATTTGGGAGGAAAATAGAGCTTCCTGAGGAAACCTTTGAGGGGAATGTGCAAACTCTACACAGGCAGAAACCAAGGACGGGTTATGTATGAATGTGATTTTGTTTATTCAGATTTTAATTTGATTCAAGTTGAGGTATCTTTCAATTTGTGCCTGCAATTGTGTTTGACAAAATAATTTCTTGGTTACTAAGAAAACCTCAGTCAAGAAAAGCATCAACTTTCAGTATTAATATTAATAGCTCCAACAGAAGAAATATTAAATCATTTACCACCCCCTACTGGGTCATCATGTAAAACCACGGCCCGGCACATTCACAAAAAAGGATTAAAGGTTAGGAGTTTATGAAATGTTTACAAAGGTCACATGCAATGTAAAATGCATGAAATTCTTTTTCTCTAAATTGCTGGCACAGAATATCATTTGTGAAAAAATTAAAAAGATGACCTTTATTGGCTTTTATTGGTTAAAACCAAAACAATATAGCTCTACTGTATGCATGATGTAGATCATAGTTTGACTCATGCATCAAATCTTAACCTAATGTACTTGCAACTCCATAAGTAATTAACTGGTAGGGTAAATATTCTAAAATGAGAAATAAATAATGGAGATCAGAACCTGCAAGGAAATGCTACCTGACTCTTTCAGTGGGAGCATCACCAAGGTCTGGTTCCTTGTGCAGATGTGGAGGTCCCAAACTTGTTGGCTGTTCTTTGTTGAAGCTATGTAGAGCCCATTGGTGGAGTGTGAACTCGCTGCAGTTCCGCTACAGTTACATTGGGTTTGGGCAGGTCTGCCAAGTTGAAGCAAATCATCAGTTACTTGTAGATTGTCACTCATTGCTTGCTGCTCAGTGTTGCTTCAAGTTAACAAGAGTTTGGCTTGATTTTTGTTTTAGTTTGCTGATATCCAAATTGTTGGAAATAGTTTGTGGTGAATGATGCTGTGAGATGTAATGAGAAATGGCTCAGGAAAATCTTGTTCAGTTATTAGATATGGTAATTGAAAATCCATCCAACTGGACTGCAATGGTGAAGACTTCAAACTTTGCATTTGGTACGACATCCAAGGCCCTGGGGCTTGACTGATCGCGTTCATTTCCAAAGCAGTATCCTCCCACGGCCTTTCTCTGCATCTGTCAGTAATTTCCTGTGGACAGCGAACATCTCCCCTCTTTTCCTCTTTTCTCTGCACCATTTCCAGTGATGGAAAATCGTGGAATTCCCTCTCTCCCATGTTGTGTATTATGTTGAAACATGCAGAGAAAGCAAAGCAGCACAAAAACGTGGAGGTCCCTCTCTCCTATGTTTACTTGGTTTACGAGTAAACTGCACACGCTGGAAATACTCAGTCATTTTCTGTTTTGGTTTTGTTTAGGTACTTTCGGCAAGTTGTGATCACTTCCACAATTACATTCACGTCTTATTTTTAAGCAGAGAAGATTAGCTTGAATCAGTACAAGATTTTCATAATACAGGGCCCATTGTAAAGTATATAACTGTATGATTAGTGCTGCCTGGTCATTGACCTCGCTCTCATGGGCAGATGGCATGAATGTGTTTCATAGACTGCATGAGTCAGTCAGGTGTAGGATTATATGCAGCAAGGCTCGAGAGTCTGATTGCTAGAAGAACCTTGCTATGGCTTCAGCATCTCACCTCATAACACAAACCCTCTGAAAAATGTGTTGTATAGTATTAGATCAACAACCCAGACAAGTCTGCACTCAAAGGTTTGCAAAACCTTGTGGACAGTTGCCAGTGAGGTGACCAAGTCTCTCTCCTTTGCTGGTCACTGCACACTGATTGCCATAACCTGCCCTGCCACTCCAACTCTGTCTATACCTTGCACTGAGGAGATGATATAATGCAAATCCTAAATTAATCCATCTTAATGGAAGGATTGTGCAAGAATAAGAAAACAACATTTTTTATCCAGATGTGTTTCATAAATTCCTTGCCCCCTTCCTAAACCCCCCCACCGCCCCACCTTTCTCTCCCAACTCCAGTCCCGTCCCGACACCCTGGGAAACTGAAGGGAGCACCAATCAACTGCCACGGATACAAATAATGTCATACACAAGAAAGGGCAGATGCTGGTTGACAAAAAGTGAACACACAGTGCTGGAGTAACACAAAGACGCAGCAGAATTTTGGAAACGTCACCCATTCCTTCTCTCCAGAGATGCTGCCTGTCCCGTTGAGTTCCCACGGTAGACTCACGAGTCACTACGGTAAACTCACGGGGCATCTATGGGGCATCAACGTTCTTACAACGAGTTTAAACATTTTTTTTTAACTTCAAGAGTAAATTTGACTCGTGGAAATCTTTCATCATGTTGAAAGATTTTCACGAATTAACAAGTTTCCCGAGTACCTGCCGTTAGCGTTACGAGTTCCGACATTCCCGCTATGTTAATTCTACCTGGTTACCACGAGTTTGATTTGATTTAAACTCGGGATCACTCGTGGGTGGACTCGCACCGTGAGACAGGGGTTTAACTGTAACAACTACTGACAAAGCACAATGTAAAGTGATGCATCTAGTTTTGGAGAAGGATTTTTGGATTTATTTTTCCTGTCAGTGCTAGTTGAAAATTGGGAGGAGACAGTGATGGAATAGAATTGAAGAGGCATTGCTGAGATTAACTAATTTAACTGACAGAAACATTGTTGAATACATATCCAGACTGTTTAACAGAACCTCAAAGTCAAAAATTTGAGAAACATTCAAAACCTAAGGGCAACAACAATAACTGGCTGGTCCAGTTTGCTTTGAGTTTTAAAGCCATTTTACATTGTCAACAATAAACACCCCCTATCTAAAACATTACAGCTAACTCATGTTGAAACTGTGTGCTGCTAATGGTGAGAATTGGGAGGCTGTTGTTGTGCAGGCGCCATTAGTGTTGACCGATGAAGTATTTCATTATTTTAATTGCATTCTGTTTAGGTTTAAAGATAGATAGTTGGATGCACTGTTATGGCGTGTGATCTCTGGCAGACAAGAGAAGGAAGCTTGATGCTGGAACAGCATGGGGTGGGATTTGCCAGCCTCTGATGGCCTGTGATGAGTTGCCAAAATAATTGTTTTGTTTCATTGCTCATGAGTAGCTATTTCTGTCACTTTGAAAATTAATTGTGATTCTCAGGCCAAATTTACATAAAATGTGCTATTTATTATTTGTCTCAAGGATACCGGCAATCTGAAATGTAATAGATGGCCATCATTCGTTTGAATCTAAATTGGTGCTAAACCAACAGTCTATGCATTACCTAACCTCATATCTTTTGTGAAAGATGGAATTGCATTATCAGTTATTGTATGCTGATCCTTGCAACAATTAAGGTGCTTTTCCTCATCAGACTCGAATAGGCCCACTAAAGTTATTCTCAGATGATCCCAGGAATGAGTGGCTTAATGTATGGTAAGCGTTTGACGGCACTGGGCCTGTACTTGCTGGAGTTTAGAAGAATGAGGGGGGACCTCATTGAAACATACCAAATAGTGAAAGGCTTGGATAGCATGGATGTGGCGAGGATGTTTCCACTCGTGGGAGAGTGCAGGACTAGAGGTCATAGCCTCAGAATTAAAGGACGTTTCTTTTGGAAGATGAGGAGGAATTTCTTAATCAGAGGCTGGTGAATCTGTGGAATTTTTTGTCACAGAAAGCTGTGGAGACTGTCAATGTATTTTTAAGGCATAAGATAGACAGATTCTTGATTAATACGGGTGTCAGAGGTTATCTAGAGAAGGCAGGAGAATGGGGTTAGGAGGGAGAGATAGATCAGCCATGATTGAATGGCGGAGTAGACTTGATGAGCCGAATGGCCTAATTCTGCTCCTATCACTTATGACATGACTTATGACTATTACTCATTCAAGTGAGTAATCATTTTAGTGCTTGAGTAGCTTAAGTAATATTGATTTCAGTTTTCAACTGGCTTCATATTAGTCTTATACTGTGCACATGGAACTTTAGTCACTGCTACACAAAATTACTTGATTTTATTAAAGAAATATGTCTACTAATTCCCAATATCAGGAGAAAAGAACACATATAATAAACTGAACTTGCTGTAAGCCTCTAATTACTTATACCTATGACTTTTGTTTTGTAGAGGGATTACGGAGGTCCTCTGGTCTGTGAAGAAGGTGGCCAGAAGCTACTACAAGGTGTTATAATTCCTGGCCGAGGTTGTGCAAAACCTAAGCGTCCTGGAATTTTTGTGAGGGTGTCATACTACGTCTCGTGGATAAATAAAGTGGTTAAGATGTACAGAAGAAATAACCATGCAAGGAGATGAATGTACTGTATGTCACAGAAATCCTGTATGATCAAATATGTAATTTATCAACTGAAGAGTTATATTGCTGCAGATACTTGCCAAGTCTTGCAATCCTTTTCCTGATGAATGATTTCTCTGACTGTTGCACGCTGTTTGCGGTCGACTATGTCTGTGTGTGTTTACCTGTTGGAATGGTCACTGGGCAAACCAAAGCTGTAATATGATGACTCGTGAGAAACGATTGAAGTGTTTTATGCAACTATGCAGTATGCAATTGTAAATCTTCTGCTGCACACTTGGTAAGGCTGCCTACTCTGTCGTGGAAAAATAATTCAGTAACTTCTACAAAACAATTAATGCTTTAATTCTAGCCGATTCCTTGGATATTCCTCAGTCTCTACTGATTCACTGAGATTGTGCCTGTGTCAGAATGAAAATGTCCAAATGATGTGTCCTGGAACACCCTTGTAAATGGGCTGCAAACAAAACACCTTTTACTGCTCCACTCGAGATGTGGGTTGTAGAGAACCTTAATTCCTTACATGTCTGCTGGTCAGGCGTGGATATTATTTTTAACCCAGGTTGTATTAGGGAAGGTGAACAAAACCTAAAATAATAAGTCCCAACGTCAGCATTCCCTGTGGTTAGAGCATTGGGGCTATGGTAAAATATCCACAGAGCTCCCTACATCAGCCATTTGTTTGACTGCTAGCCAATAATTTTCTCCTGATCGGTAAGACTGCCATGACGTATATCAGAGAATCCTGAACACTGTTTATTCTCAACCGACTGCTCTTTCTCTGATCCCGATTAACATTTCAAAATTGTTTAACTGATGGAAAGAAAAATACTTTGCAGCTGATCAACTAGATAAGAGTGCTCAAAGTGCTGGAGTAGCTCAGCGGGTCAGGCGGCAGCTCTGAACAAGGAGTTCCGGTGGCGCTGCGAGTCGGCTGCCTCGCCTGCAGCGGGTTCATGTTTCGACTTTTTTTGTTTTTTTTAGTTTGTCCAAAAGTATGTTTTAGTAATTCTCTGTATGTCTTGTGGGGTTATGGGGGGGGGATAGGGGGAAACCGTTTTCAGGCACCTACCTTGACGGAGAGGCGACTTTCTTCCTTGTCTCTTCTTCGACCAGCTTGCAGCTGGTTTGGTGCGGCCTTTCCTGGAGTCAGGCCCAGAGCCTCAGCGGCGGCGCAGCGGGGACTGTAACATCGCGGGCCCCCTTGCCGGGGGTTGCCGGAGAAGCACTCTGACCGCTGGCCTGTGGCCTACAAAATCTAAAGGTCACGGTCTGTGGAGCTTCTGGCGACAGGCGTGGAGTGGACTTTACTTACCATCGTGGAGTGAGCGACCCCTCGCTGGGGGTCGCCGGAGACGAGCTCCGACTGCTGGCCTGCGGCCCACAACATCTGGAAGCCGCGGTCTCCGGTAAGGAGGTGGACGATTTGGGAGCTCCAGGCCGCAGGTTGTGCTTGACCTGCCCCAACGTTGGCGTTCCGACCATCCCGACCAGAGGGCTTGAACATCGTGCCGTCTGTAACGGTGACTACGGAGGCTCAGGGCCCTGACCACGGGTGAACAAGGGAGGAGGAGGGACTGTCTGAACTCTATTGCCTTCTCCCACAGTGAATAATGCTGTGGTGGGTGTCTGTGTTGAATTATGTTGTTTATTGTTTCCTTTTCATTTCACTGCACCTTATGGTTGCATGTGACAACTAAATGTGAACTTTGAACAAGATCGGGAGGTGACGTTTTGGGTCAGGACCCTTCGTCAGACAGTCAAGGCCCCACCTGAAAGATCACCTATCGTGCACTCCAGAGATGCTGCCTGACCTGCTGACCAGCACTTTGAGTCTTTTTTTGTAAACTAGCATATGCAGTTCCTTGTTTCTACATTAGTTAAGCGAGCTTGCATTGTGCAAACTGATGGAACTTTAAAGGTTGGCAATGTTCAAGTTTCATTTGTTTAAGAAAGAACTGCAGATGCTGTCTGAAGAAGGGTCTCGATCCGAAACGTCACCTATTCCTTTGCTCCATAGATGGTGCCTCATCTGCTGAGTTTCTCCAGCATTTTTGTCTACCTACAAGTTTCATTTGTTCTTCATTGTCATTATAATTACATTTGTTTCTTCTTTTCCATGTTTTGCCCATTAGGGAGCTAGTTTGAGGATCGAATGAACATGACTTACTGTTTAACTTTCTATCTTTAGTCTATGATTCATTTTCATTAGTATAGAGAACGTTAAACATTTCTTGAAATGCAAAAAAGATCTAAATGCTGTGACTGCCTGAGTTGGATACTTTCCACTAGACTGCATTGGCAAATCCAACTGCGACAAGATGTAGAACTGTGTTGATAAAGACAAAAAGACCACAAATGCTGGACATCTGAAATAAGAACAGCTGGAGAATATTTATAGTTCTAACAACATCTGTGGATCTTCTTCATCTTGCATATGGCATGCATAGCCTAAGTTGTAGGACAACTTGTTCTATTTGATCTTATTTGATTGTGCAATTGATTGCATTCGTCGCAACAGGGCAGACTACGTGAAGGTTGCAATCTCCTACCCCCATCTGTGGAGCAAGAAAGCAGAGTTAAACCCCTGTCCCACGGTATGAGTTCATTCCAACAGTTCTCCCGAGTTTGCCCTGACTCGGAGATTTACGTTAATGGCCACTCGTCGGTACTCGGGGCTCTTGTGGACATTTTTCATTATGTTGAAAAATCTTCACGAATCTTCCCATGCTTACCTGCCGTTAGCGAGTACCTGGCGTTAGCGCTAAGAGACGTCCCCGAGCTCCGACGTACCCGCTACGTTCATTCTCCGTGCTTACCATGAGTTTGATTTTTTTTTTAACTCGGGGGAGCTCTTGGAATGAACTCGTACCGTGGGACAGGGCTATTAAAGTTTCAGATCAGTGATTTTTTTATTATCTGCACTAACTTGTTTCTTTTATAGACAGTAGGCAATAGCCAATAGTTGCAGGAGTAGGCCATTTGGCCCTTCGAGCAAGCACCGCCATTCAATGTGATCATAGCTGATTATCCCAAATCAGTACCCCGTTCCTGCCTACTCCCCATATCCACCGACTCCGCTATCTTTAAGAGCCCTATCTAGCTCTCTCTTGAAAGTACCCAGAGAACCGGCCTCCACCACCCTCTGAGGCAGAGAATTCTCACAACTCTCTGTGTGAAAAAATGTTTCCTTGTCTCCGTTCTAAATTATTCTAAATTATCCATTATTCTTAATCTGTGGCCCCTGGTTCTGGACTCCCCCAACATCGGGAACATTACCATAGAAAATGCTCGAACTGCTGCGTATTGCCAGCGGTTCATGTTATTTTGTTGTTGAGTTCTATGTATTGTTCTATTATAGAACAATGCATCTGCATTGAGGTGAACTGCGATGTTTTGAGAACAGTTGTGCAGAAACCTTGTGTAAATATTAGCAATAAGATCATTTTGGATTTTGGGTGCCCTCTATGTTAAAGCAACAAAGGGGGCAGATCCAAACTATGCAAATGTAAAGGTCCTATATTAAATGCTTAATCCTCAATTAAACTCTCATATGCTGACCTGAGTCGGGACAGCAAGCCTAGTATTGAAATTTGCCCAAATTTGGATTGACCGGGAGGAAGTTGCTCAAAGTGACCCATTGTTGATTCATTCATTGCAGTATATGAAAAGATGGGTCTTGCAATGTCTGAAAGACAAAGGCCCTCTGTAAACCTGCCCTAGGTACACCACACTACCCTCCAACAATACAGATTCAAGGCAAGACTCGAAAAGATGGACCGTTTCCCACATCTTGGGAAGCATCTCTTGGCAAAGCCAGACTTCATTGATGATATCCACTGTCACATTCAAACCACCAGCAACGTTTCTATGCTGAGAGGTTATTTGAAAACTGCAACCTCATGATCATCTGGGTGGCCCGAATCCCTGTCTTCAGAATGCTTCGGTGATCTTGATTACCTTCAGCAGACATCTCAATGCACTGGAGAGATGCCTTCAATCCAATCTCTGCACAATTACCCCATTCCATTTGAAGGATATTAGAACTGACATTCGTGACCCCTTCCTGCCAACATCACCAGCATCGAGGCCCTGGTTACACTCGGTCAGACACACCACTCACTTGCTCGATACCAAAGTCCCAAAGCAGGAACTTCATTCCACTCTGGGTTGTGGGACGAGGTAAACGGGTAGATAGTGGAATGGATCACAGCCCCCTGGAAGGAATGCAACAGCTCCATTGACTGCATCACCACACAAAGTGGAGAAGGAACCTTGAGCCTATGCACTGAGGTATGTCCATAAGTGGAGATAGGAACTCACCACCTCAGTTTAGTTTATTGCAAACCACCCACTTATTCAGCCCGTTGGGCACCATCTTCCCCCTTTGTGGAAAGGTCTGTGGTTCCCATTAGCCATCTTGAAACCCACAAAACCCACTTCTAAACCATCCTCGAAACCAAAGTATTGCCTCAGAAGAAAGAAAACATAACAATGACCAAGTTTCTCCTTTACCTGCTTGTTGATAGCAGTACTTTCAATTACCTTGTACATTGATGATATGTTTCTTCAAGTATTGTTTGTTATTTTGCTTTCTCACTTGAAAAATATATTTTTCTTAACTATGCAGTTGCAATTTACAAAGAACTGGTTTCTTTTGTCAAAGAGTGTATAAGATGAAATAAATAATGTTGAAGATATTTTGCTTGCCTTTCTTCTCTCACTCCGTTTCCCAGTTCCCGGTGGAAAAAAAACCATGCAGGCAGGCAGGCTCTTGGGACGATTTAATGCACATGTTAAATTTTTGTTCTTTTATCTGATTTTGTCAGTCTTTGGAATCCTGCTTGCAGATTCCAAAAATGTGCTGCTGATGTTCATATTTTAGTGTAGTAATGTAAATGAATCCTTGAAGGAAAGGCATTGCTGCCCATTCCACTCTGGAGTTGAGAGGGTGGGGAGAGGGGGTCTTGAACTTGAGATCCACAATACCTGTTTAATACTGATGTGCAATAGAAAATGTAAAAATGTCCCAAAGTTGTTCATTTTGCCAAGGAGTGCAAAGATTGTGATGTTACTGGCCGAATGAGGTTGCTGTACAAAACCTCCATCAAGCTCTAGCCGCTCGACTTAAAATTAACTTACTGTTTGAAAAAATCATTGATTTTATTTTAAACTTGAGAGGGAAATTTGGGTTTTTTTTAAATCACACTGTATTTTCCTCTATGGCACTTCCGTAGATTAAACCCATTGCAAAGAAAAGCTGCTTGCATTGCATGTTATACTAATATTTACCAGATCAAATGCACAATAATGCTGTTTTTTGAGACTCGTGAAGACCATCCGTGTTGCACAATTCTGTATACAATTATTAACGTTAAATAATTTTTGAATTGCACATTCTGCAAATATTTAAATACAACTTTGGTTTCTTCTGTTGAGCAGGAGGAGCTTAACCATTTATCCAAAGAGAGTATTTGTACTACATCAAGCTAAAGTGACCATAATAGTCGGCCAAATCAACACTGATTTGTCCAGATAGCCCTTCATTTTATCTTCTGTCTTGATCCGAAAGCTGATTGATGAAAATGATTTTTGTGTTGTGTTTTTCAAAAATGAACCACACATATAATAAAAGTATCATTAACAATAATTTACAACTGTTTGTTGTTCTTGGTTCGATGTGCAGTGCTGGCAGCAACATTCTGTGCAGAAAGTGGTAGCAGCTGAGAATGAGGTATGGTGTCACTGGTCGTTAAACTTTCGTACAGTTAGGTAATGAGCAGATATGCCAAATACTGCTATAGTTTTAATCATCCAGATAGTAACGGGTTTGCTGAGAACTATATCTAATGGTGCAGATTTAAAGCAAAGTGCCATCAAAACGTGAAAGTGGGAAAGCGTGGGCAGGAGTTTAAGTTGTGAAACCATCCCTTGGGCATGCATCCATTTTGGTTTCATGCAAATTGTTTATCAACGGGCCTGCCAGTTATTTCACCATGAGGCTGCCTGCCACATGTTTAACAGATGGAAACTTAAAGGCTGAAGGATGGAAAACACAGCAGCTGAAGGGAGCAAAAGCATTTGTATCCAGCTGTGATCATATGTCAGCAGGAGAAGGAGAGTGTTTCACAGTCTCTACTGTTTGACCTGCCTCTATCAGCACTCTCCTCTCATTTCAGTCTTTGTGAAACTTTAGGAACTTGTGGCATGTGCAAAGCAATCTGTTTGTAAATAGTGCTGTACTCTGCCTGTATTAGGGTTATCATAGTGAATGTTTCATAGAGTCTGAAGAAGCGCCTTGACCCGAAACGTCATCCATTCCTTTTCTCTAGAGATGCTGCCTATCCCGCTGAGTTACTCCAGCATTTTGTGTCTATCATAGTTAATTAGCTGGGCACAATTACCCTGTGGTACTCAGGGGCAACATTCCCAGAGGGCAGGTCTGTACCCAGCCTCCAGGGGCTTACATCTGGGCTCAGTGGTCTGTGAAGTCATAAGGGATAGGAGTAGAATTAGGCCATTCGGCCCATCATCTACTCTGCCATTCAATCATGGCTGATCTATCTCTCCTTCCTAACCCCATTCTCCTTCCTCCTCCCCATAACCTCGGACACCTGTACTAGTCCACATGAATGATTCCAGTCATCAGCTTCCCCTTCTTGTGTCTGGTATTCTCTGCCTCCCCTCATCTTCTCCATCGCAACTGCATTCCCATCCCTGGCCTCGCAACTATATTCCCAGTTGGAATAAACTCACACTAAGCCTTACTCAAGAAGAGTGTCTGACCTGCTGAATGTTTCCAGCAATATCTGTTTTTACATCAGACTCGGCATCTGCAGTTGTTTTAATGTTGATTCTCTCACGATGCCTTGTGTGGGTAATCTGGAACTTAAACTGCAGGTGCTGAGCCTGAAGTAAAAGCAGAAATTGCTGGAAATACTCAGCAGGTCAGACAGCATTTGTTGAGAGAGATACAAAAGCTAATTTTTGGTCAAAAGCGACCTGAAATTGTACCCCCGATTCTCTTTCCACAGCTGCTGCCTGACCTGGTGAGTGCTTCCTGCACTTTCTTCTTTATTTCTAGGGGCTGGCCAGTTGGTTTCTGCTGAGAGTGAAAATTTAGCATGTTCTGGTTGATCAACACAAATTTAGCTAAATATTTTTAAAAAAACCCTTTGGCATGGCAACTCCTTGTGGTCACATTCTTATGAGAAATTAATTGCTGATTGTTGGCAGATTCTTGGTATCCTTTCAAAGAGGCAGTGCGTTTTCTTCTTTAGATGGATGTGGGCAATTGAGCAAGCTCTCGCTGTGACAGCCTTCCCAAACAATCCTATTGCTGTGTCAAATCTGACATTTGGTCGAAGTATAGGGGGCATATGGCATCAGGTTTTCTGTCATTGGTGCAGGGACAATGCTGGGCAGCTGTTTGGTTTCTGTAGGGAATGTTTACAGTTAAAATGTCTGAACTCAGGCATTACAGTTAAAATGTCATAACTGAGGAATATACAGTATGCACTATGCACCAAACCCTGATGTTGCCAGGGGTTGCCGAGTCTCCATGCTTCAGCCTGCCAGCTCGGGGGCCAAATGGTCCAACCTTCCACGTCAGCAATGACTTTTCAAACAGCTGCGATGGGCTCCTCAGTGTGGATGCAAAACCCCAAGGAACTCAAGGCTCTCATGATGATCTCAAGATGCATGGAAAGAGAAGAGGTTCTTGTCAATGCTATTTGCATTGACACATGGGAAACAACTTTAATTTAACCTGCCTGGCATGAAACTAATAACAATCGCTGTAATGCTGGGTTCACACCACCCATTCATTCCATGCTGTACTCCATGCAAATTCCTGTTCAACTTGCCAATAACCCCATTCCTTCCGGCACAGTTTATAGAACAGAAAACAGACCCCACAAATGACTTTGAGGTAGCAATATGTGTGGTTATAAATGTGCTTTGTGGTGATATGAATGCTTTGAATTGAGCTCCCATGACTTCAAAGAAGCTGAATTTCAGAATCATATCTTGCCTGACCAGATATTTATCATGCACTGCAGAGGATAACTTTCCACCATGTTACATTATCTCCATGCAAACCTTCACATGTCCAATATCATGTGGATGATCACTGTGGTTTTTACCTCCATACTGTGCTAAATAAACACTGGCTTAACATTGAATTTAACTCTGAGTTTTGACAGGTTAGTCAAAGAGCTGATTCATTCACTGAATTAACAGGGTTATCGGACGCAGGGCCAACAAATAAGGGTACGTGAATTAACATTTGGACAAATGATAAGTAAAGAAATTCAACCGGAACAATCAGAGATGCAGAGGTACACTTCAGAGGGAAATAAGAAGGGCATGAAATAGCTCTTATGGACAAGATGAAGGGAAATCCTAAGAGCTTCTACAGATATAATGAGATTAAAAGAGTGGCCCAGGAGAGAATAGATCCCCTTAATGATTGGCCTTTATTGTGGAGAAGATGGTGAAGCTAAGGAATTGAGGCAAATGAGTTGTGATGTTTTGAACCATATATAAATGATCAAAGAAGATGTATTGTTTAAGAAGGAACTGCAGATGCTGGAAAATCGAAGGTAGACAAAAATGCTGGAGAAACTCAGCGGGGGAGGCAGCATCTATGGAACGAAGGAAATAGGCAATGTTTCGGGGCGAGACCCTTCTTCAGACTGATGTGAGGGTGTGGGGGGTGGGGGAGGGGGAAGGAGAAAGGAAGAGGCGGAGACAGTGGGCTGAGAGAGAGCTGAGAAGGGGAGGAGAAAGCAGGGACTATCTGAAATTGGAGAAGTCAATGTTCATACCGCTGGGGTGTAAACTGCCCAAGCGAAATATGAGGTGCTGTTTTTCCAATTTGCGGTGATCCTCACTCTGGCCATGGAGGAGGCCTGGTGGTCCTCACTCTGGCCATGGAGGAGGCCAAAGAAGAGATATTGGCTATTTTAATGAACAGTGGGCAGATAAATCCCCAGGGCCCAACTAAATACATTCTTGAACCTTATAGGAAGCCAGGGGAAGAAATTGTGGAGGTCGCTGCAGAGATATTTGCGTCACCCTCAGGCACATGTGAAGTTCTGGAAGACTGAAGGGTGGCTAATGTTGTACCATTGTATAAGAAGGGCAGTATGGACAAGCCAGGAAACTGCAGGCTGGTGAACCTGACGTCAGTGGGTGGGTAAGGTACTGTAGGGGATTCTGCGATTCTGACAGGATTTGGATAGACCGGGGACTGATTGCAGGTAGTCAACATGGCTTTGTGCATGGAAAATCTGTCTCACAAACATGTTAGAGTCTTTTGAAGAGAAAACCAAGAGGATTGCTGAAGACAGTGGATGTTGTCTAAATGGGCCTCTGACAAAGTCCCTCATGGTAGGCTAGTCTGGAAGGTTGGATTGCATGGGATCCAGCGAGAGGCGGCCAGCTGGATATAAAATTAGCATCATGATGGGAAGCAGGGAGTAATGGTGGAAGGTGTAGGAAGGAACTGCAGATGCTGGTTTACACTGAAGATAGACACAAAATGCTGGAGTAACTCAACGGGACAGCAGCATCACTGGAGAAAAGGAATGGGTGAAGTTTCGGTCAAGACCCTTCTTCAGGCATAATTGATAATGGTGGGAGGTTGTTTTTCAGGTTGTAGACTTGTAACGTGTCAACAGTGCAAGCCCCATTGTTGTTTATCATTTAAATAAATTATTTAGATGAGATTGCACAAGGCATGGTTAATAAGTTTGCAGATTACCCTAAAATAGGTGGTATTGTAGACATTTAAGAATTAAAGCAGTTTCCTGATCAGTGTGGTGAATGGGCAGAGGATTGGCAAACAGTATTCATTTCAGATAAATATGAGATTTTTTGGGAAGTCAAACCAGGACAGGACATACGCAGTAAATGGAAGGCAATGGAGAGTGATGTAGAATGGAGGGGTTCAGGTACATGCCTCCCTGAAAATGGTGTCAGAGGTAAGTAGGATGCTTTAAACATGCTGGCCTTCATCAGTCAGGGCATTGATTATTGGACATAAAAAGCTGGAGTAACTCAGCGGGACAGGCTACATCTCTCCAGAGATGCTGGAGTAACTCAGTGGGACAGGCTACTTCTCTCCAGAGATGCTGCCGACTCGCTGAGTTACTCCAGCTTTTTGTGGCTATCTTTGGTTTAAACCAGCATCTGCATTTCCTTCTGAAACATTGATTATTGGAGATTATTAGAGTCGGGATGTTATGTTGCAATGGTACACGCCTTTGGTGGGACCACACTTGGAGTATTGTGTATAGTTTTCATTCCCTGCTCTAGGAAATACGCCATTAAGCTAGAAAAAGTATAAAGAGGATTTACAAGAATTTTGACAGAAGGCATGCTATAGGGTGAGGTTGAGCAGGCGAGAAATTGCTCTTTGAGCGCAGGAGGCTGAGGGGTTATCCTAGAGATGTGTATAAAATCATGAAGGGAATAGATAAGGTGAATGCACACAGTCTCTTTCTGGTGGATGGGAAATCAAGAACCAGAGACCACAGGTTTAAGGTGAGAAGGAAAAGGGAAACTGAGAGGCAACTTCTTCACACAAGGTGGTGGTAAATTGAATCACCAAAGGAAGTAGTTGTGGCAGGTAAAATTACATTTAAAATACATTTGGACAGGGGCATGGATCGGAAAAGTTTAGAGGGATATAGGCGAAACGTGGGCACATGGGATTAGTTTAAATGGGCATCTTGTCAGCATGGATGAAGTAGGCCCAAGAATCAGTTTCTGTGTTGTATTATTCTATGACTATAACATAAACTGTTTATAGGTTTAAAGCTCTAATTCTCTATTGCCATATTTGGAAACAACTTCAGCTTGTGTTTCATGACACTATTTGCATTCTCACATTCAATGACACCAAAGTAACTCGTTACTTGTCACGATGAAAAACAAATTGGTGATTAGATGACATAAATGTTTAATTTCTTCAGGATGATTTATTCATATTTCACAAAATTCTGCATGAGTTATTTCTACTTCATTTGTATATGGAGTGTATGTATGCTAGCCAGAAGGAAACCTCTGCTTTAATACATTAAGCTTGAAACCTTTTATGGTTGTTTGATTGCCAAGTATCTGCAAATATCTTATGGATGATCTAATCATGTTTTGTTTTCTAGAACAGATGCATCTCATGCAAATAATAAAAGCAGATTTATATTCCAGGCATCCAATTAACAAAAAAAAACATTAATTACTGGAAGTGAATATCGCCGTGACAGTAATTTGAAAAACAGATAAAATTTCTGCAAAATGTTTAGAATGTAAAGTTTATTGTTTGGTTTATGCACCCCATGGGCAGTAAAGGATGATTGTCTTAACAGCGGTGGACATACTGTCCTCATCATCATCAAAGATTTTATTGTCATTCAAAAATACACCAACAAATGCAAGTCTGAACGAAATTTTGTTGCATCTGGCTCACCGTGCAACATAAAATAACAAAAGGATAAAATAGATAAAAAGATAAAATAGATAGTAGTGGTGGCACATTATATGGAATTCAAGAGTCTGATGGCTCGGGGAAAGAAGCTGTTGCAAAACCTGGCCGTTCTGCTCCTCATACTGCGATACATTTGGCCCAAAGGCAGCAGGGTGAACAGTTCATGATGGAGATGTGTGGGGTCTTTTATAATGCCGTTGGCCTTGGACAAGCAACGTTTGCACGCAATGTCCTGGATTGAAGGAAGTGAAGTCCCGATGATTTTTTCGGCCGTCCTCACAACTCTCTGCACGGACTTCCAGTCTGAGGCTTTGCAGTCCCCAAACCAGACAGAGATGCAGCTGGTCAAAATGCTCTCTATGGTGCCCCTGTAGAAATAGTGTCATGAAACACAAGCTGAAGTTGGTTCCAAATATGGCAATATGGCAATAGAGAATTAGAGCTTTAAACCTATAAACAGTGAGGACGGGATGGGGGAGGTGAGCTCTTCTCATCCGGCGCAGAAAGTGCAACCGCTGCTGCGCTTTCTTAACTAGTGATGCGATGTTGACAATTTCAAAAGAGAGTTACATATATAGATGCTGCTGCACCCGCTGAGTTCCTCCAGCAATTTTGTGTACCTTCGATATTCCAGCATCTGCAGTTCCCTTTTGAATACATATATAGCTCTTTGGGCTAATGGAATCAAGGGATATGGGGAGAAAGCAGGAACAGGGTACTGATTTTGGATGATCAGCTATGATCATATTGAATGGCAGTGCTGGCTTGAAGGGCCCAATGGCCTACACTTGCACCTATTTTGTTTGTTTTTAAGTTTCTATAACAAAATTGGTGCAGGGTAATCCAGTATTAATACAAGTATATGAGCTGGACTGATTAGGATGAATGTTTTGATGAGAATATTCAGACATCAGCGAGCTGCCCATATTAGGGATGCTTCAAACGATGAAGAGTAGTTGCACCTGCAGAACAACGGTAGAGCATCAATCAGAGTATTGTCACCTAAACCAACGTACCGTGAAAAGCTTGGGCATTGTTAATACAAATGCAAGAGCTTGTATTAGCTATTAAACTGGCAATAGAGGAGGATCTGAAAGAGCTAACCAGCGAGCACACAGTCTACCAACGCTGCTAATTCTAGCACCCATCCAAATGTGGTAATGTCCCTCAAACCTGTTGCAGTGAGATGACATCTAGTTCTGTGAGATACAGACAGATGGTGTTGGTGGTTAGTCATCAAAATGGATTAGGGTAAATCAATGGGATCGTATACCAACACTGATTTGTTTGTGGCACGAGAAGATTGCCTCAGATTCATCATCCTCTGAGAGGAAATTCCTCCTGATCCCTATCTTCAGTGGGTGAATCCTTATTCTCAAGATATACTAGTTGGCCCCGTGAGGAGAAAAATCACTCAGCCCCTGCCCTGTAAAGCCCCCTGAGAAACTGAACCGATCTGATGATAGCATCCTTCTCCCAAACTCTAGTTGCGCTGATCTGCACTTTCTTTGTTACTTCACTATAAACTAAGAACCATCCTTTAGAGTGGTTAAGAAGGCCTGTAGTAAGCTTGCTATACCTTTCAATGTAGGGAACCGGAGCTGAAGAGCTCTACATCATGGCAGACCTGGAACTCGTTGAGATGGGGGCGAGGGGAACAAAGGTGAGGCCTCTGCTAAGGACAGACCGTTCCGTATCAGAAAGGGGGAGTTCAGGGGGGGATGGTGAACATACGGTAAGGGTGGGGGTTGGGGTCGGATGAGGGCAGGTGAGTGGATGGAGGCCGAGGCGATGTCTTCCGTTTTCCAGGCCCCCACTCCCTGATCTTTAGTATGGATGTCCAGTCACTCTACCCCTCCATCCCCCACCAGGAGGGTTTTAAAGCCCTCAGTTTCTTCCTAGACCGCAGAGCCAGCCAATTTCCATCTACCAATACTCTCCTCTGCCTAGCAGTGATGGCCGTTACCGTCAACAACTTCTCCTTTGACTCCTCCCACTTCCTCCAAATCCAAGGTGTAGCTATGGTCACTCGCATGGGCCTTAGCTATGCCTGCCTCTTTATAGGGTACGTCGAACAATCCAAGTTCAGATTCAGATTCAGATTCAACTTTAATTGTCATTGTCAGTGTACAGTACAGAGACAACGAAATGCAGTTAGCATCTCCCTGGCAGAGCGACATAGAATATGGTTTCAATAAATAAATCTATTTACATGCATACAGTCATAGTGTTTTTCCTGTGGGAGGAATGTCCGGGGGGGGGGGGGGGGGGGGGGGGGGGGGGGGGGGGGGGGGGGGGGGGGTGATTGGCAGTCACCGAGGTACATTGTTGAGTAGTGTGACAGCCGCAGGGAAGAAGCTGATCCTGGACCTGCTGGTCCGGCAACGGAGAGACCTGTAGCGCCTCCCGGATGGTAGGAGGTTAAACAGTCCATGGTTCGGGTGAGAGCAGTCCTTGGCGATGCTGAGCGCCCTTCGCAGACAACGCTTGCTTTGGACAGACTCAATGGAGGGGAGCGAGGAACCGGTGATGCGTTGGGCAATTTTCACCACCCTCTGCAATGCTTTCCGGTTGGAGACAGAGCAGTTGCCATACCATACTGTGATACAGTTGGTAAGGATGCTCTCGATGGTGCAGCAGTAGAAGTTCACTAGAATCTGAGGAGACAGATGGATCCACAGGCCCTATCCCCGAACTCTATCTCCGCTACATTGATGACTGCATTGGTGCTACCTCCTGCACCCATGCAGAACTCACTTACTCCATCAACTTCACCACTAATTTCCATCCGACAGTCAAATTCACTTGGACCATCTCTGACAACTCCCTACCATTTCCATATCTCACAGTCTCCATGGAAACAGACTATTGAGCAACATCTACGACAAACCTACTGACTCCCATAGCTATCTTGACTACACTTCCTCCCACCTTGCTTCCCGTAAAGACTCTATCCCCTACTCTCAATTCCTCCGTCTACGCAGCATCTGCACCCAGGATGAGGTGTTCCATACCAGGGCATCGGAGGTCCCCATTCTTTAGGAAACGGGGGTTCCCCTCTTCCATTATAGATGAGGCTCTCACTAGGGTCTCCTCGATATCCCGCAGCTCCGTTCTTGCTCCCCCTCCCCCCATTTGTAACAAGGACAGTGTCCCCCTTGTCCTCGCCTTTCACGCCATCAGCCGTCGCATACAGCATTTAATCCTCCAACATTTTCGCCACCTCCAACGCGATCCCACTACTGGCCACGTCTTCCCATCTCCACCCCTTTCTGCTTTCGCAGAGACCGTTCCCTCCAAAACTCCCTGGTCAACTTGTCCCTTCCCACCCAAACCACCCCCTCCCCGGGTACTTTCCCCTGCAATTGCAGGAGATGCAACACCTGTCCCTTTACCTCCCCCCTCGACTCCATCCAAGGGCCCAAACAGTCTTTCCAGGTGAGGCACTTGCACCTCCTCCAACCTCATCTACTGTATCCGCTGTTCCAGGTGTCAACTTCTCGACATCGGCGAGACCAAGCGCAGGCTCACCGATCGTTTCGCTGAACACCTCTCCTCAGTCCGTCTTGGCCTACCTAATCTCCCGGTGGCTCAGCATAGAAACATAGAAACATAGAAAATAGGTGCAGGAGTAGGCCATTCGGCCCTTCGAGCCTGCACCGCCATTCAATATGATCATGGCTGATCATCCAACTCAGTATCCCATCCCTGCCTTCTCTCCATACCCCCTGATCCCTTTAGCCACAAGGGCCACATCTAACTCCCTCTTAAATATAGCCAATGAACTGGCCTCAACTACCTTCTGTGGTATGGCAACTCCCCCTCCCATTCCCAATCTCACCTTTCTGTCCTGGGCCTCCTCCATTGTCAGAGTGAGGCCAAGCGCAAATTGGAAGAACAGCACCTCATATTTTGCTTGGGTAGTTTACACCCCAGCCGGTATGAACATTGATTTCTCTAACTTCAGATAGCCCTTGCTTTCCCTCTTCATACCCTCCCCTTCCCAGTTCTCCCACCAGTCTTACTGTCTCTGCCTACATGCTGTCTTTGTCCTGCCCCCTCCCCTGACATCAGTCTGAAGAAGGGTCTCGACCCGAAACGTTGCCCATTCCTTCTCTCCAGAGATGCTGCCTCACCCGCTGAGTTACTCCGGCATTTTGTGTCTACCATGCTTTTCAATGTTCTATGTTTGTCAATTTTAATACGTTTCCATTTTTACAAGAACATTGCTGCAATTATACCACAGGCCATTCGTTAACTGGCACAAATATAGTGTGCACTTCTCTGACCCCGATGATCTCCAGGCTAGATTAATTTGTGGTTAGCAAATAATGATGCAAATCATGTGAATATGAAGACTTTCAATGAAAGCTACAGCACCACAGTGAGTTCAAACATTAAAAAAACATACAGGCCGAGGGAACACATTAGTTTTCAATTATTCTCCCCTTCACAGAAGGATACAATTACATAAGATGTTGCAGTTTTAATAAGTGTGGTATCCGTGCAGTGACTGGATGGTATTGATTAGAGAAAAGAAATGGCATTTAAGAGTTATAGTTGCAAACTTTCTGAATATTTCCTTTGAATTGAAGGCTTGCTTGTCATCATATGCCTGGGGGATTGTGACAAATGATGTGAGAATATTAGAGAGAGGATGTTATTTATTGATAAAGATTATACTTTGTAAAATGAACCTTGATGAGAAATAATAAAGGCATTACAAGATATATACAGTAGACCCTCCTGGTAAAGATAAAGATTGTATCACCTTCAAAACTCTGTTAGACTGGACACAAGGCCAGTATATCCAACAGCACATCTTCTGTGTAGCAATTCTTGAGAATTTTATTTCATAAATTTTTTGCAGGATTGGAGATTGGGCAGATGAGTGAAAAAGAAAATTGCATTGTATGCCGCTTGTTCAACGGTGACATTCAGACCAATTCTCTGCCCCAGGCTGAACTGCCTCGTTTTAGCACACAATCTTCATGCATGAATCTTGAGCGTGACTGGGAGCAGGGTGCACCTAGCATGCAACATCCACTCCTTGCTCCAAATATCTACAAACAAACAAGTTTAATCAGGTTAACTCATAAGCAATGACTCCAATTACTTATCATCATCAAAAGCTGGGTGCAAGACATCTATCTAGCGGGTCTAAGACCAGGAAGTATCCCTGTGATGAAAGCTGTGCCACTAATGACAGCATGGTGGATTGCACAGCTTTTAAAGTGTCATTTTAAAAATGTTTTCACAGCTTTTCTTCACTGTTGTTTGCTTCTACAAAGGCTGGGATGGTCTCAGTGGACTAGCAAACTGATTTATTTCCCATTGGGCTGCAATTTAACTGCAAATGTGTGCTGCTGCTTGCTTTGATGGTGTAAGAAATCTCCAAACACTCATGACATTTTATTCTTGTCAGAACCATAACTATGAACCAACTATGCAGGTCATTCAAACATGGACCTTCTGGTCTGTGCATTCCATTACTACAGCACCTTTGGTTTACATCTATCTATCTATCTATCTATCTATCTATCTATCTATCTATCTATCTATCTATCTATCTATCTATCTATCTATCTATCTATCTATCTATCTATCTATCTATCTATCTATCTATTTATCTATCTATCTATCTATCTATCTATCTATCTATCTATCTATCTATCTATCTATCTATCTATTAAAACTCTGTGCCTGCCGCCTGCCGTCTGGCGGCCGTCCGGCTGCCTTTCTGCCTTTTGATTCGTTCCATCGTGTGATGTCACAATGCCCAATACTCGCAGATGTCCAATCGGAATGGCCGATGCTCGCAGATGTCCAATCGGAATGGATCCATTTACATGTACGGCTGCCGGCTGCATTTCTTCCTTTGATTCATTGCCACGCCGAATCCAGACGCTCAATCTCCGGGATCATTTCCATTTCGGTAGAGATTTCGCTTTTCTTTCTAAGTATCCGCTCCTCATTACATTTTGTCGTGTTTAAGTACATGTTTTTAATCAAATCCTTCTCCCCCCCCCACCCCCACCCCCCATTATTTCAAAAATAAACTGGCTTCTCACCCATAGAAGCAGCCATTTCGGTAGACATTTCACTTTCCATTCCAACTATCCACTCCTCATTAGATTTTGTTATGTTTATGTCCACATTTTTCATTAAAACCTTCTCCCCCCCCCCCCCACTCACTCATTTTGTCGCCTCCTGCTGGCCAGCGACCATAACGGCTGCTGGCGCCCGCATCTCGCCTCAAAGAGGCCATTTAAAACCAGCTGCACTGCTCGTTCCTGGGCCGCTTGAGTTGGAGGACCACGTCTCCCGTGGGGGCTACGGGTAGGGAACGGCTGCATTGGGGGAGCAGACCCAATGGGTCTGCCCTTGGTATAGTTAATATATAAAACTCTCGTGCCATCCGTCAGGCTGCCATCCGGCTGCCTTTCTGCCTTTTGATTCGTTTCCATCGTGTGATGCATTAATGCCCAATGCTCGCAGATGTCCAATCACAATGCCCAATGCTCGCAGATGTCCAATCGGAATGGATCCATTTACATGGACGGCTGCCGACTGCATTTCTTCCTTTGATTCACTGCAACTCCGAAACCAGACGCAGAATCGCCGACATCTTTTCCATTTCGGTAGAGATTTCACTTTTCTTTCTAAATATCCGCTCCTCATTACATTTCGTCGTGTTTAAGTACACGTTTTTAATCAAATCCTTCCCCCCCCCCCTCCAATATTTCAAAAATAAACTGGCTTCTCAGCCATAGAATCAGCACCAGCCCCAGCCCCTGGTGAATGTTCCAACGTGTGATGTCACAATGCCCAATGTTCACAGATGTCCAATCGGAATGGATTCATTTACATATGTCTTTGCAGGAGCCCCAGCCAATGGTGAACGTTCCATCGTGTGATGTCACAATGCCCAATGCTCAAATACATTGTTGCCATAGAGGGAGTGCAGAGAAGGTTCACCAGACTGATTCCTGGGATGTCAGGACTTTCATATGAATATAGACTGGATAGACTCGGCTTGTACTCGCTAGATTTTAGAAGATTGAGGGGGGGATCTTATAGAAACTCCTGATTATGTTTCGTCGTGTTTATGAACACATTTTTAATCAAATCCTCCCCCCCCCCCCCCCCCCACAAAATATTTAGAAAAAAACTGGCATCTCACCCATAGAATCAGCCCCAGACTCGGTATGTACTCGCAAGATTTTAGAAGATTGAGGGGGTATCTTATAGAAACTTACAAAATTCTTAAGGGGTTGGACAGGCTAGATGCAGGAAGATTGTTCCAGATGTTGGGGAAGTCCAGAACAAGGGGTCACAGTTTAAGGATAAGGGGTATATCATTTACGACCGAGATGAGAAAAACATTTTTCACACAGAGAGTGGTGAATCTCTGGAATTCACTGGCACAGAAGGTAGTTGAGGCCTGTTCATTGGCTGTATTTAAGAGGGAGTTAGATGTGGCCCCTGTGGCTAAAGGGATCAGGGGGTATGGAGAGAAGGTAGATACATGATACTGAGTTGGATGATCAGCCATGATCATATTGAATGGTGGTGCAGGCTCGAAGGGACAAATAGCCTACACCTGCACTTAATTTCTATGTTTCTATGTTTCCCTCTCCTCACCCCTCTCCCTCTCCCACCCATCACTCTCTCCCCCACCCCCCTTCCCGCTCTACCCCACCCCCTTCCCTCTCTCCCCCCGCCCCCTTCCCCTACCACTCTGTCCCTCTTCCACCAGTCCCTCTACCCCTCCCTCCCCACTCTTCCACTTCTCTCCCCTTATGTCACCCCTCTCCCTCCCTCACACCTCTCTCTTCCCCTCCCTGTCCCACCCCTTCCCCTACCCCTCTGTCCCTCTTCCACCACTCCCCGTCCCTCTTCCACCACTCCCGCTACCCCTCCCTCCCTCCCCACTCTTCCACTTCTCTCCCCCTTCCCTCCTCCCCCTCTCCCTCTCCTCACCCCTCTCCCATCCCTCTCTCCCCCACCCCTTCCCTCTCTACCCCACCCCCTTCACTCTCTCCCCCACCCCTTCCCCTCTGTTCCTCTTCCACCACTCCCCCTACCCCTCCCTCTCCCACTTCTCTCCCCTTACCGCACCCCTCTCCCTCCTCCACCCCTGTCTCCCCCTCCCTTCCCCTCTCTCCCCCACCCCTTCCCCTACCCCTCTGTCCCTCTTCCACCACTCCCCCTGTCCCTCTTCCACCACTCCTGCTACCCCTCTCCCCCTCCCTCCCTCCCCACTCTTCCACTTCTCTCCCCCACTCCCCCCACACTCTTTCCCCTCTCTCCCGCACCCCTCTCCCCCTCCCATCCCACTCTCCCCCTCCCTCCACACTCTTCCCCCTCTCCCTCCTCATTCCCTTACCGTGCACAGTCCTCTGTCTTTAAGAAGGAACTACAGATGCTGGAAAATCGAAGGTAACATAAAAAAAAGCTGGATAAACTCAGCGGGTGCGGCAGCATCTATGGAGCGAATTGAATGGTCCAACGTTTTTGGCCGAAACCCGGAAGAAGGGTTTCGGCCAAAAACGTTGCCCTTTTCTTTTGGTCCATAGATGCTGCTGCACCCGCTGAGTTTATCCAGCTTTTTGATGTTGTACCAGCCTCTCTCTCTCTCTGCCCTTTTCTCTTCTCTCGACTCATGCACGCCAGCTCCAACCCCTACCCCGCCCTTCACCTCTCTCCACCATCCTCTTCTCCGCCCCCCCTCCCCCTCTCCCTCTCCACCCTCCTCCTCCCCTTCCTCACAAAATATTTTTTGTGGGAGCGGGTCCTCAGTGTGTGTGAATGTTTGTGGAGGCGGCCACGCGCTCTCCATTCAAGAAGACGCTCATCTGTTTGTGGAGGCGCGTGCTTAGTATGTGACCAAAGATCTTATAGCGGAGCTCTCCGCTACAAGATCTTTGTGTGTGACGACACACGCTCCCCCCCCCCCCCCCCTTTGGTGCAGGAGGCGCGCGCAGCATCTGAACGCTCAGCGATTATTCGAATTCTTCACTAACCGTCATTCTGACTTTGCTTGTGAAGAGAAAAGTCCTGAATTGCATTTATCTGATGCAGGAAGATTGTTCCCGATGTTGGGGAAGTCCAGGACAAGCGGGTCACAGTTTAAGGATAAAGGGGAAATCCTTTAGTACTGAGATGAGGAAAACATTTTTCACACAGATAGTGGTGAGTCTCTGGAATTCACTGCCACAGAAGGTAGTTGAGGCCAGTTAATTGGCTATATTTAAGAGGGAGTTAGATGTGGCCCTTGTGGCTAAAGGGATCAGGGGGTATGGAGAGAAGGCAGGTACAGGATACTGAGTTGGATGATCAGCCATGATCATATTGAATGGTGGTGCAGGCTCGAAGGGCCGAATGGCCTACTCCTGCACTTAATTTCTATGCTTCTATGTTTCCCTCCTCACACCCCTCTCCATCTCCCACCCATCCCTCTCTCCCCCACCCCCTTCCCTCTCTACCACCACCCCCTTCCCCCTACCCCTCTGTCCCTCTTTCACCACTTCCCCTACCCCTCCCTCCCCACTCTTCCACTACTATCCCCTTACCCCACCCCTCTCCCTCCCCACCCCTCTCGCTTCCCCTCCCTTCCCCTCTCTCGCCCACCCCTTCCCCTACCCCTCTGTCCCTCTTCCACCACTCCCCCGTCTCTCTTCCACCACTCCCCCTACCCCTCTACCCCTCCCTCCCTCCCCACTCTTCCACTTCTCTCCCCCTTCTCTCCCCCCCCTCTCCCTCTCCTCACCCCTCTCCCTCTCCCATCCCTCTCTCCCCCACCACCCTTCCCTCTGAACCCACCCCCTTCCCCCTATCCCTCTGTCCCTCTTCCATCACTCCCCTACCCCTCTCCACCTCCCTCCCCACTCTTCCACTTCTCTCCCCCTTCCCCACCACTCTACCTCCCCACTCTTTCCCCGCTCTCCCCCACCCCTCTCCCCCTCCCTCCCTCACCCCCATCCTCCCCATCCCCCCTCCCCCACATCTCTCTCCCCATCACTCACCCCCTACCCCGCTCTCCTTTCCCTCCCAAATCTATCCCGTTTCCTCCTCCTCCTCTCCCCTCTCTCCCCTCTTCTCCCCCCCCCCCCCCCCCGCAAACGCCATTGGGGAAACAGACCCAATGTGTCTGCACTTGGTCTAGTTAATATATAAAACTTTCGTGCCATCCGACCGGCTGCCGTCCGGCTGCCTTTCTTCCTTTTGATTCGTTTCCATCGTGTGATGTCACAATGCCCAATGCTCGCAGATGTCCAATCGGAATGGATCCATTTACATGTACGGCTTCCGACTGCATTTCTTCCTTTGATTCACTGCAACTCCGAAATCAGACGCAGAATCGCCGACATCTTTTCCATTTCGGTAGAGATTTCACTTTTCTTTCTAAGCATCTGCTCCTCATTACATTTCGTCGTGTTTAAGTACACGTTTTTAATCAAATCCTTCCCCACATCCCCCCCAATATTTCAAAAATAAACTGGCTTCTCACCCATAGAAGCAGCACCAGCCCCTGCCCCAGCTCCAGCCCCTGGCGAACGTTCCATCGTGTGATGTCACAATACCCAATGCTCAAAGACATCGTTGCCATAGTGGCAGTACAGAGAAGGTTCACCAGACTGATTCCTGGGATGTCAGGATTTTCATACGAAGAAAGGCTGGATAGACTCGCCTTGTACTCGCTAGACTTTAGAAGATTGAGGGGGTATCTTATAGAAACGTCTAAAATTCTTAAGGGGTTGGACAGGCTAGATGCAGGAAGATTGTTCCGGATGTTGGGGAAGACCAGAACAAGGGGTCACAGTTTAAGGATAAGGGGGAAATCATTTAGGACAGAGATGAGAAACGCATTTTTCACACAGAGAGTGATGAATCTCTGGAATTCTCTGCCACAGAAGGTATTAGAGGTCAGTTCATTAGCTATATTTAAGAGGGAGTTAGATGTGGCCCTTGTGGCTAAAGGGATCAGGGGGTAAGGAGAGAAGGCAGGTACAGGATACTGAGTTGGATGATCAGCCATGATCATACTGAATGGTGGTGCAGGCTAGAAGGGCCGAATGGCCTACTCCTGCACTTAATTTCTATGTTTCAATGTGTCCCTCCTCTCACCCCTCTCCCTCTCCCACCCATCCCTCTCTCCCCACCCCCCTCTCCCCTCCCTCCCCTCTTCTCACCCCCGCCCCCCCCCCCCCCCGCAAACGCCGTTTGGGAAACAGACGCAACGGGTCTGCACTTGGTCTAGTTATTATATAAAACTGTGTGCCTGCCGCCTGCCGTCCGTCCGGCTGCCTGTCTGCCTTTTGATTCGTTTCCATTGTGTGATGTCACAATGTCCAATGCTCGCAGATGTCCAATCACAATGCCCAATGCTCGCAGATGTCCAATCACAATGCCCAATGCTCGCAGATGTCCAATCGGAATGGAACCATTTACATGTATGTCTGCCGGCTGCATTTCTTTCTTTGATTCACTGCAACTCCGAAACCAGACGCAGAATCGCCGACATCTTTTCCATTTCAGTAGAGATTTCACTTTTCTTTCTAAGTATCCGCTCCTCATTACATTTCGTCGTGTTTATGTACACGTTTTTAATCAAATCCTCCCCCCCCCCCTATATTTCAAAAATAAACTGGCTTCTCACTCATAGAAGCAGCACCAGCCCCAGCCCCTGGTGAACGTTCCAACGTGTGATGTCACAATGCCCGATTCTCACAGATGTCCAATCGGAATTGATTCATTTACATATGCCTTTGCAGGAGCCCCAGCCCCGGTGAACGTTCCATTGTGTGATGTCACAATGCCCAATGTTCACATATGCCCAATCGGAACTTAAGAGGGAGTTAGATGTGGCCCTTGTGGCTAAAGGGATCAGGGGATATGGAGAGAAGGCAGGTACAGGATACTGAGTTGGATGATCAGCCATGATCATATTGAATGGTGGTGCAGGCTCAAAGGGCCGAATGGCCTACTCCTGCACTTAATTTCTATGTTTCTATGTTTCCCTCTCATCACCCCTCTCCCTCTCCCACCCATCCCTCTCTCCCCCACCCCCCTTCCCTCCCTACCCCACCCCCTTCCCTCTCTCCCCCCGCCCCCTTCCCCTACCCCTCTGTCCCTCTTCCACCACTCCCCCTACCCCTCCCTCCCCACTCCTCCACTTCTCTCCCCTTACCCCACCCCACCCCTCTCCCTCCCCCATCCCTCTCTCTTACCCTCTCTTTCCCTCTCTCCCCCACCCCTTCCTCCTACCCCTCTGTTCCTCCACCACCACTCCCCCGTCCATCTTCCACCACTCCCGCTACCCCTCTACCCATCCCTCCCTCCCTCCCCACTCTTCCACTTCTCTCCCCCTTCTCTCCTCCCCCCTACCTCTCCTCACCCCTCTCCCTCTCCCATCCCTCTCCCCCCCACCCCCTTCCCTCTCTCCCCCCGCCCCCTTCCCCCTATCCCTCTGTCCGTCTTCCATCACCCCCCCTACCCCTCTCCTCCTCCCTCCCCACTCTTCCACTTCTCTCCCCCCACCCCCTCCACTCTCCCTCCCCACTCTTTCCCCTCTCTTCCCCCACCCCCTCTCCCCCTCCCTCCCTCTTCCCCTCCCTCCCCATCACCCCCTCCCCCACATCTCTCTCCCCATCCCCCTCTCTCAACCCCTACCCCGCTCTCCTTTCTCTCCCAAATCTGTCCCGTTTCCTCCTCCTCCTCCTCTTCCCCCCCCTCCCCTCTTCTCACCCCCCTTCCCCCACCTGTGTGTTTGGGGGGTGGTTAATGTGAGTGTGATGCCGCAGCCCCCCCCCCCCCCCCCCCCCCCCCCCCAATATTTCAAAAAATACTGGCTTCTCACCCATAGAAGCAGCCCCAGCCCCTGGTGAACGTTCCATCGTGTGATGTCACAATGCCCAATGCTCAAAGACGTTCTTGCCATAGAGGGAGTACAGAAGGCTCACCAGACTGATTCCTGGGATGTCAGGACTTTCATATGAATAAAGACTGGATAGACTCAGCTTGTACTCGCTAGATTTTAGAAGATTGAGGGGGTATCTTATAGACTTACAAATTCTTAAGGGGTTGGACAGGCTAGATGCAGGAAGATTGTTCCAGATGTTGGGAAAGTCCAGAACAAGGGGTCACAGTTTAAGGATAAGGGGTAAATCTTTTAGGACCGAGATGAGAAAAACATTTTTCACACAGAGAGTGGTGAATCTCTGGAATTCACTGGCACAGAAGGTAGTTGAGGCCAGTTCATTGGCTATATTTAAGAGGGAGTTAGATGTGGCCCTTGTGGCTAAAGGGATCAGGGGGTATGGAGAGAAGGCAGGTACAGGATACTGAGTTGGATGATCAGCCATGATCATATTGAATGGTGGTGCAGGCTCGTAGGGCCGAATGGCCTACTCCTGCACTTAATTTCTATGTTTCCCTCTCCTCACCCCTCTCCCTCTCCCACCCATCCCTCTCTCCCCCACCCCCCTTCCCTCTCTACCCCACCCCTTCCCCCTACCCCTCTGTCCCTCTTCCATCTCTCCCCCTACCCCTCTCTTCCTCCCTCCCCACTCTTCCTCTTCTCTCCCCCCTTCCCCCTCCTCTCTCCCCACCCCTTCCCCTCTCTCCGCCCACCCCTCTCCCCCTCCCTCCATCCTCCCCTCCCTCCCCATCCCCCCCTCCCCCACGTCTCTCTCCCCATCCCCCTCTCTCACCTCCTACCCCGCTCTCCTTTCCCTCCCAAATCTGTCCCGTTTCCTCCTCCTCCTCTCCCCTCCCTCCCCTCTTCTCACCTCCCCTCCCCCCACCTGTGTGTTTGGGGGGTGGTTAATGTGAGTGTGATGCCGCAGCCCCCCCCCCCCCCGCAAACGCCGTTGGGGAAACAGACCCAACGGGTCTGCACTTGGTCTAGTAACCTTTAAAACCCCCAAAATGTTTACAATATCACAATGTATCCAAAGATTGAAGGGAATGTTCATAAGGATCAAATGTACGTCCATCATTGAAAGGTACCAAATAGTGAAAGGCTTGGATAAAGTGGATGTGGAGAGGATGTTTCCATTAGTGGGAGAGTCTAGGACAAGAGGTCATGGCCTCAGAATTAAAGGAAGTTCCTTTAGGAAGGAGATGAGAAGGAATTTCTTTAGTTAGAGGGTGGTGAATCTTTGTCATTAGAAGGCTGTGGAGGCCAAGTCAATTGATAGTTTACGGCAGAGATAGCTAGATTATTGATTAGTATGGGTGTCAGGGGTTATGGGAAGGAGAATGGGGTTAGGAGGGAGAGAGAGATCAGCCATGATTAAATGGAGGAGTAGACTTAATGGGTCAAATGTCCTAATTCTGCTTCTATCACTAATGATCAGCCAGAAAACATCAATAGAAACAGTTTATATTTGTCGTACAGCTTCGACAAAAGATTTGTACATTACAAGGTAAGAATAGACACTTGAAAGAAACAGAGTTAATATATTAGAAGGGTGAAATTTGAAGTGATTGCCATGTGTGTCTCCCACAGAAGCTACCTGACCTGCTAATTTTTTCAGAAATGTCTGTTCATATTTCTAAACTGTAAAATTTTACATTTGTATTAAAGGTTTGGAAATTTGGAATGACGATAGAATTGATCCAAGATTTGCGAGACAAAAAGCTTAGGAAAAGAGCCATAACTTTAACCATATCAGTAGTATTATTTTTCAATCATTGCTTAATATAAATTATTATCCAGTCAAATCACAGTTAATAGTTTAAGACAGTGAAATTTGGTCCTGTATTCATTTCATTTTTGAATGCTCAGTTTCAGATTCATGGTATTTGTCACGTTATACTCTAAGTGATTAATGAAGTATGGTCATGGAATCATAGAATTTTACAACACATAAAGAGATCCATCAGCCCATCGAGCCTATGCTGACCATCATGCCTACCTATACTAATCCTAGCTACCGTTATTTATTTATAGTAACGTGGAAGCAGTTTTGGTGTCCCGTATACTGCTAAATCTAAAACAGCATTTTTCTTGCCAATTGAGAAAGTAACTGAGAAGTGGTTCTCTAGTTCCCAATTGAATTTTTGCAATGTAACCAATTTGGAGGACGCAATGCACATAATGCTCTCTAATTCATCATTCACATAATATCTAATTTGTGTTATTGAAACATGATATAGCAGATCTACCTCTACTTGTAGCCCAAGGTCTCTCTCTGGGCTCTGCCATTCACTGTGCATATTTACTTCCTAAAATGCATCCTATTACATTTGTCAGGGTTAAATTCAATCTGCCATTCCCTTGCCCACTTTGATCCAGGCCCTGTTATAACTTAGACAAGCTTTTTCACTGTCCACCACACTACCAAGTTCAAAGGTATGCAGGCTTTATAAATTACAAGCCTAGCAAAAGAAATTGGCTTCACGTGAATTAGATTAAGACAAAGAGCTTTCTTATCAAAGGATCAGTAGTATGCTCTATTATTATAAACAAAGATTAGGGGATAAACAACAGTTGAAGATATTTTTTAAAGGGCAAATAACATTGGAGAATATTTAATGTGGATTGTTAAAGTTGAAAAGAACATTTATTTATTTCTGTAGAGACAAACAATTCTCACAAATTGCAAAACTTTGCAGAGATTTTTTTGATTTAGCCAGTGTCATTCAATTACAATGCCGTCTGGTCCACATTTATTGACTTGCGTGACTACTTGGAACATATGCTTTTTTAATGCTTGCAGATGTAAAATTATGAAACTGTTCGAGGTTCTGAAACAGAACAATTGTATTTAAACTACTGTGATAATGACAGAGATAGCTGGGTGTGCTGAAAATGTCACAAAGGGTTTGAGTAAAGACCTTTCATCCAAAACAGAACAATGTTTGGTGCAACAAGTTCTAAGATGAAGAGAGAGAGGTAAGTAAGGTAGGAGAACATATGAGAAGGTGTATGATAGGGTGAGTCAGGGAGGCAATTGAATGAGCAAAATGGTCATGTTTCAATGCAACTAATGGGGCAAATAAAATATTTGTCATTGTCGTTTTGAGGGCAAGAACGACTATACATCAATAGAAGTTAATTATTTAACTCAATAAAGGATACATAATATATGACATTGTGGCTTGTTTATTTAATATGTAATCACATGGACATTAATCTAAGAATAATAATTTGGTTATTATGATAAGCATTGTGAAAGGATATCTCACTACCCTTTTTAACCATTTGAATGCACCAAATGTCATTTTTTGCTGGATCTACACACTAGAAATGAGAATGTGGGATTTGACGTTTTTGTGCAAATGCACACTTTAATGTTGTGTTCAAAGTTAATTACAACCATTTAATACAACCACAAAAATATAATTACTGCAACTATTCTATGCCTGCAACCTTGAATTGTATCGTGTAGACGTTAAAATAATATTACTTATGGGCCGGTTCCACTTACGCAACTTTTTAGTCAACTACAGGAGACTATGAGGTCGCCACATGTTCGCTGGAGGTTGCCGGGGTGTCGCCTGCATGGTGGTGAGTAGTTCCCGCATTCTCGTAACTAGTCGCGGCTTCATTCTGGTCGCCGCTAATTTTTCATGGTGAAAAATTAGCGGCGACCAGAATTTTGACGCCATGGAGAGTAGCGAGAATTCCCGTGATATAGGTGCAGTGGTAGTGGGTTGCCAGGAGGTCGTAGGTTGTCATAGGTTGTCATAGGTTGTCGCCGGTACTTTCCAGTGAATTTCATTGGCTCATTGGGAAAAAAAACATAAACAGTAGTTTTCAGAACCAAGGATAACCGATAATGTTAATGTCCGCCGAGCTTCACAGCCGTGTATCTCTGGCTTCTTAAAGGTTGTCTCCACTCCTTCTCCCCACCCCATCTCCCCCTTCTACCCCCTTCTCCCCATCTCTTTTAAAGGACTTAAGTGACCCTTCCCGTACACTGTGCTTTCACCATCTTAATTACAGCGCCAACCTTCTTGTTCATCATGGTGTGTGTCTGTATCACATTGACATTGCACCATGTGAATTTCACTCAGACAGCGCTCCTCCCGCTTGCCCTGTCCACCGCCTGCATAACTGGCTGGTGAAGGAAGCGATGTGTGTGTGTGTGTGTGTGTGTGTGTGTGTGTGTGTGTGTGTGTGTGTGTGTATGTGTGTGTGTTCCACTCTGACAGTCGCCGTTCCAGTCGCTGTTCCAGTTGCCGGTTTTTCAGCGACCTGCTACGACTTGACAGTTGCTGGCAGTCACCTGAAAAATTGCCTAAGTGAGACAGGCCCATTAGTTTGACATCAGTTTCACTATCCTGATACTTTGTGGTTCTGACCCTCTCCCGCTTTCCTCAGGCTCCTTTAGTTAAGTTGGTTTTGGAGCAGTCCCCTTGCTCTGCCTATTCGCCCAGGTTACAGAATCTTTGTTCCCTCACTGTGCCATTAACATACCATTCTTTCAGCAAAACGTCTGAAGAAGGGTCCTAACCTGAAATATCATCTGTCCATGTTCTCCAGAGATGCTGCCTGACCTGTTGAGTTACTCCAGTACTTTTCGTTTTCTTTCAGCAACTTGTCTCACAAAGTCTCACAGGTGTTACAGGGGAAAGACAATGTTAAATGCTGCAGGGCATTCATTAACCGGTGACAGAAATATTGTTCTGAAATGTTGCAGATGATTAGGATGTTTGAATTGCTAAATGAATGTGCACATAGCGTTTCTGAGCGAGTGCGTGAACCAAGCCTGCAGGTGAAGGATGAACCAAGAAGGGCAAATTCTTCAAAGCATGTAGAAAGCATATAATTGCATCCAAATAAATGAGGGAGGCCTCTATAAAAATGGTCTGCAATCAGACGTAGAACATAAACAAACGTTTTTGCTCCAAACAAATCTGTCGCTGAAGTGTTAATTAAGAAGAAAGTAACTGGTTAGCCGAAATGTTATGTTTAAGTTTTCTTAAAGAATAACTTTCCACTCTAACATTGACAGAACTGCTATATCACTTTGTAGGTTAAAACATCTGTCAGATGTTATATTCTGGCAGATTTCTTTTGTAAGACGTTATATTTGTACATATTTTATGTTCATTAATATATAAGAAATATGATAATATTTACGTTTGTCTATTTCAGGCCAATGACATTTACTTTGCTGTAGAAATGCTTTTATCTGTGAGTCAGTTTGCTTGAGTTTTATAGAATAATTAACTTCAGTGGCAAATAAAAGTTGTTATAATGACATCCAGCTGTGGAGGCACTACCTCAGTATTGTGAGTCTGTCCCGACCAAAGTCACTGCCTTCAGCTCTCTCCACAAGCACCGTTCCTTTGCTACTCTTGCAGTCACCTTCCTCTGGTGTTTTGCCAACTTGTTTGACCCAGAGCTGATTCCAAGCCCACATCCACTCCAAAACAGGGAGTTCCTAGTTTAACCCCAGCCTCACCTCTTCCCTCAGCTCCATATCTGCTGGCAGCTAAAGTTATAACCAAAGTTATCCAAAATGGCAGCTTTAGTTATCTAGCCGACCTGACAATTCCCTGATCTGCCTTCCCCAAGCCTTATCTTCAAAACTCTGCTGATCCATATCCTAAATCACACTATAATTTATTTATAGTTGGTTGTGCAAGTAACCATAGTTGTCATCTTATCGTACATAGCAACAAATCGGATTCATGCCCTTGCATTCATATTTCTGGCAGATATGGCCTTCCTAATTTTGAAACCTCCAGTACTACAACCCTCCATCTACGGTCTGGTATCCCTGTGCATTATTGGTGGATACTTTCTGCCATTTAAGCCTCAAGCTTTCCATCTCAAAACATTTGTCTTCTTCACCACTAAATTTCCTTTTACAATCCTTTTAAACATGTCTTGGTCCTCCACCCAGCCCCACTGTGCATGCATGTGCACACCCACACTCACACTCACACACACTCAATCGTTTTCCAATGCTGTAAACGGCAGTGGTAAAATGTCTTTCACATCAAAGAAGGAAATATCATGTGCCTTTCATGTTAAATCAGTTTTATAAATGTAAATTGTTCCTGGTGACAATGGTTTTGACACCACCACCATAACACGCAGTTGACAAATGAGCATCATCATTTGTGACAAGAGCTAATGGAAAGAATCCATTTAAAATTCTGCAAAATGCTGGAGGTTCTCTAGAAACAAGAATCCCACAGTGCGCATTTACTGTTCTTAATAATGCAGCTCTGAGGCTGAAATAGGCTCATGTCCTCTCCTCCTATACACGTGGTCTGATCTGATTACAACTTCTGTTATTTTCAACAGAGATCAAAAACTAACAATGCTTTCCTGCAAAAAAAAAAATTTCAACTATAAATATAAGTATCTGCTCAAGTCTAGAAAGGACTTGGGTGAAAGGTTTATGACTGAAAGTGTTTGTGCAGATGAACTGATTGAATATTTCGAACTGGTTTATGGCTACTTGCAAATAATGCATGAGTGCTTTTTAAAAAATGATGCAGATAGTCTTAACACTAGGTACTAAATTTGATTTCCTTCTTTGCTATGGTTTTGATTTTTTCTTCATTTACTTGCTATCAATATTATAGCATCTATTGAATGATGACATTTGCTCATTCATCAGAGACTATGTTTCTCTTACATGTTTTAAATTCTGGAAACAGCATCTTACATTTACTCCAGCAAAACTACACTTTCAATCTTAGAAGTCAACATTGAGTTAAGGCTGCTATATAAATATTAGCAAAAACAGATAGCAAACTCAAACCTTGAACAGTGCTGGCTCTTTCTTTGTTCAACTTCTATCAGTCCCTTTGGATCTGGCAGAATATTTGCTTTGCTGCAGAGTAATTCCAAAATCTTGTGATTTTTAGTTCTGGTTTACAGTTGGCAGTTTATTAATCTTAAGATTATTTCAAAGTATATTGTGCTGAACGAATTGCTTTGATAAAACGCAACAGAATTTCAGCTTTAAATCTTCCTTTCCATATAAATGGTCTTTATAATATCAAATTGTTTAGTGCATATGGAATAAGTTATTCACAATATTATTTTTTCCAGTGATTAAGAGGCACTTAAATACATGTTGCAATCGTGAATCCAAATATCAATTTCACGTCAAAACATCATCATAGTGGAACAGTAGCGTAAAAGGCCATGAGTAAGTTTATGGTTTTGCACAACAACGTAAATATTTTTTGAAGATGCATTTAATATTCATACATCATTTATTCTTCCATTTGTCATGCTCAACATGACGTGCATTGATTCACGACTCACGGCTAATAATAACATGTAACATAGTTAGTGTTGGCTCCCAGCACATGTAGCATGACTTTGTAAAAATGTGATTCATTCTAACTGCTATTTAGAATGATGAAATGTATTAATAGGAAATATTATTGGTTTTCGGTTTAAACTTGCTTCCATTCATAGATGATGACTGGAGTTCACGGTTGGGGTGAATTCTCATTGTGGATTAATTGAGAAAAAGCAGGACAGGCATAGTTTGCATGAGGTTTTTCAAAGTGAGTGAATGGATTTGACCAAGGGGGATACACCTGCAACAGGAAAATTGGTCCAGACAAAGCCAAGTAGTTTTTTCTCCTTGCGTTGGTCCTCCCACCATTTACTGCAGGATCAGGCTGGCGACCATGGTGGTTAGTGCTGGGGTGGCATGGCTGAGCCATTCTTGGTCAAGGGCAAGAAATTGCAGAGTTGTGGACGCAGCTCAGTTCCTCAATGTTTTCCAGATTAAACATTCCCCCTCACCCCCACTCCATCAGCTGTATACACACTTCATACTGCCCAGTGAAAGCAGCTAACATAATCAAGGGCCCTCTTCTCCCTTCTCCAGTTAGGCAGAAGATACAAAAACTTGAACCCTCGTATCACCAGGTTTGGGAATTGCTCCTTTTGCACTGGTATCAGACACTTGATTGGACCTTCAATAAGTTGAGGATGTATTCCTGATCAGTCAATCTACCTTGTTGCAGCCCTTGCATTCTTTCTTTGATCTGCACTATTTCCGTCACTGTAATGCTACATTCTGCATGGTTTGATTGGGTTCATGTGCAGATCTTTTACCTGGATAGCACAGCTTTTCATTGCATCTCACTGCAATGAGTCAATAATGAACCAATGCCATCCCAAGTCCATTCTGTGTACATTAGCCACTCTAAATGCTTCAGCCAAGGATAAATATTCTCATTAGATGACGGAGGGGAATAATTAGCAGGTTTCCAGGCTCATATTTGATGTAATGCTGGAGGAGCCATCTTGGTGAGAGGAGGAGCCATCTTGGTGAACGGCTGCTAGCCAGCAGCCGTCCGTTTTAATTCGTTTTTTTTTATAGTTTTTAGTGAGTCCTGTTTTTCGTTTGTAGGGGATATGGACCTTTTAATGTGGGGGGTAGGTCTCAACTTTATTTCTAGGTCCCTACCTGGTCGGTGAGGCAGCTTTTTCTCCAGGCTGCCCGCTGACCCGTCCTCGTGGCCTACCAGCGGGCTTGGAGCGCCGTTTCCTGGCGGGCACCGCCCAGCAGCTTGGCCTCGGTGGCGGCACAGTGTTGGAGCGCTATCGCGGAGCGGAGTGGAGCGGGCGATGCCTTGCCTGGGTCGCCGCGCTGGAGCGACGCGCTGGAGCTCTGGTGAGCCGGACCGGCGAGAGCAACATCCCCGGGCTGCGGGTCTGCGGAGCGGAGCGGGCGGCGCCGGCTTTAACATCGGGAGCCTAGGAGCTCCAAACCGGCGCGGCCTTGTCGGCTCCGGAAGCCGCGGTCTCAAGCTAGGAAGCGGCCGTTCCAGGTAGCCCAGCCGCCGAGAGGACTCTCCCGACGCCGGGGCAAGACCACCCGGTGAGAACGGCCAGGAACATCGGGCCTCCGTAGAGGCAACTGCGGTGGCCTCAATAGGCCTGACTTTGGGGTGAACTGGGGATGGGGACTGGACATTGTGCCTTCCCCCACAGTGGTATCCATTGTGGGGGGATGATTTTTTAGTCTAATGTAATCCTGTAAGTCTGTGTCCAAGATGGCTGCCGTGAAGAGAGAGTGGACGCTGGCACGATTTGGTTGCCGCTGCTCCCTCTTCACACTGTGTTTTTGATTTTCTGTTTTTGGAATGAATTCTGTTTTTAATTTGTGTCTCTGTGATGTCTTTATTACTTATTTTATTCTGATTATATGTTTTTATTTCTATTAACCTATGTAAGGTGTCCTTGAGATGTGTGAAAGGCGCCCATTAAATAAAATTTATTATTATTATTATTTAATGCTGCCTGAAGGATTTTATGGTTATCTGATTCATTGCTGAAGATTCTCGGGCCACTATCATTGCATTGTATACCCATGTGCAGACACTTTCTGTGTCCAATCAGTGGGACAAAGGGTCTCCAGGCTTCATGATAAAGATCCAGGGACATTAGCTACGCTCTGTGACTATGAATTCTCAGTTTGTTGCTTCTTATTTTATGGGAACGCTCCCCAAGTCATTGCGTCCCCAGATATTTTTGACGTGGAATCTGTACGTCCAGCAGCACTTTGTTGCTCTTTGTTTTGCCCAAGTTCAATGCCAGGCGGTTCATGTTCTGACAAAGAGTTGCAAATCTGAAAAGTTGACTGTTTCTCTTTCCACAGCTGCTGCCTGACCTGCTGACCTTCCCAGTATTTTCTGTCTATATTTCATGTGAGCTGATGCAGTAGTTTGCAGAGCATTTCAGAGGTTGGTTAAGGGTTTGTACGTTACTGTGGGGCTGGAGCCACTTAAAATTCAGATGCAGTTCCTCACTTGTAAACCCTCATCAGTGAACCAGATCTATCTTATGTACTGAAACGTTGGCAGATGAGCAGCAGATCCATCTCACAGAAATCCACGTGGTGACTGTTCTATGTCCATAACAAATGTATAATGGATCTGTACATCTGGTCTGCAGTGGTGCTGTTGCCCTTTTCTCTTTTCATGAGTAATTTGGAAAGGATTGGGTTCAGTTGGATTCCTGTGAAATCAAGCGAGCAGAATAATCAAACTAGTTGAAGAATTGCCACAAACAGACAACAAACAAGTGAAAGGTGTACATTTCATTTAACTTTTTAAAATATGCTACTTAAAGCTCAAAAAATAATTGGGACCTGAACAGGAATTAAGGTGGAATCTGAAATATTGTCAATAATTCTTAAATAAAATACATTTAATTATTTTCCAAACCATGGAAGGTTTCCACGTTAGCTCAGGGAATAACAATCCATAAGGTCATAGGGTCATAAGGAATAGTAGAATTAGGCCATTCGGCCCATCAAGTCTACTCCACCATTCAATCATGGCTGATCTATCTCTCCCTCCTAACCCCAGTCTCCTGCCTTCTCCCCATAACCTCTGACACCCGTACTAATTAAAAATCTATCTATTTCTGCATTAAAAATGTCCACAGACGGCCTCTACAGCCTTCAGTGGCATAAGAATTTCATGTACTCATGTATAGTATGATTTGACTGGATAGCATTCAAACAAAGCTTTTCACTGTATCCTGGGTCACATGCCATTAATAAACCAATACCAACACCAATGACCGTTCCAATGTTCCACATTTAATGAGTGATGGTGAGGTTCAGGGAAAGCCATTTAAGATGATTATGGAAAACAATAACTTGAAAGATCAGGGGAAAGAATCTTTGGTGACTGACTGCATATACTGTGGATGTGGGACAGAAATTGCCTGCATTAATTAGCATCTAGGAGTGAGCTTGCTCCCCGATACTTGTCCAAATGTAGATGTGAGCAATGTACTGGTGCTGATTTGTGTGCCTATCACTTAGCTACTGAAAGTTTAGGCTGTAACCTGGATCCAAATATCACTCAATTATTCCTGTGATTTCTTGTGTTGATTTGAGATTTATATACGCCTTATTTGATGGTGAAAATAAATCATGTTAAGAGCAGACTGAATAACTTCCCTGCACACTGCAGCATCACAATATAAGGTATACATCTGTGAGATATGCTCCTTGCATACAAACCACATCGCCATCTTAGATTTCTCTAGATGCCATTGATGCTTCATGCAGTCTAATACCATTTTGCTATCCAGTTGCATTTTTGCCATTGTGACATTACTACTCTTAGCAAAGAGGGATGTGGTTTTGCTCCAGTTCTTGTGATTTGCCATGTTTCACTGGGAATCCACTGGGAATTTGAAATCGCAAGAGAAAATGCTGGAAAATCCCTGCATGTCAGGCAGCAACAGTCATCAACAGCAGAAGTAGTTAACATTTCATGTCTGAGATCCTTCACCAGAATTGAAAAAGAAAGGAACACAACTACTGACAGTGAATGTGGCAAAGTGAGAGGATCTGGATTGGGTCGGGTTAGTTTAAACGGTATTTGATTTCTTAGAATAAAGGGTTAAGACATTTAAGACTGAGTTGAGAAAAAACTTTTTCACCCAGAGAGTTGTGAATTTATGGAATTTCCTGCCACAGAGGGCAGTGGAGGCCAAATCACTGGAAGGATTTAAGAGAGAGTTAGAAAGAGCTCTAAGGGCTAGTGAAATCAAGGGATTATGGCGACAAGGCAGGCACGGGTTACTGATTGGGGACGATCAGCCATGATCACAATGAATGGCGGTGCTGGCTCGAAGGGCCAAATGGCCTCCTCCTGCACCTATTTTCTATGTTTCTATGTTTCTATGATTGGCAGTCCTGGAAGAAAAGTTACAGTGAAGTCAACAGTAAATTAAAATTAAAAAGAACACAGATGTCATGAATAATCGTATTAATGCCAAGGCTACTTTTCTTATATGGAAGACAAAATGCACATGAAAAAGCTTTGCATTAATTCCGAGCCAGTTTCTCAACTCCTTCAGCACATTCACAACCACATGGCATTTAACACCACAATGCATTACATTAGAACATTTTCTCATTGGCTTCCGCTACTCTTTTTGACCTTTTACACCAATTATAATTTCAGGGAAGCGCTGGATACCATTTATGATGCTTTACATTGTGACAAAGATTTCTAAACTCAGTTTCTGCATTTTAATTTAATGATTAATTGGATTCATTAATTGAACTCTGTTAACTGCACAGTCTCAAAGGTTAAATGACCTCCTTCTGTGGCTATGGGTCGATGACCTTGGGTTGGGTTACCTAATATACTATTTAAAGAAAACATAATGTGAAAAATGTGGTAATGTTAGAATGTATTTTCTTCTTAAGGATAGTCCTTATCGATTTCAAAAATGAACATGATGGCAAGTAGTTCAGTATTTGTGGTGTTCTTTATATGTTTAACAAAAACAGTAGGACACTTAACTAAAGGAATTGAAATGACTAATAATGGACATGAATATACCTGTTAAATTGTGTGAGATGATTTGATCTTGATGTACCGGGCTGCGTAATTTATTTTACAGTATTTGTTTATTATTCATCTTTATTGTCCAACTTTCGATGAAATATCTAAAACGAGCAGAATTAGCAGTGTTTATGACTTCAAGTTTTCATATCCTATCTCCGGAGCATATCCTATCACACAGAAACCCATTGGAATTTGTGTTTTTTTAAACTTATTTATGGCTTCTGAGCATACAACAATCAATCCTGGAAATTGCTCACTCCTGCTAGGTTAACAAAGGCAGTAAACAGGTGAAAAACTGATTGATATGAATAATTTGGCCTGATAAATCTCCAAGATTTATTTGTGCCTTTTAAACAAATCAACCACTTTAATTTTAGAAATAGGTACCAACCTTCAGCAAATACAGGGAGCTCTTATCTCCAGGACAACTGTTTTGTTTGTGTTCAGCTCATGCATTAGAACATGGAGATCAACACAAAGATTACATAAGGCTTTATGGCTTCAATATTGATTGTGAGCTACTACATTAAATGTTTAAAGTGCAGTGATGTTGGACTTCAGACATTAAAGATACACCACAGAAACAGGCCCTTCGGCCCACCGAGTCCGTGTCGACCAGTAATTTCCCCATAGACTAATACTATCTTAGGAACAATTTACAATTTTTACCAAAGCCAATTAACTTACAAACTTATACATCTTTGAATGTGGGAGGAAACCAGAGCACCCAGAGAAGTCCACGTACAAACTCCAAAAGGACAGCACCCATAGTCAGGATCGAACCCGGGGTCTGGTGCTGTTAGGCAGCAACTCTACTGCTGCGCCACTGTGCCGTCCCAAGTTGTTTGGTTTAGTTTAGTTTAGTTTATTGTTGTCACATGTACGAGGTAAGAGCAGGGGTCACAGACAGAGAGGTCCCCGTGGAAAGCAGAAAGTGATGGAGAGGGGGAAATGTGACAGGTGGGGAGATTGTGTTAAAGCTGGTGGAATGGTGTGCAAATTCAGTCTGGCAGGATGAGGGGTGATGCACACTAATCACATTGTGCCAACAATATATCCTCAATTAACCTCATAAGCAATAATGATGGTTTAACATTGTGCTGGAAGTTATAGTGGGCTTAAGTACACGACTCTCTTCACTTGGGGTTTGGGGGAAATGGTTGACAGTGGAGACTGAGCCATTGACATAAATTAACAAAGCTTATTTTCAATGGTTGGACCAATGATAATAAGCATAGAGTTAGTTAGGACCATTGCTTGAATAATAGGAGGCAATTACTTTATTTGCACTGGCTTCAGAAATTATTTGTAATGACTGCCTTCGTCCTCAATTTCCAAAGGTACATTTATTTTTTCTCCATCACTGATGTAATTAATTTCTGTTCCTTTTTTCCCCAAAGTGCTTTAAAAGCTCCTGATAACATCCTTTATCATATTTAGCACAATGCACATGGTTACATGACCTCTCTGTCACAGTCCCTGTACAAACAGAGAAATACCTTTCTAATCTTTGAGTGCCATTTGCTAGACACCACTGTTCAGCATAGCAACCGGGTTTGTTTGGCTGTTCCACTGTAGTTGCCTACTGACCATGACTGCCCTGCACACTTTGCTTTCTCAGGAGCACTTCAACATGTTGTCTTCATTTATTCACTTGATTTTTCTCATTGGGCTGATTACCTACCAACGTAAGTTAACGCAATGTCTTTGTCCTTGCTGCTTCGTAACTCATTTTGTTTCTTCCACTTCTTCCACTAATCCCAATGCCCTCCCGTCAAGGTGTTCAAGAGATTGAGGCTGCGATAACCTTTGAGAGCAATCCGGCAGAAGTGAAAGAAAATGAACGCATTGGAACAGTGGTGACCACAGCCAAAGATGCCAATATCTTAACCACGGACCCTTATGTCTACTCCTTGTCCCCTCCAGTTGCTGGATTTCAAATCAATGCTGGTAAGTAATTAAGGACTAATTTACCAAATGTTAACCTGGATAGAATATATCGCACAACGGGTGCCATTTTAATAATTTGATGTTTAGATGTCCTGGGTTCCTTGAAACTGCCCTTTTCTGCCTTATTATCACACAATGTATTTCTACAGCTGCAAGTGACCAGGAAGGACTCTGTACATCCTATTTAGAAGGATTTTGCTAGTTATCCACTGATGTTATGGTGGATGTGCAGCAAGACCACATTTGGTCTTACACCCCACTTGGTAGCCAGCAAGGTAATAAATTCCAGGATTGGCAAAATGTGCATCCGTGCTGGTTTGCAGTGAGGACTTTATCCATGGAAGATGTTTCTGCAAGTTAAAAGGAACACAAGCCATGAGTTTTCATGGCTCATAGGCAGAGTTCTGCTTCAGGGTTTGAGGAGGTGATTGAGCTCCCTGCACAGTCGGAGCTGCCTGATTCCCAGGAAGGGTACGGTTCCAGTGAGCTGCCTTTTGATGCAAGCTGCCTTTTCCCTGACATTCCTTCACTCTTCCAGCTACTGGGCCAGTCCTGTCCCAGTGGTTGCTTTAAGCACCACCCCACCAAGTTGCACCCACATAGACATACTGCTAAATGCTGGTCTTCCATCAAGGTTGCTCTCTCTCTATTCTCTTCCAAACAATTCCCACAGAATTGTTTCCCATAGATACCCTCCATCTGACACGAGGCACACTGTATTAAAACTTCCTGGATAATCCTGATTTCCTTTCTTCAACAAAGGAACAAGATACTTTCCAGTCGTCTGGGACCCGGCAGGGGTGAGAGGGGATACAAACAACTTCATTAAGGCCCCTGTAATCTCTTTCTTCTGTTAATGAATCTGAGTGTTGTCAAAGTACAATCCCTGATTTTACTTGTTCTACTTTCCTCAAGTGTCTCTTCCAGTCTTGCGTCTCCAAGTATCATATCCTGTTTAAATACTCCTGTGAGGCATGTGGGGTGTAAAGGAGATTATATAAACGCAGGCTGTTGGTCGCCCCACGTTTTGGGGTCTTATGACAATTACGGTAACTGTTGCTACCACGAAGAAAATGTTATGACCATTTGAGCACCAGTGGAAACATCTTCTACAGTCATAACAAGCAGTTTCATTCCACAGCGTTGCCCAGCTTTCAAACACTTAACCTGAAATACACTTAGCAATTGTGAATTAAATGTACCGGTATATGTTTTAACATCTCTCGCAATAACACTCTAAAAACATAATATCTTCTTGCAGTTATAATAAGTGTTAAATCTTCCTTTATTTCAGAGACTGGCCTCATAATGACAACAGAAGTGTTTGACTTTGAAAGTAAGACGCCAATTGTCTTTCAGTTGGGAGTGCAAGTGAAACAGGACCCCTACCGTGACAAAAAGTTTCTGCAAGTGTCCATCCAAGATGTCAACGAGCCTCCTGTATGTGAAGAACCAAAATTTGTTGCAGGAACTGGTAAATTATTTTAATTTTTTAAAGAACTGAGAATAAAATGCAAACAATGGAGAATTTTGTATGATTTAAAAGCTGAAATAGCTAGTTTCCTCCCACATCAATGTCTCAAGTATATGGATTTATTTTACATCTCAGTGAAGTTAACTTCAATAAATAGCAGTACATGCAGTAACACAATAAAAAATTGAAAATTATTCTGTGTATTCTTTCTGTATTTCTACCCAGATGCACAATAAATGATGTGGGGGTTGAGGGAGAGTTTGGTTCATAGAGAACAGTGACAAAAGAGGAAATAGAATCATAGATTTACAGAGACATACAGTATAGTACAGTATAGTTTGGCCTAACTCATCCGTGGCGACTATTTAAGCGAGTCCCATTTGCTCACATTTGGCCCACATTCTTCTAAACTTATTCCATCCATGTACCTGTCCAAAATGTTTTTAATGTTGTTATTGTACTTGCCTACCACATTGTATACTTGATTGTCCTTAGTTGGGCGTTTCAATGCCAGCATGTGGCGATGGGGGCTCTGCCGGAGCCCAGTCTGTGAATGCGGAGCAGAACAACAGACAGCTAACCATGTCTTCTCTGGGTGCCCGCTCTACCACCCACCTAATGGAGCTCAGGGCCTGGCAGACATTGACGCAGAGACAACAACCTGGCTGCTCAACACCCAGCTTGAGATCTAACTATTCCTTTGGTTTATTTATGTTTCATCCGCAAGAAGAAGAAGAAGAAGAAGTGTGTAAAGGCTTGTGTTAATGTGTGGAGATCTCTGGTCAGTGTGCGGACCCGGTGGGCCGAAGGGCCTGTTGCCGCACTGTATCTCTAAACTAAATTAAAGAGGCAAGGATTGTTTTCCACAGAAGTGAGAAGAGTTTGAGAGGCATCTGATGGAGATAGATAAGATCTGGAAGGATAAAGAGAGGCCTCTGATTAGTGGAAGGATGAAGAACTATATGATTCAGAATGAGAGAGTTGGGCAAAAGAACGAAAAGTGGTGTGAGAAAGGACATTTTATGCAGAGATTGGTTAATATCTGGAATGCACCATCTTGGGTAGTGGTGGAGATAGATTTACTCAGTGTTCATAAGGGAGCTAGTTAAGTACCTGGAAGGAGGAAAAAATTGCAGGAACATGAGGAAGTCCAAAGGAGTAGGATTGACTTAGTTGTGCTTAGTCAGAGCTATCATTCATTTAATGGGCTGAATGGCCTCCATCCCCTCATTGGCATTGAGTGGTTCTGCAATTCTGGTTCACCTGAGAGTTAAGCTTAAATATGTTGTCTGACAGTTCACTGAAGGTTTGGGGGGAGTGCTACAGTGTTGGAGGTGACATTGTTTTGATGAGACCTTTAAGGAACCCATGTCTGCTCTTTTGTTTTGAATGATCGCATGGCACCATTTTAAGGAAGGCAAGAGAGTTAGTTTTCATACTCTATATTTATCAGTCACATAACATCACAAACAAAATATTATCTGTCTTGATCAAATTGTTGATTGAGACAAGCAATAAAGCTGCATTCCTCCCACACCACAGTGACTGTACTCAAATGTATTTCAGTGGGTGTAAAATATACTGATGTTGTGAAAGCTGCGAAAGCTGCTGAGAGGCGTCTATTTTTCCTTTTATGAAGAAGGACACTTGAAATAGGCTTTAACAGCTGATTTTCCGTTGCAGTTTAGTTAATCGTCACATGTGCTGAGGTACAGTGAAAAGCTTTTTGTTGCATGCTATCCAGCCAGCAGAAAATCAATAATCATATTTAATCAAAATCAATAATAGATCAGTAATAATTTGTTCCTTCCTATTCAATATTTTATTTTTATCTCCAATATTTCAGATGCTGGTATGACTGCTAAGGCTAGCATTTAATGCCTAATTGCTCTTGAAAATGTGACAATCAGCTAGTTTCATACACTGCAGTCCTTGTGATGAAGCGCTTTTGGGGAGGGATTTTCAGGGTTTAGACTCAGCATTGACAATGCACTCAAGGTGCTTTGTGGATGACAAGTTTTAGTGTTTCTTTGCACCTGGGAGCCTGGTCCTTCTCAGGAGGTGCTGTCAGTGAACTCCCGACTGATAAGTGCAGTGCATCTTGTAGAACACAGACTTGCAGCCTTGGTGGATTGGTGGTACAAAACACGAACATTTAAACATTGCTTGAAAACTGTGATGTCCAGGTTCAAGAACAGCTTATTCCCTACAGACATCAAGATATTAAACAAGAAATTATATATATATATATATATATATATATAATTATAATTGTTCTGTCTGGGACATATGACATATGACAATAAAACCCTTTTGACTCTTGAACAATTAACATACCAGTTGGAGTACAATTCAAGAAGGCTGCTTTGTCTTGCATGAATTCAGGCTTCTTGAAGGTTATTGGAGTTACACAGGTCCAGAGAGATTGCATTGAGATTGTGACATTGCTTGTTGTTGGTGGAACGGTTTTGAAATCATCAGGAGGTTCTTGATTCACCGCTGGATGGATTGCAAGTCGCCAGTGCAGTTACCAGTGTACTATTGAAATTTTAATCTTATTAGCTTGTGGGCAGGGTTTATCTTATTAGGCAGGGTTTATCTGACAGCAAAATTACATTGTTCATTGCAAACTTAAACATGAATGAGCTTGTTCCAAATTGATTGCTGTGATAACTCTGCGAATTCCATTGATTTGCTATTTCCTCAAACTCAGGCAGGTGGGACAAGTGTAGATGGGGTATGTTGGTCAGCGTGGGCAGGTTGGGCCGAAGGGCCTGTTTCCCCGCTATGACTCCATGCCTATTTCAATTTCCATTGATTTCCCTCGCTGAATCAATATTTTAACTTTTTATAGATTCTGTGGAGATTACTGAGAATGTTGCTGTCGGCACCCACATTTACACTATCCGTGCTCAAGATGATGATAGTGGAGATGCTCTGAACGTAGGTATTTATTTTCTGTTCATTTCCATTGTGCATCATGGTTTCAATATGCATTGCATTGTTATCAGTAGGCTTTCTTATCATTAAATGCAGATGTCTAAATAAGGATATAGAAATTACAGAGATAATGTCAAGATCTTTGTGACCAGACTTTGAAGAGTAGTTGCATGTTGTAGATAAATTGCTGTTCATTTTGAAAAATTCACAAATCTTGGATTTTTACACAATTTTTCAAATCTCCAAAGCAGTCCGTGTCTTTTATAGTTTCAAGGGCAAACTTCCATCTCCTGAGAAAGGGGACAGACCAGAGGAAACGTGGAAGTGAAGATGAATATTAGAGCCACAGGCTAATTGATACTTCAATGACCAAAGCTTCTGAGAGATGATTGTCTGCTCAAGCACTCTCTCAGCTCCTTGAAATGCAGCTCAGTGCTGGAGGTTGTTGAATTTCACAAGGCAAATTTTTTCCCCATGTGGAGAGGAAGGATTTGTTGCGTATTATAATGGATAAAATATTGTTCACAAACTGAGGCAGTTACATTTTAAGGTGTTTAATGTACTGTAATTATGGCTGCACTGTGTTATTTAGCATTTCAAACTAATTGTGTGATTCTTTTGAATACCAGTACGTGATTGAAAGCAAGGATACGTTTCCAACTAATTGTGAAAATGTTTACAGAATTGATCAAGCATCGGGTGCTGTCTTTATTGCTTCCTCACTAGACTATGATGCGGGATATCATGTAAGTCCTTCATTTAATCTACCCTGCTGTGTTTATCTATCTATATAATACTAAAACTCTTTGTCTTGTTTGCGGCTGTTTGCGGCTGTTTGCGGCTGTTTGCGGCTGTTTGCGGCTGTGTGTGTGTGTGTGTGTGTGTGTGTGTGTGTGTGTGTGTGTGTGTGTGTGTGTGTGTGTGTGTGTGTGTGTGTGTGTGTGTGTGTGTGTGTGTGTGTGTGTGTGTGGTTAATTTTCCTATTTCCCTATTTTCTTCCAAATTCTACTCACATTTTTCCATTCAAGGCGATAAACATCTTCCCTTCACGTTCCCACCTATATTTCTGAAGTTTTTCATCATTTAAAGTTTTAATAACAGCCCAAACTCACCGACTTACGGCTAAAAAAAATCCGAATTACGTCACAATGCACTCGCAAGGCAGGACGGGACACTCCGACTCTTCACGGCGGGGTGGCTGCCATGCTGGAATGTTCTGGAACCCCCCCCTTTGCCTGGCCCAGAAGCAGTCCATGAGTCTTCGGGTCCTCAATTCCACACCCGCCCAGGCCCGTCTGCAGTCTCGCTCGGGTCTGGGCCTGGGCTGGAGCCCTCCCCTGTGACGTCGCTGCCCCCCCCCCCCCCACCCCGCATTGGGGGCGGAACCCAATGGCTCCCACTTGGTCTAGTTTAGATTAAAACGTATACTGAATATAACTATCCTGCTTCACAGGATGACATATTAACAAAAGGGAAAGAGCATGTTTTTTGTGTGGTTTAATCGATCAACTGGTCTAACATTTAAACATGTTTACTCTAAATGCTTCATGAGACCAAATGAGAAAATCAAAACTGACCCCTTCATTTATAGACGTGCCGGCTCGCTATTGAAGTTGAAGACAAAGGAAAGCTCTCCTGCCGAGGAGCCCTCACTGTCGACATTCAAGACCTGAATGATGAACCACCAGTGTTTAAGTAAGTTTCCAACGTTCCACAACTACCTCTAGGATACTCAAGTGTCAAAATTCAGTTCTCCTTACCAAGTAATAAAAATTGATTTAGTGAGCAGTTTACTTAATCCCCTTTTCCTGTATAAAAGTGATCTAAACACTCAGTCTATTCATCTTCATATGGAGAATGTCAAGATCAATAATATAAATGCACGGATGAGAGGCACAAGTTAAAATATTGATAGCAAAAGCAGGCAAAGATAAAGATCCTGGCCACTCCTGCTCCATAACTAATCGATGACAAAATATATCATTGAAGTGGTAATCTTTTGTTCGCTTCTGTAGAAAATTTCCTAAAGATACCGTCGACGTTTCCGAAAATGAACCTGTTGGAACAATCATTGCAACTGTTGAAGCTACTGACAGGGATGATGGCAATATGGTCACTTACAAGCTTGCAACACCAGTGGACAGATTTAATCTGAATGAAAGTAAGTAATATTACATGTCAATGTTTCAGACATGGACCCTGGGCATTTCAGGTAAGGCATCTTTGAAGAGTGGAGTATCCCTGCAGGGGGCAGTATGAGGTGGCACAGTGACTGCGTAGGTTTCCTCCGGGGGCTCCGGTTTCCTCCCACATTCAAAAAAACATGCAGGTTAATTGGCTTCCATAAATTACCCCTAGTGTGTGGGGTGCGAGACTGCGATAACATAGAACTAGTGTATGGGTGATCGATAGTCAGAGTGGACTCAGTGGGTTGAAGGGCCTCTTTCCACACTGTATCTCTAAACTAAACTGAACTCATCCCAAGATAAAGGAGAATCTTAAGAGATTCTACAAGTCTATCGGGAGAAAAACATTAACTATGGAGGGAATGGGTCTGAACAGGGATCAACATAATCATGTATGGGATGAACCATGGGAGATGGGACTATGGTAAATGAATACTTCTCATTGGTATTTACTGACAAAAAGGTCAATGGAAATGTGCGAAATGAGTAATGATTTTTTGGACCATATCCGAATTAGCAAGAGGGAGGTACTAGCAGTCTTTAAATATCTTAAGGTGAATATATCCCCAGGGGCTGACCAAATGTATGCTTGGACATAGTGATAAGCAAGGGATGTGGCAGTGATACTTGTATCATGTTTAGCCTCACAGGAGGTATTGGAGGCTGGCTAATGTTGAACCTTTATTTGCGGAAGTCAGCAGGGGTAAGCCAAGAAACTCTGGAACACTGATAAGAGATCAGTGATGGGTAAGTTACTGGAGGGGATTTTGAGGAATAGGATGTAAAAGAATTTAGTAGACAAGGACTGGTCTATTGTCCTTAGACAGAGGGAAAGTCAGCACAGCATTGTGTGTGGGAAATCACGTCTCATAAATTTGATAGTATCATGAAGAGGTCACTGAGAAGATTGACGAGGACACGGGCAGTGGACATTGTCTATATAGACTTTAGCAAGGACTTTAACAAGATCCCACATGGTAAGCTTAGATTTAAAAAAATATTTTAGAGATACAGTGCGGAATTAAACCCTTCGACCCACCGAGTCAGCACCGCACACTAATGCCCCTGTCCCACTTAGGAAACCTGAACGGAAACCTCTGGAGAGTTTGTACCCCACCCAAGGTTTCCATGTGGTTTCCGGAGGTTGCAGGTGGTTGCCGGAGGTTGCAGGTAGTGGAAGCAGGTAGGGAGACTGACGAAAACCTTTGGGAACCAACGGGAACCGCATGGAAACCTTGGGTGGGGCGCAAAGTCTCCAGAGGTTTCCGTTCAGGTTTCCTAAGTGGGACAGGGGAATTACACTATCCTACACACACTAGGGACAATTTACATTTATACCAAGCCAATTAACCTACATACCTGGACATCATTGGAATTTGGGAAGAAACCGAAAATCTCGGGGAAAACCCAGGCGATCACGGGGAGAACGTACAAATTCCATACAGACAGCACCCGTCGACGGGATCAAACCCGGGTCTCCGGTGCTGCAAGCGCTGTAAGGCAGCAGCTCTACTGCTACGCCACCATGCCACGGTAGATCACATGGAATCCAGAGTGTGCTAGCCAACTGGATTCAAAATTGGCTTAGTGGAGGGAGCCACAGGTTGGTAGTGGAAGGTTGCTTTTCATACTGGCTGCCTGAGGCCAGTGGTGTGTTGCAGCCTGTGCTGAGTCCACTTGTTTGTCATCTATATGAACTATCTGGGTGACAATGTGGTTAGTACATTTGAAGATCACACAAAACAATTGGTGATATAGTGCAGTGAGGACGGCTATCCATGTTTTCACGATTCAGTTGGGAAGACTGGCCGAAGAATGGGCGATTCAACTCGGGTAAGTGTGAGGTGATGCTATTTGGTAAGTCAAACCAAGGCAGGATAAATGGTAGAGCCCTGGAGACTAATATAGAGCGTAGATTGCCAAAGGTGCTCTAACACAATTCCCTGAAAGTGATGACACAGGAAGACATGGTGCTGAAGAAGTCATTTGGCACAAGTGCCTTCACTAATAAAGGTACAATGTACAGGAATTGGGATGTCACGCTGCAGCAGAACAAGACGCTGCTGAGAACACATTGAAGTATTGTGTACAATTCTGCTGGGCCTATTTCAGGAAGGATGTAATTAAACTGGAAATGGTGCAAAGGAAAATTACCCTGATGTTACCAAGAATCAAAGGCTTGAGTTATAAGACTAGATAGGTTGGCCATATTTTTCTGGAGCATAGGTTAAACAAGGAGAATGATCACAGTCTTTTTGCCAAGGTAAATGAGTCCACAACTAGATGGGGATAGATTCAAGGTGAGAGCCCAAAGAATTAAAAGAGATCTTCGGAGCAGTTTCTTCACACAGAGGGTGGTACACATATGGAACAAGCTACCAAAGGAATCTGTAGAGATGGGTACAGTTGTGATGTTCAAAATACATTTAGACAGATATGTGGATAGGGGAGGTTTAGAAGGATATGGGCAAATAAAGGCAAATGGGATTAGCTGAGATAAAATGTGGTAGGCGTGGATGTATTGGGCTGAATAATCCGTTTCTGTGCCATACAGCTCAATAACTCTACAACTCCATGTTAAGTTTTTAGCAGATGTGGAACGAGCAATTAGAATAACGCATGAAGTATTAAAGGTGGCAAATCGGGCAAAATAAGTCACAGACTGGCAAACAGAATCTTTGTGTTTGCATTTTGAGGACAAAAGCAAAGTAATAAATTTAAATTCATTGAAAAGTTTAGTAAAGCTGGAATTGGATGTTGCACAATCTCGTTCAATTCATTGTCTGAAAAAGATAAAAATAACACAAAGTGCATTTTGAATTCACTTAGATATTATTAAAGAAGTGTAAATGCCATGATAGAAACTGACTTAATATGTTTGGGTTTTTCTTCACGAGAGCTTCCAAAGCCAAGTTCAGTGGAGAACATGAGTGGATGGTATTTGAATATACACCACTGTGTATGCAATAGTCCAAATGGCATTATTTGCCCAAATGGCCTGCTTGGTAATGTAATGACCATGTACAGTAGTTCATTTTCACCCAATGTGGTAACTGTAATTAATTAATTTATTAGTCAAGTATGTAAACATACAGGGAATTTGATTTGCCAACAGTCATTCAAAAAAGCAACAAGATGCATAACCACATAAAAATAAAAAATAAACTTAAGCAGCCGGCACAACGGCGTGTGAGAATCTCCAGGGCACACAGCATAAGCGGAGACCCACAGGCATCAGTTCAATGTCCGGGTCACACACATGCTACTTCACCGTGATGTGACCAGAGTTATACCGACCCTGCGGTGCAACTCTCTCTGCAGTCCCTGTCCACCCGAACAGTCAGAAAACTGTTCACACTCACACTAGACTCCGGGAAGTCCTTATGTGGCCATATACCTGCAAAACACCAAGATCACTGCACTCACGGCACTCCCTCTGAGTCCTCACCGGTGCAGGCAGCACGTCCATCTTGTTTTTTCAGTGACCTCACATTCCCCACTGTGATAGAAGGCAAATAACTTATACCTTCTCTCCTCCTTTTCTCCCGTGGTCAGGGCAATCAAAACTTCCGCAGTCAGGGCAATCGAAGCACCTGCAATTGCCGATCAAAGCTCCTGCATCGGAGCGATTGAAGCTCCCGCGATTAGGGCGGTCGAAGCTCCTGCGGTTGGTGCTCCCGCAGCCAATCCCTAACAAAGCGACCACCAGCTCCACGATGTTAAAGCCGCAGTGCAGACGGATTACGATTAAAAAGTCGCATCTCCATCGAGGAAAGAGATAAAAACGGTTCCCCCCCTACTCCACTAAAAGTACACTAAAAACATACAAGTAAACACAGACCAAAACAGCTAAAGAAGAAAAAGATGAGAGGCTGTTGGCGAGGCTGCCATGTACGGCGCCACCCGGTGGTTGCTTTGCTATTTAAATACGCTTTCTTGTCCACTTCATATATTTTAGTACACTTCCATTTTGAGAAAATTGTGTAAATTTCCTCTTTAAGAAAATGCACTTTCTAAGCATGGTTGGTGTCATGCTGTGCCAATGAAGAAAAACAAGCTATTGAACAGTGAATTAGTCCTACTAATCATACATATCAAGCACTTACATTAGTAATGAGGATGAATAAACTGAAAATGCAATTGCTATCATCTTGGACCCACTGCAAGCAGCACTCTGTCTACTTTTGCTGTTGATTTTTAATCCAGTGTGTAAAATCCCTTGTGTGTTATGTCTATAATTATAAATAAGGAAAAAGCTGTGGGATGTTTCTGTGGCTTTTCAGAAACATTTGTTAAGAAGGCAGACTAGGATTTTATGGTAAGTTTATCATCTGTTTGGGTTAAAAAGGATGTGACCACATGAATAACAAGATGATTGAAGGGTAGAAAAAGAGAATTATCTTTGCAGGAGATGAGGGATGGTGCGTTACGGGGTGTTGAATTTGTGCTGATTTAGGTCATCAAGTGTAGGAATCATTGGGGTGTGAAGATACTGCTGATAGCAAGATTGATTCACAAGTTAAGCCTGCAGTTGGGGAGCAGCCCGCTCTGAATTCTAACATTTAATCTAATTAATCAGAATCTGTGCAAGCCAACAAACATTGAAAATATATGCCGAATAGACCAGTAAAATTAATTGCTGCAATGCTGAATTAACTTGCTGCTAAGATGATGTTGGCGATGATGCCTCCACCATTTAATGCACATTCCAAGCCATCCTTTATCCTGCTCCACTGGGAAGAACAGCCTCAAGTGATTGAGAGAACAGTGATTGAGAGAACAGTGATTGGATTGGAATTACAGGCAGTTGGAAAACATGCACTAAATTGGTGAAGATTTACACGTTATTTATAGCTCCTTATTTACAACTATTACAACACGAGAAAAATCTGCCAGGAGTTCTGTAATTATATGGAAGAAGCCCAAGGAAATGATAGCTAATGATTGAGAAGCCTGAGAAAACGTGGTGCAAAATGTGAATGTTCTGGTCTTGGTTGAGAGCAAACAATGCAGATCAATTCTCGGCAAACATGAAGGAAAGTCTTCAAAGCATAACAAATTGTCTGAGTCACTTGAAATAGCATTTTCAGATCTTGGAGCAGCTGAGGCAGAGATACTGGTCGGTTCCTTCGTGCATGGGATCAGAAGAGGGATTTAATGCCAGGGCAGGTTTTCATCTGGAACTGGAGTATTTGGCTAAACTGTAGGTCTAGTTTTAGGAGTTGGAGGTTTAGGGACTGTCTGAGGAAGAACTTTTCCACCTGAAAGGCATCTGGAATTTGGACCCACAGCCTAAGAGGACGTTGAGGGCAGAACTCTCACAAGATTTAGAATGTTAATGTTTAGATTTATTATTGTCACATGTACCGAAGTTCAGTAAAAAGCTTTGTTTTGCAAGCTATCCAAGCAGATCAGGTATACCACACATAGATATAATCAGTTCAAACTCCAGTGCAATGGATAGAGCAAAGGAGAAGACACTGGCGCATTTATCAATGTATGTGACTAAAAGTTCAATAATCTTCACCATTACAAGTGAGGAAGTCTCTCTTTCTCAGCTTTCTATATCCTGCTACAGTTTGGCTGAGGAAGTGGCCAGTCCCAAAAAGTTACCTAACCATTCTCTAGGGAAATTCCCCCTATTTCACTGAGTTCCACCAGCACCTTGTGCTTTGCCAGGAAGAAAGGCCAGGATATTTCCTTACTGCAACTGTGAAAGCTAGAGGAGTGTTTACATTGCAAATGACATTGAAATCAAAGAGTGTTAACATGACATTTATACAATCGCAGTGACACCGATGCTCTTCTGAGTTTCCACATGGTGTCAGCGCTTTACATCATCAAGATCATACATGTGGCTCCTACAACCGATTCCAATAGTCTTGATCATGAAGATAAGATTGCAGAACTGCATTTAATGTATCTATCTAGGCAATGGAAAGGTAGACGTAAGATATGTTGCCTGTTAGATCCAAGTCCAATTTACCCTGAAGACATTTATGCCAGAGAAGGATGCTGGTTCTGAACCATCACAATTTCATTCTGCCCTGAGATCCATGAGTAAGAGCAGATCCCACCTAAGGGAGGTGGACATTAGAGATTGATGATAATGGAAATAAATAATTCCAACAGTTGATTGGCTGAAGGTTTCTATTAAAGCCCTAATTCCAAGGCTAACTGTTTTTTTTTCTCCTGACATAAGTCCTTCAATTCACTCGGCAATTCTATTTAAATATTCATAACTTCTGGAATAAATCTGTGATGACAGGCTTGCAGGCTGAACCCCACTGCCCGAAGATCACGCCAAAGATCGCAAGTAATCTAGTCAGATAGGGGTCATGAAAAGTATTTGTTATGTTTTGTTCTTTAGTTCTAAGAAGCAAACACTTGCTTTTTTGGGGGGGTGCCAGGAACCTTGACATCAACGCACGTCATCCTGATTGCGATATTGTTCAGCAAAAATAAACTGGCTCAAGAATGTTAGCCACACAATACTTCCCTTTAAAACAATGAAGTAACCAAACTACATCTGCAGTTACACTGTCATCAGTCCAGTCAATTGGGACAATATAATGTATCTGAACAAGACTAGTATGTTTCCTGCTATCTCATGAAGTTAGAAGCCGTATGACCCTGATTCGCTTTGCCATTAAGTGGTCTTTCATTCTGTACTGTCTCAGTCGGGAAAATAGACAAATATATCCAAGGAATGCACAGGATTCTATTAATGGTCCATGAAAAGGTAGAGTGAGTCTGTGGAGACTGGAACTTGAGAGGGGCACATGAATCCTGTGACACTGCACCTTGCCAGGAACATGCATCACTACTTGCTTTCTGTTTCTTGGTCTCTATTAACATTTAATATCTATGTGTTTTCATACAACTGACATTGTTTTTTGGGGAGTGTTGACTGCAATCATCTTGCATATCTCAATATCTTACATCAAGAGGAGAGGATATAATTCCAGTACTAACTATGTTCTTAATCTGTTCCAGCAGAGTATTTGCTTCCTTTTCCCCCTTCTTGCCTTCCTTAAACTATTAATTTTACTTCACCAATAATAATAATAATGATAATGATAATGATAACAATAATAATAATGTTACCTGTTAAATGTTGGTCTGTTTATCAAAGGCGTTCCCCACTTCTCTGCAGCTTTCTTACTTTATTATCCTCGCTCGGGGTAGGGTCATTGATGTGAAATGTTGATACTGTTTTAAACTCCACAGGTGCTGCCTGACCTGCTGGGTGTTTTCAGTGTTCACTATTTTGTTTTAACATGTATTTAAGTGAGGAAGTAAAGAAGAAATGTAGAGCAATACAAATATGAACCATATAGATGATTCAGGACCAGGTAAATGGAGTGGAACCACATCTGCTTTTCGTAACTTCCTCTCATTAGAAAATATGCAGATAAACATCCTTTTTGAGTTTCACGCTAAATGCATTTAAATGATGAAGAGAATTAAACCACAAATTTCATAACAGGATCCCCCTTCTGCACATCTACCATGATGATATTTATTTAGAGCAGTATGGGAATGTCCTGCTACGGAATCGATGCTCCACTAACCCATGTGGCCAAGGCAGATGAAGCCAATTGCAGCTGCTCAGAAGTACAAGAAAAATAGTAAGATTAAACGAGAACTTACCAGTTTGAAGTTTGATCTGTATTTTATGAGGAGTTACGATGAGGGATTACGTGAAGAACCCGCTCAGTGCGCAGGCGCGGCATACTTCCAAGCAGCGGTGTGGAATCACAGATAGACACAGTTATTTGAAGTATACATAGTAAAGATAAGGAGACATCAATTTATTAGTTTGATCCATATAATGAGGGTGGGAGCGGAGGGCACGTAATCCCTCATCGTAACTCCTCATAAAATACAGATCAAACTTCAAACTGGTAAGTTCTCGTTTAATCTTACTATTTTACTTCGGAGTCACGTGAGTGACTACGTGAAGATTACAAAGCTCTGTGATTTCAAACCGTGTAACAGTTTCATTTCACTCACTGCCGAAGTTCTTGAGGGAGAAAGTGTTATCGTAATCAACCAATGAGTCTATTTGTAGAAAAACACAATGGTATTTTTTAAACAATAACAACAAAGAATTAAGTTGCTCCCCTGGGCTTAAATTAAATATTTGCAGTTCGTAAATCTTTACTGCAAATAAACCAGGTTTTGCCAACGGCTTATTATAAAATTTCTGAACGGTCTTTTCCCCCCCACCATCCTGCTGTAGCCAGGATGTGGTCTATAGGCATGTCCATTCTTTAGCCGTCGACATGGATGCTGTCCTGGTGGAATAAAATTTGTACATGTTAGTGTTTATCCCAGCAGTTTCTAGCACCTGCTTGAGCCATCTCGCAATGGTTTGGCTCGTCACCCGACCATAAGGTTTTTGTGACTGACCCACAAGGCTTTTCATCTCCCTCATATATTTTGGTTGTGTCTATGTAGGATAGTAGGTGAGTCATGGCACATAACCGTGGTTCTGGTGGGTAAGCCACGACTGGATTAGGTGTTCCTGGTCTGCTCTGTTTGATCAGTCGCTGGATAACGACAGATCTGGTCTGGAGCTGTGATCATGTTGTCCAGTCGCAATAGGTGTAGTGACTGGACCCTCTGAGCGGATACAAGTGCCATCAACATGAGCGTCTTTAGTGTAGCTTGCTCGAGGCCGGGGGATCTGGCTGGTGGCCATTCCCTGAGATATGTCAGGACCACACTGATATCCCAAATATGGGTATACCTGGGCTTAGGGCTTGATATTGTAAATGCCCTTCATCAGTTTTACCACCAGTGGATGGGATCCCATCGCCTGTTGTCCTGGCGCTGGTTGTTGATGGCACTGTAGCTGATCCCTACATCGTGGTGTAGATAGGCCAGGAACTCCAGTATGTTGGTGGCTGTAGCTGTTGCGTATGTCGTCCCTGTTTCCTGGCAGTACTTCTCCCTTTTTTGATGCTGGTTAAGTACTGCTTCTGGTGGATGTTCGAAGGGATGCCAACATGGTGATGGTTTGTTTGGACAATCCCAGTTCCAGGTAAGGTCTGTTCAAACTTGCAACCCAGGCGTTTAATTTTCTCATGGCATGGGTGTTTAGCTTACCTGGTAGGTAAGTAGCTGATAGCCAAATATGTCTTTCGACACACCATTGCCAAATCATGTTGACCAATTTGTCGCATGACAATGATTTTATGCCACCCATATGGTTAATATAAGCCATCACCGTAGTATTTATCAATTTGTAACCGAACATGCAAGTGCTGCATATTAGATACATATGCTTTTAAACCATAAAAGGCGCCCAACATCTCTAGATAGTTAATGCCCAGTGTAAGTAGTAATGATGACTCTAGGTTAGTCCATCTACCACCTGTGCTGGAAATGGAGTTAGTCGCTCCCCAGCCTTGAGCACTGGCATCTGTTTTAGTAACTAAAGTAGGGTTAGTGATAAAGATAGGGCTGAAACTATGCCAAACGTTTTCTGCCCACCAATGTAGCTCTGATATTGCTTCAGTGGGTAAGTTCATGACACGATCATAGTGACCTGTATGTCGTTTTATTGCCTGTACCTTTGCTCTCTGTTTTTTTTTTTTTTTTTTTTTTTTTTTTTTTTTGATAGTACAAAGGTCCGAATTGTGTAGCCGGAAATGCTGCTACCATTTTCCCAATTACTCTTGCTACTTGTCGAATATCCTTTGGAATTCAGTTGTTTCGCAGTAACATATGTCTCCATTTTGAAATGTATATACTTAACAAATTTGTTTAGTGATGTTAAGTCAATGATGATGCGACAGCCACCATCTATTTTGGTTTTAGTGAATATATTCGATACAAATTCCAAAGGTTCATGTTTGGTCTTTTCGATGACCCCCTTTGTGATAAGTCTCACCAGTTCAGCTTGTCCCTCACGTTTCTCTTTGACGGAGGGAGAAATACCCTTTGGGGCCATTGTTGAACTGGCGGCGTTTTTTCTGACATGAATTGTATTTTATATCCACTATGCTTCAAACCGGTGCAATCTACCTCCTGTTAGTATTAAGCCTCCACCTCCCAAAAGGTGATAGGAACCAGACCCACCTACCTCCATGGTTACGGGTATTTCCTCTGATTCCCTTTGGTCGGACGAGGCTTGCGAGGTGTCTGATGTGGCGTGTTTGTTGGGGGTTGGCGCATTTTCCATGGGGTCCGCTCTGGGCCCTGGTCTAAAAAAGACTTACGGTGAAAGTAAGCGGACCCCGAGCTTTCACCAGTGTTGAATGGCGGATGTTTACTGGTGGATGCGGCGGGGTGCTGCCACTTGGTGGTGTGTGTTTTCAGTTTGCTCGTTTTATACCCTGCCTTCCCGAAGAGCAGCCTGTCTGGCTTATCGGCTGGTGTTTTACACAGCCCAGCAAATCGAGGACTGATGGCAGGTTTGATGATTTCTTTCCGCAGATTATTAATTTCAAACTGCGTGTTACTCAACAACGCGAGTGTATCCTGTTGATTGGTGGTCATCTCGGTGTTGTTTATAGAACGAGCAAACGAAGTGATGCCTGCTGTCAATAGTCGGAGTATCCGCTGCAGCTTTAGCTCGTGGTGCCGGATGGTTGCCCCAATGTGTCCCCAGATTTGGCTGTTCACCGCTGGTACTTTTTAGAGGTTCACAGTTCTCCGGCGCCGTATAGGTATCTAAAGCTTCATTAATCACCTGCCCCTGCAGAGCTCTGTTGGAAAGGTGATTGATACTTGCCGCTAGTTTGGCCTCTAGCGGTTCCCCTGCACAGGGTTTTGACACGTAGCGGCCCACTGCACCAAGCAGCTGTTCCTGCTCCTGCACCCCCTGCATACTCCCGAAATCTTCAGCCATAACCCCTTGTTCTGGACCAGCCCAGTCCTGGTCCCCAAAGCTATCCTCTGGAAAGGAGGATGCAATGGACAGTGCAGGAGGAACTGTAGAGGGAGTGCCTGACCTCCCTCTGCAAGAGCTCCCCTCCCGGGTGCACCTTGCTGGAGCACCTGCACCAAGAGCCGCTCCATGCGGCTCAGGCGGCTGTCCCTCCCCCTCCTGGGTGGAGAGACGTCCCCGTCCGACGAGTCGGATGCCACCGGCCGGTTGCTCTTCCGTTTGGCTTTGCCTACAGCCCGCTGTTCAGACATTAGCGGAGCTGGACTCGGCTCGGTGTCGGGGATAGCGGAGCGCCCGGATAGCGCTCCTACCGCCTGTTGCTGCCCCCCCTTCTCCTCTTGCGGAGTTGGACGGGGGCAGATTTCTTCGAAAGTCTTGTTTTTTCTTTTCGCGAGAGCGCTCTTTCTGCGCATCTCGCTGGAGCTGCTCCAATAGCTGTTGGATGCAGCTCAGGCAGCTGTCTCTCCTCCATTTTAGGTAGAGACATGTCCCCGTCCGACGAATCGGACGCCACCGGCCGGATGCCTGTTCGGATGGCTAGATATCCAGCCCGCAGTTCAGGCACTAGCGGGACTGGGCTCGGCGCGGTGATGGGGATAGCGGAGCGCCCGGTTCCTACCGCCTTCTTCTGGAGCTTTTGCCTTGTAGATGCGAGAGCGCCCCTCAAGCAGCGCGTCTCGCAGGCACCTGCTCCGTGAGCCGCTCCAGCGGCTCAGGCGGCTCTCTCTCCCCCCGTGCGGGTGGAGCGACGTCCCGTCCCAATCGGGAACACCTGCCGGATGCCTCTTCGGGTGGCTATGCATCCAGCCCGCTGCTCAGGTACTAGCGGGCTGGCCTCGGCACGGTGTCGGGGAATTACGGAACACCGGGTAACGCTCCTACCGCCTGTTGCTGCCCCCCTCCCCAACGGGAAACCGTTCCTCCTTGAACGGGGGACAGTTTTGTTCCAGAGCCTTTTTCTCTGCCTGTAAAAAACACAAGCAGAAAAAAGGCTCACCTGTAAAAGAAAACCCGACCTCAGGGTACTCACCTGATGGTCCGGTTCATTCTGTAACGGGAGAGCCTAACTCCCGTTGCGGCCGCTGTTGCACTGCTGGCGTAATGCCGCGCCTGCGCACTGAGCGGGTTCTTCACGTAGTCACTCACGTGACTCCGAAGTAAAATCAGAAAACAGTTGATGCAATTAGTAAATTTCTGTTTTCCCGTCACTAAAATCTCGCATGAATTAACTCTGAGTCAAAAGAGTGCTTGTACAAACCCTGGTTTAGAGAACTGTGCAGAAGAATCAAGGTTGATAATCCATTGCAATTTTGATGGGTGCTACAGAGTTAGAAGTGTGACTTTCTAATTAAATGTTACATTGAGGCCCTGAAAAACTCCAGGGTGGATATAAGAGATCATGCAATACTATTTTGATGAATAGCATGCAAGTAACCTCTGGCGTTCTAGCCAATATGGAACTGGTCATCAGCACATCTTTGGGAGGTTATAATCGATATTCCAATAGTAAGACAGTTTGAGTGTGTGGAGTGCAGTATGTTCAATCCATGGAGCCTGGTGAGTGTGTAAGGTCTTGTACAAGTAAAAGTAATTCTGTCTTTTCTTTTGAAGTGCCTAGTTTTATCTCCAACTTGTTTTGAATCAATGATAACATGTGATACCTTAAGCTACACATTGGATTCACAAGTGTTTGATCTTCAAGCCCTTGACTCAGAGATAATTTATGTTGGGCTTTAATGACTGGCAACTTGTTTATGATTTTCCTGGACTTCTGAGCAGCTATGATTGTCTGCATTTGCTTTCCAAGTGTAGGTCATTTGAGCAGTGATGCTATGGAACATCACATCGATGTATTCAAGAGAGAGTTAGATTTAGCTCTTAGGGCTATTGGAATCAAGGGATATGGGGAGAAAGCTGGAACGCAGTACTGATTTTGGATGATCAGCCATGATCATCGGTTCACTGGCTCAAAGGGCCGAAGGCCTACTCCTGCACCTATTTTCTACGTTTCTATGTTTCATCCAGATGCTGCCCTTTCAGTTGAATATGGCAATGCACCGTTCTACATTTCCCTATCATCTGCTTTGATCTGTCGTTTTCACACCTGACCCCTCCATATCTCTAGAATCCGGCTCCCCTGACTCTAAGTCCAAAAAGGGGTCTCGATCTAAAATTTCACCCCTTTCTTCTCTCCAGAGACGCTGCCTGTCCTGCTGCGTAACTCCAGTATTTTGTGTCTATCTTCGGTGTATACCAGCAACATCAGCCATCCCACATGATCACAATTGTGCTTCAGGTTCAACCTAAAGTATTCTATGGTTTAGTAAAATAAAGTTTAAGACTGAGAACACAGATTTTATGCTGAAGAAAAATGTAGTACATTTATTTTAATGACGTGTTTTTCTCCTCAGATTCTGGAGATATAATGCTGATGAAACCTTTGGACTTTGACAACCCTGATCTGAGGAAGGATTACTTGTTATCTATATTGGCTTCAGATGATGATCTCAAGCACACCTCCACTTACACCCTGACAGTCCTTGTTATCGATGTGGATGAAGCCCCAATCTGCGATCCTGCATTCACACAAGGAGCTGGTGAATTATGATTTTTCTTTAATATGTTTTAATTTATTTTAGTATTTAGTAGGGAAAAGGCAAACTCAATTAACTTCGGATTGTTTTATGGGAACAACGTAGGAAATTATGACTTTTTTCGTTTTTCATTTATCTCTTCCCCTCACAAGATGTTGATCTCCCCACCAGGATACAACCCTCTAGCTTCATGTACATTGTCCAACAGCCCATTCTTCACATTTCTGTGCAGATTTGTTCAAGTCTCAGGTAGCATCATAATCATATCTGTACATGCTCAATTTGCATTTATATAACACTTCCCTCATAATAAAAATGTCTCAAGGCACTTGTGGGATTGTTGTCAGATAAGAAAATTAGCATGTGAGAATGGGAGGCTTTGTTGAACAGCAGTCAACATCAGAAAACTGTGTCAGATTCATATTGCCTACAGAAATTTCTTAAATGGTGTCCTGGTATTGTAGCAAACAACACATAGAATGGAGATCAGAACTTTAAGCCTCTTAAACCAAATGGATTAATTCAGAATCAACTCACTCATCATGACATTCATGAATAATTCTGTATTAACTTTTTTTGGGTTAATTCCAGTGAATGTTATTCATTTGTTTTGTTCAAATTGAAGAAATTATTAATAATGGGTTTCAACAGCACAGATAACCGCTTGCAAGTTGCAACTTGTTCCTGACCAGCTGTTTTCCCAACCGTAGAATGAATGAATCATGTCACATTTGGCTTCTTGGTGTCAAGCATCTGACACAGCTGTGGACAATACTTAGAATGAAACTTGGAACTGTTTTCGCATGACAGTTTTTTTCATGCAAAGTTAACAAAAGTAGGAAAGCATATGTTGTGTGTTTGAAGAAAAGTTAAATCTTGCTTTATTCCTGGAAGAAAGTTGATAGATGTGAGTTCAACAGCAATAGGATGATTTAAATTCCAATCCATGGAGTGTCGATTTGTTGTGGAAATATGTGCTGTCCTCTGCTGTGGACAAATAATTCTTGAGTAATAAACATTAATATATTATAGACACAATTACAAATGAGACATAAATGAGCCATTCGGCTTTTATTTGTTTGCAGCAGAATCTTATAAATAACTTACTATGTTGTCAAATCGAAAGAGTTTGGAGCAAATTTAATCCTTCACAATTTGGTTCTGATATCCCTGCAGGCAACCTGACCGGAATTAGCCTATTGTATTCGCAAGGTTTAAACTTTGATCATTTCACTCCGATACTTTTTTTTAAAGAATCACTACAGTAGTGCAAATGATGATCAGTGATAGGATTTATTCAGGTCTGGAGGAGAGTATAATTGAACAGAGATTGATGATAGCAGTCTGTACAATATCCAGACATCGACGTGCTTATGAGTAACAGCAGTCAGTTATATCCAGCTCTACCACGTTATACTAGTAACTGATGCAAAGATGGATTAATATGCATGCCTTTAGCTCCAGTGACTAAAAACACCTTTGTCTCCCAAATGTTTATGAAAGGAGCTCTATTTAGCTATGGATGTAATTATATAACTGGTATTTTCTGGTAACGTTATTTTATCTCATGTTCTAATTTTATATAATAAATAAATTTCATAATTTCTAATGTTTGTGTGTTAACCATCTTAAGACTTGGCAGTACATCAGTAAGTTTTGTCTTTTTTATATGTCTTCTCGCCCAAAATGTGGAGATAGCTGGTAGTCCCAGCATTGAGCCTCCGTCTCTAACTGCCTTGACGTGAGGAGCCAACACTCTGAGTGCCTTGAGTCATACTTCAAGAAGATTTCTTCTCATAAAAACATCCACACACCAGACAAGATTTTATAAACAATACTGTAGTTCCACAGTTGCTGTTATTTCATCTTTTTGTTTTTGTTTTGATTCCATCTTTTTAATAGAATAGAAGCTGCTAGAATAGAATAGAATCCTACTTCTAGAATAGAAGTAGGATTCAAACCTGTTTTTCTGGATCAATAGCCAGCTTCAATATTGGCAGATATATGCTCTTGTATATCTCTTGGGCTAACGGAATCAAGGGATATGGGGAGAAAGCAGAAACGGGGTACTGATTATGGATGATCAGCCATGTTCATATTGAATGGCGGTGCTGACTCGAAGGGCTGAATGGCCTACTCCTGCACCTATTTTCTATGGTTCTACGTTTCAATAAAGCTTAAAACTTGCTGCAAATCCCTATTCTGTTAATACTCTGCTGTTTATTTACATTTAGTGTTAACCTGGTGCATTAACCTGTGACATTTTGAACAGGTGCTTCCACAACGATTCCAGAAGACTTCCCTGCCTTTAAAACAGTCTACAGGATCATTGCAAAAGATCCTGACCCTCAAGGAGAAATTAAAGTAAGAAAGTATTTCAATTAATTTACACAACAAAGCCAGTAAAGTCTGAAGGGATAATCAAAGAGCATTTTGATTGTGTTGATATGTCGCTTGGCCAGCCAAGCATTATCGTGAACTTCTGTGATATCGCCACTTCACCAAATCCTAGTCTCACCTCTCCACCCGAGACCTCAAATGTTTCAATGAATCTCAATCCTTCCTTCTGAGATTGCTTCATAACTACATGCCTTTCCCAAATGATGGCCTTGTTCAAAACTGGAACTTAACCATCATCTTTTACACACCCATGTTATCAGTAGCTTTTCTGCACTATGTTATCATGAAAAGGAAATATGCTGATATGTGGAGGTAACACGGATCACACACGTCTTCACACAATGGATAAAGAGACGTGCATCTGGCAGAAGCAGGGGAAGCCATCATCATTCCACCTCTTTCTCAATGATCTCTTCTCTACTTGTTCTCTATGCCTTTCCTACCTTCTCCTCCCTCCATCACCGTTCTTTGTATCTTCTCAATCCAAGTCATTAATCCTCCTTTAGAAGAGATTTTGGCTTTGCTTCTACATTCGCGATGACTACAGGAGATTGAGTTGTGCTTGTGTAAGTGAGCTTTTAGCTTTTAAAAGTATATTCAAATAGACCTTGGTCAATCCTGCTCTGTTACATAATATTACTTTTTCAGCTATCATCGATGAAGTAACAACTGAGTTTTTTAACCTTTCCTTTCTGTTCAGTTTACTATAATTAATGATCAAAGTGATGCTGCCAAGTATTTTTCATTGGACCCTAAAGATGGAATTATCTCCAAGACCAACGAGCCACTTGATTATGATCAAGGCATGAAGGTACGTATGGACATCAGGTGGGTTTGCTTGGGTCTGGCATGATCCCAAGTGTAATCAGTGCTGAATTCTCTGAATTATCTTTATGGCAGCAATACAAGATCATCATTTCCGTGAGTGAAGTGGGAAAGACTCCTCCAAAATCTTGCACGGGAACCATTACAATTACCATCCAGAACCTCAATGATGAATCTCCAGTTTACTTGTGAGTAACATTCCGCATTTAGAACCTGAATACTTATTCAGTTCCTTTTCTGTGAGACAGGATATGAAAACCTGCCTCCATTTATATGCTAGTTTTGTACAATCAATAAAATATATTTAACCCACAGATGAAACAAAACTATTTGAGTGGTAGATTCCTGACAAGTTAAATGGAGTCTAGAGCCTAAATGTTGGCCATTTGTACTGGAACTGCCAACATTTATTTTCCACTCCTGGTTGTCCTTGATAAATAAACAATTAGTCATCTTATTGGGTCTCTGCAGTTAGCGGGTTGGAACTTATCCCAGGCTGTTGATTGGTATGGGAGCCTAGAATTTTGACATTCACCACCTCTCATTCTTTTGTGGCATTCAAGCAGTTGCTTCTCACACTGTGCTGATGTGTGCATCACCTTCCTCTTTAAATACACAAGTCCTATCCTTTTCAACCACTTCATTTTGGAAAATATTCCACCATCTCCATATTAGGTCTGGGAGATGCTGCGTCCATCTGTTCAGGGCTCAACCACACATGGATACAATTTATCCACATTCAAAACCAATGGTCCAAAATTCATCTTTTTGATTTGGCAAACACTCTTTATTCACATGCCCACAATTGGATTTTATTATTGCTTTGAATGTACTAAATGTTGTCTGAGGTAGCTTCACTACAATTAGTAAAGTACCACAAACCTCAGTAATGAGCAAAATATTTACAGCAAGATTGAGCAGTTCCTCAGAATCCCATGCCATGTGACTGCCTTCTTGACCATGCTGACCTACCTCATCTTTCCCTGTACTTTTGGAAAATTATTCTCTGGATGTTACTGGAAAATCCAGTAACTTTACCTACCGCTATTTGACTTGCCAACCGCTATTTGAAATGTAACAATGATTTTCATGATCAATCAACTTAAATGATGAAGATGCTGCCACAAATACTGAGGTTGGAAGCTCTGGGATGCTAACCAAATAAAATCAAAAGACCAGCAATCATATAATTAAATTAGAGTGGTCCGGGAACTGAGGGAGATGTGTTTCCATGCACGGGCTCCAAGTTTTCTTGTCATGCTACTGTTATGCTATCTTGTTACATTTCCCTTTTAAGAACATCATGTGTGTGTTTCATTTTTAAGACGATTGCCTATTTCTGAGCTTGCTATATATTCTGGGCATGGTCAGAAAGAAGCAGCCTATATTGACATTCGGAGCAGGAGTGAGTGTGTGAATTAATCATAAATAGAAAGGTTGAAACTGTCAGACTTTACACTGTCCTTGCACTTCCAGGCAGTGAGCTCATAGATGCAAGAGGTGCTGTCAGAAAAGCCATGATGAATTGCTGCAGTGCATTCTGTAGAAGTTAAATGTGGCTAGAGTGCACCAGAAATCTTGGAGAGTGAATATTGAAATAATACAGGGGCCTGTTAGTTCTGGATGCCATAGAGCTTGAGTGTTGTGGGAGCTTGGAAGATTATTCCACCACATTCCTGGCTTGTGTCAAGAGTCATGTCATGAGTATTTTATTGCCATTTGTCCAGAAATGGATCAGAGAGTCATAGAGTGATACAGCGTGGAAACATGCCCTTCGGCCCAACTTGCTCACACCAGCCAACATGCCCTAGCTACACCAGTCTGCGTTTGGCCCATATCCCTCCAAACCTGTCCTATCCATGAATCAATGACATTCTTACTTGGAGCAGCACAACTGATATGTAAACATAGTACTTCTTTAAACACCATAATAAACAACAAACATAGTTCAGTGTATCTATATTTTGAGGCTGTGACTCCTGCAGATCCCTTTGATGGTGGGGAGGTCAGTACCCGTGATGGACTGGATGATGTTCACCACAGCTCTGTCTAATAGGACATGTTAACCGCAGACCAGCCTAATTTGTGGAACACCACCACCACTTCTGTTTACAGCAAGCAATCTGAACGTGAGGGAGAAACAATTGAAGGGAAGAGATTGAAGGTGCTGTCTCAAAGTAGTTGCCAGTTTAGCTTTAATAAACCTTAGGTGAGGTTTCCTCCAGTTATTGAATGGTATGGCACAGAAAAGGTCAGAAAAACCCGTAAATTTGGGGGATGGGAATTAAGATCAATGCATAGCAGAAAGACACAATGCATCTATAAGCTCCGAACTAAATCAGGCAGATCATGGAAACACTCAACATAGCAGTAACCTGACTTATGACATTCAGTTATCAGTGAACGTGTTCTGTTTACTCAACATCTTCTGTTTAAATTGCACAGAGGTACTACACTGTGTAATGTAGGACAGGCAGTTAGACTGAAGAACATCCCATATGGCAGAACGTGCAACCCCTCAACACATCCTGATAATGCCTCTACTGTGGTTCTGAATCACAAACTGGTCACTGCAGGAAGAGGCAATTTGGCCTGTAAAGTCTATACTTGCTCTACCAGCTATTTCCACCCCTATTATTTCCCTCTAGCCCTGCAAATTATTTTCTTTCAGATGTTTATCCAGCTCCTTTTTTGATCACAATAATTGAATCTGCCTCTACTTCGACCCATGGCACTACATTCTAGACCATAACCACTTGCATGAAAAAAACTCCAAATTAGACACAAACTGCTAGTGCAACTCAGCGGGCCAGTCAGCATCTCTGGAGGAAAAGCATAGGTGATGTTTCGGGATCGGGACCATTCTTCAGACTTAATAAACTTCTTGGATCACTATTAGTTCATTTGCCAATGGCCAGCATGTTATGTCCCTTGGTTTTTGAAATCTTCTATGGGAGCAATTTCTTACCATCTATGCTGGAAGGACCATGATGATCTTAAACCTTCTCCTCAATGGCAGTACCTCGGGATGGCATGATTCCACTTCGGGTCTGTGGATTGTGAGGTCCACCAGGGAACCTCTGACCCTTCCACAGATGCGGCAGGATATGCCAGCGAAGGGCAGGCGAGTGTATGAGAGATGCTGTACTCCTGCCACCTTTACACTGGGCTTCTGTGAGCTCCCACTGCATGGATTCAAGGCCAGCCCAAATTCTCCTTCATTTTGAAGTCATGGGGCAACATCCCTTAGAGATAAACATGCTTTGAGAATAACCTTTTTTTGTTGTCCGTCTGCTAATCTCTTCCATGATGGAAGTCCAAATATAAGGCTTGCTTCAGGAATCTGATGTAATGCAGGCAAATGGTATGCCCTGCCCCTTGGAGTTGACTGAGTGGATTGGGTAAACTGGCCTGCAAGATGACACTGACGTTGACATTTCTTTGCTTATAATAATAATAATAATAATAATATATCTTTTATTGTCATTGCACGTCAGTGCAACGAGATTTAGTGTGCAGCTCCACTGATGTACAAGAAAGGTAAATAAATACAATACATAAATAAACAAGCTGAATTGATTGACGTGACCATCTGAGGGAGACTGTCCAAAGGGGGTGGGTGGGGGGGCACTCATTAGGGCCGGTTCAGAGCCGCTATAGCTCTTGGGATGAAACTGTTCCTGAGTCTGGAGGTTCGGGCGTAGAAGGCCTTGTAACGTCTGCCGGAGGGAAGTAGTTGAAACAGACCGTGGCAGGGGTGTGATGAGTCCTTATGGATGCTGAGGGCCTTCCTGAGGCACCGCGTGTGGTAGATGCCCTCCAAGGCTGGTAGCTCTGTCCCAATGATCCTCTGCGCTCTGTTGACGACGCGCTGAAGAGCTCTCCTCTCCGCCTCCGTGCAGCTGAGATACCACACAGAGATGCCATACGTTAGTATGCTCTCTGTGGTGCAGCGGTAGAACGTTGTCAGCAGCTGTTGGGGCAGACCAGTCTTTTTTAATGTCCTCAGGAAGAACAGTCGTTGCTGTGCCTTCTTGACCAGCGCGGCGGTGTTTGTGGACCATGTGAGGTCTTCTGAAATGTGAGTGCCCAGAAACTTAAAGCTGGACACTCTCTCCACACTTTCCCCATAAATGGAGATTGGGGCGTATTCTCCAGAATGGGACCTCCTGAAGTCAATAATCAGCTCCTTGGTCTTGGAGGTGTTTAGTGCCAAGTTGTTATTGGCGCACCAGTCCGCCAGGTTCTGCACCTCCGCTCTGTATTTTGTTTCATCACCGTTGGTGATCAGCCCAATCACTGTTGTGTCGTCTGCAAACTTCACGATGGTGTTGGTGTCGAATGCAGGGACACAGTCGTGAGTGAAGAGGGAGTCCCTGCATTCGGAATTTATCATGCCAGCGGGTTTGGAAGGTTTTGTGGAGACAGGATTGAAGGTATAATTCTTGAGCATTGAGGAGCCTGCTGTAGAAACATAGAGATCACAGTTGCCAAGTGAACCATGGGTTTTGTGCCAAGGTTGAGATTTTGACCTGCAGAATTTTCATCATTTGGCCAAAGTGCTGACACGCTGAGTGAGTCTGATGGCGAATTTGATCATCGATGTCTGCCTCCGATGAGAAGTGGCTCCTGAGAAATGGGTTCAGGCCTCAGGGAATTTGTCCCGCAGATCAAGACCCAATCCTATTGCTGATGGAATGCTACGTTGAAAGGTGGTATTTTGTGGATGAGGTTTTAAACTGCAGCCTCTTCTAACATCTCATCTAACAATCCCATCAAACATGTTGAAGGAGAGAAAGGAAGTTATTTCTGGTTTCCGGACAATTGTTCCTCTGCAACAATATCAGTTGAATAAAAGTGACAATAACAGGGAGAGTGTAAAGGATAATCACCAGGCTGTTGTCTGGATTGGAGAACTTTAGTTTTGGGGAAAGATTCAACAAACTGGGCTTAGTTTCCCCAGAGCAAAGGACTGTGAAGGTTGATCCGATAGAGTACATATAATTATAACATACACACAGAACATAGATATTAAGAATCTTTTCCCCAAGTGGTCATAGGCTTAAGGTAAGAGGAAGGATTTGCAAAGAGGTTCTGACGGAATGTTTTCTGTACAGGGAGAGTGGTTAATATCTGGAATGCGCTGCTAGAGAGGGTATTGAGCCAGTCAAAATCACTTTATTTTTGAGACATTTAGGCATTAAGGCAAGGTATAGAAGAATGCAGACACAATGCAAGAAAGCAAAACTAGTGTAGTTGAACAAAAAAGATCTGCACAGACATGGTGGGCTGATTTGTGCTGTAGGACTATCATTCTAAATTGCTGTTAATGGGATCTCAATGTGCATAAATGACTGCTGCATCCTCAGATTATTAGAGTCTGCACTGCACTTCTAATTCATCACTTTGATTGGAAGTTGCAGTGGGATATTGGAGGTTGCAAATGCTAATCTTTTCTGTTAATGGGCATTTCAGTCCGAGTGCCACTTGCTAATAAATGCAAAAGGAAAGTCAATAATACCAATATTTAATGTGGAAACAGCATGGATATAGAGTAGTCTCTGTGCTGCTGAAAAGAATGAAAATCCAGGATTTAATAGATGTCGTGAGCAGCAGTTTCCCCTTCTATTACCTATGTCTGGATCATCTTTAACTCTGAAAGTGTGTATTGGTGCGTAAATGTGCAATTGTATCCATTTTCAGAACATGGTTCTCAAAGAAACTGAGCGGATAATTAAATAATTAAAACAACTTCATCAAGACTGGATAGTTGACAATATATCAGATTATTTTGTTTGTTTCTAAGGAATCCACCTGATGTTATAAACATTCCCGATGATGAGTCTGCAGGGACTATTGTAGCAAAATTCACAGCAACTGACCAAGATGTGGATGACAGAGTCTTCTATGAATTTGCTAGCAAGCACAAAGGCTTCACCATTGATGAAAGTGAGTGTTCCATATTTCATTTTACATTGTGTTTTGGATTACCGCTGTTAGTTTGTGAGAGATTTCCAAACACTTGGATCATGTGCGAGGTTGGATCTTGCATTGGTCTGTGGCCAGATTAATTTTCAATAAAATCACCTCTGCACTTTTTGATGTTTGAGAGCCTCTTCATATTGATATGTACTTGTTATTAATCCTTTGCTTCTGTATCTGGTTTCAATATTCTCCATTGCTTACGTCTTGTTCTATTTTTTCCTAATTTTCCCTTTTAACTGATCTATGCCAGGTCTTTGGCCTCAAAGAAATTGAATTACTTCATCACTCAAGTTATCCTGCCTTTGACACATTCTATTTTTGTACTTAATCTGATTATATTGAAATCATAGCTTCCACACTGACAAATATTTAAATATGTTGCTGAATTGCCAAATATTTTCATTATTCCTTGTAAGCATTTTAAATATCTTGTTTTGCTTATGGGTTTTCACAGACACAGGAGAACTCAAACTGACCCATCGCCCTGATTATGACGACACCACCTTTCCTCACAAACAGATACTGGAAATTAGAGCATTTGACTCCAACCGGGTCCATTCCGTCACTGCAACAGTAACTGTTAATATCATTGATATTAATGACAATGTCCCTCAGTGCCAGCCAACCCTTTACAAGTGAGTACTTAACATCAAACCAACAATAGACCAATGATTATTACTCTAATGCAACAGACTTTTAAATGTTTCCTTATTCAGTCACAGTGACTTTACAGTAATCCTCAAAATGGATATACATTTCAATCACCTCACTAAAATCATCTTCAGCAATCACTGAAAATGTCCTGATTTATTGGAAAGCCCTGTTCAGATTATATTTAATGAAGAGTACAGTATCATTAGGAAAAATAAAGTTCTCTTCCGACCTAGCATTGAGATGATTGATGTGAGGAAATTGAACTTAGAACCAAGGCATCTAGAATACAATTAAGTGACCTCATCTCTTACCTTGCATGAACTTACTAAAAATGTGTTTTTCGTATTCAGCCTTCATTATTCTTGTACTAAAATGTTAATTATTTTCACTTCAAAGCAGGGAAAGGATGTGTTCCAGCGTGATCCAGACCCCTCCTTGTTATCATGCTCTTAAATGCCATTAAAGCCTTTCTCCTGGTAGATATTCCCTCCACTGGGTCCTCTTTTTAATTAATGTTGTCCATCTCCTGACAACAGCTCTCCCTATTACAGAAGCTCTGAGACCAAGTTGGCTTCTGGCAATAGAAAATATTCTGAATTAAATAGAATAGAAACATAATATTGCAAATCTGTTCTGTTCACCCTGAATACCAAATGTGATCTTTGATTCCTGCAAGCACAACTTCACTGGCAATGGTATTGTATCTAATATATAGCTTCTGCTCAATGTCACATTTTTGTGCCTATTCATATATCACCGTATAACTCTGAAGGAGTAACTGAACATAACTGAACATTTCAAGCAATGCTATAGTCAAATGTGGCCTCCCATCAGATTTTCAGTGCATAAAATGATTCCAGAACTTGATTTTGAGTCAATAAAGTCAGAAAGAGTTTTCCATTCGGTTACCATTTCATCTTCTTTTGCAGTGCTGTGCTTGCTGAAACAGACCCACCAGGCACCACGATCACTTTCCTGAACTGCTGGGACAATGATTCAGAAGCACCTAATAATCATCTCACCTACACACTGGTGCTGGATTCCTTTTCTACAGACAGATTTTCTAATAGTAAAAATGAAATACAAGTAAGTATTAAAACATTGGAAAGAATGGAGACAAGGTGTGGTGTTGTTCCATCCCACTTTCATAGTAGTTTGAAAAAAAAAAACATTGTTTTCTGAATTGAAATTGAAGTTCTCTTCATTGGCTCTGTGCTTCTGCTGAATAGAAATGCCATGCAGATTCAACATAGAGTCATAGTCACACAGCATGGAAACAGCCCCTTTAGCCCAACATGTCCATGCTGACCAAGATGCCCCTTCTAAGCTGATCCCATTTGCCTCCATTTGGGCCATATCTCTCTGAACCATTCCTTTAAATGTCCCAAATCCAAGTGTCCTTTAAATGCTGTTACAGTACCTGCCTCAACTACCTCCTCTGGAAACTCAAGTGAAAAAGTTGCGTCTCAGGTTCCTAATAAATCTTTGCTCTCTCACCATAAACCGAGGTGAGAATATGAAATCGACTTATAGATGTCAGTAAGAACAAAACCCCTTTGTTACTCATTCATGATATCATTGTTTAAATAAAAATAAAATGATACTTTGCGATGTCACACGCTCAACATACAGATGTTTCCAGTAACATACGACTGAACATCTGCAGAAACTAATATTTGGAAGGGTAATGTAAAAGTTATGACAGTAAACAATAACTCACATGTTTAAATTGTAGTCATTTTAAAGAGGCATTAATATAATTTTCATTGATATCATTGTATATTTTCTGTGCAGGTTTTCTCCCATTTTTAGAAGGTAATCTTTGTATTTTGATGAATTGTTGTCGCCATAACAAGTTAATTATCCAGTTCTGAATCAGGATTAGTATATTGTGACTCCACATGAAACATTGTACAGAGAGTTGGTTAGAAAATCATTGTTGCAAAATAACATTGATATCATTTATTATGGATGGATGACTTATAAAATAATATGTTATACATATTTTATATGCTTGCAGATTGGCCAAAAGGGTTTGGACTATGATGAGTCAACATTTGAAGGTCAACAATTTAAACATACAATACTAATCAAGATTTCAGATGGTGGAACTCCTTCTTTAACAAGTGAGTGTCCATGTTAGATAGATATATGAGGCCAATGTGCAGTAAACAGGAAAGGTCATTTTTTCTCTTTGCAGGGAGAAAAGTAACCAGGGAATATGGATTTCTGGTGAATTGATAGAAGGATTTGAAAGCAAATATGTCATCCTCCCAAAGAGTGCTGTGAGGTTTGCCTGGCAGGCAAGATAAATCTAGAAACACTTGGATAAGTAGTGAAATATTTTCAATCAATATGGTTACAGTACAAAAGTAGGGATAATTTAAGTGGCTCTCATTTGGCCGTCATGGCCATTTTGAGGAGCTGCTTCCTTCTATGCATGGATTTAAATGATTGTATGATGCAATGAACCTCACGATATCACTGGTTTTCATTAAGATTTGCTAATTGGTGTCTTGCCATCTGCTTTGGACAGGCACAGCTACTTTGATTGTACAAGTGACGCGTAGAAATGAATGGAATCCCAAATCCGACGATTTAATGTTCACTGTCGCTGAAAACAGCCCAATTGGAACAATTGTGGGCCTCGTAAAGTTCACTGATGCTGATCTGCCATCTGACAGCATTCGGTACAGCATTGCCAGTGGAAACAATGATATCCCTCCCAGATTCTACATGGAACCCAATTCAGGTTATCTTCACCTTTCTTTCTTCAAAGCATATTGGCTGACTCTGAAGTATTTGACCAACTTCCAATAGTATAGACAAGTAAAATAATACATTCACAAAATTCTGCTTCTGCATGGTGGATCAACCAGGTGGATGGCTCCACCGTGGCTCCACCGTGCTTTATCTCCAATTACCTTCAATTATCATGGGAGATTACTGTTTCTCCTTCCTTCAGTTACTTGCCCTCAGTCGGGACGACAGATGGCACAATGGGCTAAGTGTTCGGCTGGCAACCGGAAGGTAGCCGGTTCGAATCCCGCTTGGAGTGCATACTGTCGTTGTGTCCTTGGGCAAGACACTTCACCCACCTTTGCCTGTGTGTGAATGTGTGTGAATGTGTGTGAGTGATTGGTGGTGGTCGGAGGGGCCGTAGCCGCAGGTTGGCAGCCACGCTTCCGTCAGTCTGCCCCAGGGCAGCTGTGGCTACAGAAGTAGCTTACCACCACCGAGTGTGACTGAGGAATGAATGAATAATGCGAAGTAAAGCGCCTTGAGTATTAGAAAGGCGCTATATAAATGCCATCCATTCATTATTAGTCTATGATTGTTAATTTAGAGATTTTGTGCTTTGAACCAAATTGTGGCAGGAACATCAACAATTGGCACAATTAGTGTGGGGCAGATTTATATATGCAGATATAAAACTCAGTGACCTCATTCAACCCCTTGCATTGATTTTATAACATTTGAAGTCCTAGAAATGAGCATAAAGATTGATTTTTGTATTGCAGTACATTTTTAAATGTCAGAAACGTTTATATGTGAAGTGTATGTTATTTTCTGACATGATCAAAATGTTTCCGGTGCCTGGACACCAGGGCAGCTGAAGGTCCTGAATCTATTGGATGCAGAAAGTGCAGCCCACTATTCCCTGACTGTGCAAGCGTTGGATCTGAATAATGATCTTGAGTCTGATCCACAGAAGCAGAAGACCAGCTTCACCACGGTCACGGTGAACATTCTGGTAAAGTATCAGAAATCTACTGCCTGACAAGGCACGCTTGTGACCTGACTTTTTGTTTTGGCATTTTAGATTTAAATGAAACCGTGCATTACATTTTATAACTCGAAACATTGTCTGCAACTTCTTGGGGGGAAAATGGAGGAAATAAGAGTTCATAGACACCAAGTATACTGGGGTGGGAGATCGTAGCCTCGACTGAGGTTTCACCTCAGCGACAGTGGACAAAGCTGAATGATGACACATAGACCGATGAAATAAATTTAGTTTGTATTCTCGTGGGTGTTGAGGATTGAGGAGTGTGTTAATTGAAGTGCTTAGAATAATAAAATAATTCAACGGGGTAGATACAGCAAAACCATTTCCTCCCTAGGGCAACCAACATCGCAGATCACACCGAGAAATTGAGAGCTAAAATTACAAAGGGAAGTAAGAGCTTGGATCCCCAAAGGGGTGTAGCTGTCGGATTTGATGTACTTTTCAAGGTGCATCCTGATGGCAATTTGTGTGGGTAAATTGTCATCAGATGGGGTAACCTGACTGCAGTTACATGTGTGGTCACATCAGCAAAGCCATTAAATTATCTTACTTTTTTAATCTAAAATAGACTGTTCTTGAATAAATAAATCAGTTCTGACTCAAAGGTCACTGACTGAAAGGTCAACTCTGCTTCCATCAGGTTGGCTGGCTGAGTATTTTCAGCATTTTCTCTCTCGTTTTAGATATTTAGCATTTACAGCGTTTTACCTTTAAATGAAAGGATACCCTTGTTGAACCCATTTATGTGTTTAATGAGCTTTTTTGTGTTATGTTGAATTTTATAATATTGTTTTTCTGTAGCTCAAAGCGCCAGACACACACATGTTATGTTAAAAAGATAGCTATTGTTCTAAGAGTACAGTATGACAGAGTTGCAATTTATATCAAGAGCTCTTAGCAAGGGCAAGTTAGTTCTGCTTGGTTATGATGTGAAATACTGGCATGAGTTCAGTCGCCAGATCACTAATCTGTGCCAGAATACAGTAAATAAGAAGTAACAGGGAAACTCTTAATTCCACACCATGCCCCAAGTTTCAGTCGAATGGGTCCAGGTACACTGGCTGCAGCCAGAATGGAACATGTAGGAAGGAACTGCAAATGCTGGTTTTAACCATAGATAGACACAAAATGCTGGAGTAGCTCAGCGGGGCAGGTAGCATCTCTGAAGAGAAGGAATGGGACCCCTGGCATTCAGCCACTCTAGCCAAGGTAATTCCTGGACCGATGCACACAGTTGTGAGTCTGGATCTACAGAGAGACTGAGACGGTGTATCTGGTGTTTGCCCTTCCACGGGCACAGACTCACTGGGATCAGCCCAGTCCACCCGAAAATCCCCAGCCTCAGATCTTTTGCAGGATCTAGGACCTGAGGAATTTCAATAGGAATTAGTTTAGTTTAGTTTAGTTTAGAGATGCAGTGTGTAAAATTCAGCCCACCTAGCCCACACCGACCAACGCACACCCATACGCACAACTTCTATACTACCACTGGGGACAATTTATAGAAGCTAACTTACAAATGTTGGGCCTATAGAAGACAACAAAGGTTAGTTAATTATTTGACTATTTTGCATTGCTTTGGTGCTTTTGAATACCTGTCCTGGGCTGGATAGTGCATGGCAGGCTAACACCTCACGTACACTTCTGCACAATCCTCAGAGCTACACTGACCAGTAGTAGCCCTGTGGTTTTGATTTGGCTGAAGGTCCTGCTCCCAGGGATGTCCAGTGAGGCAGGGTTGTCTGAGAGCAGTGCTGGGCCACAGGTGGGTGCTCCACTGCAGTCTGCCCCGGCAGGCATTTGACAACACCTGCTGGCAAAGGCCTTCCCATCACTGTCTAAATGTCTCTGCTAATGAACTATTACAAACACTTGAAAAATAATCAACTAATTTCACAGCATATTTACCTAATGTAAGGTGATTGAAAATATGTGTCGGTAGGAACTGCAGTGGTGCACAACCTTTTATCCGAAAGCCTTGGGACCAGACACTTTTCGTAATTCGGAATTTTTCGGCTTTCGGAATGGAAGATTTTTAGCGTAGATTTTAATGGCTGGTTCAGTGGTAGAGTGCTCGGCTCATATCCGCAAGGTCGCGAGTTTGCGCCTCGATCCCGGCAGTTACTCGATCATGAGTTTGAGTCTTCAATGTAGTTTTTCTTGCAGAATAGGAGAGAATAGGGAGGGTTAGGCTGGGATCATTCTCTGTGAGATGATCTTAGTGCGGGAGACAAGTGTAGGAGAGGCGTACTGACTGTGTGGGCAGAACTTTGGAAGTGATTCTTAAAAGCCGCTGTGTCTCCCTATCATAGCAGGGGGCGATCAAACAGCACAATACCCCCCTCCCCCTCCAACTCCAGAGGAACCCGCTCCCCGATGGGCCGCTACGGCGACAAGTGGCAGTTCACCCACAGCCCGAGCTGCGCCCCCTCATCCGCCACCCCAAGAACAAGACGTACCTTGCACACCATCAGCTTCTGCCCCTACTGTTCCTCTGGAGTTGGAGCGGGGCTGGGCTGGAGTTGCTGATCTGGGATCTCCGTGCTTGCAGTGGGCCTGGGGGTCGGTGTCCCGATGAGGGGGCGCAGCTTGGGCTGTGGGCGAACTGCCACTTGTCACCGTAGCGGCCCATTGGGGAGCGGCTTCTGGTGGTCCTGACGTCTCCGGCCACCCCCCTGTACAGGAGCTGAGACTGGGAACTGTACCACCCTTGCAGGTGAGCAGGAGAGTGGGGTTGTTTGCAGTTGCAGAGGGAGGGGGCAAGGGCAGTACAGTTCCCAGTCTCAGCTCCTGTCCAGGGGGTGGCCGGAGACGTCAGGACCAACAGGAACCCGCTCCCCGATGGGCCGCTACGGCGACAAGTGGCAGTTCGCCCACAGCCCGAGCTGCGCCCCCTCATCCGCAACCCGGGTTCCTCTGGAGTTGGAACGGGGCTGGGCTAGAGTTGCTGCTGGCTGTGGGTCTCTGGGATCTCCGTGCTTGCAGTGGGCCTGGGGGTCGGTGTCCCGTTGGTCCTGACGTCTCCGGTGACTGGCACTGACCTGCTGGCATCGCCGACGTGAAGACAGTGCAAAGCCCCCGCGCCGGTGCAATGGGCAGGGAGCTGGAGAGGGGAGGGAAGGGGTCACACACATGGCCGGGAAGCAGAGGGGTGTAGGTGGGGTGAAACTGAAGGGAGCGACAATCTGCTGCTGCCTGCCCGCTGAGTTAAAACGTTCCCACGGTAGACTCACGATACACTGTGTATCGTGAGTCTACCGTGGGAACTTTTTAACTCAGCGGGCAGGCAGCAGCAGATTGTCAATTATTAACCCTCCCGCGCAATATACCCTCACCTTCTCTTTTATGAATGGGGATTTAGTTCCCCTTTCTTCGAGGACCGACCGGAGGTTCCGCTGTCACCTCTGCGGGCCGCCCTCGGTGAACGTCTTCAAGGACCTTTCTTCAAGGACCGAAAAAATGTCCGGTATTCGGAGCTTTTCGTTATTTGGAATTTCGGATAAAAGGTTGTGCACCTGTACTGGTTTACACCTAAGATAGACACAAAATGCTGGAGTAGCTCTGCGGGACAGGCAGCATCTCCGGAGAGAATAAATGGGTGACGTTTCGGGTCGAGACTCTCCTTCAGTCTGTCCCGTTGAGCTACTCCAGCATTTTGTGTCTATCTGATTGGAAATATGTTAATTTGACTTAAAAATTAAAAAAGGCATGCCACAGCTATTAAACACCTCTTCAAACCGGCTTGATGACCACATTAAACTGCCAAGGACAGGCTGTGTGTCATGTTTTGCAGCCAACCTCTCAGCCCAGCATTACCAGCCTCTGCCTCTGGGGGGCAGTGCTGCATCCAGCAATGAAGCAACAGGTCAGGCAGCCACAGCCATACATTAATGCAGAGGATGGGAACACCAGGCTTACACACTGCTGTTAGTCAAGTGGTTCTCTCCAGAACCACCAACTGAAAAGAACCACACATTTCTGTGTTTTTAACATACTTTAAAAAAAAAAAAAATTATTTCAAGAAGAATTAAGAGGGAGTTAGATGTGGCCCTTGTGGCTAAAGGGATCAGGGGGTATGGAGAGAAGGCATGTACAGGATACTGAGTTGGATGATCAGCCATGATCATATTGAATGGCAGTGCAGGCTCGAAGAGCCGAATGGCCTACTCCTGCACCTATTTTCTATGTTTCTATTTTTCATTTCTATTAGTTTTCCACTGTCTCTGAATGTAAAAACTGTCAGCGATTTTCACAGAAGGCAAAGCTTTGCCCCAATTTTATGTTCTGTCGACAGCATTTTGTGTGTGGGTAGGGAATAGACATATGGCATCTCGGCTTGGGTCCCTTCTTCAGACTCTGAGTCTGAAGAAGAGTCCTGACCCGAAACTTCACCTATTCATGTTCTCCAGAGTTGCTGCCTGACCCATAGAGTTTCTCCAGTATTTTGTGTGTTTTTTTGAAAACCAGCATCTGCAGTCCTTTTGCCTTCAATCAGCAAAATGAGAATTACAGATATAAAATATTAGGATTGCCATAGCAAGCAAATTGAAACGGGTGTCCAAATCGGTTAAATGGATATAATTGTCATGTGTTGCTGAGATTTAACCATCATATTTTTCTATTTCTCGCTTCTATGTCTATAGAATATAAATGATGAGGCACCAATCTGCAACCCAGCCTACTATGAAACCACCATATATTCCACAATTAAAACTCCCTTCCTCCAACTCCAGTGTTCAGACAAAGACTCTGCCAATGACCAACTCCGTTACCTGATTGTGGGAGGTAAATGCAGACTCGTTTCTAATTTTAACTGTGGGTCACTAGTTGCTGGACAGGTTTTAGTGTCACCAATTTTTTATATCCAACCTAAATCATCAGATATGATGCATCCCATTTACACTGCACACCTACGTTTAGGGTTAGGATAAGGTATGTGTTTTTAATTTGGGTTTCTAGACGTAATCCAGACATGAAAAAAATATTTTTGAACACAATAATACTCAATGTCATTTCTGGCAGCATTGATAACATTGGTTATTCGCACACAAAGAATTTATCTGAAAGTAAACACATAATACTGAAGTAACTCAGCGGTACAAGCAGCATCTCTGGATAGAAGGAATGGGTGACGTTTCGGGTCGAGACCCTTCTTCAGACGCAAACCAAAACGTCACCCATTCCTTCTCTCCAGTGATGCGGCCTGTCCTGCTGAGTTACTCCAGCATTTTGTGTCTATTTTCGGTTTAAACCAGCAGCTTCAATTTCTTCCTACATAAAGAATTTATCTGAATTGACTATCCATGGGGAGTGGGCTAGAAAGATTTAGCCGAAATTTTGACTGCTCATGGTGGGCTTATGTAAACTACCTGATTACTAAATCCAACCAGTACAATTGGTACTTTTGTAATTCTTAATTACAGAAGTAACACGATGTTGGTATTTAATCATATTCTTGATATGAACATTGTATCTCTTGCCATCAGGCAAGAGAGACCGTAACATCAAAGCCCGGACTACCAGACTGCTAAACAGCTTCCTGCCACAGGCTGTGAGGCTGCTAAACAGTCACTCCACCTGATCCTGCAGCTTTGCACTGACATTTTAATAACTCTGGCACTGGCCACTTAAATCAGCTGCCCTGGACATTTTAATGACTGTTTTTACTGTATTTTAATGTTGCTGTTTTACCTGCTTTTAACTATTTATACTCTTTCATCATGGGCTGGATTGTTTTTACTGTTATTATGTGTAAAATGTTTTAAGTTTCATGTGCGATGCTCCGGTATTCCCTGGGAAACGTCTTCTCATTTTGCACTGTACAACTGTTGCTTTGCAAGATGACAATAAAGGTTGATGTTGATGATGATGATGATGATGATGATGATGATGATGATGATGATGATGATGATGAACGGTTCAGGTGGAAGTACCTGTGTTAGTGCTGATTCACTTGCCTGCTGTGCCAGCTCCACTCTGTCATGAGCATTGCTAACGTTATCAGTTTATTAATGGTCAGACATTCTCTATGTTGGATGAGGCAGAATAAGTTCCTGGTTCAACTTTATTTGACTTTTAAACCTTGCACTTTATCTCAACTCATCACTATTTTGGGATTAAAATTGTACTGCTTAGTACAATTATTGAGACCCACCTCTGAACTTTCCAAGGGTCCTTATCTCCCATTAGGCTGTGGAGACGAGTCTTGGTGATGCCACGCCACTGTTTCCATGGGCTAGCCTACCCCAAAAAAACAATCATTTGGTGACTATGAACAGTGTACAAGCTTTGGCCCTGAGCTGTTTGTGAATGTGCTATATATCCATATACATCCAGAAACTGTTGAGGTTTTTATACATGGAATCCTAGCAGTGGATATTTACACCACGTACAATGTTCTGTACATGGATTTTACTGATTTGGAATAGATTGTATTTTATCTTCAAGTCAAGTCAAGTCACATTTATTTGTATAGCACATTTAAAAAACAACTCTCGTGACCAAAATGCTTTACATTGGTGGAGGTACTAACGTTATACAACAATGGTTCATAGATTAAGTACATACGTAAATACATACATATAGCCCTTAACGTTGTGTTTCTTTTTTTGTGTTTGCTCTTAGGCAACACACACAATCGCTTTGTGCTACAGAGAACGGATATGAACCTTCTGTCCGTGGCCACGACGCAAAGGTTCCAGTTCGATGTCCCTGGTGGTGTGGAAGATCCAACGGACTATCAATTGTTGGTTCAAGTCACTGATGAGTTTGGAGGAACCAAAGCACGCCAGCTAACCAGCACAGCAACAGTGGTTATACACGTTATCCCGTGGACAACAACGCAACCAACCACCAGTACACCAACCACTCCGGTCAGTCTGGTATCACTATTAAACTACAGGAATCAACAGGAAGTACTAGCTTTATCTAAGCATTTTATCAGTTTGAGTTTTATCAGTTCCACATGTGTGAAAAAGTTGCTTCTCAGTTTCCTATTAAATCTTTCACCTCTCACCTTAAATCTATGACCTCTGTTTCCCTGAAAGACATTGCGGATCTGTTGTGTAAAACAAAAAATCAATAGAAATGTAACATTCCAGATTATTGTTATTAAATGTTACCACTGCCAAGGTGAAGTTTGAATTTGGGTCCCCCAGATTTGTTAGCCCAGGCCTCAGGATTAGTAAATTAACCACTGTGTCACCAGTAAATAGGCAGAGACGAGCCTCTTTCAGGTAGTAAGTTTGCTTTTGAGTCCAGCAATGGGTTTAGTTTATATTACAAGGATTAGAACATTCTAGAATGGAGATTAGAAATCTAGGCCGACACTCCAATACCGAGCAGGTGCCGCTTTGACAGAAATCCACCTGCTGATCTATAATGTACTTCATCTGCTTTTGAAAATTCCACAATTATTTAACTCTTAAAGAAGAAATTGCATAAATATGCTAAAAATAGAAATGTTGAAAGGTTATGGAAAAAACAGCTTGCGATTTAATTAACCAATCCACCTCAGTTTACAACGTGTGAATACCTGCAAATGTGTAAATACCAGCTCTCTATTTTCTGCGGAAATTTCTTTAAAGAAACGAGCTGAATTAAAAGCAATAGAAATGGATAATGAATAATAATTGGTGGTAATGCAATGGTTATATTACTGATCCAGAAGCCAGGATCAACATAACTTTAGGATATTATTGTGCATTGAACAGATTGTACCACAAGATTAACAGATGGAGTTCCCATGTCTGGGAGAGGTGCAGTGGGGATGTTCTTCCTTTATTGCTCCAGTGTTCCTCCAGTGCAGACCTGGCCGCTCTCCTGCTGTGAGCCTGGCTCCTGGTTCATTAGTTAGATGTAGTGCATGCAGCACCACACACTGGACCTTGCTCCACATACATGACTGTCTGCATTGCCGGAGAAACCCTGACCCAGGCTCACCTGCGTCGATGTTGCCACTGACATGGGATGATTGTGAATGCCTGAAACATTCACAAACCTGCAAAGTGGATGGAACGGATTCCCTAGTTTGATCTGCCGGCTTTAGGCATCAGTTTGACTGGAATGGAAGCTGATCGGCAAGTCCGATTATTTTCTAGGACCATGATAAGTAGACTCATTATGGCACATTGTAATGTTTTAATCACGTTTCTGTTTGTAACAGTTTACCACAGCTGTGCTGATACGGATCTCGTCGTACTGGAGTCCGGATGGTTGGTTTGTGGCCCTGCTGGTTTTATTAGGAGCATCCGCTTTTACAGGACTCTACGTACTGGCGTGGGCTCTCCTCAAGAAGTAAGGCTGCCTGTGTGTGTTAACATCAATGAGGTCCTCATGTCGGTCCTCTACCTTCCATGAACATTACTTTCATTATCATAAACCAATGGCTAACGCTATCTTTTAATGTCTGGCAGTCATCCCAGATATGGCCGGTTCTTCCCCAAATGTGAGAAACCTGAAAAAACACCTGGGAACCACATCACCAAAGCTGGCCCAAAACGACCAAGGTACCATAATATTGAACTTCACTTGGTGGATGATAAATGCCATAATACTGCACAGAATGATGTTTTTTTTATTTTTTTTAGGAGTTTCCCTCCATTGGATGAAAAGCCAAACTTAAGTGACAAATGGACACTACTCCCTGTTGATTCACTGACAGGATTTGGCCAAGTATGTTATTAACCTGATGTAATTTTAGACGGTGTGCCAATGTTCAAATCGCTTTGCACTTTGGGAGAATTGGGTGTGGTTTTCTGTCAGTTTAAAATCCTACTTGTGCTTGAGTTTGTGGTGTCCAGAACCATGTTGGTTAATGTACGGTGTGTAGGAGATCCATCACTGTTACCTTACTTGAATTGTCTAACAGTAAATTTTCTTTAACAACTCCAGTTCTGCTACCTTATCTTGAAGCTTGATTCATTCTCCTGTATTTCAACAATGTAAAGCCACTTCATTTTCATTTGCTCATTTTCCTATACAAGGACACTATAGTGCCTCGCAACACCAATTCACGATACCTACTTTCCACACTGCTGTGCTGAGCTCACTCCCTTGACTGAATATCAATGAAATCAAATGTAGAAACTAAAATAACTCTAAATTACCTTCAAGAATATTGTTTGTAAAGATACAGGGTTTATTGATTGAATTGAATTGAATTGAATACCTTTATTGTCATTCAGACCTTACGGTCTGAACGAAATTTCGTGCCTGCAGTCATACATACAATCATACAATAATAACAACAATAAACACAAATTAACACCACCACAGTGAGTCCTCCAAGCACCTCCTCACTGTGGTGGAGGCAAAAATCTTAGGGCTGCAGTCTCTTCCCTCCTCTTAGACATAGAAACATAGAAATTAGGTGCAGGAGTAGGCCATTCGGCCCTTCGAGCCTGCACCGCCATTCAATATGATCATGGCTGATCATCCAACTCAGTATCCCGTACCTGCCTTCTCTCCATACCCTCTGATCCCCTTAGCCACAAGGGCCACATCTAACTCCCTCTTAAATATAGCCAATGAACTGGCCTCGACTACCCTCTGTGGCAGGGAGTTCCAGAGATTCACCACTCTCTGTGTGAAAAAAGTTCTTCTCATCTCGGTTTTAAAGGATTTCCCCCTTATCCTTAAGCTGTGACCCCTTGTCCTGGACTTCCCCAACATCGGGAGCAATCTTCCTGCATCTAGCCTGTCCAACCCCTTAAGAATGTTGTAAGTTTCTATAAGATCCCCTCTCAATCTCCTAAATTCTAGAGAGTATAAACCAAGTCTATCCAGTCTTTCTTCATAAGACAGTCCTGACATCCCAGGAATCAGTCTGGTGAACCTTCTCTGCACTCCCTCTATGGCAATAATGTCCTTCCTCAGATTTGGAGACCAAAACTGTACGCAATACTCCAGGTGTGGTCTCCCTCTGCGCTGAGGCGATTCCCCACCGGGCGATGGTACAAACAGTCCCGCGGCTCACCGAACCCCGCAAACGGGCCGGCTCAAACACCGCGGCCCAGGGTGGTCGAAGCTGCCGCCCTCCAGTCCAACGGACGCAGCCGCTGGCCCGCGGCCCAACCCCGGACTCAGGTCGCCATTGTGATCCTTCAAATAAGCCACTTCGATACAGTCTCGCTTTCCCATGGTTGTCAAAGCAATAATTAAACAATCATCTCATCTGCATTCGCCTTATGGAATATGAAAATCTTGAATCAATTCATTTTTAAAAATCAACTTAGGATTTTCACAATGAACCCTGTGGAATTTAACCTATATCTAAAATAGCAATTGTCTCCCACTGGTGACTGTTGGAGTTAATTTGGTTAATAAGGTTTAACAAGTTAGTATAATAATGTTGTGCAATAGGTGGGGAGACCTCCCTTAGTTGTCAACACATTGTACAAATGGATGAGTGCTTTGCCTGTCACCAACAAGGCGAGTGTGGGGGCAATAATCGGCAGCCAGCGAGGCTTCCCTGACAGCAGTGGAATTCTTTGGCTTGGTAGATGTCCAATAACTGGTGAGACTGTGACATGAAAGTGTTTGGAGTCGGTGGTGAAGGATTAACAGAATTTGTTCAGCTTTTGTTGCCAAGGGGTTGATTTTTGCCTGAGGACAGCACAGAGTGTGGCCAGGGTTTATTTTCATTTAATGTCATGGGGAAAATAAAACCCCCCCACACATAAACTGACTGACCTGTCTCTTGAGTTTTGGCCACAGTCATGGCTAAAGGGGCTGTCCCACTTTGGCGACCTAATTGGCGAGTTTAGAAGAGTTTGAAAAAATGTCATGTTGAAGACCTCCTTCGACTATGTAGAAGACCTCCTTCGACTATGTTGAAGACTAGCTTCGACTAGCTACAACTAACTTCGGGAAAATTGGACATCGAATAGTGGAGAGTGAAGACAACCTCCTTAGATTAGATTAGATTAAACTTTATTAATCCCCTTATTCAGGGGAAATTCTGATGTCCTTGCAGCACACTAATAAAAATACAACATAGCATTCAAAATGAAGTTCAACACAAAAACATCCCCCCACAGTGATTCCCACTGTGGGGGAAGGCACAAAGTCCAGTCCCCATCCTCTTGTCCACCCAAAGTCGGGCCTATTGAGGCCTCCACAGTCGCCGCCACGGCGCCTGATGTTCTCGCCGGGTGATGGTGCTCCGGCGTCGGGAGAACCCCCAGCGGCTTCCAAGCCAACAGACCGCGCCGGACGGAGCTCCGCACACTGGCGATCTCAGCAAGAGATCCCAGGCTCCGGGATGTAACGTTCAGCGTCGCAGCTGGCCGCTCCACAGAACCGCGGCTCCACAATGTTCTTATCGGCGGTCCCAGCATACTGGAGTTCCAGCGCGGCGACCCAGGAAAGGCATCGCCCGCTCCGCAATAGCGCTCCAGCGCTGCGCCGCCGCCAAAGCCAATGTTCTGCGCCGCCGCCAAAGCCGATGTTCTGGCCAGGTCCCCTCAGGGAAACGTCGCTCCAGGACCCGCTGGTAGGCCGCAAGGACAGGTCGAAGTCGCTGCTCGGAGGAAGGCAACCCCTCCGACCAGGTAGGGACTCGAAAAGCAGTTTCCCCCTTCCCCCCCACCACCCCCCACACATAAAAAGATTAGGCCCCCTGACTACACACTCAACGTACTAAAAATAATAAAAAAGAAGGGGAAAAAAACGGACAGCTGCAGGACAGCTGCAGGACAGGCAGCCGTTCAGGACAGCGCCTCCTCCTCCTTCGAACTCCTTCGACCTCCCTTCGACTATGATGAAGACTATCTACCACTACCTTGGACTACCCTCGATTACGAACGACTAACATGCCGACCTACTATGACCTACTACGCCTAAACCTACGAGTAAAAAAAGTATCGATTTTTTCCATGGCGACCTTTTTTTGCTTGCAGGCATTTTTCAACATGTTGGAAAATATGCCGTGACCTAGCTAAGGCCTTGAGTACACGGGGACTACTCTCGAGCATGAAGGAGAGTTACAAAGACCTCCTACCACCTTGTGTCGACCATGCTGCGAGTATGAGTCGAGGGCAAACTCGCCAATTAGGTCGCCCAAGTGGGACAGCCCCTTTACCAGTCCCAGAAGGATAAAAAGCAAACAGATGTGCACTGATATGTTATCTGGTGGTTAAAGAAACTAAAATGTAAACCACTACATTTCTGTTTTCTATTTTCTGCCGATCTATTTCTGTTTTTATCTCCTTCCCCCAACATGTAAATTACTCCCATGTATTGGTGCAAATTAAGTGTAAGTTGATCCGGTTTGTGTCTTACTATTGGAAGTTCTCTAATGGAATAGAGTGCAGAACAGATCGGGGATTGTGTCATGGTTTGTGCATTCAAGAGGAATTTACCTGGATTTTGAAAAGTGATTCATTGTGTTCACCACATTAAAAGGCAAAGCTGGCACAAAATAAAAGCACGTTGTATGAATGTAATATGCAAAGCTGATTATAGAATAATTTAAACAGATATAGTAGCTGGGAGGTCATGTTGCAGTTGATTCGGATGTTGGTGAGGCCACATTTTGAGTATTGTGTTCAGTTCTGGGCACCGTGTTACAGGAAAGATGTTGTCAAGCTGGATAAGGCACAAATAAAATTTACGAGGATGTTGCCAGGACTAGAGGGTCTGAGCTATAAGCAGAGGTTGAGTAGGGTGGGTCTCTATTCATGGAATGCAGGCGGATGAGGGGTGATCTTATAAAGGTGTATACGATCATCAGAGAAATAGATCGGGTAGATGCACAGAGTCTCTTGCCAGAGATGTATGGAACAAGCGGAGGAGGTAGTTGAAGCAGGGACTATCCCAACATTTAAAAAACAGTTAGACAGGTACATGAATAGGACAGGTTTGGAGGGATATGGATAAATTTCTGGCAGGTGGGACGAGTGTAGATGGGACATGTTAGTCGGTGTGGGCAAGTTGGACCAAAGGGCTTGTTTCCACACTGTATCACTTTATGACTAAGTAAATTAAGACTTGTCAGCAAGTATATAATATTGCACAATACTAGGGAGACTTCCTTTCCTGTACTCATCACAGCCAGACATTTCAGCATAAGTAAAGTAGTTACTGGAGTTAAGTTCTTTAATTATATTTTGTTAGGAACATTATCCAAAAGGCCACTCTAATCCTCCTGTGACTGCAGTTCAGTCATTTCCTGGGGACAATATTTCTTATTAACAGAAATGTATTGTCAATCTGAGCAAAAACCCTCATCAATCGCTTGTTCCCAGGCCCCTTGCACTGCCAGATATATTTCACAATGAGCACAGTTGCAAGATACACAAGCACACATGTTTATGAAGTTTAGGCTGTTGTCACAAATCACCTTGTTCCTCCAATATAATTGGACAAGCTAGGATTCTGGGCTTCCCTAAACAGCACAGAAAAAGCCTGATTTGGACAAGCTGACTTACTAACATGTTTGCAGTGATTCAAGTATCACCAGGGCGGCACAATTGGACACTTCTTGCCCTGGGATTTATACACTTCAGAACAAATTAAAGGCTGTGAATGTGTGGTCATCAGTGACCCATAAAAATAGATGACTTTCCTTGTGTGGTTTCCCCATTCAGGTGTGCTCATCAGATCATAAGCGATAGGAGCAGAATCAAGTCTACTCTGTTATTCAATCGTGGCTGATTTACCTCTCCCTCTTAACATTATTCACCTGCCTTCTCACCATAACCCTTAACACCCGTACTAATCAAGGGATTGGTACCCCTTTAGTAAGGGATTACTGGGGCCGAGTAAAGCTGGCTCCAGCAGTTGTGATAAGGCCTTGTGGTGGCAATGCCTTTTGTAACATTACATCAAGGGTCAGCCAGGTTGTGGGAAGTAGAGGAGGTAAGAGATGCAGAACAAGAATCTCACCCTCAACCAAAGAGCTGAGAAAGCATTAGCAGCAGACAAACTTAGCTGAGCTGGTTGTCATTGCTGAGTTAGAAAGTGGAATCATTTTGTTGGCATGTATTTAGTGTTATGCGGAAGTGGCGGAGCTGGTGAACGGCTGCGGCTCGCCTGCAGTCCGTTTGTTTTTACTTTTTTGTGTTGTTTTTTTCGTTTTGTCTAGCTAAGTTTTTGTTTTTTTAGGTTGTGTTTATGTGGGGGGGGGGGTTGAAACAGGGGCTTGCTGTCTCTCCCTTTGGGGGAATGCGACTTTTTTGTTGTATCCCCCTTCCCTGCCTCCGTCTGCGCTGAGGCCTAATGGCGGAGCTGGCGACCTCGAGGCTCCGGAGGCAGCCTGTCCGGACTCGGCCTGGGCTCGCTACCGTGAGGGCTGCCCAGCTCGGGGCTGGAATGGCGCTCCCGTGAGGGGCTGTGACGCTCCCGTGAGGGCGGCCTGGCGCGGGGCTGAGACGCTCCCGTGTGGGCGGCCCAGCTCGAGGGTAACGGCGCTCCCGTCGGGGCGGCCCAGCCCGAGGGAAATGGCGCTCCCGTCGGGGCGGCGCAGCTCGAGGCTAATGGCGCTCCCGTCAGGGCGGCCTGGCGCGGGGCTGAGACGCTCACGTGAGGGTGACCCGGCTCGGGGCTGGAACGGTGCTCCGGTGGCTGAGACGGCGTTCTGGCGGCGGCGGCCTGAGTCCGGGGTTCGGCCACGGGCCAGTGGACGACGACGTCAACAGCTGCGTCCGCTGGACTGGAGGGTGGCAGCTTTGACCACCCCGGGCCGCGGTGTTTGAACCGGCCCGTTCGCGGGGCTCGGTGAGCCGCGGGACTGATTTACCATCGCCCGGTGGGGTATCGCCTCAGCGCAGAGGGAGAAGAGGAGTGAAGAGACTGCAGCCCTAAGATTTTTGCCTCCATCACAGTGAGGAGGTGCTTGGTGGACTCACTGTGGTGGATGTTAATTTGTGTTTACTGTCTGTTCTGTTGTCTATTATTGTATTATTGTATGTATGACTGCAGGCACGAAATTTCGTTCAGACTGAAAGGTCTGAATGACAATAAAGGAATTCAATTCAATGGTAGCCACATCATTAGACACTAGCTAATTTCCCCCACCATCTTACCCACCTGAAGCTGCATGGCAGGTATATCTTGGCACCGGGAAATATTGTCTTTCAGTGCATAGCAGCATCATTTGTATGTGTGGCTTATACAGATAAAGCCTGGACTTGGTACAGTACTTTCAGTGCTTCAGTTAAGGGCCTGTCCCACGAGCATGCGACTGCATGCGGCAAGCGCGACCTAACGTGGTCGCTTGAGCCGTACGGCCTCGCGGGGCCGGTCCCACTTCGATCGCCGGAGCCGTATGGAGTTGTGCGGAGCTGATCCCAACATCGCGTGGGGCTCCGAAAAACTGACACTGTCCAAAAATACCGCGCGGCAACGGCCTGCCGGCCCGCAGCCGCATTGAGGCCGTACGCACCACCTCGACGGCATACGAGACGTCTTGATGCCGTACGTCACGCGCGAACTTCCCGCGGACTTCGCTCGAACTTCACGTCAACTCGTACGGGATCACTCGACCTATGCGCGGCTCCCGCTTCCGGTTTGGTCGCGCTCGCCGCATGCAGTCGCTAGCTGGTGGGACAGGCCCTGTACGGGGATCACTCGACCTCCGCGCAACCCCCGCTTCCGGTTTGGTCGCGCTTGCCGCATGCAGTCGCATGCTCGAGGGACAGGCCCTGGAAGTTCAGTACGTACAGTACAGAGGCAGGTCTCGCCTTTTGTTAATATTCCTTTCAAAAACTAAATGGTTGCACAGAAGGATTAACTTTAATTGATCCCAAATGTAAATATGGACGCTGCAGCTGGTTTTTTTTTAAACTTCACTTGCTCTCAAAATGTTAGATTTTTTTACTGGGGAAAGTTAATTTTGTCTTTGTTCCACATCATAAACTAATTAACATTCATGCAGCCTCCAGGCAAAGGGGACGAATCGCCTAGGGACACAGTACCCCTGTGAACACATCTTTCTTGCATCTGAACTTCATTATTTATCTAATTGCCTACATGTGGCATAAACAGCTCATGAATGATGTATCAAAACATTTATCTTCTATTTTATTGAATTACCACTTCAGAGTTCTCATTAAATATTAATTTCTTATTTTATTCATCAAAATTCTATTCACATATTTTGCCCTGGTTCATTCGTGGGAATATATTTGTTTGAATAATAATAATGGTGATTTGAAAGAAGAAGAGATAAGATAGTTTGGAACCGTATTTGATTTGGGATTATTAAGTGTATCGATGTAGCTCGCTGGTGTTTAAAAGGATGAGAGGGGCATCTCATTGTGACCCACAGAATAACGAAAGGCCTTGTGGATATGGAGAGGATGTTTCCAGTAGTGGGAGAGTGTAGGTCCAAAGGGCACAGCCTCAGAATAAAGGGTGTACTTTTAGAATGGAGATGAGAAGGAATTTCATTAGTCAGAGGGTGGTAAATCTGTGCAATGCATTGCCACATATGGCAGTGGAGGTTAAGCCTGTGGGTATTTTTAAAGCAAAGATGAATAAGTTCTTAATCAGTGAGGATGTCATAGGTTATGGGGACAAGGCAGGGAAGTGGGGCTGAGAGGAAAAAATAGATCAGTCATGATCGAACGACGGACCAGACTCTATGGGCCGAATGGCCTAATTCTCCTCCTATGTCTTATGATCTATCATACGAAATAAAGCAGAATTGTTCTTAGCAATGATGTTTTTTGTGGTCAGTCTTTTCAGCCAACATATTCACTGTGAATCCTTGCATACGACGATCATATGTGATCACAATAGAAATGCATATTCGGTATTTTTATAATGACATTGTATTGTTGATATTCCTTTGATCTGCTAGTTGGATCCTGCTGTGCAAATATGTTATCCATTTAAAAATATTACTGTGAGTGCTTCATTAATTTATTAACTTCAATTTCAGCCTTTGGATCAGTTTGATGGACGTACTGTAGATGAAGGTAATTATCAAGTTTCATGCTTCCCTCTTCTATTGTTTTAGTAGAAAAGATTATTTTAATCTTTCTCAGGATGATTGAATACAGCAAGCTAACTTCCTAACTTCTCAATCAGCAAAATAATGCCTCAGGGAAACATATATGGTGATAGAATTTCATGCAGGGATTAAATACCAGTTCTAATTGTATAATACTTAAATATGTGTATGATTTTTGTGCTTTGACCTCTCGGTGACATTAAATTCTTCCGTCCCTTTTGCGTATTATTAACACAAACTCTCTGGCATTCGAAATCATTAAGCTGGGATAGTTGAACAGGCACCAAATTAAGGAAGCTGTAGAATACAATTATAATGGATCCTCGTGAATATACATTGTCACCCTGACACAAAAGCAAGAGGAAATGGCAATAAAACCTTAATATATATCCGTCTGATGCTGAGACCTGAGTACCAGGTCACTGAGGACCAGGTCATTGGCCAGCAGTTACCCTTGCAATTAAATCTGGTTCTACATTTTGTCAGCAACCCACTGAACCAAGTAAAAGCAGAAGGAAGGGACTGCAGATGCTGGTTTAAACCGAAAATAGACACAAAATGCTGGAGTAACTCAACGGGACAGGCAGCATATCTGGAGAGAAAGAATGGATGACGTTTCGGGTCGAGACTCAGTCTGAAGAAGGGTCTTGACCCGAAATGTCACCCGTTTGTTCTCTCCAGGGATGCTGCCTGGCCTGCTGAGTTACTCCAGCATTTTGTGTCTATCTTCAAGTGACAGGTTAATATTAAAGTTTAAATTTTCAATCTGGCACTCTAATATTCATTTCCTCAAGACTTCAAAGAAGGAAGGAAATAAGAAGTATTTGGTGCTACTAATCTTTGCTGTATTTATACTCCTCACTAGCACACACACACACACACACACACACACACACACACACACACACACACACACACACACACACACACACACACACACACACACACACACACACACACACACACACACACACACACACACACACACACACACACACACACACACACACACACACACACACACACACACACACACACACACCTAACTATATAAATGTAGCTTCCTATTCATTTCTCCCGCAAGTGCTTTACTGTTATATTGGTACTGCTGCATAGATTCTGATTATGATCGGTCTGTAATGCCACACAGTGAATATAAAAGAAGAAGAGTTTGGATTAATTCCATCTGCTTTGTTTAGTGTCGGGAAAATCCTATTTATTCAACAGCCGGACTGGGCAGAGAAGATGGGTCAATTAAAACTTGTATCTACAAGAGAAAACTGTCTAGAAGCAATTACGAACACAATTTGCACCTAACTTCAAAAGGACTTGTTTTTAGTATGTGCTCTTGCAAACATTCTGAACAATCATACAAGGCCGGCTTATATATGATTGACTAAGCTGCTACTGTATTGAAGCTTTTGCTAAATCCCAGTTAACAATTTCTTTATTCACTACTGATATCTGTCAATCTAAAATTCCATCTTACAATTTACAATGGCACTATGGGTTGACATAATAGCATGGTGCTTTCAATCAGAAGTTGTGATCTCTAACCTTGTTGGCACTGTTCACTTTGAGAGCACACATAGGGATGGATTACCTCTCCAAAGACTTTACTTTCAAGCATTTTCAAATGTTATCTTGTATGTTGTGGGTGTTATTCAGATTGTAAAATGGCAAATGGGTAATTACAACAACAATGTGATAGAGAATGTAGAAGCAAAGAACAACAGATGCTGGTTAATACACAAAAGAATGACAAAGTGCTGGAGTAGCTCAGCAGGCAGCATCTCTGGAGAACATGGATAGGTGACGTTTGGGGTCAAGGCCTTAAACATCACCTTTCCATGTTCTCCCGAGGTGTTGCCTGACCTGCTGAGTTACTGCAGGACTTTGCGTACATCAAGGTGATATGGAGCTGTTTTGATTTCCGCACTCCACTAAGCATGGTCAACTCCCCTTTACTGCCACACTTACTTCATCGTTCTGGGCTGGGAATAGGAGAAATCAAACAAGGCTTTGAATTTGGGTCACTACCAGGTTGGAACTCCTCCTGTTTGATAATGAGCTAAAGTAACCTCTTTTATAATAACCCTAACTTTTAATGAAATTACCAACATGAACTTTTTAGACTGGCATAGAGAACCGTTGCTTTAATTGGCAACAGAAATAACATAAGGCTGCAAATACCCACTGAATAAATGGTGAGTTACAGGGTTTCAGAATGGAGATAAAATGTTTTAAGAATAAAGCAATAAAGACTTTACTGCTGGTATAATTATCATACACTACTGCCAGGTGAGGGTTTGCTGCATTTCCCACAGTCCAACAGTTTTATTGGCCTTTTACAGATATTGTTTACTTAATCACCATCACTTCTTGTAACTGCGAGAAATATACGAATTGTATGGCCAATTTTGCATGAACATTTCAAAAAATATGAACTTATGATAGATTTGCAGGTTGGTTGAGTTGGCATGGAGGCCTTTATTTTTTTTTGGGTGAAAATACTTTCAATATGAAAGACTCCATCACTCGATTAAAGGAATAGTTCCGTTATACGGGAGTATTTAGAGTATCTGCATAACTACAAGGAAACTTGACATAGTTAATCACAAACTGAAAGGAAATATGGTTATCTCGGTTCTAAACCATTTAGTTGATAAGACTGGGCAAAAGAGGAAATCTTTTGCTTATTTAATTGGAAATGTAAGGATTTGGAAATCACACAGTTCCACGGAAGGGAAGCAGGTTACTGGCCCAGAGAAGTTTGTGCTCAGCCATTGCCACAATTCATTTTTAATCCCAGTTTGCTCCAAATCTCTAATCGTCTTCCTAGAGAAATAACTATTTCCCTTTTCGATGTCTCAACTGGTTTTGCAGCAGTAGTATTTTGGTCGGTGCTCACGGAAGAAAGTTTGCTGGATTCTCTTTCTGTTGTAGTACTTTGAATCATACTCTGCCAACACTCCATATTTGTTATACCACAAATTACAGAGCCAATGTCAAGATCTGCACTTTACTGGCTCATGTTGGGCATTCATATGATCATAAAACATAGCAAAATCAGGTTATTTGACCCATTGAGTCTACTCCTCTATTCGATCGTGGCTGATCTATTTTTCCCTCTCAACCCCATTCTCCATCTCCCCGTAACCATTGACACCTTTACTAATCAAGAACCTATCAATTCAATATTTTTTAATGCCCAATGACTTGGCCTTGTGGCATTGAATTCCACAGATTCACTACCCTCTGGCTCAGGAAATTCCTCCTCATTTCCATTCTTAACGCTTGTCCTTTTATTCTGAGGCTGTGTCCTCTGGTCCTAGACTCTCCCACTACTGGAAACATCCTTTCCACATCCACTCTATCTAGGTTTTTCATTGTTTGCAAAACCTGCACTTAGCATGATGAATAGTATGTTGATTATATTTTTGTTTTGTCTTGTACTCTATGGAGATAAAATTTTCTGTATTTTTCAAAATCGGTTTAAAAGAATAAAAACATGTGGCACGCATAAAATATGTATTAATTAGATCTTGGATTCTGTTTTGATTAAATCTGTTTTTAGGCATTGCCTCCCTTAACCAATACAAATATGGAAACCACAAAATCCAATCCTTATTGTAAGATACTTTTGTAGCAAAGGTATAGTTTAGTAAACTGTGTCAAAAATATATATGCTAATTATTAACAAATGAGTCATGTTGTATGTCTGAAGGAGAACAGCCAATTAAATAGATTTGCCAGCATGATATCGGGGTCAACACTGGCTGATAGTAAAGCCATGATCCATTCATAAAGATTTAGCATTTCTTTTAAGCTTTGTCGTTCATGGGTTTACTTTGTTGCCCAAATATGATGCTGCCACAAAATGGTAGCACCTGGGATCTCAATCAGTGACCTGCAAGCTATTACCTTGCTGACATTACTCTCTCTCACTGACAAGTCGATTGGATACATGCAAGAATCTGAATCCAGGACAGTCATTTATTTTAAAACTAAGTTATAGAAAGTACTGTGGTAAATGCAGGACATTTGAAATAAAAGAGAGCTGGAAATAACTATTAGTTTCTCAACCCACTCCCGTTCTGAATTCAGTTTTCTTGAAAGCTTCCAATTAACCTAAACAGAAGCTCAAGGTTCAGCAGTTTGTCTTTTATGTTGTGGAGGTTATATCTGGTAATTGAGTCCAACGTTAATCAAGGTAGCATTTCCTTGTGTCTGCTTTGACATCAAGTTTGGCATGGACACTATGGACTAAAGGGACATGGAGGCAAAACTGCATCAGGACGATTTGCAAGCTCAGCCCCATGGTTCCCAAAGGCATCCCTGGGAACCTTCAGGAAGAGGACTGAAAAGGAAAAGTTCTCTTGCCAGCAGAAGATGGTCATTGTTATAGATAGAACACTCAAAAAACACGTTGCTGATGTTTTGTTACAAGATTAACTTATTTGTGGCCACACATTGGGTCCCTAAGTCTGTTTTGAATTGATGTTCCTTTTTAAAAATATGTTCTGAGTTATTCTCAAGTATAACTGCAAACATTTACATAAAAACATACCAAAGGAAATAACACTTAAGACTTCACTAGTTTTAGCATCATTTGATAAATGAATGGCAGAAATGCTGGATGCAACTTTCTCCACTGTGGCAGTGTTGTAAAACTGAAGAATGGGGATCAGTCACAAAGTTCACCTTCATTGCCTAATTTTCCCTCCAGTGAACTCAATGGAGAAGATAGTGTGATTTTTATTTTTAATTTGACAATACTTTCTGTCCTTCGGTCAAAATAAATTCATTGGAAATTTTAGTCCCAGTAGATTCCATTTCTTCTACTGATAAATTATATGATAAATTGTACATACTGTATCACAGGATTTTCAGGTACATATCGGTCAGGGGAAAATCAGTCATATTTGGTGTTAAAGTTCAAAGTGTTGAAAGTTTCAAATTGGACATACTGTAGGTGATTCTGTTGTTGCAGGGCATGTCAATAAATAGATTATCTGTATGACTGAAAGTTTCATCTTGACTACTTCCACTCTGTGCTGTATATTGATTTTAGAAAAACGCTACCCTATATCGCCATGATTTTTGGCCATCTTACTCACAGTCCTCCGCTGAGGCAGTCCCGAGGATTTTTCCGATCGATGAAAAATAATAAAGTTATGATTCTTGAGATCAGCCGATTGGTCCTCTCGCCTATCAATCACCAAGGTAACACCCCTTCCAGGAGGGGGGGTGGGTGTGGGACTATAAAACCCCGGATGCCTGGACATGAGTCAGTCACTCTGGAAGATCGCGAGTGAGAGGCTACAACTGTTATTATAAGTTGTGAATCAACTGAACTGTGAGTCTGCAATGTACTTGCAATAAATGATTTGTTAGCCCTTAATGATAATGCAATGAGTTAACCATATAACCATATAACAATTACAGCACGGAAACAGGCCATCTCGGCCCTACAAGTCCGTGCCAAACAACCTTTTACCCTTAGTCCCACCTGCCTGCACTCATACCATAACCCTCCATTCCCTTCTCATCCATATGCCTATCCAATTTATTTTAAAATGATACCAACGAACCTGCCTCCACCACTTCCACTGGAAGCTCATTCCACACCGCTACCACTCTCTGAGTAAAGAAGTTCCCCCTCATGTTACCCCTAAACTTCTGTCCCTTAATTCTCAAGTCATGTCCTCTTGTTTGAATCTTCCCTATTCTCAAAGGGAAAAGCTTGTCCACATCAACTCTGTCTATCCCTCTCATCATTTTAAAGACCTCTATCAAGTCCCCCCTTAACCTTCTGCGCTCCAGAGAATAAAGACCTAACTTATTCAACCTTTCTCTGTAACTTAGTTGTTGAAACCCAGGCAACATTCTAGTAAATCTCCTCTGTACTCTCTCTATTTTGTTGACATCCTTCCTATAATTGGGCGACCAAAATTGTACACCATACTCCAGATTTGGTCTCACCAATGCCTTGTACAATTTTAACATTACATCCCAGCTTCTATACTCAATGCTCTGATTTATAAAGGCTAGCATATCAAAAGCTTTCTTTACCACCCTATCTATATGAGATTCCACCTTCAAGGAACTATGCACGGTTATTCCCAGATCCCTCTGTTCAACTGTATTCTTCAATTCCCTACCATTTACCATGTACGTCCTATTTTGATTTGTCCTGCCGAGGTGTAGCACCTCACATTTATCAGCATTAAACTCCATCTGCCATCTTTCAGCCCATTCTTCCAAATGGCCTAAATCACTCTGTAGACTTTGGAGTTGTTTGGCAATTTGGTGGCCTGCACTCTGCTTGAAATGCTATGAAATTGAATTTGGTGGCCAGCATTCTGCTTGAAATGGAATTTCAAGGAATAGCCGGTGAGTGAACTGCCAGCCCACCAGCCCTGAGTGACTGAGCTGCCAGCCCAGAGTGAGTGAGCTGCCAGCCCACCAGGCCTGATTGAAGAAGCTGCCAGCCCAAGAATCTATTCGGCCCACAATGTCCATACTAGCCTTCTGGAAACCAGTCCCTTCGGCCCACAGCAACCATATTAGCGCTCCAGAAAGCCCACCCCCCCCCCCCCCCCTACTGGCTACTAATAATGGAATTGGTGGAGAGGTAGAATATTGCGTTGGGGGACCAGCCCTCCCGTGTGAACATGGGACCCAACGGGTCCCACTTAGCCTCGTTTTTTAATTAAATCTGTTATTGCATCAAACTTTGACATAGAAACTAAATTATCAATACATCATAAAATCTTTCAGAAATATATTCACATCCACTTTCACATTGTTCTTGGCATCCAGTAATTCCCCTTGTTTTCTGTCCTTTACACCCATTTCCGCAGCCCGATCTCATTATTTCCTGAAAATAAGAAAGACAAGTTAATAGTGGTCCATGTCCAAGATCTAAATACCATGTACAATAGCTGCTGTTATAGAAAACATCAATTGTTCACGGCAGATCACATTATTTGGATGTATAGTGTTTCCATTAAACGATGCATGCAATCAATGTTTTTTTTTTTTTTAAACAAAATTATTGGGATTAAGAAATTAGTGTGTTATTTAATGTTTTATTTGTGGAGCTACCTCTGGTTGTGGCGGAGGTGGATCATGGCCTTAGGATAGATCTCAGCTCGTTTGGGGCCGGTGATGTCCTGAAACACAAAACATCACCATATGACCATGCACTTCAAGCTTATTGGTAACAAAAATGATTTGGGCGGACGGATACATAAAGGTTTTGAACAAGTTTCACCATCTTTATTTTTACCATGTTTTCACCATGCAATTTTCACCATGTTTATTTTTAGGGTGTAAAACCTAAAATGTTGCAAACATGTGCAGAACTTGTTGAAGGTGACATAAATAAACTTGTTAAAGTATGTGGGGACCTTGACTTAATAAACAGAGACTAAATATGAAGGCATAGAAGTTATGCAATACCTTCATAAGTTATTGGATAGACTTCAGCAATTTTATACCCAATCAGTTTTATTGACCTGGAACAATAGCCAGATTAAGCTCCATTGGAGGATTAGTTCATGAAATTTGGAATGATCCTAGAATACCGATCAAGGAACTGCAGGCACTGAACTGGAGCGTCAAAAATGATGTAACGGTTTTTCACGTGAAATCCAGATGTTGAATGTTGCTCACATTTTGCTATAGCTTATGTCTGCGTCTAATTATACATTGTTCAAATAGACATAATCATTCACAAAGATCTAAACACTTCCATTCCAAACTAATTGTTCAGAGGATCAAAGCAAATAGAGGCTCCAATGCTAAAACAGATCACACATTAAAGGAAGCAACCCTTTTAACACAGCTTTACTCAAATGTGTACATTCTGATGCTGGCTTTGGAAAAAAAATGATAGATTCCAGGATAGTGAGTGTTCAGGAACAGGATGAAATGTTTAAACTTAAACAACATTTACATTTGTCGAATTAAGGCTCTCATCTCCACAGTTATTTTGACTAGAATGACTCAATGCTATAAGTTAAGAACTGTAGCTAATTAATCACCCACTGAGATGGTGACCCCAGTAGTGAGTGAACAATAGTGAAATGTTCTTTCTCTACCTGATGGGAAGCAGATTCCTGCACTCATTGCCTATGCAAACAAAATTGTGGCTTCTGACCACAATGATCACCCTCAACTATAGATAAGCAGATGTGGGCTGCAACATCTACAAAAGGTACTGCAGCAACTTGTCAAAGATTCATTTGTCACACTTTCTAAACCTACATTCTGTGCCACCAGGAAATAGAACTGGATGGGGTATGATCTAAAAGCTCTTGCAGAGATTTGGCTCCAAAATGACCAAGGTCGGGAATATTCCAGGATACTAAACTTTACGAAGAAATGGGCAAAACATAAAAGGAGATGCTGTAGCCCTGATAATAGACTTGGATAAAGAAGTATAGAGGAATGTCTAATCTGAGAAACATAGAAAATAGGTGCAGGAGTAGGCCATTCGGCCCTTCGAGCCAGCACTACAATGCAATATGATCATGGCTGATCATCCAAAATCAGTGCCCCATTCCTGTTTTTTCCCCCCATATCCCTTGATTCCGTTAGCCCTAAGATCTAAATCTAACTCTCTCTTGAAAACATCAGATTTCATTCTGTAGAAGATTGAGAAGAAGAAATAAAAACGGAAAATAAGAAATGGAGAAGGTGCCATGGAGATTAATCAGGATGTTGCCAAAGTTGAAGCATTTCATTAATGATTAAATTAAAGTACGGTGCAAGTTTAGGAGTGAGCAAGAGCTGCAAGAACGGTGGAGCTGCCGGAGAGAATATCACAGTGTTGCACTGACCTTGTGACACAGGCCCAGGCTATTCCAAAGACAACCAGCACTGTCACCGCTGCAGCCAGGGTCATCAGTGCCACAAACCAACTCTCAGGAGCCCAGTAGGCGGAGGTTAGTGACAGCACGCTGGTGGTGAACTGGAAAAAAAGTGACAAATCTCCATCAGGCCAAGGCCAGTCAGGCAGCACAGTCAAAATCACTCACTAAAAATGAGCACCAATTTCTCCCATGCTTTTAAATTGTAGTGTGAGAAAAAGATAAACGTGAATACAAGAGAGCTTTGGATGAGTGCACAGGACTCTCAATAACATTTAGTACAAGGGCTTCTGGTGACATTCAGTGCATGGGGCGTCTTTAGATTTTTAGAGATACAGTGTGGAAACAGGCCCGTTAGCCCACTTAGCCCACGCCGACTAGCGATCACCCGCACACTAGTTCTATCCTACACACTTGAGGCAATTTACAGAAGCCAATTAACCTACAAACCTGCACATCTTTGGAATGTGGGAGGAAACCGGAGCACCCAGAGAAAACCCACGCAGTCACAGGGAAAATGTACAAACACCGCACACAAAGTCAGGAATGAAACCAGGTCTCTGGCGCTGTGAGGCAGCATCTGTACCATTGCACCACTGTGCTGATACCTTAAGCCACTGTGCCAACACTGGGACTCCTGGTGATAGTGAGGGTGCTGGATCAAGGTGATGGTTGGTGCACGGGAACCCCAGTGATGGTCACTGCATGCAACCCCCAGCGATGGTCGGGGAGCAGGACCCCCAGTAACATCCAATGCTGGGACCCCCGTGATGGGCAGTGAGAGTGAGCATGCGGGAACCCAAGTGACATCTCGTGCTGGGACCTCTGCGGATGATCAACGCATGGGGCCTCCAGTGAGGGTGCAGGACCCCAAGTGACATCTGGTTCCAGGATCCCTGGTGAGAGGCAGTGCCCGGGGCTCATGGTGATATTATCAACCAGCACAGTGACCCTGAGAAACAGTGACAGGTGCAGGGTTGCGGTGGTGCTCTACGTGGCCTCCCTGCATCACCCCAGTAACACCGCAGTAACCGCCCACAATCCCCGAGCTGCAGGTGACCTCTACAGGTGTTGAGGGCACAGGGATTACCTGCGTGGTGGTAGTTGTGGTTGGCTGTGTGGTTGTCCATGGCACCACGTGTATCACCACCGTCACTGTGGACGAGAGCTGCTGGTGTTTGTCTTTGCCAAACTCATCCGTCACTTGGATCAGCAAGGTGTACTCCTTGGAGTGCTCAATACCTTGAAACGTGCCAAACTGAAACCGCTGAGTGGAGGACACTGCCGGAGGATTGTTGCCTGCCCTCTGAAGCTCAAAGAGATCTTCTGCGTTTTCTACAAAACATTAAGATGTTTCACTGATGGATTTGGTAGTTTGCTGAGTGGTGTTTTTTTTTTAAGGGTTAGCCAAATACAGCCTTCAGAATGCTTGAAACCTTCCACTGAAATGAATCAAATGGTGTGTTGCATGGCTTTCTGGCAGGATGGTCATTACATCCACTCCAACAAGTCAGATAGACAGTGTCTAAAAACTGCATGCATGTGTCTATCGAGTCCAGTTACCTCCTGTTGTATCCATGCTCATATCTATTGATTCAAAACCCTGCTCCCACTCTGACTCCAAGCCTTTAACCATTCCCTTTTGGTGTTCACACTCAGCGGGAATCCATTGGAGATGGAGCTGCTCCAGCCTTCTTTAAAACAGCATCAGCAAGTTCCTGCCCTTTGACACATGTAGCAACCCCTTAGTTCAAGTACACTATCACCCACCCTCATACAAGTGGGCACAGGCACGGTTGCATTTACTCATTGTCTGCTCCTCATTTCCCCTCTTCATCTAGTGTCCTCTTCCCTGCCATACTCCAGCCCTGCCTCCCAGCTGCACACCCAGACCCATTGCACCTTGTGTTCTGCCCATGCCCCTGGCCCAGCTTACCGCAGCCCCAGCAGTCAGTACCACTCCCAGCTGCATACCCGGTCCCACTGCCCAGCATCATCTGCCCATACCCTTGACCCAGTTCCCACTATCTCTTGGCCAGTACAACTCCCAGCTACACACCCAGCCCCACTGCCCAGTGTGCTCTGCCCATGCCTCTGGCCCAGCTCCCACAGCCCCAGTGGCCACTACCACTCCCAGCTGCACAACTGGCCCCACTGCTCAGTGTGATCTGCCCATACTCCTGGCCCAGCAGTCAGCCCCACTTCCAGCTGCACACCAGTTCCCACTGTTAGCCATGCCTCTGCCCCCATGTTCCCTCTGTCATTAAGCCCAACCATCTGCTGTAAGTGGACGATGAAGGCAGAGCAGAGGGGTGTGGATGGCTGGAGTTGTAGCTGCAGATCGCTCCATTTGCTAATAATCTCATGTTGTTCACGGAGGTACTGCCTTTTGCTCCTTTTCTGATTTTGTTTCTCACACGATCATTAAGGAAATTAACTGGAATTCAAATATTGCCAGATGTTATTGACTTTTCTACAATGTGAGACACATCAATCAAAAGTTAATGTACCTAATATGTAAAGATGCCAAATTGTGATGTCTTCAAGGAAGTATGCAAGTGACTGACTTCTTGAACCAACCTGCACAACCCCAATCCAACCTCGACAACCTAGACACCTCTTGCACTGCCGTCGACTTGTTTATTATTCTAATTGTGTTTTGCACTGATGTGTTGTTACTGTCTTGCAGAAATTTACATGTGATTTATATATAGTTTATTCTTGTGTGTTGTCTGAGTCTTTGTGCATGTAACGAACTCTTGTGTAGGAAGGAACTGCAGATGCTGATTTGAACCAAAGACAGAAACAAAAGTCTAGAGTAACTCAGTGGGACAGGCAACATCCCTGGAGAGGGGAAATGAGTGACGTTTCAGGTTGAGAGCCTCCTTGTCTCGACCTGAAGCGTCACCCATTCCTTTTTGCAGAGATGCTGTCTGACCTGCTGAGTTACTCCAGCCTTTGTGTCTATTTTCTGTAACACAAAAGATACAGAAGGGGTTTCACACAAAGGGTGGTGGGTGTATGGAACAAGCTGCCAGAGGAAGTAGTTGAGGCTGGGACTATCCCAAAGTTTAAGAAGCAGTTTGACTGGTACACGGATAGGACAGGTTTGGAGGTATATGGACCAAACACAGGCAGGTGGGACTAGTGAAGCTGGGGCATGTTGGCCGGTGTGGGTAACTTGGACTGAAGGGCCTGTTTCTTCACTGACTCTATAATGTTACGTCAATGGGTGAACTGCCAACTTGTGAGTGATCTTTTGGAGAATTAGATACCAACAGTGACACACATCTGGCACCACTGCAGAGGGGCAGCTTTGAAGATTTCACACATTTGCACCACATATATGCTGGCAAAGATTTATGCCTGAATATCAGGAACCACACATTCAGAGAGTTACCACGGCCAACAAACCTCTGGAATTGTTTTACCCCTATCTTTCCATCACTTAAGCTACTGGAATGAATTTCTCAATAACCTTAAATGACCTACAGTGGTAAGTGACTGTGTCTCCACAACATAGGGCAGAAGTAGAAACAGGGAATATCTCAGTGCATTCTTGACATAACACCATAAGATATAGGTGCAGAATTAGGCCATTTGGCCCATTGAGTCTACTCCGCCATTCAATCATGCTGATTTATTTTTCCTTCTCAACCCAATGATCGAGACCACAGATATTCTGGGGTACATGGCTTCAAGATTTTTCTTGGCCACCCGCCCACTCCTACTCAATCTATTTTTACTGGTGACAATTATTAAATCAGGATAAAAATATTCTCCCAAGAACATGATTTTTAATCTCACCTCCCACGATTGAATAGCTGAGTTCATCATCAGGAGAGTCTATATCCGAGCACTGCAACTGGACAAAGGGGGTGGTGATGGTGGAGTAGATGGTGCTCTCGTAGTACTCCGGGTTACACACTGGAGGCTCATCGTTCACATTCTGCAATTCAGTGAGTTAGTTAGTTAGTGTGAGCAACTGTGGTGAGGTGTGTGTCGATGGTGAGAAACAGAACAAAATAAAATGTTGGTACAGGTGAAGACAGAAGAATGGAGGAATAAATAAACTGTAGCTGGATGTCTGCTAATAGAGGACCTTCAAACCATTTTTATAGAACTGCCTCATTAAGACAAAAGCATTGATACATTACAGAATGTACCTCAAAGAACAGTGCTTCAGGTCGGGGAGATAGACATTAATAGATTTTCAAAGTTCCAAATTATTTCACATTGCACAATGATTTTTCAGTAAAATCAGAAGGTGCTGAAAATACTCTGGAAGGTCAGGCTATGTGTGGAGAGAGAAACAGATTAAACCCTCATCAGTGACCTTTCAGCATAGACAAAAAAAGTTGGGGTAACTCAACGGGTCAGACAGCATCTTCTGGAGAAAAGGAATAGGTGACATTTCCGGTCGAGACCCTTCTTCAAACCCGAAATGTCACCTATTCCTTTTCTCCAGAGATGCCGTCTGACCCACTGTGTTACTCCAGCTTTTTGTGTCTATCTTCAGTTCTACCACCTGCAGTTCCTTCCTGCACCTTTCAGCTTAACTGGGTTGTCAGAACCAGTTCTGACAAAGGGTCACTAACTTGAAATGCTAATTCTGGTTCCCACTTCTCAGATTTTGCCAAACGGTGAAATATTTCCAGCACTTTCTCATTTTATTTCAGATTTGCAGTATCTGCAATTTTCAATTTTTTCTGAGACTTTTAAATTACCAATTTAGTTCATAATCTTTCTCATCAAAATGGAATCTGCAGTGCAGAATGATTATGCTGAATCACTTTGTGTTTCCAGTTTATCGCTAGAATTTTTTCAAGAAAGTTTCAAGATATTGTCAGTCTTTACATAAATATATTTAATGGCGTGACATAAAATCCTCTCTTATTTTCAATATTTCTTTTGTGTTTACATTGTGCTTGGGCTGGGATCAGGCTGGCTTAGAACTGCCTGCATTAGTGTTCGTCCCCAGAGACCTTGAGAGCAGTGGGAACAAACCAGGTATTCTGGGGCTGATAAGATGGAGGGGGGGGGGGGGGGGGGGGGGGGGAGAGAGGGTATATATGTGTGAGGGTTGCCAGCACCCTTCCCTGAACACCAGCGGTAAATCGTTAGGGAGCCCCAACATGCCAAAAAGTTTACAGACACTTTCAAAAATGACGAGATGAAACAAAATGGTGCTGAAATGCTGAGATAAAATCAGAAAATGTTGAGCAGCACACTGCTGGCACAGTGGCTAACACAATGGGCGTACAAGCAAAGATCATGGACCTGCTTTAACCCAAATTTCAAGCCTCTCTCCTTGCCAGACATTTTGTAGTTTCATAAATTCCTGCTTCTGCCTTTGAACAAATTATCTGGTACTGTGAGTTTAAACAGCCATATGTATAATTGATTTGTCCACTGAATAAATGGTTATTTCTTTGATTTATTTTCAAAATGATAATTTGGTGTTTATTGCTAAACCTTTTTCAAGCATCTGTCATGATCTTGTCCGACCCAGATCCTGGTGAGGCTACAGATCAAGCCATCGACATCTTTGCAAGATCTTTCTCTGGGCTTGGGCTTCATTCTGATTAAACCCGTGAGTGTTAAAGCCAAGAGTTTGGAGAAACTCTAATTGTAATTCATTTTCATTTTGCCACTGAGTAAATCATGTACACCTTGTCTGTAATAATGGAGTCACTTGGCTGAATTGTCAGAGTGCAAGTGTCTTGAGGTAGCACTAGATGGCAGTCTAAGAACAGATTATCACAGCATTGAACCATTGAATAGACACATGTCCTTTTATGATTGTGTCTGTGGAGCGGTTTGAATAATAATTGTGGACAAAACATGGATATTTAAAACTCCTTTCTCTATTTGTATTCATAGAAACATAGAAACAGAAAATAGGTGCAGGAGTAGGCCATTCGGCCCTTCAAGCCAACACTGTCATTCAATATGATCAGGCTGATCATCCAAAATCAGTACACCCGTTCCTGCTTTCTCCCCATATCCCTAGTTTAGATCTGTCTCAGCAGTTAATATTTTAATAAATTAGGGACTCAAAATCCAGCATTAGTTTAGTTTAAAGATACAATGTGGAAACAGGGCCTTCGACCCACCGAGTCTACGGCAATGACCAAACGCCTGCCGAGTCTATTGCAATCATCAATCGCCCGTTCAAATTATGTTCTATGTTACCATCACTTTCTCATCCACATCCTACACACTTGTGGCATTTTCCAGAGGCTATTTAACCCACAAACCCACACACCTTTGGGATGTGGGAGGAAACAGGAGCTCCCAGAGGAAACCCACGTAGTCACAGGGAGAACGTGCAAACTCCACACAGACAGCTGCTGAAATCAGGATCGTACCTAGGTTTCTGGTGCTGTGAAGCAGTAGTTCTACCAGGTGTGCCACTGTGCTTCACTTAATATTTTAGAAAATATAACTAAATATTTTTAAAGCAAAATGTGATGTGGAGGTTTAAGCACGACAAAGCAAGTCAGACAGACATGTTCATAAATTGTGAAGGAAGGAACTGCAGATGCTGGTTTAAACTGAAGATAAACACAAAATGCTGGAGTAAATCAGCGGGTCAGGCAGCATCTCTGGAGAAAAGGAATAGGTGATGTTTCATGTCAAGACTCTTTATCAGACATATATTCAATCAAAGTTCATATATTCATCTGTTGCAGGATCAAGTAATTCCTGGATGGGATGATTATGTGGTTGGCAGTGAGATGACAATGGGCTTAACTGATAATGACAACAGGGCAGCAGCACTGTTTTAGACAGCTCCTTTGAATTGATGAATGCGTTCTTGTGTTCTGAACCACCTGTTGTAGTGGGGGCAACAGTTTGTAGCTTATACTTTTCGATACTGTGGGTGCATATTGAAAGCACAGTGATGAAGTATTCAACTGCAACCCACAAAATCTTTATAATAACCATCTGCCACAACAGAAATAAATTGATTGAACAGCACAAAAGTGGAGTAAATAATTCAGGTTAATTGTTTTAGGTGATTTGCATCGAGTAGCTATAACGCAAGGTTCAGAGTACCACCTTACCAACACATTGACAGTCACTAGGGCTGAGCCGCTTCTCTGCCTCAGTGGGTCGATTTGAAGATCATTATTCATGTCTGTTGCTTTGACAGTTAGGATATAAGTCCCTTGCTTTTCACTATCCAAAGAACTTAGAAGTCTAATCCGACCTGTCAGAGGAAAAAAATACATATACTACTGAGGCAATAAACATTTAAAATGACATCAATAGAATACTGAGCCAAATTGAAGACAAATAATAGAAATTGATATATTTTTTAATTTCCTCTTTGTGATTTCAGCTTTTAACCTGAGGAAGTGTGAAATAACTAAAGTGAAATGATTATCTGGTGATGTTCTTAACTTATTCCTTGAATGCCATAGAAAATAATAATTATTATTATAAATTGACATGTCACAGTTGCAGAATATTTACCGAAATACTACATGTTAAATTTTATTAAAAAATGCGGCCTTCTGTTTTTGCACAATAGTTTCAGCAAACATGTAGGATGCAGCAAAAATGTCGATCAAAAAGGGTTCTAAATATTTTTTCTCCTTTTGAGGCTGAGCTGCTGAATTGCATCCACTCCCTTGAACCCGACTAAATTAATACTTAAAGTTATTTTTAAGCTGCTTGCAGTGAAACCAAGCTTAAACTTATTCCAGCAGCTAAAACCCTGAAGCGGTCAAATCATGGCATGAATAATCTTGTAATGGCAATAATAAGTGACATATAGCATACAAAAAACAGACTGCTTTTCTGAATAGAATGTATAATAGGTTCAATTTACACAAAGCCAGAAAAAGTTGATAAATAGGATCTCTAATGGAAAACATAAAGCCCTTATAGGTAAGAATTATGAATGGAAATATCAGAATGATTTTGCATTACCCGAGTCAGATTCAATGTAAAACCTAGGTGGGATTTCACTGTTGCCTCCTACGATAGAATATTTAATCTTGTCCGCCGGAAGGTCACCATCTGTAAACATCGCTGTTCCAATGAGAGCCCCAATAGGGCTGTCTTCAAAGATATTAAATGTTCGAGATTGTGACACAGGACTCCTCTCATTCACTGGTGTGACCTTCACTATAACTCTGGCCGTACCTAAGTAAATGGGTCAATTGGTTCATTTTAAGTTCATCATGGTATCAACGAATTGATCTTTTGAATAAACAATGTATAAATAGAGATTAACCCACTTGTCAATTGAGGCTTGCCATTATCCGTTATCTTAACAATTATCAAGTGTTGAAAATGAACAGCAGCGAATGAGCTAACATCATACTGCAGAAGCGAAGACCCGACCTGTAAAGTAACGTAACAAGTGTTGGACACAAAATGCTGGAGTAACTCAGCGTGACAGGCAGCATGTCTGGAGAGAAGGAATGGGTGACGCTTCGGGTTGAGACCCTTCTTCAGACAGTGTTAGTGAGGGGGACTCCTTATTTAAGTTGATTGTTATCAAAGTAAAGATCCTATAATTTTTCTAATTACTAGTTTCATCTGATGGTTGTTATCATAAATTAAGCAATTTGGTTTCAACTAATGCTATGTTTTCCTATCAGTTCAGTAAACCAGGATAGTTTCATTTTAGGGATCAAGACATTGTTGTCTCACCATTTGCTGCTCTAATGCAGTAGATTTCATGCTGACAACTTCTGTAGACTTTAAGGCTGAGACAATGAGAAGAATTGAAGGCCCAACAGCCTTAGTAGGAAACTTCAAAAAGTCTCAACTCGCTTGAAATTGGCAGTTCAGTTGTGTTTCTTCAAGCAGAAATAGTTTTGGGTCATATATTATAGTAACTCATAAAGACTCAGATTTGCTGCTGCAGTATTTCAATGACCTTATTTATACTTACAGTAATTTCATTTCCACTGATGTTAAACCTTCCTGTTGAATATGAGTCAAGCACCATGTTGTAATTCAAGATATTATTTATTGCTGTTCTGTCATCATCCCAGCAGTTTAGTGACACAACTGGAGTGCCCTCTGGGGAGGTCTCAGCAAGCTCCATGCTAGGAAATGAAATGTAGTTAAAAGTTAAACCTTCCTAATAAACGCGGGTAATAAGATCAACATTGTATCCAACTCAACAAATAACTAAAGGACATTTCAGAATCAGACCTTCAGAGTACAGATGTAAAAAATGTGTGTCTGGTAGTGGGTAAAGGGACAGCAAGAATCAATAAGAAATAAGATATATATTTGTAAATATGAAAGCAAGATAATAGAATCTTTTATTTAAACCCAGAGAATGGTGCAAATGGGGATGTCACAACCATTGGGGAAAGATGGATATTCCAAGTGCGTTTAAGGATGAGTTAAATAGACAAATGAAGGAGAAAGGAATAGTTTGAGTTTAAATGAGTGGAGGGTGGATGGAAACTCAGAGAGAGAGAGAGAGAAGCTCAGACACCAGCTTGGACATTTCAGCACTCTTAATATTTTGCAACAATACAATACTTGTACTCACTTGGCTGTTTAGAGTGACCTTCAGCATTTCCCAAATGTGCAAATGTTTATGTACATAATGCTTATTAAAATCATATCAACATTTTGGACATGTTGAATATTCTTGGCTGGTGCTCAACACTGATTTGAAAGCTTCATGTTCATGAAATGGAATATCATATTTGATTTTAAGAAGTCAGAATAAAACTCTAAAGATTGACTGAAAATTAAACATTTGGCAGATGTGGTTTAGTCATTATTCTTATCTTAAAAGCTGAATTAGTCTCGGTACTAATTTCTATTTCGTGTGGTAATATTTCCATGCAAGCATTACTTCGCCATTATGGGGTTGACTCAATGAGTAATCACCAAATTTATAAGGCATGTAACAATAACAAGACACCTTGAACCTGAAATGTTAAATCTATTTATCTCTCTGTTAATGCTGCCTGACTAGAATCCTAGCTAGAGTGATAGAGTGTGGAAACAGGCCCAGCTTCACTAGTCCCTCCTGCCTGCGTTTGGCCCACATCCATACCTGTCCTTTCCATGTACCTGTCTAACTTTCTAAAACGTTGGGATAGTTCCTGCCTGAACTACCTCCTCTGGCACCTTATTCCATACCCCCACCATCCTTTGTTTGAAAAAGTGACCCCTCAGATTCCTATTAAATCTTTCCCCCTTCACCTTAAACCTATGCCCCTTGTCCTCGACGGACCTACTCTGGGAAAGAGATCTGCTGGTTACTTCCAGCATTTTTCGTCTTTATTTCTGATTTCAATTTTTGCAGTATTTTGCCTTTTACCATAAGTACTTAATCATAGGGAAGGGGAATTCAAAATCAATGAACTACTTTATCATAAAAAATGGGCATAACCCCTCAACTTGAGGGTAAAGTCCACCACTCCTGCATTAGCAGTCCAGCCATTAGGAGTTTACATTTCTTTCAAAGTAACAAACAGTAATATTTGTGCCAGGGCTCCATTCATGGGTAATGGACACAAAAAGATAATGATTTTACAAATAGATTAAACATATTGATGGAGCACCAGCTGCATTTTAACAAGGTTGGATCACCTCAAATTAAACTTGTGGATGCTTGTTAATTTCCTATCAGTGAGTTGTTATGGCAAATAATGCCTTATTAACAATCTGTAATGCCTTGTTTAAAAATCCACCACTATCTTTTCAAGAAAGGAGCAGCAGTTTGCTGCTGGGAGAAGTTGAAAGGACGAGGGCAGAGTTTGCTGTGCTGAAGTTAATTCAATAACACTGCAGCTAAGTTATAAAGTTTTGTTGTTCAGTCACATTATCTGGATCGTTGTTATCGCTGCAACAGAGGCTCCAGAAAGACCAAACTTTAATCAATTGGCCTTGGGCTCAGAAGAATTTGAAACAGGCCTAGCAGTAAACTGTTGGCCATCCAGAAATTTGTCTCGTGCATTGGAAACACAATCCTCTCAAAAGTGTGAACGATTAGGTCAAAGTTATGCACAAGGTAAGTTCAGTTTACTTTTCATTGCGAGCTGCATTGGCAAAGAATGCAGACAATTTCAGCATTTGAAGCTCCATTTATGTTTGGAAATTCTAAAGAGCAAGAAATAATATTCTGTCTGAAAGCACTGATATTAAATATATTTCAAAACATAGTTGTATAAGAAAAAGTGAGGCTGCACTTAGAGTATTATGTTCCGTTTTGGTCACCCTGCTATGGGAAGAATGTCGTGAAGCTGGAAAGAGTACAGATAATATTTATGAGGATGTTGCCAGGACTTGAGCGCTTGAGCTAAAGGGAGAGTTTAAGCAGGCTGGGACTATTCCTTGGAGTGCATGAGGTGAGGAGTGATTTTATATATGTGTATATTAGATGATGAAGGGAATTGACTCTGAATGCACAGAGTCTTTTTTCCAGGAGTAGGGGAATTGAGAACCAGAGGATGTGGGTTCACAGTCACAATGTCACAAGGCAATGCATTATGTACCTTCTGCTTTCTTGTCTGAATTATTGGTATCTCAGAAACTGAAAGATGACAGTGCCCTTCTCTCTAGATGAATCGAGCAAAGTTATGAATAGACAATCGTCTAGCAAAATGCTTTATTCAACAAAGGGAACTGTTTATGTTCTTAGTTGAAACCAATGATAATCACAAGGAAAATGTGAAGTGATTTGGTATTAGTAAATATGGCAGGATTGGAGATGGGTGGTGTTGTCATGCCAGGTTGCATGAAAGAAGAGAAAATATATACATTTTTTTACCTGTGTTAAAATGGATACAATAACATGTGATAAGTAAACCAAACTATTAATTGGGTGTAGTACAAATAGCTTCCAAATACAATGACTCAGCCTGGACATCATATCCTCGCTGAGGAGCAAGATGGCTCATCTCATAGATGATCTGAAAATCACACTTTGACAACCTGCACATCTTCATCAACTTTGGACAATATTCCCTCTTTGCCTTCAATCCCATAGCAGCGATTTTTAAACCTTAATGGTATTGAGATTTCATTTAGTTTTTTTAAATTTAGTTCAGAGATGCATGGTGGAAACAGGCCCTTTGGCCCACCATGTCTGTGGCGACCAGCGATCCCTGCATATTAACGCACTAGGGACAATCTTTACATTTACCAGACCAATCTACCTACAGACCTGTACGTCTTTGGAATGTGGGAGGAAACTGAACACCTCGTAGAAAACCTACGCAGGTCATGGGGAGAACGTACAAAGTCCGTACGGACAAGCACCTGTAGTCGGGATGGAACCTGGGTCTCTGGCGCCGTAAGGAAGCAACTCCACCGCTGCGTCACTGTGCCGCCCTTGGGTGGGTTTATTTTTGCTTGGGTTTACTTTAATCGTGTCTTTGAACTGGTACTTACATGAAGATGTACCGGGAACACTGTGGAGGGTTATCATTCACATCAGCAATATTGATGGTAAGTGTAGAGGTGGAGGAATGCACTCTGTCGGAATCATAAGCTCTTATTTCCAATATTGAGGTAGTGAGTGTATTGATATCATCATAATCTACCAAGGAAGCTATTTTGATCTCACCAGTGTCTGTTTAAAAGAAAAAAAAACACAATGGGGAAGAAATAATACAATCTCCACTGCAGTGTCAAAGAATGCATTATCTTTTGAAAAGACCCGAGCCTTAATTATGCTATGATGACAGAAGAATCACATGAGCATACAAATCAATTAATGGTCTGTCTCATTATATCGCAGCAAGTGATAATAATAAATTTTTAGGATTTGGCATTTACATTGTGGAAATACAGACCTTGAATGGCGGAGACAGATTAGCCCAGAATTGGCGGGTTATTTGTCCAAAATGCAATAGCTATAATCTGACTAGTAAATAACAATATTTTAATAGAATTTGCATCTGATACTTATTGCCAGGAGCACAGTGGTGTAGCTGATAGAGATACTGCCTCTCGACGCCAGAGATCAGGCTCATTCCTGACCTTGGGTGCAGAGTGTGTGCAGTTTGCACGTCCCCCTGTTTCAGCATGGATTTCCTTTCAGCGTTTTGGTGTCCTCGCACATCCCAAAGACGGCAGGTCTTTAGAGAAGCAGCCCCTTCAGCACACCAAGTCCATGCTGACCATGGCCACCCTTACACTAGTTCTATGCTCCACACCAGGGACAATTTACCGAAGGCAATTAACCGACAAACCTGCACGTCTTTGAAATGTGGAGGAAACCGCAGGAAACCCACGTGGTCACAGGGAGAACGTACAAACTGCATACAGACAGCACACATAGTCGGGATGAAACCCAGGTCTCTGGCACTGTAAAGCAGCAACTCAACCACTTGCCACTGTGCCACGCTAAGGTCAATAGGTTCATTTGCCACTGTAATTTACTCCTTTTTTTTTTTTTTTTTTTTTTTTTTTTTTTTAATCAAAATTTTTTTTTGAAATTTTTAAATTGTATTTACAATACAATAAAACAAAACACCACCATAATGCAAGATCAACAATTATGCTAATCAACTGCTAAAGAACTATATTACAATCCTTGTCAAGGATACATTCAACCTCCCTCGGTGCCCAGCGGTCGTGGAACTCCCTCAGGGTGCCCGTAGACAGGGCGTATTCCCTTTCCATCCGCACCCGGGCACGGACGTATCCCCGGAAAAGGGGCAGGCAGCCGGCTCGGGTAGAGCCCTCCACCATCTGGCGCCGTGACTCGCGGATGGCCAGCTTGGCCAGGCCCAGGAGCAACCCAACCAGCACATCTTCAGCCCTACCCTCTCCCCTACGCACAGGGTGTCCAAAGATGAGGATGGTGGGTGAAAAATGCAGCCAGAAGGCAAGGAGCAGCCCCTTTAGATATTCAAACAGTGGCTGCAGCCTCACGCACTCCATGTACACGTGGTACACAGACTCTGCCAGCCCGCAAAAGTGGCAGGCGGCTGGCGAGTCTGTGAACCGCGAGAGAAACAGGTTGCAGGGAACACCTCGGTGCAATACCCTCCACCCCAGGTCCCCAATGTAGAGGGGGAGAATCCCTGCATAGAGGGACCCCCACCGGGGGCCCCCCTCGCGACCGTAATTTACTCCTTGGTGCATGGTAGAATCTAGATCAAGTTTTTGAAAATATGGAGAAAATTAAAAATAGGATTTATGTAGAATGGGTCAGCCCAGATTTGATGGGCTGAAAGGCCTATTTCTGTGCTGTATGCCTCAATGACTATAATTTTAATAATGTTGTGCCTAGGATCATATATTTGATCATACCATAACAATGTAGTGAAAGAGGAAAAAAATCCAATAGTTGTGATTATCTCTAGCTATCAATAATGTGGGGAAGACAAAGCCCTGAATTTCAGTAAAGATTGGCATCAACTTAAACACAATATCTAAGGTAATAATTCTTGGATTGTTATCTGGGCTACATGCAAATTGGCTTAAACTAATAAGATCACATTAAGTAATGCATGGTTCATGGTTGAATTTGGCGTTTTGAGGCCATGGACCTGTTATGGAGTGACGTGGGGCTAACTACCCAACCGCTGTTCCTAATTGGTATATCTACAAGTACACTGAGCCCAGACAACAGTCACATTAATGAGGGACAATTAACATTAATGTCACACAAGCTGAATGATCTGAATGTTGATGTGTGATCTAGCTTCTCACAACATTGACTTCAAAGTACATAGGCTGTTGTGCAAGATGAGGTGTTCTGAGGCTGCTAAAGCTGTGATCATAATTGAGCCATTTGGACAATCGAGTCTGCTTCACCATTCGATCATGGCTGATCTTATTTTTCCCACTTCACCTATTCATCTGTCTTCTCCCCATAACCTTTGACATCCTGCTAATCAAGAACCTATCAATCTTTGATTTAAAAATACCCAATGTCTTCTCCTACACAGCCGTCTGCGGCAATGAATTCCACAGATTTACCACCCTCCGACTAAAAAAAATCTCTTCATCTCCTTTCTAAATATACATCCTTTTATTCTGAGGCTATGACCCCCTGGTCCTGGATTCTCCCATTCATGGAAATACCCTCTCCTTATTAATGCGTCAACCTGTAAAATGGATAGTTGCAGGTCCGTTGGATACTGATCATCAAAACATTTGTGCTGGTGGCATCTTGATAGAATTTGCTGCTTTTAACTTGCTGAATTATAGACATCTCATTAGCATTTATCAGGTTTCCATCACACAGCATTCAAAAATTCAAAGTGCTGAAGGAACTCAGCAGGTCATCTGTGGAGGGACTTCTTCAGACTCTGAAAAGGGCACCAATCCGAAACATCACCTCTCTATTTCTCTCTACAGATGCTGCCTGACCTGCTGAGTTCCTCCAGCACTTTGCTTTCCACTCTAGATTCCAGTATCTGCAGTCCCGTGCCTCTATTATTCAAAGATCTGTCGGGTAATTTTTATAGTTTAATCCATCATATTCAAAGCCCATTCCATCTGAATACTGTGCGTTTACCTTCTTCAATCAGGAAGCCAGCATGAGTCTTTACAAATTCATAATAAATTACATCATCTTCATCCTTGTCTGTGGCATTAACCTTTATTAAGAATGTTTTCCAGGGCAAATTCTCATCAATAATTAGTGGGTTTGGTGATATTGGCCTTGAAAGACAAAAGATGCAGCTTCATTGTTCTATGCTTGTGCTCGCATGGTTATACCTGCAATCACATTCTCAACATGCAGCACCCTTGCGACAAGCCCTGTAGAACGTAGGGCTCCAGGATGTCACGGATATCAAGGACCAAAATAAAGAAGAATTGTAATAGTTGACACTAGCCTCAGAAATCTATCATTAGCTCTGTTGCTGAGACTTTAAGCCGTTCATAAACAACAAAAAATATTTAAGCAAATTTAAATAGCTTTTTAAATAATTGAATAGCTTGCTAATTTTTTTTTGCAATTCATAAAGCAATGTTGGAATGGTTTAAATATATTGTAATCTACAGACTGTCAATAAGTCTTTTTAAGTTACATAACTCAGAAATGATTTGCTTGAAATAGCTCCTTTCCATTTGCATCAATAGGGAGAGAAAAGCTCGAACCCTTTTGAAATTGAGTGTAATTTGGATGTTGGTGAATGAGCTCAGCCTCCTGCTTCTTCTCTCAACTCCACAATGAGTCCAGTGCCATAGTTTAGGCCACGGCTGATGACCAGTCACTGACCACCATTTCCCAGTTTTGGCCCTAGTTTCTCTCCCAAGGTTACGCCTGTGTCCAGGTATCCCTGGAGAGGGAGCATGCACTGTCCACTGGCTGTTTGGAGGCTCTCTGGGACTGCTGAGTGTTACGAGGAGTGGCGTGCATCCTGAACCAGGACAGCAATATTTAAACTTGACGTTTTAATTTAATGTTTATTTGTAAATAATGAATTGAGAATCGTATGAATATGTAACTAAGCATTTAATAAAAAACTAACTTTGACCCCACTGTGTTGCTGAAGCTGGGCCAGTGGTTTGCAACTTGGCCAGTGAGCTGCCCATTGCTATCTGTCTGGATCTGCCTTTCCATCGCATCTCATAGAACATAGCACAAGAACAGGCTCTTCGGCCCACATCTCTGTGCCGAACATGATGATAAGACCAACTCTTAACTGCCTGCATGTAATTCATTCCCTGCATGTATGTCTGTTCAAACGTTTTCTTAAATGCCACCATCCTATCTACTTCATCCACCACCACCCCTGGCACACTACCCTCTGTGTATATATATTTTTTTAATTAAACCTGCCTGACACACCTCCTTTAAATGTTTCCACCTCACCTAAAAGCTATCTCCTCTAGTATTTGACATTTCCATCCTAGAAGAAAAGTTCTGACTGTCTACCCTATCAATGTCTCTCAATTTTACATACTTCTCTCTGGTCTCCCTGCTAATTCCAGCGAAAACAATCCCAGTTTGCCCAACCTCTCCCTGTAGCTTATATATCCCTTAATCCAGGCTACCCTAATTCTGGTAAACCTCATGTGCACATTTCTAAAGCCGCCATATCCTTCCTGTAATGGGGTGACCAGAACTGCATGCAATACACTGAATGCAGCCAAACCAAAGTCCTATAAAGCTGGATCATGACTTCCTGACCCTTGTACTCAATGCCCCAACCTATGAAAGCTAGCATACCTTATGCCTTCTTTACCATATGGTGTGCTTGCTCTCCATACCAACTGGGACCAAACTTGAACATACAAAAAGTAAGGGGCCAAAACTGCAGATTGACGTCCTGTTTTGGAAGGTAAAATGAAAATGACTTACAGGAATATTGGTGGCTCATCATTGACATTTTCAAGGTTAATTGTAACAGAGCCAGTGCAAGACTTGGGGCTGCTCTTTCCAGCTTCAGCAACCTCAATTTCCATCTGAAATCTCTGTTGTGAAAGGAAATGGAAAGAATATTAGGAGTATTGCATGCAGTTCTGGTCACCCCCTTACAGGAAAGATGCAGAGGGTTTGGAGAGGGTGCAGAGGAGGTTTACCAAAATGCTGCCTGGTTCAGGTACAGGTTTAGTTACAGGGAGAGGTTGGATAGATGTAATTTTTTTTTTCTGGGATGTCTGAGGTTGAGGGGAGACTTGATGGAAGTATATAAAATTATGAGAGGCATAGATAGGGTAGATGGTCAGAAGCTTTATCCTAGGGTGGAAATGTCCAACACTAGAGGGATAGCTATAAAGTGAGTTCTAAACCACTATAAAGGGAAAGTTTAAAGGAGACATGCGAGGCAAGTTTTTTTTTAAACAGTGGAGGCCTGGACAGTATTGCCAAGGATGGTGGTGGAGGCAGATACAGTAGTGGTTTTGAGATAGACATGTAGAAGTGCACGGAATAAAGGGATATGGATCATGTACAAGCAGATGAGATCTGTTTAACTTGGCATTATGTTCGGCACAAACATTGTGGGCCGAAGGGCCCATTCTTGTGCTGTACTGTTCTATGTTCTAACGAATGGCAATACATTTTGAGAATGGGGCCCTTTACCCAAAGCTTGGGTCGGCTTCATTATATATAGCCAGTGGTGCTTGGAGGTCTCGGATGAGCAGAGGGAATTTTGCTTGAGTAACATACCACTGCGTATCGCTCATGGTATCATACATTATGCGCACAGAAGACTTGGAACAAATTTCCCGATTGCAATTCCTGGGCACCAAATATCCAGAGGAGTTCAGGGATTCCGTTTTTCAAATAGTTCAAAAGAATATAGCACACAAATGTTGCACTGTGATTCTAGATCAATAACTCAACAAGTCTTGTTGAACCAAGATTCAACCAACTTTATCAGCAAGTAAATTGTGATAACACACAGGATATTGGCAAGCCAGAAAATAGTTAAAGTTCAGTCATTTACCTTGATGCCAGCTTCATAATCTAAAGGTGAGATGGAAGTTCTTGAAATCAGTCCACTGCTTGAATCCAGGATGAAGTACTGTGTAACTCCTGCAGTTGCATCCGTTATAGTGTACTGGGATGTGAAGTTGAGTGATATCATTAGTTTACAAAAGCAATCTGGATTGACGGTTTGTTTCAGTATTCTAGGGTTGGGCATGCAACCATTGCAGCTATCTGAGTGGAATTGGGATCTTAGTGCTGTGCATAATAGTCTGGGATAATGTGCACTGCACTATTGGAGGATTTTGTATGAGAAGGCTGGAGCTATTGATCAGTGCTTTGAGGTGTCTGCTGCATGAAGCTCATGAGCTGGAGAAAACCATTTGAATTGTTGGTTTCTTTTCATACCAAGACTTGGACCTTGAAACACACTTTTCCTCAGTTGTTCTGACACAAATTTATTGTCAATATCTACCCTTACAGAAGCAATTCTCAAGGCAGGAAGTGGTTCACATACTCTTTCATAGAAGAAATTGGAATTTTTTTATTCTGTTTCTATAAAGCTAACAAAATTTGCAACATCGGCTCGGGAGAATTTAGGAATATGTCTTGTTTGTTTAATAGTAACATTCATTATTTCTTGTAATAATGATTTTTGAAACGTTTTATAGTACTACACAGTGCAAGGCATGAGAGCAGCAGATATAACATTTCACACCTCCTCTGACAACCTTTGTCTCCTATTCTCCTCCAGCCTTTGGCAGATGAGTGGATCAAATGACAATCAAATCCCAGTCACCTGTATCCAGTCACCAGGCCTTATCCTGCCCCCACATCTCTTTTCTAGCTTTCTCTCCCCTACTCCAATCAGTCTGAAGACCAGTTCTGACCCAAAATATTGTCCATTCCCTCCACAGATGCTGCCTGACCACTTGAGTTCCTCCAGCCCTTTGTGTTTTCTTCTTCTTCTTCTTCTTCTTCTTCTTCTTCTTCTTCTATGTAGTTTTTTTTGGCGGTTGGCAAACAACTTTTTAGTGCATTACCACCACCAACTGGTATGGAGTGTGGATCAAATAACATTATAACTTATATACTAATAACCTATATTTTTCCAAACAAATTGGTTACCCTGAGAAAAAGCATTAGGATTTGATAGCACTTATATGAATTCTTTTGTAAAATATCTATTAAATCAAATTTTACTTTTTCTTTTCTGAATCGTTCACTCATTTGTCTTCTTTCTTCCTCATGCCTCTCACAATGTATAATGACATGCTCTATTGTCTCTTCTTGCCCACAGTATTCACATCTGCCTGTATTATGCTTGCCTATTATAAAAAGTGTACTGTTCAGACCAGTGTGTCCAAATCTGATTCTTGAAATTGCTGTCTCCTCTTTTCTGTTTTTTCCTGCACATTTCATTTATCCCACTTTCCTCTGGACTCTGTAGAACCACCGTCCTTTCCGCTCTTCCTCCCATTGCTTTTGCCATCTTTTCATCAGTCTTTGCTTAATAATGTCTTTGATTTCAGTTTTACCTATGTTAATACTTAAATCAATCTTACTTCTTTTTGTTACCTCTTTTGCTACCTTATCTGCCATTTCGTTTCCTCTAATGCCAATGTGTGCTGGTACCCATAAAAAAATGACTAAGCCCCATAATTTGAATTCTGAATAGCGTTTGTTGTATTTCAATCAAAATGTCTGGTCTACTGTCTGAATGGCTGTGCTGTAAACTCCCCTTTGTGTTTTGCAGCAACCATAACATGTTAAAGCTTCACCTATTAATTTAATTGGGCCATTAATATATTGACAACCCCCCCCCCCAAAAAAAACCTTGGGATATTAATAGATAGACACAAAAGGCTGGAGTAACTCAGCGGGACAGGCAGCATCAGAGAAGGAATGGGTGATGTTTTGTGTCGAGACCCTTTTTCAGACTGGTTAGGGATAAGGGAAACAAGAGATGCAGACGATGATGTGGAGAGATAAAGAACAATGAATGAAAGATATGCAAAAAAGTAATGATGATCAAGGAAACAGGCCATTGTTAGATGTTTGTAGGGTGAAAATTAGAAGCTGGTGTGACTTGGGTGGGGGAGGGATAGAGAGAGAGAGAGAGAGAGAGAGGGAATGCCGGGGCTACCTGAAGTGAGATAAATCAATAATATATTGATGTATGAAAGGAACAACGATAAGCAAAGTTAGCTTTAATACAAAGGCACCAGAATCCTTTTCCTCGTGGTAAAATCTCACTGCTGGATAAAATAGGGTTGCCTCTTGCACCTGTGGAGTGTTGCAGCATGGTTTAAATTGGAGTCTCTGCAATGAATATGCCAACATAGTTGGAAATTAATGAGTGGTATTTATATATATTAGTTGTCAGAATGAAGATAACCAAGGTATATGGTTTATTAAATTTGTTTAAAATGCCATTGAAATTTTGTTCAGATTTTTTTAAACTAACTTGTACTTGCGTTGAATCTTCAGCGCTGGACAACACCAGGACATGATCCGATGAAGATTGGCACCAGAACAAAAGAAAAGGCATTGGGACAGGTTAATGTTTGTTCAAGGAAATGCATTTAGAGAGGCTTGAAAGAAGATGATGTATAGGTTTAGAAAGACTAAAGGTAGAAAACCTAATGATAAATGCAGGGCAATATGGAAAGATTTATTTCTGAATTAATTATAAAAGGACAATGTGAAAGGTACAAATTCCCATTCCTTTACAACAACATTACTTGTGTTATTTTCACTCGCAGGATGTAATTTATGATTTACTTACTTTAACAGAATCATTGATATCCGGATCAGCAGCAAGTAACTGATATACTGATGCTGACGTTGGAAAATTCTCAGGAATAGCAAGTGAAACACCTGGTGAGAAGAAAAACCTTCTGAGTAATTTGAACATTTAAAGCCGTAACAGTGCTTTAATTAATGTGCTGCCCTGTTCATGGTGATGAAGTTGCCTCTACTCTAAGAGGAGTAACCTGTCATGTTGGTTTTCCATTTAAAGTTATGAATACATCTAATATTTTCATGGCATCTGCATATTCAGTATTGTGCCCATACAGCAATTTCCCCCCCCCAATAATAATTGGCTATTCACTTGTATTTTTAATATGTGCTGGAATTCTTAATAGTGCACTCTAAATGCAAGGCAGCAAATCTCCTTTGGTTTTGCTAATAATGTTATTGAAAAAAATTTCTTCATTGTACCCCTCCCAATTTTAAGTGGCAGCATCAGCCAATGAAGCTGGACGCACCATTGCATAACAAAATCAATTAAATGGGTGCCTCAATTATCTACTTCAGACTTACAGAAGTGCAGCTTCATGCAGCATTTGCCAGGTAACATCACAAAGTAATGTAGCGTTCACAGCATATCTCAGCAGTGTGGTTACCAAGAAGATATTCAGGGGAGCTACCTACTTTAGTTTAGAGAATCAAGACTTTCGGACACCGAGTCCACGCCAACCAACAATCCCCGCACACTAACACTGGTCCTACACACATTTGGGACAGTTTACGTTTATACCAAGCCAATTAACCTACAAATATGTACGTCTTTGGGTTGTGAGTGGAAACTAAAGATCTCGGAGAAAACCCATGCAGGTCACGGGGAGAACCTACAAACTCCGTACAGGCAAGCACCCGTTGTCAGGATTGTACCCGGGTTTCTGGCGCTGTAAGGTAGTAGCTCTACTTCTATGCCACCCAGCTGTCACTATTTGCCTGGCTGTAAAGTTAGCAATATGTGTGGCTTTTCAGTAAAATCATTGCAAGAAATTAAATGCTTCTTGCATTTGTAAACTTGTATACATGAATATTGATTTTAAGCACAAAACATAACTAAATAATCAGACTGGCTGACATGCATTGGAGGGTCAGGTTTTTCTCTTAGACCAATTCGTGAAACAAATCATCTTGTTGAACCATTGAAATCAATAGCATTGTACAGAAATATAAAGGGGAGACAAATGAGAATGCAGATGCTGATATCTGGAGAACAAAGCACACTTCTGAAGATACTCAGCAGGTCAAATAGCATCTTTGTGGACAAAGGGATGGTGGATGTTTTGTGTCCAGCCCCTGCATCAGTGTCCTTGCCTCCATAGACATGAGATAAATACCTGCTCCCATAGTGAATGCAGGGTCACATTCTGGTGCTTCATCGACATTGACCACGGAGACTGTCAGTGTGTACGTGGACGAGTGCGTCCGATTGTTATCATATGCTCTGATGGACAAGAAGTGGACTTGTGCAGCATCGGGGCTGTCGTAGTCCAGCCGGATCTGGAGAATAATATCGCCAGAGTCTGAGGAAAGACAAAATAACACCATTAACCATGTCACCCTTCAGATGAAGGCAATATGAAATCTTAATGTCTGTGGCGATGTTGCAGCATGGCAATTAGTCATGAAATTCTACTGTATCTTATGGTGTTCCCAAATCTACTGTGACCATGGCACTAAACTATACTGAATTAGGAACTATAAGTTTTGTTACAGCAATCCAAACAGAAATTTTTGCAAAATTAATTCAGTCTATTTTGTTAATATCTCCTGGCATTACTTCCATTGATGAGTGATTAAATACGATTTTTGGTTGACAATATTATCTCCTCTGTGTTATCACGCACTGTGTTATTACTGTTATGCATTTTCCTCCAACCTGGATATTCCTTCTATTTCCTCCTGGGGAGAGTGGCATTTAAATAACAGACACAACAGCTTTCATCCTGTCTTGGTGTCATGATGTTGGAATACACATACACCGAAGATAAACACAAAATGCTATAGTATCTCAGTGGGACAGGTAGCATCGCTGGAGATCCGATACGTCGCCCATTCCTTCTCTCCAGAGATGTTGCCTGTCCCGCTGAGTTACTCCAGCATTTTGTGTCTATCTATGGTACCACTTCTTCACAGATACAACCAACAAATGGACAAACTGGATTTAAACATGTTCAGATTAATTTTACCTGCATCCGCCTTCCGTAAAACATCATTTCTTGAAGGTTGCTCTCAGTTAACAGAGTTTGTTAAGATATTTGTTAACAGATTTTTTTAGATCATTGTTAAAAAGCAATGGTTTATTTATGCAGGGTCAGTATGATCATAAGACCATAAGAAATAGGAGCAGAATTGGGCCATTCGGCCCATCGAGTCTGCTCTGCCATTCGATCATGGCTGATCTATCTTCCCCCTCAACCCTGTCTTCTCCCTGTAGCTTTTGACACTATTACTAATCAAGAACCTGTCCATCTACATTTTAATAAAACCCAATGACTTGGCCTCTACTGCCATCTGTGGCAATGAATTCCACAGATTCAGCACCCTGTAAAGAAATTCCTCCTCATCTTCATTCTAAAGGTATGTCCTTTTATTCTGAGGCTGTGCCCTCTGATCCTAGACTCTCCCATGAGTGGAAGCACCAGTATTGTTCCTCTCCATTGATCAGCTCTTTGTAGCAGCCTAAGAATGTCCTTACTATACAATGCCTGCTTAATGCTGGAAGCTCACCAGCTACAATTGAATGAGGCTGGGTACCTATAGCAGTGGCAACACACTGGAGTGAGTTTATTGACAACATAGGTGGCCTCTTACATTCATACATGGTCCAATGTGGTTGGAATCTAATCTAATTGCCTTTGTAGTAACAATATTCAGTTGGCATATTTATGTTCTATTTGTTGGTGCAAGTTGCAAGTTCAGACAGACTCACCGTTGCCCAAAATGAAAAGAGGTTGGTTATCAATAAACTCAAAATAAAGATTGTCATTCTCATCCAAGTCAGAAGCTTCCACCTTCCCCAGCAGAGTTCCAATGAGCACTTCCTCTTGTGCATTTATTGTATCCGAGGAGATGGGTCTGCAAAAGGAGATAGCTTCAACCACCACAGTAGTAAACAGTAAAATAAATCAAAACTTACACACAAAGCAAAAAAACTCTCATCAAATGCATTGATAATATTCTAACTTCTGCACATTGGATATTTGGGAGTTGGACTGCTCTGGGCGACTCTCTAACACCGTAAATTAACTCTCCACTGCTGCTATTGTTTTATGCCATTGTGGCTCGATGTTATCTGATGCATCCTTGGGCAAAAGCTAAGAGATAAACTCTGGGCTGGCTGCTTTTTCAATTTAACACCACCTGCAATCTAACGGCGGGATTATTCAGCAAGCCAACCAATTCAGCATTCAATTTTTCAACGTAGTGACGAACCAAGCAGAGAAACTCTGTCATTTATGGCAACAGCCACTCTTATGCCAACCATATAAAGCAGATCCTGGCTCTATGTAGAGAGTCAGGTTTCTAGGAATTCCAATCCACCAAAGCAAGTGCACTGGGGCAAATGCACAGGCATCAAGAACGTTAGTGCACCTACCAGTGCAATTCTCAGCAGCCGCTGAAAGGGGGTTGCACTGTTCTGCAATAGAAAACATGTTGCCTGGGACGTACCAGATCCTGAAACATTATGTGGGCGGGAGGGGAACAGGGATGGAGCTGAGAGCTAATCTAAGATTCAGCAATGAGACGACACTCGGGACACTGTAAGTGGCCAAGGACAGGTACGTGGCCAAAGTTTCCTATTCTTGTTCCAGAGATCCCTCTGATCTCTGCAACTTAATAGAAATGTTCTGGCAGATGCAGCCATTCGGCCTATCTGTTTACCCTGGCTCATGGTGATGTAGTGCCAGCAATCTCATTTTCCTGTTTTTACCCAGTTACCCTTTGAAGGCACTGGTTGAATCTGCTTCCACCACCCCTACATGCAGTGAATTTTGTATCTTAACTAATCTCTGCATTTCAAAATTTTACCTTACATTTACTTGTTGTTTTTTGTTGCACTAATTAAATTTGTGCCGCTGCCATGAGCCATCCATGAATTGTAACTGCCTCCCCCTATTTGCCTTCTCTAAACCAGCCACAATCTTAGTATTGCAAGATGCTGGTTAATACACAAAAGAACGCAACTTAGCAGGTCAAGCAACATCCCCGGAGAACATGGATAGGTGACGTTCCAAATCGAGACCCTTCTTTAGACTACAATCTTGTCCAACTCCATTGTTTATTTAATAACTGCACTTGATTTTTGAATCAGGCATACCCTTGGTTAAAATCACATCAATGCCTGCAGATTTATAGACAACATTATTCTCAGTGCAACTGTTCTTTGTTATGGTGTGGGGTGGGCTTTATATTACAACCCGAAGGCTAAGCTTGCTTTACTTACGTAAATATAGGCACTTCATCATTCAAGTCATTAACAACGATGGTCAAAGTTCCCTTGCAAGAGTGTTGTGGAGCCGGGATTCCATCATCTTTCACTTCAATCTTCAGTGTGAAAAACTGTGTCAAAAAATAATGAATGAATTACAACAGGTATGATTTATTGATCTTAGTTCAGCACATCTAGCCCCACAATAGTTTACATTTCCCTGAAATCAGGACTGACTTTTGTGAATCACCAGCACCAATGTTGGGGAATGGGTAATTCCTGCAACTTGCCTCTAACTTTAACTGGCAGATGTCCCTATTCATGGCGATGTACCAATTAGGATAAAGAGCTGCAGAGAATCACAGTGCCGTCCTGCTGGAAGGGCTGTGCTGATAGCAGAAGATTTAGACAATCAGTTTTTGAGCCCTGTCTTCAATAGACCTTCTGTGAACAGACATTCCACAAATTCCATCAGAGAATTGAAATGTCACTAGCCTTAAAGCAGTGTTGCTTGTGTTCACAGCAAAACATTTCTCACAGGAACTTGCCCTCTTGTCCTTGTATAATGGCAAGTGACAGAAATTCCCCGCAGTCTCCCAGCGAACCATAATATAAAGAGGTTAACCCTATTCCCAGTCTTGTCATTTCCATGAAATAATTGTTGTATTTCACACCTCTGCATGAAAATGATTTTCCATTATTGTTACAATAGTGATCATAAGGTCATAAATGATAGGAGCAGAATTAGGGCATTCGGCCCATCAAGTCTACTCCGCTATTCAATCATGGCTGATCTTTCTCTCCCTCCTTACCCCATTCTCCTGCCGTTTCCCCATAACCCTTGACATCTGCAGTGATGATGGGATCCAAGCTTAAAAGTTGCTGTGCATAATACTGCCTGAGATTCTGGCTTTACAGGTCTCTGTAAATTGTCCCTTAGTCCGTAGGGGATGGATGAGAGTGGAGGAAAACATAGAACTAGAAGCCTGGATGTTCGATGGTTGCGTGGACTCGGTGTGCCAAAGGGCCAGTTTCCATGCTGTATCTCTACAACTAGAATTGGAACATGCATATATGCAGGAATATACACTCCTGGACAAGGTTCCTCCTTCAGTAACACCTACATTATTACCAATTACTGACAGAACAATTCCCTCTGATCCAATACCCTATCCCCTCCTCGGTTCTTGAACTACGAGCACCTTTTCTTCTCCTGGGCTGAGAGCGATCTCCATTTATTAGTCACCCTCCTGCACTTCCTCGTCCAGTCCAAGCTACTGGAACACCGGTGGGCTGCGGCCAACTATAAATAAACCTCCAGTGCAACCCAGCAACCAAAAGTCGCACTAAATATACAAATTGTATTATATTAATTACTACATAAGAAGACTGTGACTGCAGACTTTTCAGGGTAAAATGCTAGGAAGTGGAGAATTTCAATTTTAGTTCATTCCAATGTGAAAATATTACAGCACCATATGGAACATTTCGAGGAAAATGCTTAGCAATTTATTTTAGTAAATGACAAAAAACCTTTGCATACACAAATAAAAAGATCTAGTATTGCCTTGTAAATGTTTTCTGGACTTACATGATATGTGTGGTCATAGTCTATTATTGCTGTTGAGTTTCTGTACACAATTCCAGTGTCAGGGTCGATGTTGAACAAGTTGCCTCCGGTAACTGGACTGGATTCCTGGGACACAATGCTAAACTAATACAAATATGGAGACGCGTTAATTGACAGGTTTAAATAATGATAGAGTAAGTTTATTTGTGATGGAATTTTTGCTTGTAAAATTGAAATTGTAATGATAATGTGAGATGCCGGAACTTACAAATCGATGCAACCTGATTAGCTGAATGGAGTTCAGTGGAAACTATGTGTCATGTGTAAGGAAGAACTGCAGATGCTGGTATAAATCGAAGGTAGACACAAAATGCTGGAGTAACTCAGCGGGTGAGGCAGCATCTCTGGAGAGAAGGAATGGGCGATGTTTTGGGTCGAGACCCTTCTTCAGACTCAGTGGCGGACTGGCCAGGGTGTCAGCTTGTCCGATGGCAAGTGGGCCCCTGATGAAGTGATAGCAAGTGATGGCAAGTGGGCCCCTGTGAAATGATAGCACTGTAGTTGTGGGTGGGCCCCCTTTGTCTCCTGGCAACCAATATTTTTAGACCCAGTCCGCCACTGTTCAGACTGATGTGTCATGTACTGTGTATCTCAGAATTTGCAAATCTGAGTATTTTCTTGATGGTAAAAGATTAGCGGAGTAGTGAACACATTTTCTTGTTGAAATATACAATCATTTTCAGCTTGTGCACAGGTATGAAGTCAAATGGACTTACACCACTTACACCAACGTGGCTGGAATACAAATGGGTGGATGTTATACTTGGTCAAACATGATGTGGATTGCAGAGCTTAGTGAGTGTAGTACATTTCGAAAAGGGACATGTTAAACATCAAGAGATCATGTGCAAATTTACAACAATGTTCTCGAAGCTTAATGGGTTAAATTAGAAAGATCATGCTACATAAATGAGTTTTAGGAGGTGATCTGTTCCTGGGCTTTAAAATGGAATAGGAAATGAATATCGACTGCAGGGCTAATTCAGAATCAGGACACAAACCTGAAGGTTCCAATCACGCTAAAACAAAGGTTTTAATGTAGGAATGTATTTAAAACGTTTTGGAAGACAAGGAGCACCATATTATTGGCACCTGCCTAAAATTGTCTGATATCTATGTGTGGTATCGCTATTGTTCTGATAGTTCAGATATCGGGTAGAACTTACTGTCAGTGAATCTCCTGCATCTGGGTCTTCAGCAGTAACCTGGTAGACTGATTTCAGATTTGGGTAATTCTCATCAATGTTCACAGTGGCTGCAATATATAAAAGCATTATTATTGCTCCCAGCAATGACTGATCACTTGGATGCATTTATTTTATATTGTGTGTTTGCGTTTGTATTTTGCTGGAGAACGGATGGATGGCTGGATGCCACCACACCCTTCCTCTCACCATCTCCTCCCATTGCCTCAAGCCTTCCCTTACTCAATCTCCTGCACATCGCCGATCATAGCGACCCCTCATATCTTTTGCTTCCGTTGGTCTTCCTTGAGCACATTATCCCCTTCCCGAGGTCACCTTTTATAAGACGTCAGTAAGGCCACATTTAGAGTATTGTGTACAGTCCTGGCCCTGCTATAGGAAAGATAGAATCAAACTGGAAAGGGTGCAAACAAGATTTGAGATGTTACCATGTCTGGAGGGTTTGAGTTATAGCGAGGAGCTGGATAGGCTGGGTCTCTTTCCCCTGGAGCTTAAAAGGCAGAACTTATAGGCATATAAAATCATAAGGATCATGGATGAGTTGAATAGCCATAGTTTTATTTTCCCCCAGGGAAGTGGGGTCTAAAATTAGAAAGGCATGGGTTTAGGGTGAGAGGGAAAAAAGTTAAAAGGGGACATGAGGGCCAAGGTTTAAAAGGGACCTGCGGTGCAACTTGTTCATACAGAGATAAGTTGTCTGTATTAGTCTGTGACACAGACAGTCTGTATTTTTCAAACAGTTATATGTATATAGAATGAGCTGCCAGAGAAAGTGATGAAGGCAGGTAGTTATAAAATTTAAAAAGCACTTTGAGAGGTACATCAATGGGAAAGATTTGGAGGGCTATAGGCCAATGACATAGTAGGACTTGCTCAGTTTGTTCATTAAGTTAAATGTTTCAGCTGATTGTTGTTAGCAAGCACACATGAGTGAGATGCAGATTGCACAGTAAACATTCCATATCCCATCCACTCAATTTGGCACATGTGGTGAAATCTTCACCACTGCATGTGTCTGGGGTTTCCATCCAATGTTTTTGTGGCAGTTCCACATTGCAGCCATTAGTGACTTCACCAGCAGTTGCGTTAAAACCTATCAAATGTCATGAATAGGGATTGGAAGAGCTGTGCCTGGCACAGTCACAGCAGAGTTTGCAATATTAATAAAACGATGATTCCTCTGTGCACTGAATGTAATGGGAACCTTAATAAAGACTTAACAAAGACATCCTTTCACACAAAGGGTGGTGGGTGTATGGAAGCTGCTGCCAGATGAGGTTGTTGCTGCAAGGACTATCCCAATGTTTAAGAAACAGTTAGACAGGTACATGGAAAAAACTGGTTTGGAGGGATATGGGCCAAACGTCGGCAGGTGGGACTAGTGTAGCTGGGACATGTAGGCCGGAGTGGGCAAGTTGGGCCGAAGGGCCTGTTTCCACGCTGTTTCACTCTATGACTCTATGAAAGACCGATCCTAAAACTTGCCTGTTCCTTGTGTCAGCTGTGGTGAGGTGCACACTGGTGGTTCATTGACAGGCTGAAGCACAATGGTCAGGGTCACTGTGACAGTGTTGAGCCCTTTGTCTGTGACAAACACTTGCAGTGAATGGTATTTGATTGTTGTGTTGTTATCGTAGTCCAGTACTGTCGTTGTAGTCAATATCCCTGTATCTGTAAAGATACAAACTATTGTGATCAATTCATTCTCAAAGCGCATGAACATCCTACTCGAACAAAATGGAAATGCATTGAATCACAAATCATCAATGTGACTTGTCACAGTATTGGGGATTTGCACATTGTTAACAAAGGCTTCTCTTTGTAGTAAACAGCACACCAAGGGATTACAGATTAGCAAGAGATTTCAACCAATTTATACATTTTAAAAGAGAAAACTTATTTTTATGCATGACATGGGCTTTGATATTTTTTAATGCGGCTTGCATTGTATTTGATGCAAGCGTTAGACAGGATTTAGAGAGAGTGCCAGGGAATGTGATCTATTTATCTCTGAGACACGATCTTCCTTCTTTCTGACATCTGCTGCTGTGACATCGTTAACCAGTCAGGCCCTGAACCTTGGATTGTTTTCACTGGAACATAAGAAGCTAAGGGACAACCTGACCGATGTACACAATTATGAGCAGCCTTGATGCAGTTGATGGTCAAAGTATTTTTCCCAGGATGGAAAAATCAAATAACTAGAGGAAATAGGATTAAGGTGGGAGGGAATCATTTTAAATGTGATTTAAAAGACAAATGTTTTATACAGAGGGCGGGAGATGCCTGAAACACAGTGCCAGGAGGAGTGGTAGATATGAAAGTGATAATTAAGAAGCATATAGATAGACACATGAACAGGCAAGGAATAGAGGGATATGGACCTCTTGCAGGCAGCTGGGATTAGTTTAGATTGACATCATGGGAGCAACAGACATTGTGGGCCAAAGGGCCTGTTCCTGTACTGTTCTATGTTCTACATCATTCTCTCAGAGTGCAAACCAGGAAGGAAAAGCAGAAATTAAGTATCTCCATCTTTGGAATATTCTTGTGCAAACCAGGAAGGAAAAGCAGAAATTAAGTATCTCTATCTTTGGAATATTCTTGTGAGGGGGGGGGAGGGGGAGACTGTTTACTAGTTGGGAGAATGGGATTAAGGGATAGATAGATCAGCCATGATTGAATGGCGGAATAGACTTGATTGGCCAAATGGCCTAATTCTGCTCCTAGAACTTATGAACACAAGGCAATTGTAATGGCCTTTGGGGATCCGACTAACAATGTGCATCGTGGGTAGAGCAGGGATGTGAAGGGATATATGGAATATGTCACAACCACAGTTTGCTTGTTACATTTTTAATAAATGTGTATGTTGAGTGATATCCTTACTTGGATCAATGGAAAAGTCTTGGGAAGCTGTAGCAAAATTATAAGATGCAACATCATCCGCATCCCTATCGGTGGAATTCATCCGCACCACCTCTGTTCCAATGGGTTGGTCTTCTGTGAAATTTATTGGATTTTCAGGGCTGAAACTTAACATAAAGAGTGAGGTTTTATAAACCTGTCACAAGGAGTGACCAATATGCGTGGTTCTCCACTACTCCCACATTATAATTTCCATGAACTCATTTATTTCTGCATAACAAGAATGATTCTTCGTAACTCCACAATATCCCAAACACTTTGCAAAGGGCACATCACCTGTTGTAACATGTTTTATATGTAACTAGTTATATATAGTGCAAGAAGGAACTGCAGATGCTGATTTACACCGAAGATACACACAAAATGCTGTCTGAAGACTGAAGGGTCTCGACCACAAACGTCACCCATTCCTTCCCTCTTGAGATGCTGCCTGTCCCGCTGAGTTACTCCAGCATTTTGTGTTTGTATCAGTTGTATATCGACCCTCTTTATTCACGGCGGCCCCCCACTCCAGGTCTCCTCCTTACCTCACGACAGGGATTTCATCATTCAGATCAAGGATGTTAATAATGAGAGTTCCTTCACAGGACATCTGTGGAGCTGGGTTTCCTTTATCTTTCACTGTAACACCCAATGAGAACACCTGCAGTGAACAATATTATCAGTAACACGAAATGTGGAAGAAGGAACTGCAGATGCTGGTTTAAATCGAAGATAGACATGAAAAGCTGAAGTAACTCAGTGGGACAGGCATCATTTCTGAAGAGAAGGAATGGGTGACATTTCGGATCAAGACCCTTCTCCGGTCTGAAGAAGGGTCTCGACCCGAAACTTCACCTATTCCTTCTCTCCAGATATGCTGCCTGTCCTGCTGATATTACTCCAGCATATTGTAAATATTATTGCCTCTCTAAACAAAATGTAACTTCTCATCCTCTTATCCAATCCTGTTTCCATGAACATGCTGTTTTATGCATGTGTTTTATATATTGAATTATAATGCTGATATTTTATTTTTTACCCTTGATTCTGTGAAAATGGGAAGAATTGAATTAATCAAGATGAGAAAGATTCACTGAAGTTCTAGTTGCAGTGGATATGAGATTAGATTCCATCTTCTGAATTGGCATTGGAATAGGTTTATTATTGTCATTTGTACCGAGATACAACGAAAAGCTTTTGTTTTCATGTTATCCAATCCAATCCATTGCTTAGTTTTCTTTAGCTTAGAGATACAGCACAGATACAGGCCCTTCGGCCCACCGAGCCCGCACCGACCAGCAATCCCCCCACTTTAACACTATCCTACACACACCAGGGACAATTTACATTTATATCAGGAGAAGTAACCAACTTTATGGGAGGAAACCAAAGATCTCAGAGAAAACCCACGCGGTCATAGGGAGAATGTACAAACTCCCTACAGACAGCACCCGTAGTCGGGATCGAACCCAGGTCCCCGGCGCTGCAAGCGCTGCAAGGCAGCAACTCTACCACTGCGCCACCGTGCCGCCCTGTATTGGCTCATGCTTTTCATGAGCACCATCAACCATAAACAAGTACAACAAGTAATGTAGAGAACAAAATACCAGAATGCATATTCTATTGTGTCTCAAAGCTTCATAGTTAAACCATATTCTAAGTTTAACCCATACTTTGGGAAACCTTCCAGCTAAAGGACAGCTTCATGGAGGAAGTATATCCCTAACCCAGCTGAGGAGCAGCAATAAGCCCGCTCTCAGAGAAAATCCAAACCCTAAGCAGAAGTATGGATTGCCATCAAAAGGAGGAAAAATAAAAGCACATTGTGAAGTTAAAATGGCACGGGTTGTCAAACCCCCTGCAAGTCTCTACGACTCCTGCTCTTCCCTCTGAGTCCCCAGTAATTATTGGAGCCTGCATGTCCATCCTCTCTGATTAATTGCAGGTCCCACTCTCAAGTGCCAGGATTCCCGCTGGAGGGCACTGTGGCTAAATGGATCTCAAGTAACCAAAGAAAGACATAGTGTTTAAGAAGGAACTGCAGATTCTGGAAAATCAAAGGTAGACAAAATTGCTGGAGAAACACAGAGGGTGAGGCAGCATCTATGGAGCGAAGGAAACAGGCAACGTTTCGGGCAGAAACCCTTCTTCAGACTGATGTGAGGGTGGGGGGGAGGGGGGGGGGAAGGGAAGAGGAAAGGAAGAGATGGAGCCAGAGGGCTGAGAGAGCTGAGAAGGGGAGGAGATAGTAAGGCTATCTGAAATTAGAGAAGTCAATGTTCACACCGCTGGGGTGCAAACTGCCCAAGCGAAATATGAGGTCCTGCTCATCCAATTTACGGTGGTCCTCACTCTGGCCATGGAGGAGGCCCAGGACAGAAAGGTCGGATTCGGAATGGGAGGAGGAGATGAAGTTCTGAGCCACTGGGAGATCAGGTTGGTTATTGCGAACCGAGCGGAGGCGTTCGGCGAAGCGACCGCCAAGCCTACGCTTGGTCTCACCGATGTAGAGCAGCTGACATCTAGAGCAGCGGATGCAATAGATGAGGTTGGAGGAGGTGCAGGTGAACCTCTACCACACCTGGAAGGACTGCTTGGGTCCTTGAATGGAGTCAAGGGGGGAGGTAAAGCGACAAGTGTAGCATTTCTTGCGGTTGTAAGGGAAAGTGCCAGGAGAGGGGGTGGTACAGGTAGGAAGGGACAAATTGACCAGGGAGTTACAGAGAGAGTGATCTCTGCAGAAAGCAGACAGGGGAGGAGATGGGAAGATGTAGCAAGTGCAAAGAAAGACACAGTGCTGGATTAACTCAGTGGGTCAGACAGCGTGTCTGAAGAGCATGCAGAGGTGACATTTCGGGTGAGGACCTTTCTTCGGACTGATCGTGGGAGGAGAAAGAAAGCTGGAAGAGGGGAGGGGCAGGACAAAGCCTAGCAGATAATAGGTTGACACAGGTGAGGAGGTGTTTTTGAAAGGGCGATGGTTGGAAAAAGGTTAGAGATTAAGTCATAAAGTGTGAAACAAAAGGATTAAAGAGTTGTAAATTGTGAAACTAGAGGAAGGAATGGAGGGGGAGGGGGAGGAAGAACCAGGTCAGAGTCCAGGTGGGGACAAGGGAGGGGGGGGGGGGATGGGGAGAAGGTGGAGTATATGGGAAAGAAGGGAGAGGTTGGATTTACATCAAATTGGAGAATTCAATGTTCATATTGTTGGGTTGTAACCCTGAGCAGAATATAAGGTGTTGTTTCTCCAGTTTCAATTTCACTCTGGCAATGGAGGAGACCCAGGACAGAGTGGTAAATATAGGAATGGGGTTAAATTGGTTAGTAACCGGGGAATCCAAATGGCCTTAACTGACCAATGACAAGTTTTCTGCCAGTCCCGCTCAGTTACTCCAGTACCTTATAAACCAAGATCTGTGGTTCCATGTTTCTACTTCACAAGTAACCAAAGGTTGCCTCCTCAAAAAACTACCAGAACCTGTATGGCCAGTGGTCAAAGGGGTAAAACAAGCCATTTTCCTCACTCTTGTTTTAACTGTGATATGTTCATTTACAGCCAATCCGTCAAGTCTTTGCTGAAAGATCAGTCCAGTGTTGATTCAGGCCTTGCTATAATGTGCAACTCCTGGTGTTAAATATAAGTGCAGCAGTGCTATGAATAATTAAAGTGCTTTTATTTAGTTCAAGTGCTTTTTCTATACATCCATTCTTGATTTCCATCTCCAATTTATCCTAATAACATAAATTTGAAAGAAACTTACATGATATCCGGAATCATAATCTATTAACGTTGATATATTTCTGTAAATAATTCCAGTTGCTGGATTGATACTGAAGGCATTTCCTCCTGTAAGAGGGCCAGATACCTGGGATACAATCTCGAACTGAAAATAAAGGTAAAACGTTCAGCCATCATTTCAGCCTCCACTTCCTTCTGTTCCGCTCAAGTAATTAATGCTTCCAAACGGCAAATGTTACTGAAATAAAAACCTTACTGTCAAGGAGTCCTCAAAATCTGGATCAGTTGCAGCAACTTTGTAGATGGTTGTCAGAACATCGTGGGTCTCATTAATATCCACAGAAGCTGCAAATTATGAACAAATAAAAGGAGCAAGTGCTTAGTTTTTAAAGCATTCTACATTGAAGATTGAATGAATTTTAAATGCCTTACAAATAGGCAGTGGTGCAACGGTTAGAGTTCCCAGCAAGAACCATTTTAATCATTTCATGAAGGCAGGAAGAGGGGCAGGCAGTGCAGTTGTGGACATTCAGCTGGCCAGCCTGGGCGATCAGTGCCCCAGGCATTGGTTCATACATCCATCACATCAGCCTTCACTACCTTCTCGCAACAGAGAAATGTTCTAATTCCCTGACGTGATTCGAACACTGGGCTTTGTACCTCTGGACAGGAAATAAAATGAGCCCCAGGTGGTTCCACATCTGGGAGACCATTTCTGACTAACCTTACAGTATGTGACTCTTTCTTTCACCCCTGTGTCCAACATACAGGTGAGGGGTGAAACATAACGACCACTATCCATTGTTTATACTCCATGAGTATTCTTAGAATTTAAGCTCGAATGTATGCTCTACCTTATAAATTATCAGTTTAATTTAAGAACAAACTTAATTTACAAACAAATTTAAGAACAGTGTCTCAGGTGAACAGATCTGTAGGCACAATTGACATAGTAACTCACAGCAGCGCTCAAGCATGAATAGAAGTTTCAATCAATATAATGAGTTCCTGTACCCAGACAAATGGGATATGTATATTAATATTAAACCGCTCCAAATGTTTACAAGTCAGGAACCCAATTTGACACCATATTGAACAGTTGGCTTCCAATTCTTGTCAAATAATATCCGCCATTTGCAATCTTCCTGCGTCTCTTGTGTAACTACTCCCTGTGCAAAGTTGGTTTTGTCACCCTAATGAGCCAAAGATTCATTATTTCTGAAACAAGATCTCTAATTTCATCAGCTCTATTTGACCTTTTATTTGGTAATGTGACAGCCTTTTGCTAAAATGCACTCATCCATAATGAAATCTATTGATTTTCTTTTGTTATATTTTCCCTCAGCATGATCAGCTGGAGTGACCAGTATTGGTACAGAGGTATTCTTGTTGATTATTTTCTGCCTTTTAGACATGGTAGCATGCCTGGCCTTATTATCAGATAATTCCACCTGTACTCTACAGAGCCTATCGACTACAACAAAGAGGTAGTCTCACTGCAATTTAGCAGATTACCCTCTTTTATCTGATGGGATTATGTGAAAGAACTGGCTGGCTCATGATCACACCTGTCAACAGGTTGCTTCCTTGGCCCCTAATTGGGGTTTCAAGAACAAACTGATGGATAAAAGAAATTGGGTACCAGAGAAAATCCAACTCATTGCAATCAGAGTTAAACTCTAATTTGCCATTAATAGTTTGAGAATATTTACCTGTTCCAGCTTCAAAATCAACATTGCATGTGGGAGCTTCATTGACAGGATTCAATGATACATTCAAGTTACATGTTGCTATATTTCCTCCCAGGTCTGTAACAACTGTATTTAATGTGTAGAATCTGATGGCAGAGGTATTGTCATAGTCCAGCTTAAACGCATTGATAAGTAATGCCGTGTCCCCAACTGAAAGACAAAATAGGCTCATATTTTAATTAACCTCTCTTGCTTCAGATTATCATATTATAATTTGGATCTGTTGGATCTGTTAAATTCTGAACAGTGAAGCAATGAGCAGTGCAGAGAATAAAGGTTTCCTTGGCAGAAGAAAGACACTTTCCACAGTGTAACCCTCTGATTGTCTAGTTAAACTGCACGCATTCTCCACACCGCAGGATCATGTTATGTTCCACGGTGTACATTGATTGATGCTTCTCGCCACTTGCATTCTGTGGCTACCCACACATTTGATCAGCCCTTGCCTTTAGTGTGTCTGTCAATGCAAACATGCTGGAGGAAGCCAACTCCAACCCAATTTGGCCGACCTTGTCACTGTTCAAAGTTAACACTATTCCTACCTTGCTGAATTTTAAAGTCGGGTTCATTTACTGCAAAGCTATAAGTCAAAGTATCATTGCTGTCATTGTCCAAGGCAGATAAAGTGAATATGGTGGTCCCGGCGACCACATCTTCATTAAGAGCTATAGTGCTCGATGGACAGGAGCTGAAATATGATAAACATTTCAATTAGTAAACTAGGGAATAATCATAAAGAGGACACAAAGTGCTGGAATAACTCAGCGAGTCATGCAGCATATCTGGAGAACATGGATAAGTGATGTTTCAGTTTGGGACTCTTCTGTAGACTCCAACATTTTGTTTAGTTTTTATTTTTAAACCAATATCAGTTGTTTCCTGTGTCTACAAAGAACAATCATTACTGCTGATTTAATTTGCCAATATGTTATGTACCTGATGGTTGGAACTTCATCATTGATGTCCGTAATTGTGATTGTCACTGTGCCTGAGCACCCAAGACTTGTAGTCGCATTGTCATTGATCGAAACCACAGCATAAAAAAGCTAAAGCAAAGGGAAAGAAGAGTGAAGAGTTTGAATGAAATGCGCAGTGCAGGTCTGTAAACTGGCTAAACTATCTGTGCTGAGGACTTCCTCGTTCTACAGTAATAATAATCTATCTCCTACCGTGTCTCCATTTTCAAAATCCAAAGCAACGGCTGTGGAAATTTGACCCAAATTATCCACACTGAATCGGGCAGTGGTGTTGATGGAGGAACTCGACAGCAAGGTATACTTGGAAAAAATAAAATTTAGATTCCTGTTAGTGAAAGCTTCATTCTATAATGGAGCATTTGAAGTAGCTTTACTTCATGTCTTATTTCAATCAGTTTGAGATTACTCGCAAGGAATTAGAATTATCAATCATTCAGGATTCAGCAACAGATGCTGTTTGCAGCAAGTTAAATAACTGGAAAACATGAAGTAGGCTCGGATTTAGAAATGGATATCATGGAGTATCATAGTCATTCAGCATGGAAACAGGCCCATTGGCCCAACATGTTCATGCCAACGAAAATCCCCTGTCCATGCTGGACCCATTTACCCACATTTGGCTCATAGTCCGATAACCAGATATCTTCACTTGCAAACATAGACTGTTCCTACAGCTCCACCTCACGGATTTCCTAATCAGCCTTTTCAGATGAGGAAGAGAGTCACTTACATCTCCTCCAGCCTCATCTATTGCATTCGCTGCTCTCAAACTGGCCTCCTCCACATTGATGAGACCAAAGGCAGACCACACGACCGCTTTGCAGAGCACTTGTGCTCTGTCCACCATGGCCATCTGGATCTCTGAGTTGCTAGCTGTTTAATTTGTCCTCTTTCTTCCATGTCTTGTGTCCTATTGCATCAGGTCAGGCAATACCAAAGTGAACGCTTCAGATCAACTACAATTACACTCAGGCAGATAATTGAACCCAAATAGAAGTAGAGTTCATAAGAGTCTGAAAAGAGGCTGAAGGGAAGGAACATAGTAAGAGGAAGGAAGGGAGTATGGAAAAGGAAGAGGATGGAGATGAATGTAAGCCAGCAGTAAAATGGGAGGTAAGGGATCAGGGAAGGGATCAAGGGAGAATATGGAGGGTGATAAGGAGATGGGACAAAGTTGGAGCAGGACATAGTGAGGATCAACTGAGAAAAGGTGATTATATTAAATTGGACTTGATTCGTTTATGGTTATAAACTAATGACCATGAGTGAAATTTCTTCTTCATACGAGGCTCTGACTATACGATATGCTTGGCTAATAATAAATACAATAGATACAATAACGAATGTGAATTACAGAATGTTGCAAAAATTGTAATGGAAGAAAACTGAATAACTGAATGAAATAGAGTTAAGAGTATCTGGCAATGCCTCTGGGAAGAGGGTAAGAAAAAGATGATTAAGTCAGGAGTCTGATAGCAGTGGACAAGAAGCTGTTCTTACACTTGTACATCTGGGCTTTCATCTGTGGAACTCTTTGCTACAGAAGGCTGTGGAGGCTAAGTCAGTGAATATTTTTAAGGCAGAAATAGATAGATTTTTGATTAGTACACGTGTCAGAGGTTATGGGGAGAAGGCAGGAGAATGGGGTTAGGATGGAGAGATAGATCAGCCATGATTGAATGGCGGTGTAGACTTGATGGGCCAAATCTACTCCCAACACTTATGACATATGGCAATGGTCTAGGGTGTGAACAACCCCACGTGAAGCAGGAAACATGCTGACGGTAATTGGGAAGTACTTTTCCGAAGTTTGGTTGCAATTGAGGAAAAAGTGTAGAGTTTAGGAAGGGGGCCAAGAAAGAAAGGAGTAAAAGGAAAAATGATGAATAATAACAATCTCCATGAAAAATTATGTAATTATCTGCTTTGATTGCCAGCTCCCACTTGGGTGAACCAACAATTCAGGGATTAACTGACTAACCAATAAGATAGGGGTTGGATACATTGTGTAGTGGTTCACCACATACATTAGCAGAGATTTTCTTACTGAGGACCATCACGATGAACCAGTTCAAAAAGGATAACAGTGGTTCAAAATGAGATTGAAAGCTTTTTTTATATCTCTATATCTTGATCAGCAGTAGAAATAACATATTATATGAGCCGACTTACGCGTAAACTGTTTCCATCAGGATCAGATGCAGTTAACTTATAAACCGAGGTACCAACAAGACTGTCCTCTGGAATAGTGACAGCCGGTCCTATCAAAAAGAGATGTGTTTATTATAAACCATATGCCATTGATTAGATAAAAATGTTAATATAAGAACAGCTAATTGGTTTATTGTTCTGACATACACATAATTCAGTATTGAAATATCCTGAGAAGACTGGTCTGATATCAATCCACTTGTTAAAAGTGAATCGTCCTGATCACTTAAATCAACAAATCACGTTAAAAGTATTGTCCTGATCACTGAGGGTGAAAGGATCCGTGGCCCGATTACATATCTGCCAGAGAAGCAGAGGACCGCTGACTTCATGAAAATATATTTGGCAAATCTAAAACAGGAAATGTTGGAAAAACTCAGCAGGTCCAGCAGCATCTGCGAAAGAGGAACCTTTCGTAAGAACAATTCTGAAAAGTTGATTGTTTCTCTCTGCACAGAATCTGCCCAAACTGTTGAGTTTTCCTTGCATTTTCTGGTTTTATTTCTGCATGTACATTTTTTATTCTGTTTTGCATCTTGTTTTAATGAGGATTTTCTGAAGAGCTTGCATCATTTTAAAATCTGCCTGTCTGTCAACCAGGAATGCCTTCAGTAAAAGTGTGTAGGAAGGAACTGTAGATGCTGGTTTACACCGGAGATGGACACAAAATGCTGAGGTAACTCAGCGGGACAGGCAGCATCTCTGGATAGAAGGAATGGGTGCTGTTTCGGGTCAAGACCCTTCTTCATAATTTTAGTCTGAAGAAGGGTCTCGACCCGAAACGTCACCCCATTCCTTCTATCCAGAGATGCTGCCTGTCCTGCTGAGTTACTCCAGCATTTTGTGTCTGCAGGGCTGGTCAGGTAGAAGGTCAGGGCTAGGAACTGTCATCTTTAATCAGACAAGAATGTGGGTTGTGGGAGAATGTAAATGAACAGGGCCACTTTGGAAGGAAACATGAAAACAAATTGTTTAAATGTCACAGTACAAAGATGTTAGGATATTGTAAAGGCTGTTGACATACAGGTGGAATAAGTTATTTTAAAGGCTGTAAAAATGCAGGCCTTCATTGCATTTGATGTGAAGTACAAAAGAAGATGAGCTTTGATGGTGCTGATGAGATTACACGTGGAGTACTGTGCTTAGTTTGATCTTCATATTTATTTGAGGAAGCATGTGATTGTGTTGGATGCAGTGTGGAGAAGGTTAACAAGGCTAATTCCTGATGTATGAAGGTTAAGCAGCCTGTGCCTGCAGTCATATGGAATAATGAGAGTTGGTCATATTGAACCATACAAGATTCTGAGGAGGACGGACAAGCTGAATCATCACATCAGTGGTAGAGAAGTAATTTGGAGAGGATTGTTTGGGATAGCATTTACTTCCATTTGGAAGAGTATGTGATATTAAAGATAGTCAGCATGGCTTTGTACATGGCAGGTTGTGTCTTACTAACCTGACTGAGTTTAAGTCCATTTCATATGAAGTACGAAACTGCTAGTTGTGAGTCCCACGGCCACCCCCTACATACATCTCACTGGCCACTAAAACTCTTTAACATTACGCTTTGCTTTCTTATACTGGGCACATTTTTAATCCACTTGCTACTTTCTCTTGGATTCCACGTGCTTTTATTTTCTTTATAAAGATTTGTCAAAGGATTTACTAAAATCCATGTAAACTACAGCAATGTGGACAATGAAGAACAAACTGTTAAGTAGAAAGGAGTCGCCATTAGAGAAAATCCCACTCACTGTCATAACCATTTAACTTCAGGTTGAATATATTCACCTGCTCCTGCTACAAAATTCACTTCACATACTGGAGCTTCATTGATGGGTTGCAACGCCACATCGAGGTTACACGTTGCTGTATTACTTCCACGATCTGCAACAGCTACATTTAACGTGTAGAATTTGTCAACAGAAGCATTGTCATAGTCCAGTTGAAACACATTGGTAATTATCGCAGACCCAGTGACTGTAAGGTAAAAAGGGATGCATTGCAACCAAATGAAGCTTGGATAATTGCTGTCTACTGACTAAACACTATCACATGGACAATTTATATCAGCTGATTATGAAAATTGAGAATACGATTATGAGAATCGGAATACAATAAGTATTTTCCAATAATTAATTGTCTTGTAAATATTAATCAGACCAATATTACAAGATATGATATAGAACACAAAAATACTTCAAAAACAAGTTATCACATGAAATCAGAAATATACATGAAAAGCAGGAATGCTCAGTGATGTCCATCAAGACAGCAAATCAAATCATGCCAAAATACATCAATTAGGGAGAGGGAGAATTATTTGTATGCAACAGATTAATTATTAATAAAAAGGGGTTGTACACAATAACCACAATCGAATGGTCGTGGAGCCATCAGACTGAGAGGCCAAATTACAAACACATTACTGCAAATATCTACATTACAGAGTTTAGAGGCAATACAACAGGCACAAACCTAACCACACTCAGAAAATCCCCATGAACAACATCATAGGATATCTGCAGAGTGATGCAAAATATAACACTCGAATTTGATAATAATAATAATGGATGGGATTTATATAGCGCCTTTCTAATACTCAAGGCGCTTTACATCGCATTATTCATTCACTCCTCAGTCACACTCGGTGGTGGTAAGCTACTTCTGTAGCCACAGCTGCCCTGGGGCAGACTGACGGAAGCGTGGCTGCCAATCTGCGCCTACGGCCCCTCCGACCACCACCAATCACTCACACACATTCACACACAGGCAAAGGTGGGTGAAGTGTCTTGCCCAAGGACACAACGACAGTATGCACTCCAAGCGGGATTCGAACCGGCTACCTTCCGGTTGCCAGCCGAACACTTAGCCCATTGTGCCATCTGTCATCCCAATCAAATGTAATCAAATGCGTTTTAATTTACACTGCCTCCCCTCCCACTGTTCATAGATAATGGAGTTCCTACCTTGGACGATTTCAAAGTTAGGTTGATTTCCTACAAAGCTGTAAGTCAGGTTGTCATTGGTATCACCATCGGAGGCTGATAATGTGATCAGCAATGTTCCTGCAGCCACTTCTTCATTCAAGATCAGAGTACTTGCTGGACAGAAGCTGAAATATGATGAATGCTCTTTGGTTTATTAACTGAAACATTCATGAGACATGATGGGTTCTATCTGGCAATAATAAAATGATAATTAGTGTACCTGATGATTGGAACTTCATCATTCACATCAGTAACTGTGATCGTCACTGTGCCTGTGCACCCAAGGCTTGCAGTTGCACTGTCATTAATAGATATCACAGCATAGAATAGCTGGAGGGATAAACAGAATGACGGATTGAATGATATATATACTGCATAAGATGGTTGAAGTAGAGCATCTGTGCTGAAAATATGCTCATTGTTATTGATAAAAGATCTCTTACCATGTCGCCAATTTCAAAATCCAAAGCAGATGCTATGGAAATGAGTCCCAAATTATCCACGTTAAATCGAGCGGTTGTGTTGGGTGTAGATTCTGGCAGAATAGAATACTTGAAAATAATGACAAAGTTAGATTTCAGTTTTAAGTGTAACAGCATTTAGACTCATAGTGCAACAGATTAATATTCTCTCTATCTTCATCCGTTCCCCCCTACTCTCCTCTTCTCTACTTCCTTTAGTTCTCTCCTTCTCCCCCCTGTTGTTTCTGCATATAAAACTTGAAATGCCATCTTCCTGAAACATTCCTCCACTTCTCTCTCCATGCATGCTTGTAGACTTGGTGGGAATTTAATTCTAATTTTCAGCAGCTGCAGTAGTTGTTCTTCTGCTATTGCCCTGGAGGGTTTCCATTTTGTGTCCATCTTCAATGTTAATTCGTTAAGGTAAAAGATGAGAAATAGCAATTCAAGATTGTTCAGAATTTAGACTCTCATTCTTCTTACCATTGAATCACATATTTGGATATTTAATAGTAAGTCAAATCTGAAGTTGAGTTAAAATCTGCTTGTTAATCATTTGTGCTGCTGCTTGGGGAAACCAGAGATAGGTCAGGGCATACAGATAGGACCCAAATGGAGTAAGGGAAGGATAGAGGTACAGCCAGCAGTGTTGGAGAGAACAAACATAGTTTGAGATAGGAAGAGGAATTAAGGAGAGGAGTAAGACGAGGTGATGAGGATGGGTAGGTGAACAAGCGTTGGGGAACGAAGTGGGGAGAGATTCAAACAGAGACAAGAATGTAGAAATTAGGATGGAGGGGTGGAAAGCAAAGTTAAGGAAGAAAGAGAAAAGTGAGAATGACTGAGGAAGCAGAATAGAAGAGAAGAAAGGAGAAAGAACCCATGGACAATTGACATTTCCTACGAGAGATAGTTAGTCACCCCCAATTTGGGCAGCTGTTATCTTGGGTACCATCATCAGCCAGAACCTATCTGGATTCATCCTGGATAAAACTATGGCTCAAAGCAAGGGAAGGACTGGGCATGAATAGTCAACCTCTGAATTTCCATAATTTAACCCATTATAATCTTGTCATCCAATTTCTATAAGGACAACATTGATTCAAAATTAGACTGAAATTTGCTTCTGTTTCATAAATTAAACTGAAAAAACTTACAAGCAAATCATTTCCATCAGGATCAGATGCAGTTAACTTGTAAACAGAGGTACCAATTGCAGTTGTTTCTGGAATGGTGACGGATGGCCCTGTATGATGGAAACAATTTAACATTAATTATATTCTGTTGATTATATGTGAGATAGAGCTAATGTAAGTAAATTCCCAATTCAGGCAGTTAATAGTATCAAAACACATTTTTCCAACTTGGGTTTTGAATAATCTCATTGCAAAAGTATATGCATTCTCATTGCTCACAAGGATGGAAGGTGTGTATAGTGTAGTTTTGTTTTCTTCTTGAGTTTTTTTATGGGAACAAATGTGGTAAAACTGTTTTGAATGAGTGGAGAGCAAAGCCTGACACCATTCTGTCAATTAAAAGTCAATGGGAAGGTTAGAAAGGAAAGAAAGCATTCATAAGGTCGTAAGCAGAATTAGGCCATTCAGCCCATCAAGTCTGCTCTGCCATCCAATCATGGCTGATCTATCTCTCCCTCCTAACCCCATTCACTTGCCTTCCCCAAAAACCCTGACACCCATACAAATCAAGAATCTATCTATCTCTGCCTTAAAAATAACCATTGACTTGGCCTCCACAATGTCCTGTGTCAATGAATTCCACAGATTCACCACCCTCTGACTAGAGAGGGCATCATAGCAGAAGGTTGACTGAGACAAGCACAGCAGCACTGATGGAGTCAATGCCTTTGATGTCCCTCCAGATTTCCCCCAAGGGCTATATGCAAAAAAGATGTTAAGAACAAAGTAGAAAGTTCCAAAAAGAAACACAGAAAGCCAAACTCTTGAATCACTAATCAATTCACAGTCCAAATTAATAATAAATGTGCACACCTGTTCCTGCTTCAAAATTGGCATCGCAGACAGGAGCTTCGTTGATGGGATTTAATGAAACGTTCAGGTTACATATTGCTGCATTACCTCCCAAATCTTCAATGACTGTTATTAGTGTATAGAATCTGACAGCTGAGGCTATATCGTAGTCTAGCTTCAATGAGTTGGTAATTATTCCAGTGTTGGAAACTGAAAGAGAGAAGTTTGTGCTTTAATCAACAACCATCGGTAAATACAATCGATGACAGTACAGATCTGCTGCATGGTATAATATGTAGGGTTGGAGCTCTGAGCCAAATGGACACCAATGACCAACAAGATATTTTGCAATTAATTACTGCAACTAAATTACTACAAAGGCAAAATGGTGCACGACCCAATTAATAACATTCAAAAAGAAAACCTCAAATGTTCTCAATGCTGAAATATTCTTATAGACTAGCTGCAATGAATTGGATTTATTGCACAGTTGGAAACTGAAATATATAAGAAATGTAAGACAAAATGAGAAAAAGCTCAGATCCCACCTGCCACATCCCACATGTTTTGGGAGAACCTGTTTACAAGTGAGATCACAGTGACAACCACAGACCAGACAGTGCAAGTGGACCACTGGAGTGGAGCTGATAACAAGATAAACAAGGCAACGTATTACCTATTGAGAAACACTGAAAGAACTATGAATCTACCTCTACACTTACGGGTCAATTTGGTGAAAAAAACATTCGGAATAAAGATAGTTGTCACTCAGGGTGAAGCACTGAAGAATGTGGTCCAAAGGCAGACAGGACAAGGCACAAATATGTGTTGACACAAAGGGGTTGTGCTTGATCATTAATTATGTGAATGGGTGCTCTCCACAAATAACAATGCAATTTTATCGCCCTAAATTGGTGACGTTTGTTCTCTTACATTTGTAACTGTTCCTACCTTGGTTAATTTCAAAGTCGGTCTCATTTACCGCAAAGCGGTAAGTCACGTTGTCATCGCTATCGCCGTCTGAAGCAAAGAAAGTAAACAGTGTTGTTCCAGCAACCATTTCTTCATTCATGAGCAAAGTACTCAACGGACAGGAGCTGTAATGGGAATTACAGTGCAACTATTAAACTGAAAAATAACCATCACGACGGAAGCAAACCTTTCTGACAGCGGTGGAATGATATTTAGTGTACCTGAAAGTTGGAGTTTCATCATTTATATCGGTAACAGTGATAGTCACTGTGCCTGTGCAGCTAAGGTTTGTGTTCACATTGTTATTAATAGAAACCACAGCGTAGAAAACCTGGAGAAAAAGGAGAGGGAAGGCATTTGAATGGAATACACAGTGCAAGTCTGGAAGCTGGCTGGACTTTCTGTGCTGAGAACCATTTGGTTATGCAGTAATAATAATGTGTCTCCTACCGTGTCACCATTTTCAAAATTCAAAGCAGTTGCTGTGGAAATTTGACCCAAACTGTCCACACTGAATCGAGCGGTGGTATTGGTCGAGGAACTCGGCAGAATTGAATACTTGGAAAAAATAATTATTAGATTCATGTCAGTGAAAGCTTCATCCTGTGACGGACTTGGATTTTAATGCTGTTATCATTTAAGTTCCTATCTGATTTTGTAAAGCAAACCACACATTTAAGGTTAATAGCTCCTTATCATGTGCTTTGCGTAGGCCAAGTCTGTATCAAGAGCAATGCTCAGGTCAAACAGTGTTGTGTATGGGGAGGTGACTGGGTCCCACTGAAGCTGGGAAATGAGGAGGAGAAGCCGTATTTGGAGGTGGCCGACAGGACATTAGAAGGAAATTGAGGATAATGAGAGGATGGGAAATCAAGGTAGTGGAAGTGGGTGGGTCTTGGAGAGAACAGATATGAGGGAGAGGGTGCAATGGTGAATGGCAGTGGAGAGTAGAAATGAAGCAAGGTGATATATTGTTGGAACAGGAAAAAGGAGGACAAAGAACGGTAGAGAGAGAAATGGGGCAGAACCGATTAGTTTAGTTTAAGGATTCAGCGCGGAAGGTTGTAAAAAAAGGGAAGTTGTACAGAGAATGTAATATGTTAACATCGTTTTTGTACCAATGCATTGTACTCACTTCTAATAAATAAAATATTAAAAAAATTAAAAAAAGGAAATGGGTCCTTTGACCTACCGAGTCTGCGCCAAACACTGATCACCAATACACTAGTTCTACCCTACACATTAGAGACAATTTACAGAAGCCAATTAACCTACAAACCTGCACATGTTTGGAATGTGGGAGGAAGCCGGAGCACCCAGAGAAAACCCACGCCCACAGGGAAAATGTACAAACTTTGGACAGACAACACCAAGTCTGAAGAAGGGTTTCGGCCCGAAACTTTACCTATTTCCTTCGCTCCATAGATGTTGCTGCACCCGCTGAGTTTCTCCAGCATTTTTGTGTACCTCCCAGTTTATTTTTTAGTTTAGTTAAGAGCTACAGCGCGGAAACAGGCCCTTTGCCCCACCGGGTCCGTGCCGACCAGCGATCCCTGCACATTAACACTATCCCACACCCTCTAGGGACAATTTTTATATTTACCAAGCCAAATAACCTGCAAACCTGTAGGTCTTTGGATTGTGGGAGGAAACCAAAGATCTCGGAGAAAACCCACACAGATCTCGGGGAGAACGTATAAATTCCATACAAACAGCACCCGTATTCAGGATCGAACCTGGGTCTACGGCGCTGCATTCGCTGTAAGGCAACAACTCTACTGGTGCGCCACCGTGACCGCCCCTAATGTTTTTACCTGATGGGGAGGGGGAGGAATGACTGTCCAGGAGCAGCTGGGCAAGGTCAATGTCCACATCCATTAAAAGATGGTGTGTTGCTTTCTCTGACTGCCACTCCCCATCGCTTATCCCTTGGAAATGCCAATAGCCCAGTCAGATCAAATAATTCATCAATTAAATAGGGCTTACACTCTGACTTGCTGTTAGAATTTGCTAATTAACACCATCGTAGGTGAAAATAGTTCAACATGATGTAAAAACTCAGAATTTGATGTCTTAATCTAAAGCAGAAATAATCCATGCTTAAAAAGGACTTACTTGTAAAGAATTTCCATCAGGATCTGAGGCAGTCAGCTTGTACACCAAGCTGCCACTCAGTGTGTTCTCTGGAATGGTAACAGTTGGTCCTATACCAAAAGAAATGTCCACATTGTCAATTATATTTCATTGATCTATAAAAATGTTGGTATTAATGGCACTAAATTAATGCGTCTTTTCAGTTAAACCAATGATTTGGTATTGAAATAATCTTAACCATGTTCACTTCAGTCCTGCTATTAATCCCAAATGCAACAGCAAAGAAGTCTGGGAAAACGGTCTTGACCCAAAATATAATCTGTCCATTTCCCTCCACAGATGTTGCTTGACTCATTATGTTCCACCAACAGTTTGTTTTTGACCAACAATATCAACTCTATTTGTCATGACTACTGAGTAGAAGCTTTCTTGGTTGATTTTGGGTTTTTCTCAATAGTGAAACGTCATTGGTTTCATGGGGATGTATTTGGGGAAAATTGAGAAGGGTGTTGCTTTATTTTAGCAGAATGTAGGCAGAATGACAGGAAAGCCTACACTTGGAGTCTTTGATAACATGTTGAAGCAATCAGAGAAGATTTGAATGCGTTGTGACTATTTGGCATGTGAAGCTCCTATGGTCGAAAGATACGAAGAGGTTCTACCTAACATGTTCTATTTTGAATGCCTCCCCCCTTTTGTGTGGCTTTGGGAACAGTGACTATTATCTTCGAATCACTGAGCCAGTCATGTACCTCCCCCACCAGATGCAGCTCAGGCCCCTGGGTTTCTCAGGCAGTTTGTATTTTGCTCCAGGTTCCAGCATCACTTGTGTAACCCTCTGGTACCACGTTGAAGCCATGGTCAGGATTGGATGTATTGTGTCCCAGGGTTTGATCAGGATACAGGCACAATCAGATGAAGCAATGAGCGCTGTTGGTGGCCACCGTGGCCATAGCCAGCCCTGATACAGAGTAGGATTGTTATCATACTCTTGTGGCCAGTCAAGTCCCACATCTCCAGTCTCAATGTTTCTGGATTCAATGTTTCCGTTTGTAGAGGTGTTTCCGGCCTGAGCTTTCCTCCAGGATTCTTCAGTGTTGAGGGGTGCAAGGTTCAGAATTCATGTTCAAAAAGGTTTTGTGAGATCAGGTTTTGGGGTTGAGAGATCTTGAAGGTCTCTGTGAACAAGATGATCTGTCTTGCTGCAACTATCAGTTTATACTTCCTGCTGATCTGTTGTTGTTTCATCCAATATAGATTCATCCATGAGGACATTCTCTGGATTGGTCCAGGGATAATCAGCCTTAACTAAATCCAGAATCTTAAAAGGCATTTTGATTTCCTCATTTCAGCATGTCGCTGAACTGGATAATGTTCTGATCACCATTTGATTAATGTTGTAATAGGCTGGTAAATGTCAAATCCAGTTTATTATTCTCTACTAAATCAGTAAGGTCCTTATTCATTTTAGTAAATGCTGGGCCTGACCCTGCTCCTAGCAACAAACTACTTTGTGGACACAAAGTGCTAAAGTAATTCAGCGGGTCGGGCAACATTTCTTGAGAACATTGATATGTGTCGTTTCAGGTCGGGACCCTCCGGTGTTCTCTAAGACCCTCTCTCACTGCTCCCCCTCTGTGAACCTTTTGTTTATTAACCAACATCTGCGGTTCTTAGTTTTTAGACCCCTTTGCGCTCACTTTCATGCACTATTATGGCTCTACTCTTGCCTTGCCAGTAAGTAATGTGCAGACCCTATGTAGGAAGACGTTGCACAATGGCATGGCCCTACACAATGCAATGTCACACCAGTGGAAAGAATAAGCACCAGTCATATAACTGTTGAGAGAAAAATGCTGGAATAACTCAGCGGGTCAGGCAGCATCTCTGGAGAGAAGGAATGGGTGACATTTCGGGTCGAGACCCTTCGTCAGGCTAGATCAGATAGAGATTTTGACTGCTAAACCCCACCCGTAGGATTAGCCAGCTGTCAAATTTGTTGATCATGTGAATGCATCAGAACATAGAAACATAGAAACATAGAAAATAGGTGCAGGAGTAGGCCATTCGGCCCTTCGAGCCTGCATCACCATTCAATATGATCATGGCTGATCATCCAACTCTGTATCCTGTACCTGCCCTCTCTCCATACCCCCTGATCCCTATAGCCACAAGGGCCACATCTAACTCCCTCTTAAATATAGCCAATGAACTGGCCTCAACTACCTTCTGTGGTAGGGAGTTCCAGAGATTCACCACTCTCTGTGTGAAAAATGTTTTTCTCATCTCGGTCCTAAAGGATTTCCCCTTTATCCTTAAACGGTGACCCCTTGTCCTGGACTTCCCTAACATCTCTTGCAATCAAAATATACATACACAAATCCCTTAAAAAAAAGAACTGAAAAATCAATTAAAATATTTAGATTATTCAATGTAAAAGAAGCAAGGAAACAATTAATTCAAAATTGTGAAATACCTAATATTAGCTAGATGGCTTGCTGTTGATCCTTTCCACTGCAATTAGTACATTTGTTATTCTTGGATCAGATCTAACCTGATTCAGTGGGCAGAACCTTTGGCAAGTGGGATCAATGAACAAGTTCCCAAATGATCAGATCACCTGGTGGGCAGGGTTGGTGAACAGATTCCCAGTGAATAGATCACCTGCTGAGTAGATTCAGCGAACAGGTTTCCAATTAAAAGATCACCCTTTGGGACAGGTTCAGTGAACAGATTTCTAGTGAAAGGATCACACGGTAGGCAGGTTTAGTGAACAAATTCTCTAAAGGGCAGAATCAGTGAACAGATCGTCCAATGGACAGGATCAGAGAGCAGATTTCTTTGTTGCTTCTGGGGAACTACATCAAAAATTTCCCTCTGCATTTCCTGAGACGCCCAACATTACATTACAATGGGAGAACTCCAGCAAAGAGTTCAGCAAGTTTGGACTTGCACTCTCATATAAAGCTCTGCGTCATTTACATTCCCCCGACAATTGCAAATATTTCTGAACAGGATCCTGCCTGGCATTGTTGCATTTGATCCTGTACTAACTTCAGAAATGTGCTACCTCTCAGACAACAACAAGTCTGCTAATACATTTCCCCAATATGCCATGGTCCCAGTGCCTTCATATTTCTAGCTGTGCATCACCAGAGCACGAGAATGCACTCGTTACATTGTGGCAGATTTCCTCCTCTCCTCTATGAACGTACAAAGTTGAATACAACATCACCACACCACCTTTTGTCATGCATTCCAGTCTAGATATTGGGTCATGCAGAAGAAAATGATTTGCAAGCACAGAATACAATCAGAAAGTTAAAAACAGAAATTGCAATCACTATTCATTACAAGGGCATGAGAAATATTTTCATCGTGTTTAAAAAGTACCTGATAAAAGATTAGCATCACACACAGGAGCTTCATTGATGGGTACTAATGATATGTTCAGATTGCATGTTGCTGTTTTGCCTCCCAGGTCTGTAACCACTACATTTAATGTATAGAATTTGACAATTGAGGCATCGTCATAGTCTAGCTTCAACAAGTTGGTAATTCTTGCAGTGTTGGAATCTGAAAGAGGGAAGCTTGTGTTTTAATTAACATCCATGGACATTCTCTGGCTTGGTCCAGCCTGATTATTTGATAGCCTTACAGTTGATAAAATAATAGACAATAGACAATAGGTGCAGGAGTAGGCAATTCAGCCCTTCGAGCCAGCACCGCCATTCACTGTGATCATGGCTGATCATCCACATTCAGTACTCAGTTCCTGCCTTCTCACCATATCCTCTGACTCCCCTATCTTTAAGAACTCCATTTAACTCTCTCTTGAAAGCATTCAGAGAATTGGCCTCCACTGCCTTCTGAGGCAGTGAATTCCATAGACTCACAACTCTCTGGGTGAAAAAGTTTTTCCTCATCTCTGTTCTAAATGACCTACCCCTTATTCTTAAACTGTGCCCCCTGGTTCTGGACTCCCCCAACATGGGGATTTGTTGTGGGCTGCAATTTGTAGGTGTGAGCCCCAAGGCAGAATAGATAGCAATGCCAATAACCAGAAGATACTTTGCAATTAATTACTGCATAGAAAATGACTACAAAAGACAACATAGAGCAAAAACCAACTCAAAACCAAAACTTTGAATGTTCTATGCAAACTCAATTTCAGCAGTACCAATGAGATCACACCACTGACTAAATAAGTTAGGAATTACTTAAATATCCTTCATCTTTTAAGGTAGTCTCTGGGGACTGAAGATGATTTGTTTCGACCTCAGTACTGTGGGTTCTGCGGAAGACGATGGAATCAATGTGAAACCCAGGGTTTTGGCCACAGATTGGGCAGGGAAACCTTAATGGGGCTGGTGGGTGGAGAGTTTCAATTGTTCATGTGACTTTCTTTGTGCTTCTGATGCATGAATTTGGGATTCTCAACCTGATTCTTAGCACGCCTCTATATTGAGCTTTCACCGACCAGGGATTTCCAACTGATAAATGTTTTCAAGGAGCCTTTAAAGACTTCCTAGGCTGTTCTTCCTTTCTCCACTTGTTGCGATGGAATGGAAAAGGGTATCTGTTCTGAGAGGCAAACAGCATGATCTGCCCGTCAGAATGCCCCAGCAGGATCAGGGCCCCAGCACTGGGGATGTTATCAGTTCTAGAGAATTTAGCAGGGAGAACATGGGTGGTATTTTGCCAGTCTGTCAACCTGAATGCACTAGGTAGCCAGGTCTCAGAACTGCACAGAAAACCAAGGATCACTGTTGCCATGTGGACCATAGATTTTGTGTTGGATCTGGGGGCTTGATCTACAGGCACACCGGATGGAATGCTTTCATTCAGAGTGGTTCCTGAGATATGGGAAGTGCTCCCATTTTCCAAGATAATAGCATGGACCTTGCTTCTTGGAGGTTGGTGTCATATAGATTGACAGCTCATCATACGTCCACCAGGCATATCACGATAAACAAAAGGAAACGCATTCAACAGATCAAAGTACAGGAACAAATTTAAGAACAGTGAGATATTGAGCACACAAAAAAGTTTGAGATATACTTGACACAAATGTAATGGTCAGAAAACCCACAAAACTGAATATTGCACGGGCAATATCTTGAGCGGTTTTTATAACCATGAATACTATAACATTACAATTGGATCCTTTCAGACAGATTGGAGACTGCTCTGCCTCACTTGTAATTATTCACAGTTAGTTCTCTTCCTACCTTGGTAGATTTCAAAGTCCGCTACATTTGCTGCAAAGCTGAAAGTCAGGTTGTCATTGGCATCACCATCGGAGGCTGATAGAGTGACCAGTGTTGTCCCAGCTGCTGTTTCTTCATTCAGGAGCAAAGTGCTCGATGGACAGGAGCTGAAGTATGATAAATGTTCCAATTAATAAACCAAAGGACAATCATCATGAAAGAACTGATCTTGTCTGTCGACACTGGAGTGATGTTTAATGTACCTGATGACTGGAGTTTCATCATTTACGTCAGTAACTGTGATGGTCACTGTGCCTGTGCAACTGAGGCCCCCAGTCACATTGTCCCTGATAGAAACCACAGCATAGAAAAGCTGGAGGAAAAGAACAGAGTGAGGGATTTGATAGCAATGCTCAGTGCAAGTCAGTAAACTGGCTATGCTATCTATCTGTGCTGAGGACTTCATGTTAGTCAGTAACAATAATGTATCTCCTACCGTGTCACCATTTTCAAAATCCAAATCGGTTGCTGTGGAAATTTGACCCAAGCTGTCCACACTGAATCGGGCTGTGGTATTGGTGGAAGAGCTTGACAGAATCGAATACTTGAAAATAAGAACAAAATTAGATTTATTTTGGTACAATGTTTGATTGTGCAGCTGATCTTTTAGGGAAACTTTATTTTCTACTTTATTTCAATACATTTGTTGAAATCAAATGCAATGAATGAGATTTCAGTAAACAGCAGTTGTCAGAGAATTCTGGATTGTTTAATGCAAGGGATGGGTCCATGGGTAATAACTACTGGTGCCTTGGGGTGGTGGGTAACCTGACATGAATGAATGAATATTTTATTATCACATGTGATCATTCTTTACTTGCATAACAGGCAGGGAAATTCTTTGCTTGCATAACAGGCAGTACGTGTAGGAAGCAATTGCAGGTGTTGATTTATACCGAAGATAGACACAAAATGCTAAAGTGACTCAGCAGGTTAGGCAGCATCTCTGGAGAAAAGGAATAGGTGATGTTTCGGATCGAGACCCTTCTTCAGACTGAGAGTCAGGGGAACATGGCAGGCATATTGACTGAAAGCGCTGCATTTGATTTAATCTGAACCGTGTGGAAAGTTCACATGCAAATGCATCCTTAACATAATTAATTTTAATAATGCACACAATCACAAGACATTGTTGCCATTACACCAATTTAATAGTAAACACAATCCCTGTATACATTTCATCAAGCATCCTTTGGGTATCTTTGCGATGTGGTCACCCAGGCTACCGAAGGTGCGTCATTGCCTCATCCATATACCAGGCTGACCAAAGATAGACACAAAAACTGGAGTAACTCAGCGGGTCTGACAGCATCTCTGGAGAAAAGGAATAGGTGACGTTTCGGGTCAAGACCTTTCTTCAGTCTGAAGAAGTGTCTTATCCCGAAACATCAGCTTTTTGTGTCCATCTTCAGTTTTAAACCAGCATCTGCAGTTCCTTCCTACACAAACCATGTGGACCAGCTCTCTGAAGATCAAAGTGGCCATCACCAGAGGCCTCAATGTTATCCTGACCCCTCCAGCAGCCAGTATCCCAGATCAATGAGCCGTGCCTCCAGTATCTGAGAATGTAGATGTGTGTATCACCTGTACCCCTGCCTTCTCTTCGATGGTCAGCAGAGATGTTTTCACGTGCCTAAGATCCTGTGGCTGTGGTCTGCAGAGTTTCTAGCCGCGGGCATGGTGTGGACTTACCATCCGGAGTCTGGGATCCCTTGCTGGGGATTGACGGAGAAGAGCTCCGACCGCCGGCCTGAGGCCTATAACATCCTGAAGCCGCGGTCTCCGGTAGGAAAGCGCTGATTCGGGCTCTCCAAACCACGGAGTGTGTTCGACCATCCCGACGTCTGAGTTTAGATCATCCCGACGAGAGGGCCTGTACATCCGGCCGTCCGTAGCGGCGACCATGGAGGGTTTATGGCCCCGGCCACTAATGAACAAAGGAGGACGACTGACTGAACTTTGGAGTGTGCCATAGTGAAGAATGCTGTGGTGGATGTTTGTGTTAAATTCTATTTTTAAGTATATTTGACTTTGACTTTGATACTTTGAGTTGATTAAATTAGTTCAACAGCATGAGTCTCTCAACTCCAATCCTATTCTTCCGAGGTACTAGTTTAACATCCAGAATCTGTGTCTGGATGAAACTTTTCTGGACTTAGTCACGGTATTGAGACAGTTTGCGAGAATGGTACAAGTTTAGAGAAGTAGTGATATGAAAATATGGGTACAGTGCGGCACGGCGGCTCAGCAGTAGAGCTACGGCCTTACAGCACCAGAGGCCCGGGATTCGATCCTGACTATGGGTTCTTGTCTGTACGGAGTTTGTACGTTCATTGGAGTGTGGGAGGAAACCAAAGATCTCGGAGAAAACCCACGTAGGTCACGAGGAGAACGTACAAACGCCGTACAGACAGCACCTGTAGTCAGGATCGAACCTGGGTCTCTGTCACCGTGAGGCAGCAACTCTACTGCTGCACCACCGTGCCATCCTAAGATGCAGCAGGAATGCCAGGAGGTGTCGCAGGAGATGCAGCGGGAAGACCAGCTGGTGCACATTGTTGATTCCAGGTAGCAGGACTATGATTTGAGGAAAGCCAAGTATATTTTTGCAGCCTCTGAAACGATCTGGCCTGGCTGTAAGTCAGCATGTATATAGGATCGCATTTATGATCAGCAATATTAACAGTGAAACTTTCACAGTTTTGTTGTTCACATGGGATATTTCATTGTATTTCACATATGACTTCATCCAGTGGTTTTAAACAAACGTGGCAGGAACGCAAAATAATGACGATTAACTTTTTAAGAGGTGCCTGTTGTAAATTTTTTAGACAGCCCAGAGCGAACTGTCACAAAAAAAGGACTGCTTTCATCCAAATTATGAGGAGAAGTGATGGGGGTAACAGTACATTTTAGGACCCTGGGGAACTGGTGTTACAATCCTGTTATAATCACACTTTATGGGTTGAGAGGCACCATTATAAATATAAACATATATAAATATATCACTGCATAGTCTGACATGATCCTAGCCCAGGGGTGGGGAACCTGCGGCCTTCTAGGCTATTAAGTGTAGCCTTTTGAATGAATCCAAATTTTGTAGAACAAATCTTTTTATTATTATTAATGATTTTCTGTTCATCTTTTAATATTTTAATTTTAATCTTAAAATGAACATATTTAAAATACCAAAGAGTAAATAAAGATTCAACAAAATAATCCTCCCCGACTGACTGCCACAATTAAAACATTAGTAAGTCATGAGGGCTATTTTACCAAAATAATGTACAATTTTAAGTACATCTAATTGAAGTTTCTTGGATGCGGCCTTATTAGATTTCAGCTAACTTAATGCGGGATTCCAACATGAAAAGGTTCCCCACCCCTGTCCGAGCCACTGCACAGGCATGTTTAGTATGGGTGAGAAGATGATGATGATGAAGTTGACACATTGTGCCAAACAACAGAAGAGGCTTCTCCTCCCCTGACTCTCAGACTGAAGAAGGGTGTCGACACGAAACATCACCTATTCCTTTTCTCCAAACATGCCACTGAGATGCTCCAGCATTTTGTGTCTATCTTCGAAGAATTTCAAACTTGAGTTTTCAAAATAGTTTGGTTCATTAGGGAACAGACAAGCTGTCTGCACGTGATGTGACTGCTAAATTGTGAATATATCTTTAACTCAATAATTGAATACATCAAACAGTACCTGTTGGAGATTGTCATGAGCCAGAATTTTGATTGATTCAACCACAGTAACATCATATCTAAGAACATGAACGTATTCTGGGCTTCCTTATATAACAACTTCATGGGCACTAATTGCCAGGTGGATTTAATGGTTCTGAATGAGTTTGAGAATCATTTCAGTTAAACGCCTTAAATTTAATCAAGAGCAGATACAATTTGTTTTTCAAGACTTACTTGCAAAGAATTTGCATCAGGATCATATGCATTTATCTTATAGACTGAGGCACCAGCTGTTGTCTCTGCAATGGTAACGAACGGTCCTGTACAAAAGGAAATGCATTTAATATAAACAACAATAGTTTGTTTCTGACATACTGATGATTCTCTTGAAATCACCTAAGAATTATTTTCATGAATCCTGCAGTCGTAAATAACTACATTGTAAATGCCTTGTCCATTATAGATAAAAGGCTTTATGAGTGGACTTAGTTTCTTCTCCTCATGTCCACTGCCTTAGCCAGAATGTATTTGGTGGACCCCACGTAGGTAGGTTGAAAGAAAGGAGCTGCCATAACTTTTGAAAGCTGGCTGGGTATTGAGTGAAAGCCTACCACAGAAGACTTGGCCATTGACCTGTCCCCAGGCTCGTTGAAAAGGAGGGAGCAGAGGACAGCGCTACGTGTCCATCAGAGGGACGGCACAGAAGGAAGGAGACATCTTGACATGATGTTGGTGTGTGCATCCAGAAAGAAGTACTGATCCTCTTGGTACGACGGTAGTGATTAGGAAATAATTCCCGGTTCCCAGAGGAACTCACGCCTCCTTTCAGCTGAGGGATTTTTTAAGCCCAATGTTTCAATACCTGCAGACACTAAATTGAATTGACTGCGAAAATAGAAATGGACCCTGATTTCAGTATTCTAATTACTGGGTCACATCTCCAGAGTTTAATTTAGTTTAGTTTAGTTTAATCTATTGTCACATGTACCGAGGTACAATGAAAGCTATTTGTTGCATGTTATCCAGTCAGCAACAAGACTATACATGATTACAATCAAGTCACCCACAGTGTACAGATCCAGGATAAAGGGAATAATGTTTAGTGTAAGATAAACTCCATTCAAGTCCGATTAAAGATAGTGCTAGGGTCACCAATGAGGTAGATGGTAGGCCAGGCCAGCTCTCCAGCTGGTGCTAGGATGGTTCAGTTGCCTGATAGCAGCTGGGAAGAAACTGCCCCTGAATCTAGAGGTGTGCATTTTCACACTTCTGTACCTCTTGCCTCAAGAGGGAGTGTCTGGTGTGCAACACATCATTGATTATGCTGGGGGCATTGCTGAAACAGAGTGAAGTGCAGATGGGGTCAATGGAAGGGAGGTTGATTTACATGATGTCTGGGCTGCATCCACAATTCTCTGCAATTGCTTGCGGTCTTGGATGGAGATGTTCCTAATCCATGCCCTGATGCATCCCAATAAAATGCTTTATCTGGTGCATCTGTAGATGTTGGTGAGAGTTCTTGGGAGACATGCCCAACTTAATAGAAACATAGACATAGAAAATAGGTGCAGGAGTAGGCCATTCGGCCCTTCGAGCCTGCACCGCCATTCAATATGATCATGGCTGATCATCCAACTCAGTATCCTGTACCTGCCTTCTCTCCATACCCCCTGATCCCTTTAGCCACAAGGGCCACATCTAACTCCCTCTTAAATATAGCCAATGAACTGGCCTCAACTACTTTCTGTGGCAGAGAATTCCAGAGATTCACCACTCTCTGTGTGAAAAATGTTTTCCTCATCTCGGTCCTAAAAGATTTCCCCCTTATCCTTAAACTGTGACCCCTTGTTCTGGACTTCCCCAACATCGGGAACAAACTTCCTGCATCTAGAGCTGTCCAACCCCTTAAGAATTTTGTAAGTTTCTATAAGATCCCCCCCTCAATCTTCTAAATTCTAGCGAGCCTTCTAATAAGCCTTCTAAGGAAGTAGAGCTGTCAGTGTACTGAGTTTATCAAATGCTCCCCGCTCCTCCAACTCTGCTGCAACTGAACTTTGTCAGTAGGTTTGTATCTACGTGTGGTCCTCCATGACCGCTTGAACAATTTGAGCTGAGGCAATATTCTAACTCCCATACATTTCATCATATGCCTTTTACTTATATGCAATGTAGGCTGATATTTTAAGCTTGAAGAGCAAAACAAGGAAGAAGAAACAACTAACAAAGTACCAACACCCTTAAACATTACGTTGTGATGGACAATTTAATTATATTTTACCTGCTAATAAAGCAGCTTCACATACAGGAGCTTCATTGATGTCAACCAATGTTACATTAATGTTACATGTTGCTGTATTATGTCCCAAGTCTATAACGCGTACGTTTAATGTATAGAAAGTGATACCGGAGGAATTCTCATAGTTCATCTTGAATGCATTGGTAATTATTGCAGTGTTAACACCTGAAAGACAGAAGAGTCAATTAAATAATATTTCCTGTATATACCTTTTTCACATTATAACTCAGAAAGACTGATGGCAGTACTTTGAAAATTCAATGCAGTGAGGACCATTGAGAAGCAATGAAAGAAAAACACATCGCACTAACAAGATTGTTTACAGTACAATATCATATGGAAAATATTACAAATACAATTCAAAACAAGAGCTTCAATGTAATATCAAAACAGATGTAACTCCATTGTACACAGCACCAATGAACAAATGAGATCAAACCGATGACCAGAGATGACATTAACAGAGCAGGTCTTAAGCAACAAACAATAGTGAACAAAAACAATATTCATAAGTAATCCCTCTTTTTGCTTACTATAATTTGATCAAGATCTTATGTTTAGCATTACAATAGTGCAGAGGGATCCTGTGGGTCAGTGCACAGCTCCCTGAGAGTGGATGGAGTAATAAAGAAGGTATATGGAATGTTTGCCTTCATTGGTCATGGCATTGTGTATAGGAGTCAGGAAGTTGTGTTGTAGCTTTATATGCCTCTAGTTAGGCCACATTTGGATTATGGTGTGCAGTGCTGGTCATCCCATTGCAGAGGAGATATGGAGGCTTTGGAAATGGTACAGAAGAGGTTTTCCAGAATGCTGCATGGATTAGGTATTAGCTATAAGGAGTCTGAATGCTGGAGTCTGAAAAAAATGGATAGTTCAAATAAGTGTCCCTGACCTGAAATGTCACCTATCCAGTTTCTCCCAAGTTGCTGCCTGACCCACTAAGTTACTCCAACATTTTGTGTCTATCTTTGGGTTAAACCAGCATCTGCATTTCATTTTAAATAATATATTAGCTAGAAGGAGAGGTTGGATCAACTTGGATTGTTTTCCCTGGAGCACTGGAGGCTGGGGTGGGACTGACAAAATGATTTAAAAAAAATTACAAGAGGCATAGTTAGGATGAATAGAAGCTTCCCTTCTCCTCCCCCCCCCCCCCCTCCTCCCTGCAAGGGATAAAGTTTAAAGGTGGTCAGCAGGGCAAACTGTTTTTTTTACAAGGTGGGTGTCTGGAACGTGCTGCCAGGGGTGGTGGTGGTGCAAGCAGTTATGAATGTGGCATTAAACAGGTTCTTTGATAGGCACATAGATTTGCAGGATATGGAGGGATATGGACCTTGTGAAGCCAAAGGAGATTAGTTGAATTTGGCATCATGTTCAGTATGGACATTGTGGGCTGAAGGGCCGCCAGTGCTGTAATGTTCTATGTTCTAGGTATTGATTGGAAGAACTACCACCTCCACAGAACCAAGTGGAGACAAAGATCAGAGTAAAGAGTGGCAGCGCGTGACAGAGAGAGACACATAATTGTGATTTAAAATAAAATGTTGCAGCTATAATGCAACAATCTAAACATACAAACAATGCTTCAATAAGACTAATGACTAAGTCAATTGGCTAAAGCGGGAGAATTATAATATTGTGGTTTGATCCTTTAAAATAGTCTGGACATTGTTCTGCACCAGTTGTCATTGTGCAGCCTACCTGGGTGGATTTCAAAGTCAGGTTCATTTACTTCAAAGCTAAAAGTCAGGTTGTCATTGGTATCACCATCAGAAGCTGATAAAGTGACCAGTGTTTCCCCAGCAGCTGTTTCTTCTTCTAGGGCCAAAGTGTTCGATGGACAGAAGCTGAAATGTCATAAACATTCCAATTAGTTCACCAGAGAACCATCACTACAACCGATCTGTTTGCCAATACTGAAATTATTTATTATGAACCTGATGGTTGGAACCTCATCGTTATCATCAGTAACTGTGATCGTCACTGTGCCCGAGCAACTGAGACTTGTGGTCGCATTGTCACTAACAGATATCACGGCATAGAAAACCTGGAGGAAAAGAACAAAGTGAAGGATTGGAATGAAATCTACAACATAGGTATTGGTACATAAATGGTTGGAATAAAGTACATGTGCTGAAGATCTTCTCAGTGGTAACAATATTTCTCCTACCGTGTCACCATTTTCAAAATTTAAAGTGGTCGCTGTGGAAATGAGACCCAAATTATCCACCTTAAATCTTGCAGTGGTGTTGATGGAGGAGCTCGACAGAAGAGAATACTTGAAAATAACAAAAGTAGATTTCTGTCAGTGCAATATTCCATATATATATTCCGTAGATATGTTATGAATGGCTTTATTATATGTTCTATTTTAATCTTAATTTCTTTTTATTAAACCTCCTGCACTCACCTCTTTCCTATACATCAACTCAACAGGTGCCCATTCAGCCTGTTCTGACCTGTTAAGTTAGGTCATGTGCAGCAGTGCATAAGGACTGTAACTGCAATCATCGGTTGAGATCTCAACAAGACCCAGCCAGAGAAATGCATTGAAAGCCTAATTAGTCAAGTTCAGGTGAAATCAATTGACAAACATACTCAAGAGTAAAAAGATTTCTATTTCCCTGGTAAAGAAAACATATGGTATGTTTGCCTTCATTGGTCGAGGCATTGAGAATGAGAGTCAGGAAGTCGTGTTGCAGCTTTATATGACTTTGGTTAGGCTGCATTTGGAGTAGAGTGGGCAGTTCCAGATGCCCCATGACATGTGGAGGCTTTCAAGAGGCTGCAGAAAAGGTTTACCAGAATGCTACCTGGATTAGAGAGTATTAAGGACAAATTGGACAAACTTAGGTCATTTTCTTTCTAGTGTCAAAGGCTGAGGATCAATCTAAAATGATGAGAGACATAGATAGGATAGATAGTAGGAACCATTTCCCACAGTGAAGAAGTCAAAGTCTAGGGGGCACAGCTTTAAGGTCAGAGGAGAAAAGTTCAAAAGTGGTGTGCAGGGCAAGTTTCTTTGTACAGAGAATGATGGGTATCTGGAATGCGCAGCCATAAATGGTGGTGAAAACAGATATGATAGCAGCATTTATGAACTTTTTAGATAAGCACTTAAGAATGCAGGGCATGGAGGGATATGGATACATGCAGGTAGAGGAGATTACCCAACTTGATATCATGTTTATCATAGACACGGTGGGCTGAAATGCCTGTTCCTATGCTGTACTGTTCCATGTAATCTACATATTCATAAATATTCAAACTTTTTTTATCATTCCATTAAAAAGTTTAAGAAATATTAAAATGTTTAAAAATATTTAAATATAAATATAAATTATCTGAATCTGAATTTCATACATGAAATAAGGTGTATCACTGTCACAAGGGTTAAGATATGTGTTTCCACTAACTATCTTCAACTTAACTAAGAACAGAAAGAACCTGCACTCGGAGAAAACTTACTTGTAAGGTATTTCCATCAGGATCAGATGCAGTCAATTTATATACTGAGGTATCAATAGCACTTGTCTCTGAAATAGCGACAGTCAAGCCTGTATCAAAAGGAATAGCTTTAATGTAAAGTACATTCTATTGAAAGAGTCGTAGTCACACAGCACAAAAACAGGCCCTTCCACCCAATTCGTTCATGCAAACCAAGATGCCCATCTAAGCTAGTCCCATTTGCCAATGATAGACCCATATCTCTCAATCTTTCCTTTCCATGTGCTTATGCAACTGCTGTTTAAATGCTGCCTATAGCACCTGTCTCAACAATCTCCTTTGACAGCTTGTTCCATATACCAACCAGTCTCTCAATAGAAAAAATGCCCCAAGTTTCCTATGGTTCTTGAATCCCCTACACTGGGGAAAAGACACTGTGCATTAGCCCTATCTATTCCCCTCATGACTTTATACAACTTTATAAGATCACCTCATCCTTCTGCACTCCAATGAATAAAGTCCAAGGTTGCCCAACCTTTCTCTATAGATCAGGATCTCTTAACCTGGGAACTACCTTGTTAATCTTATCTGCACTCTCTCCAGCTTTGTGACATCTTTCCTACAGACAGATGACGTAAACTGAACACAATACTCCAAATATGGTCTCACCAACACCTTGTACAACTGTAACATAGCATGCCAATTTCCATACTCACTACACTAACTGATGAAGGCCAACATATCAAAAGCTTTCTTTACCTCCCTATCTACCTATAATGCCACTTTCAGAGAACTGTGTACCTGTACGAGATCCCCTTACTCTATAACAATTCACAGTGCCCTATCATTCACTGTGAAGGTCCTGTCCTGAGTTGACTTCCCAAAATGCAACACCTCGCATTTATTTGCATTAAACTCCATTAGCCAATCTTCAACTCACTTGCCCAGCTGATTAAGATCCTGATGTAATTTTTGATAATTATCTTCACTGTCTACAATACAACCTATTTTAGCAACATCTGCAAACTTACTAATCATGCATCATACATGCTCAATCAACTCATTGACATAAACTGCAAACAGCTATGGGTCCAGCACCAATGCAGACGCACACCACTAGAGAAAGACCTCCAGTCCAAAAAACAATCTTCCACCACCACCCTCTGCTTCCTTCCATGAAGACAATTCTGAATCCAGTTAGCTAGCTCTCTCCCATGTAATATAACCTTCTAGAGCTGCCTACCATGTGGAACCTTATCAAAGACCTTGCTGACGTCAAATTAGACAATGTCCATGGCCTTGTCTTCGTCAGCCGTCTTGGTTACTTTTTACAAAAATTAAATTAATTGATATTTAAATTATGCTATTATTTACACAAATTACTTACTACCTGCAGGATCAACCCGTGCATCAGAATTCCCATGGTGACGTTTAAAAATATAAAACCACAAACAAGTGGCTGAACTGAATAAATATATTGGCATTGTATTCCTAAGAAGTATGTCGCTGGCAATGCTGATTGCACTTAGGAAGGTGATAGTGAGATCTGTTGCTGAACCACAGTAGTCTGCAGATAGTAAGGGTTCAGGCAAAAAGTCTGCTCTTGTTAAAACGCCTTGAAATGACCAGTTTCCTCTACTTGTGTGCAGACTTGGCTGCCATATTACATTTATATCGAGATGAATGTTTTAATTATATTCACCTGCAGTTTTAAAATTAGCTTCACAAACAGGAGCTTCATTGATGGGATTCAACGTTACGTTCAGGTTGCACGTTGCTGTATTACCTCCCGTGTCTGTAACAACTATACTTAATGTATAGAACGTGATAACAGAGGCATTCTCATAGTCGAACTCGAATGCATTGGTAATTTCTGCAATGTCGCCATCTAAAAGGAAAAAGAGGCATACAGTATAATCCAAGCATACAAAGCTCAGGTGATAGTAACAATTTTGGTGGAAGTGGTAGAAGGTAGAAGACGGCACAGTGGCGCAGCGGTAGAGTTGCTGCCTTACAGTGCTTGCAGCGCCGGAGACCCGGGAGTGTTTCCTCCCACACTCCAAAGACGTACAGGTATGTAGGTTAATTGGCTTGGCGTTTGTGTAAATTACCCCTAGAGTGTGTAGGATATGATAGTGCTAATGTGAGGGGATCGCTGGTCGGTGCGGACTTGGTGGGCCGAAGGGCCTGTTTCTGCGCTGTATCTCTAAACTAAACTAAAAGTGGTCTCATAGTTGCAAGCCACGTGCAACTGTAGAAAGCAAGTGAGATACACCAACAATCACAAACATATGATGCAAATCATTACCAGAAAGAAGCATAGTCACACCAGCTTTCGTTCTCACCTAGCTACAGCTAACATTGGCCTGTTTCCTTTATCATTGTACTTTTTTGCATATCTTTCATTTATTTGTTCTATATTTCTCTACATCATCATCTATATCTCTCATTTCCCTTTCCCATGACTTTCAATCTGAAGAAGGGTCTCAACCTGAAACACCACCCATTCCTTCTCTCCAGAAATGCAGCCTGTCCCGCTGAGTTACATCAGCATATTGTGTCTATCACAAAATTAAATCAGTACAAGCGAGCCCAGGCAATTAGCAAAATTAGAGATAGGTCAGGTATCTTGTATGGCCACTTGGACAGAGCAGCAATTAACAAATGAAATCACCCCAATAACCGTAGGACAGGGAATCATCTGCACACAATGGAAACATCATGACAGAGACTTATGCACACAGAAATTAAACACTATATACAAAATGTCACATCCACAAATCTACAACAACAACAAAAATCAAAGCCGAACATGGCTAAGAACATGGCTAAGAAACATGTTTGGATCTGGTGCAAAGCAGAGGCAGTGGTCTTAATCCACATAATGCAAAGGCAAAAGAAAGTCACAAAAAACAAAGATTAGGAGGTACGTAAAATGGCAAAAAATGCAATTTCGTGTTTTGAAGTAGGTTTGATATTGTTCTGTCTCATTTAGTTTAGTTTAGTTTCGAGATACAGCGTGGAAACAGGCCCTGCGGGTCCGCACTGACCAGCCATCCCCGCACATTAGCACTCTCCTACACATACTAGGAACTATTTTTTTTTACATTTACCAAGCCAATTATTCTACATAACTGTATGTGTTTAGAGTGTGGGAGAAAACCGATGATATCGGAGAAAACCCACGCAGGTCACGGGGAGAACATACAAACTCCGTACAGACAGCACCCGTGGTCACTGGTCATTGGTCATAGATGATGATCTTTTTACCTTGGTGGATTTCAAAGTCGGGTTCATTTGCTCTAAAGCTGAAAGTCAGGTTGTCATTGGCATCACCATCAGAGGCTGATAAAGTGACCAGTGTTGTCCCAGCTGCTGTTCCTTCATCCAAGGTCAAAGCACTTACTGGACAGAAGCTGAAAGTGTGATAAATGTTCCAATTAATAAAGCAAAGTACCATATTGCACGTTGGAAATGATAGAGATTATCAAAGTTGTAATGATAATTACTGCACCTGATGGTCGGAGTTTCATCATTGACGTCAGTAACTGTGATAGTCAATGTGCCAGTGCAACTGAGGTTTGTAGTCGCATTGTCTTCAATAGAAACCTCAACATAGAAGAGCTGGAATGAAGAATAGAATTGATGAACTTAGTATTTGATCTGTTAAATGATTGGTATAAACGTTCTTGTTATCTGGTGATAATAATGTATCACCTACCCTGTCGCCATTTTCATAATTCAGAGCAGCGGATGTGGAAATTTGACCCAAATTGTCCACGCTAAATCGAGCGGTGGAATTGACAGAGGAGGTCGACAGAATGGAATACTTGGAAAATAAAAATGTTTAGATTCCTATAAGTGTCCTATTTCATTCTGTGGCAGAGCATATAGTGAAGCTTTGTTTCCTTATCAAATATCAATATTAATTATATGAAAGAGAACTCATAGAAAAACAGCAATATTGAATGTTTATGTGAAAGGAGCAGAATTAGGCCATTCAGCCCATCGTCTATGCTACCATTCAGTCATAGCTGATCTATCTTTCCCTCTCAACCTCATTCTCCTGCCTTCGCCCCTCGACACCCGCACTAATCAAAATTAATAATGTAGGAATATCAATAGACAATAAGTAATAGAGAATAGGTGCAGGAGTAGGCTATTCGACCCTTCGAGCCAGCTCCATCATTCACTGTGATCATGGCTGATCATCCACATTCAGTACCCCATTCCTGCCTTCTCACCATATCCCCAGACTCCGCTATCTTTAAGAGCTCTATATAACTCTCTCTTGATAGCATCCAGAGAATTGGCCTCCATTGCCTTCTGAGGCAGAGAATTCCACAGATTCACAACTCTCTGGGTGAAAAAGTTTTTCCTCATCTCCGTTCTAAATGGACTACCCCTTATTCTTAAACTGTGGCCGCTGGTTCTGGACTGCCACAACATCTGGAACATGTTTCCTGCCTCTAGCGTGTCCAATCCCTTAATATTTTTATATGTTTCAATAAGATCCCATCTCATCCTTCAAAATTCCAGTGTAAAGCCCAGCCGCTCCATTCTATCAACTTATGAGAGTCCCGCCATCCCGGGAATTAACCTCTTGAACCTACGCTGCACTCCCTCAATAGCAAGAATGTCCTTCCTTAAATTTGGAGACCAAAACTGCACACAACACTCCAGGTGTGGTCTCAAATCTAATATTCTGTTGGAAGAAATGAATATCAGAGCAAAGAGACACACCGATAAATGGCTCAGAAATGTGAATGAATGTACTAACACTGGTTACAGACATATTGCTTCCTCTGGATGTGGTCTCTCAGCACCCATTAATTTGGGATTCCCTTTGTAAGATCGCATTGGCTACTGCTGTTAAAGATTTCAAACGTTCTTGCAACATTGATAATGCCAGACAAATTGGAATTTAGTCAAAGTTGTTTTTGGAATGACTTACATGTAAAATATCTTTATCTGGATCAGATGCAGTTAACTTATAGACCGATGCCCCGTTAATAGTGGTTTCTGGAATAGTCACAGCCGGTCCTGAGGATAGTAGAAACATATTTTATCAATAGATAAATCTGGCAGGAGAATAGTTTGAGTTTCAGACTTTTTGATGATTCAAGAGTGAACCTGCTTGAGGAGAGTTTTTCATGTTAGCCTGGCATTAATTCTACTGCACCAAGAAAACAATTGCAATTTCCCCGTGGAGCATGAAGCGATGACAGGGAGCAGGAGGCATTGTGGTAAGGGTTGCTATGTCAGCCGTTATAGGTTGTGGTAAGAGAATGAACTCTCCCTGATCATCCTATACACATACTCTTCTGGATGAATACTTTGGAATGGATCTGCAAATCGGTCAAGAAAATACCAGGGAATCGGCCTTCCAGCCAATAAAGCCAGATGGGTTTCACAATCCAGAATTAAAATGTCATTGAAGTACATTTGGTGACCTGAATCTTTGGAGAAGCTTAATCAGATGTCCACAAATCCTTTGTGATCAAATCACCTCAAGAAAAAAGTAAAATATCTGGCTGTACTCACAAGGAACTGCAGATGCTGGCTTACATACACGACACAATGTGCTGTAATTCAATGGGTCAGGCAGCATCTCTGGAGAACATGGATAGGTGAGTTAGTTTAGTTTAGTTTAGGTTGGAGATACAGTGTGGAAACAGGCCCTTCGACCCACCAAATCCATGCTGACTAATGATCACCCATACACTAGTTCTATCCTACACACTGGGAACAATTTACAGAAGCCAATTAACCTACAAACCTGCACATCTTTGGAATATGTGAGGAAACCAGAGCACCCAGAGAAAACACTTGCGGTCACAGGGAAAGCGTACAAACTATGTACAGTCGGCTCCCGTAGTCAGGGTTGAGCTCTAATGTCTGGCGCTATAAGGCAGCAACCACTTTGCCACTGTGCCATCTGAGGTGATGTTTAGGGATGGGACCCTAAACGTTGTCTACCCATTTTCTCCAGAGATGCTGCCTGACCCGTTGAGCCACTCCAGCACTTTGTGTCTTTGAATGGTGGGGTTTTCATTTTCAGTAGTTCAATGGGTGGAGAGGATTCATATTTTCCACATGCATTATTTAGAATTTCAAAACTGTGTGGCAGTCTGATTATTGCATGGGCAGTGTGTCCATCAAAGATAATTTAAACACAATAAAAGATGAGTTAAAATCTAACAATCTTAATCTAATCCCAGCAATCCACCCAGGGGGCATTTTATTGTTTGCTAGTCTCTGTCAATGTATTAATTGACACCTTGCTTTACTCAGTTGTGTTGCACTCACCTGTTCCTGCTACCAACTGAGCCTCACAGTCAGGAGCTTCATTAACAGCATTTATGGTAAATGTCAGACTGCATGTTGCACTGTTGGAGCCCAAGTCGCTGACGATTATCGTTAGTTCGTAGCTTTTGCTAGCAGAGGCATCGTCATAGTCCAATAAGGAATTGGTGACAATCCAAGCATTATTTCCATCTGAAAGTGAGTCACAAGTTTGTTCATACAGATCACTTAACTCTTTCGATATGAAACTTAGACTTGAGTGTAGACCTCAACCACCATCCATCCCTGTCAATGTGCATCATGCTGAATAGTTTTGGTGTATCAGGGCATAAATCACTCAGTGAAATTAGCACAGGCATCAGTACATCTTTGTTGTCATCTCATTTGAACAACTATTTGGCGAGCAGCATAGAAACCGGAGGGACCTCTTATCTGAGGGACTATTGAAGCATATTACTCAGCATTGGCCATGATTCTCTGTCATAGTTACAGCTCCTTCCATTTATCAGACACTGACCAACTTCTACCGCTGTACCATCGAGAGCATCCTGACCACCTGCTTCACGGTATGGTACAGCAGCTGCACTGTTGCGGACAGGAAGGCACTACAACGGGTGGTGAAAACCGCGCAGCACATCATCGGTGCCCCGCTCCCTGCCATGGATGCCCTCCACCGAAAGCGGTGTCTGAGACGGGCTGGGAAGATCATTAAAGACCCCTCCCACCCCAACCATGGACTGTTTGCCCTCCTCCCATCAGGGAGACGGTACAGGAGCCTCAGGTCTCGTACCAGCAGGATGAGGAACAGCTTCTACAATTATACCATCACATTGCTGAACTCGGAGTCCCGCCGATAGATTTCTCCGGTCCCTCCGTCCCCATTGTTTAATTATTCTGTATTTTTTATTATTCTGTATCTTCTTTTTTTTAAATTTCTATATGCACTACTACTACGGACTGACGCAAAACTGCATTTCGGTGTACCCATACTCAGTATTTGTGCAATGACATTAAAGTTGAATTGAATTGAAAAATTGAATTGAATCATGAGAATGCCTTCATTCTAATGCTTGTAGCAATTTTTGTCTACATATGATTCAATGGAAAAAAAATGCACCCTGTCAGGTCAAATACCAGGCTGTCTGTTCTCCCACCAAGTGATAAGAGCAAATCTGCTACTGGCACATTGATCCCAGGAAATATCTGGACCCCCCCCCCCCCCTCCCCCTCAGTCTGAACAATTTAATTAGGTGGTAATGGTTGCATCAGAGCTTGGTTTGGGAATAGCTCTGCCGAAGAACGCTGGAAATAATTACAGAGAGCTGTGAATGTAGCCGTGTCCATCACACAGACTAGACTCCTCTTACACTTCACACTGCCTTGGAAAAGCAGCCAACATAGTGATGGGTCTCGACCCGAATCGTCTCCCATTCCTTCGGTTTGATTACATTTATGTAGAGGATTACCTGATTTGATTGAATAACATGTAAAGCAAATCTTTTTACTGTAGCTCTACACATGACAATGATAATCCTAAACATTCCTGACGTAAGTTAAATGATGAAATAGAGGGAATTTCTGGAAATACTTAAATGAGAGCACCCTGCAAATTGCTCCAGATTCCTAACATCTCCTTTATGTTGGTTTGAACAGAGTAAGATATCCTTTATTTCTCAGGATATCAGGTATAATAATTCAGCAGACAATCAATCAATGGGCATAGTGTATAACATGGAGCAGAAAGCAATGACAACATTAAATATTCCTGCTTATTGTAAAGAGAGAGAAATGCTCCTCTCTCTGAAATATCTACATGAAGAATGTCAATCCTCTTACCTTGATACATTTGGAACTGAGATACAGGAGTTGCGACGGAGAAGGTCAAATTGTCATTGGCATCATTGTCAGACGCTGTTAAAGCTAACACCTGACTCATGACAGGAAGCTCTTCATCCACTGAGACTGGATTTGTAGTGCAGTTACTAGAAATGGTGATGGTATATAATCAATTTGCAGCTGCATCGTATTCAGTTGTGAAGAACTATTTTCTTGAATCCCTTCTCTTTGAACATTTGTTTCACAGTTTATTGGATATAATTATAGAAATATTTACAAGAGAAAAATAGCAGTGGATTATCTGATTCCCATGACATCTGAGTGTGAGGAGTGGGGTAAATGGTGAGAGCAAGGGTGGCTGCATAAACATTTAAGTAAGACCCCTAAAGCTGTTTTAGGCTGTTCAGGCCAAATGACATGAAATAAAGAAAAAAGCAAATTAATCAGAAAATGCACGGTTTTCATTTCAAAATGTTACATGTACCAAAATCGTGATTCTTGTTTTTAAGCACAGTGGCACAGTGGTAGAGTTGCTGCCTTACAGTGCCAGAGACCCGGGTTTGATCCTGACTATGGGTGCTGTCTGTACGGAGGTTTGTATGTTCTCCCTGTGACAGCCTGGGTTTTACCCAGCTGCTCCGGTTTCCTCCCACAATCGAAAGACGTACAGGTTTGTAGATTAATTGACTTAGCTAAAATTTGTAAATTGTCCCTGGAGTGTAGGATAGTGTTAGTGTGCGGGGATCGCTGGGTGACGTAGATCCAGTGGGCCGTGGGGCCTGCTTCCACGCTGTATCTCTAACTAAATTCCTCGTCCCATGTAGTGAAGAATTTCTATATCTCACCAGTTCATGGGACCAATTGATTTCCCCAAACGAGTCTAATAACAAACCTTATAACTGGAGCTTCATCATTGACGTCAGTAATGTGAATGGTTACTGTGCCAGTACAAGTTTCACCTGCTGGGTCAGACACAGAAATCACGGCATCATACCGCATCAGCTGCAGAGATAGAAAATGCCAAAGAATTTGGTAACTTGGTAAAAATTGACCAATGATTAAGTATTAGGAAATACAGACACAGTCAACAAGAGCATAATAGTTAAGCACCATCAGTTACTGGCTCCTTCAAACATTTCCCGTACATATCGGTCACATTGCCAACATTCTGTTATTGTTAAAACACTGATGCATGATAACCTAAATGTATTTTGCTTTTAAACATCACAGCTATTAATCACGTGGACCTTAACTAGAGACACGAGACTGCAGAAGTTGGAATCTTGAATAAAAAAAACAAAGTGCTGGAGGAACTCAGTGATTCAGGCAGCATCTGTGGAGAGAAGTGAACAGGGACAGACAAATTCTTAGGTCGAGACCTTTCTTCAGATCATCTCTGACCGCTCTCACGCTGGCCACAAACTCTTTGAATGAATTCCCTCTGGAAGACGACTCTGGACTGTCACAGCTGCCACAGCCAGGCATAAAAACAGCTTTTTCCACGAGTAGTAGCTCTACTCAATAACCAAAAATCTGTATAGAAGTTATATAGAATGTATATAGAAGAAACACGTTACTTCTTAAATCTTACCAATATGCTTAAAACATTTAGTAAAGCTCGCAGATGTCAGCTTTTTTTGTGTGCTCAGAAGGCCCAAAAACATGTTATTGCTTAGTTTATTTTTGCTTTAGTCTATTACATTATGGTAACTCAGAAATTGGAGATAAAAGACAAGGACAGTACGAGGTTAAAGTTAGTAAAAACATGAGTGCTAAGCAGCCAAAGATAAGAACTGAGATTACAATAAAACGCTGCATGGAAGGATGGATCAGAGAACATTTGGAGAGTGGCCGAGCTGTACTATCTCTGAATGTTCCAGGCCCAGATTTGTGCAAATTAAAGGCTTCTCGTCTTCTTGAAGAATTCTCCGTGTCTGTGTCATTTATATCTTAGAATCTGAGTCTTGTAAACCACGACATCTGCAGCCTCGTTTTGCGCTGGTACTTTATTTAATTCACATGTTTAATCAATAATGTTTTATTATTAATGTTTCATGAGTCATTCCTAACTGTCATTGCATGTCATGTTGTCACTTGCGGGTGGAGCACCAAGGCAAATTCCTTGCATGTGAATACTTGGCCAATAAACTTATTCATTCATTCATCACTGGTGCGAAAAGCATAGATTAACAAGCTATGAGGTGAACCCTGCATTTCAAGAGAGACAGTTTAAATCCAAGACAAATAGGCTGCTGATCAGATCCACTCCCTTCATCAGTTTTCTAATTAGCATTTCAATTTTATTGAACTATGTAACCCAATGCTCTTACCTCTAATGTAGGAATATATGAGTCTGATCAACTCCTAGTACAATTGTTCAATACCATTACATACCGGGTGCAAAGTAACTGAATACATTTTAATACCTGGCTGGTAGATTCATAATCCAGAGCGCTTATTGTCGAAATGACACCCACCGTGTTAATGGCAAACAGTGTGAGAGTTCCAGATGTGGACGTGCCGAGAATAGAGTACTGTAAAATAGTTAAACACGCACATGCGGAGAGATTGACGTGAAAAGTGCAACAGGTACGGTTTGAATAAGTAACTTCAGATATTTAACATAAAGATACAGTGGATGGCAGTGCATTACATGAGGTAGGTGGGTGAGTCCTACCCTGAGTTGTTGAGCGAGCTAGTGACATGTGGAAGTTAGCCATTGCATGGCTGGGAAGTAATTAAAGTTACACGGTCTTTGGGTTGGGATGAGGCAAAGATCTCCATGTGATGATGTAGGGTTCGGCTTCAATGGAGGACAAAGGATCTCCGGGTGGATATAGACAAATTGTTTCTGGTGACGGTTGGGTGTATAATGGAGGAGCATCTGAGGTCAGACTGCCCCAGTGGTGGGAAGGCAGGGGTTAACAATGAGTAGAGTATCTCTGGCTCTGAGGGTGGAAATTGGATCCAGGTATCACATCAAGTCAAAGAAAGTTTAAAACTCACCGTTAATGCGTCATTGTCAGGATCCGACGCGGAGAAACTGTGAACAAATTCTCCCGTAGAGATGGTCTCAGCGATAGTCACGTTTTGACCTGGATAAAACAATTAAGTTTGATAAATACTACTTCTTCTTCTTCTTGCGTATGTAAGACAACTTGTTCTGTTTGATCTTCTGTTTGTGCACGCCAGGTTGATTGCATTTGTCGAAACAGGGTGGATCACGTGAAGGTTGCAATTTCCTACCCCATAAATACTACTGATGTCCAGTTAACCCCATCCCCTAAAGTTATATTAGTGTCTTATGCATTTCAATATGATATAAGAAAGGGAATGTAATGCTATCTACTCAGTGATTGCACCCTGATGCCTTGTCAATGAATACATTCCCACTGTGGGCACTTTAAAACTTTCCATGAGTTACAATGACATGTGAACAATGTAGCTGCAAAAATGCTCTAACAATGAAACTCAGTGAAATAGTTGCAGCAGACATTGATTAAAATAAGTCTAACAAGTGTTAATCATTGAGTAAAAAATGGTTCAGCTCGAGTTAGGAAGATTCTGAGGCATAAAGTATCAAGACTATGGCTAGTATATTTAATTTCCTTTTGTTTAGTTCAGAGATGCAGCATGGATACAGGGCCTTCGGCCCAACGAATTCTGCCAACAGGTGGATTTCTATCCTTTCTAGTCTGGCAATTGGAGCACGAAGGACAAAATGATAGAGACCCAAAAATTGCTTTAAAAAATATCATCTTCATGATAATCAATACTTGGCTCTAATTTTGATAATAGTTGAAACATGTTCACCGGTATCTGCTTACCTGAATTAGTAATACATTCAGGAGCTTCATTGATGGGATTCAATGAAATGTTCATGTTACATATTGCTGTATTACCTCCTGTGTCAGTGACAACCACAGTTAATGTATAGAATGTAACTACAGATGTGTTTTCATAATCCAGCTGTAACGTGTTTGAGATTTTTGCAGTGTTTCCAGCTGTAATACAAAGGCATGTGTTGCAATCAAACAATGTTTGTTGACATCTTATTTCCTGATCATACATCTTCAGCTGATGGTAAACACGTGCATTGACGAACAATGAACAATGAGTGAGGATAGAGACAAAAGATGTTCTTCAATAAGAATACACCAGTCTTTAGTGCATTGTGAGCACATTCCAAACTGCAAACTAAGATCAGATGTTCTACCATATTCCTCACAGTGAGCTGACAGTCTCTTCTGATGCTCATTATTTACAGCATGTATTTTTATCGAAGTATTTTCATCCCTTTTGACTCAAATTAGATTCTGAGGGAGGGAGAGACACAGCATGGTGATAGTCCCCACAGCCCAAAGAATCTGCACTGACCATCAGGTATTCACCTTCACGTTAATTTTCCCTGAATCTATTGTATTCATCCCACATTCCCATCACCTACTGGTTCATCCCAGATTCCACATGCATCCACATTTTTTTTTCGCCTTCCATCACAGTGGGGAATGTGGAGTAGTCACTATGGTGGATGTTCATGTTAAATTGTATTTTGTGTGTTCCGTTGCCTTTTATTTGTATGACTGACTTGGCAAAGGAAATTCCTCATATGTTGCAAAACATACTTGGCTTAATAAAGTATTATTGTGATTGTGATCGTGATTGACATAGGGAACAATTTACACCAGGCCAATTTTAGGAATGTGGGAGGAAACTGCAGTGCCCAAAGAAACTGGACACAGTCACGGGCAAAACGTGCAAACTCTGCACATACACCACCAAAGGTCAGGGTTGAACGTGGCCCTCTGGAGCAGAAACTCTACCAGCTGTATCACCTTTCCGCTTTTGCACAGGCATTGCAGTATAAAAGTTGCAGCACAGCAACAGGCGAGTAGTCGTAAGATAACACTCAATGATATTCAAACCTTAGATAGACACAAAAAGCTGGAGTAACTCAGCGGGTCAGACATCGTGTCTGGAGAAAGGGAATAGGTGAAGTTTTGGGTCGAGACCCTTGTTATTCCTACCTTGGTTGATTTCAAAGACAGGTTCATTGGCCAAAAAGCTAAAAGTCAGGTTGTCATTATCATCATCATCAGAGGCAGATAAAGAAATTAGTTTGGTTCCTGCAGCCACTTCTTCATTCATGGTCACAGTGCTTGATGGGCAGGAGCTGAAATGAGGGAACCATTCAATGAATGAACCAAAGAGAGATCAATATAAGAGGGAACCAACCAGTGTTGTCCCAGCTGTTGTTCCTTCATCCAAGTTCAAAGCACTTACATAGAAACATAGAAAATAGGTGCAGGAGTAGGCCATTCGGCCCTTCGATATAATCATGGCTGATCATCCAACTCAGTATCCCATCCCTGCCTTCTCTCCATACCCCCTGATCCCTTTAGCCACAAGGGCCACATCTAACTCCCTCTTAAATATACCAATGAACTGGACTCAACTACCTTCTGTGGCAGAGAATTCCACAGATTCACCACTCTCTGTGTAAAAAATAATTTTCTCATCTCGGTCCTAAAAGACCTCCCTCTTATCCTTAAACTGTGACCCCTAGTTCTGGACATACTGGACAGAAGCTGAAAGAGTGATAAATGTTCTAATTAATAAAGCAAAGTACCATATTGCACGTTGGATGTAATGATAATTACTGCACCTGATGGTCGGAGATTCATCATTGACGTCAGTAACTGTGATAGTCAATGTGCCAGTGCAACTGAGGCTTGTAGTCGCATTGTCTTCAATAGAAACCTCAACATAGAAGAGCTGGAATGAAGAATAGAATTGATGAACATAGTATTTGATCTGTTAAATGATTGGTATAAACGTTCTTGTTATCTGGTGATAATAATGTATCACCTACCCTGTCGCCATTTTCATAATTCAGAGCAGCGGATGTGGAAATTTGACCCATATTGTCCACGTTAAATCGAGCGGTGGAATTGACGGAGGAGGTCGGAAGAATGGAATACTTGGAAAATAAAAATGTTTAGATTCCTATAAGTGTCCTATTTCATTCTGTGGCAGAGCATTTAGTGAAGCTTTGTTTCCTTAACAAATATCACATAATTATATGAAAAATAGAAAAACACTGATAATTAACACATAATGATCACAGTTTATGTGAAAGGGGCACAATTAGGCCATTCAGCCCATCAAGTCTATGCTACCATTCAATCATGGCTGATCTATCTTTCCCTCTCAACCTCATTCTTCTGCCTTTGCCCCCCGACACCTGCATTAATCTAAATCAATAATGTAGGAATATCAACAGACAATACATAATAGAGAACAGGTGCAGGAGTAGGCTATTCGGCCCTTGGAGCCAGCTCCATCATTCACTGTGATCATGGCTGATCATCCACATTCAGTACCCCATTCCTTCCTTCTCACCATATCCCCAGACTCCGCTATCTTTAAGAGCTCAATATAACTCTCTCTTCATAGCATCCAGAGAATTGGCCTCCATTGCCTTCTGAGGCTGAGAATTCCACAGATTCACGACTCTCTGGGTGAAAAAGTTTTTCCTCATCTCCGTTCTAAATGGACTACCCCTTATTCTTAAACTGTGAGAGCTGGTTCTGGACTGCCACAACATCTGGAACATGTTTCCTGCCTCTAGCGTGTCCAATCCCTTAATATTCTTATATGTTTCAATAAGATCCCATCTCATCCTTCTAAATTCCAGTGTAAAGCCCAGCTGCTCCATTCTATCAACTTATGACAGTCCCGCCATCCCGGGAATTAACCTCGTGAACCTATGCTGCACTCCCTCAATAGCAAGAATGTCCTTCCTTAAATTTGGAGACCAAAACTGCACACAAGACTCCAGGTGTGGTCTCAAATCTAATATTCTGTTGGAAGAAACGAATATCAGAGCAAAGAGACACACCGATAAATGGGTCAGAAATGTGAATGAATGTACTAACACTGGTTACAGACATATTGCTTCCTCTGGATGTGGTTTCTCAGCACCCATTAATTTGGGATTCCCTTTGTAAGATAGCATTGGCTACTGCTGTTAAAGGTTTCAAACGTTTTTTGCAACATTGATACTGCCAGACAAATTGGAATTTAGTCAATTGTTTTTGGAATGACTTACATGTAAAATATCTTTGTCTGGATCAGATGCAGTTAGTTTATAGACCGATGCCCCATTAATAGTGGTTTCTGGAATAGTCACAGCCGGTCCTGAGGATAGTAGAAACATATTTTATCAATAGATAAATCTGGCAGTAGAATAGTTTGAGTTTCAGACTTTTTGATGATTCAAGAGTGAAACAGCTTGAGGAGAGTTTTTCATGTTATCCTGGCATTAATTCTACTGCAACAAGAAAACAATTGCAATTGCCCCGTGGAGCATGAAGCGATGACAGGGAGCAGGAGGCATTGTGGTAAGGGTTGCTATGTCAGCCGTTATAGGTTGTGGTAAGAGAATGAACTCTCCCTGATCATCCTATACACATACTCTTCTGGATAAATACTTTGGAATGGATCTGCAAATCGGTCAAGAAAATACCAGGGAATCGGCCTTCCAGCCAATAAAGTCAGATGGGTTTCACAATCCAGAATTAAAATGTCATTGAAGTACATTTGGTGACCTGAATCTTCGGAGAAGCTTAATTAGATGTCCACAAATTCTTTGTGATCAAATCACCTCAAGAAAAAAGTAAAATATCTGGCTGTACTCACAAGGAACTGCAGATGCTGGCTTACATACACGACACAATGTGCTGTAATTCAATGGGTCAGGCAGCATCTCTGGGGAACATGGATAGGTGAGTTAGTTTAGTTTAGTTTAGGTTGGAGATACAGTGTGGAAACAGGCCCTTCGAACCACCAAATCCACGCTGACTAATGATCACCCATACACTAGTTCTATCCTACACACTGGGAACAATTTACAGAAGCCAATTAACCTACAAACCTGCACATCTTTGGAATATGTGAGGAACCCAGAGCACCCAGAGAAAACACTTGCGGTCACAGGGAAAGCGTACAAACTATTTACAGTCGGCTCCCGTAGTCAGGGTTGAGCTCTAATGTCTGGCGCTATAAGGCAGCAACCACTTTGCCACTGTGCCATCTGAGGTGATGTTTAGGGATGGGACACTTCTTCAGACTGAAGAAGGATCCCGACCCTAAACGTTGTCTACCCATTTTCTCCAGAGATGCTGCCTGACCCGTTGAGTCACTCCAGCACTTTGTGTCTTTGAATGGTGGGGTTTTCATTTTCAGTAGTTCAATGGGTGGAGAGGATTCATATTTTCCACATGCATTATTTAGAATTTCAAAACTGTGTGGCAGTCTGATTATTGCATGGGCAGTGTGTCCATCAAAGATAATTTAAACGCAATAAAAGATGAGTTAAAATCTAACAATCTTAATCTAATCCCAGCAATCCACCCAGGGGGCATTTTATTGTTTGCTAGTCTCTGTCAATGTATTAATTGACACCTTGCTTTACTCAATTGTGTTGCACTCACCTGTTCCTGCTACAAACTGAGCCTCACAGTCAGGAGCTTCATTAACAGCATTTATGGTCACTGTCAGACTGCATGTTGCGCTGTTGGACCCCAAGTCGCTGACGATTATCGTTAGTTCGTAGCTTTTGCTAGCAGAGGCATCGTCATAGTCCAATAAGGAATTGGTGACAATCCAGGCATTATTTCCATCTGAAAGTGAGTCACAAGTTTGTTCATACAGATCACCTAACTGTTTCGATATGAAACTTAGACTTGAGTGTAAACCTCAACCACCGTCCCTCTCTGTCAATGTGCATCATGTGATTAGTTTTGGTGTATCTGGGCATAAATCACTCAGTGAAATTAGCACAGGCATCAGCACATCTTTGTTGTCATCTCATTTGAACAACTATTTGGCGAGCAGCATAGAAAATGGAGGGACCTCTTATCTGAGGTACTATTGAAGCAATTTTTGTCTACAGATGATTCAATGGAAAACACATGCCCTCTGTCAGGTCAAATACCAGGCTGTCTGTTCTCCCACCAAGTGAGACGAGCAAATCTGCTACTGACACATTGATCCCAGGAAAAAAATTATCTGGACCTCCCCAGTCTGAACAATTTCAGTAGGCGGCAATGGTTGCATCAGAGCTTGGTTTGGGAATAGCTCTGCCCAAGAATGCTGGAAATAATTACAGAGAACTGTGAATGTAGCCGTGTCCATCACACAGACTAGACTCCTCTTACACTTCACACTGCCTTGGAAAAGCGGCCAACATAGTGATGGGTCTCGAACCGAAACGTCTCCCATTCCTTCTCTCCGGAGATGCTGCCTATCGCACTGAGTTATTCCAACTTTTTGTGTCTACGATAGTCAAAAACTTGTCCCACCCCCCGTCATTCCCTCATCTCCCAGTCCCATCAGGCAGAAGAAACAAGAGTTTGAAAGCACGCACCACCGGTTTCCGGAACAGATTCTATTTACCCTCTTTTATCAAGCTTCAGAACAATCCTTCCATGAACTAGGGTACAAACCGATTTTCCTCTACCTCATTGTGCACATTGGATTTTGTCTCTGGAACTGTGCGCTACATTGCTCTCAACTATAATCTGCACTCTGTATCTTTCTCTGCATTCTATCTATTGTACTTGAATTTGGTTGATTACATTTATGTAGAGGATTACCTGATTTGATTGGATAACATAAAACAAATATTTTTACTGTAGCTCTACACATGACAATGATAAACCTAAACATTCCTGATGTAAGATAAATGATGAAATAGAGGGAATTTCTGGAAATACTTGCATGAGAGCACCCTGAAAATTGCTCCAGATTCCTAACATAGAAACATAGAAACATAGAAAATAGGTGCAGGAGTAGGCCATTCGGCCCTTCGAGCCTGCACCGCCATTCGATATGATCATTGCTGATCATCCAACTCAGTATCCCATCCCTGCCTTCTCTCCATACCCCCTGATCCCTTTAGCCACAAGGGCCACATCTAACTCCCTCTTAAATATAGCCAATGAACTGGCCTCAACTACCTTCTGTGGCAGAGAATTCCACAGATTCACCACTCTCTGTGTATAAAAAGTATTTTCTCATCTCGGTCCTTAAAGACTTCCCTCTTATCCTTAAACTGTGACCCCTAGTTCTGGACTTCCCCAACATCGGGAATAATCTTCCTGCATCTAGCCTGTCCAACCCCTTAAGAATTTTATAAGTTTCTATAAGATCCCCCCTCAATCTTCTGAATTCCAGCGTGTACAAGCCGAGTCTATCCAGTCTTTCTTCATATGAAAGTCCTGCCATCCCAGGAAGCAGTCTGGTGAACCTTCTCTGTACTCCCTCTATGGCAAGAATGTCTTTCCTCAGATTAGGAGACCAAAACTGTACGCAATACTCCAGGTGTGGTCTCACCAAGACCATTTACAACTGCAGTAGAACCTTCCTGCTCTTATACTCAAATCCTTTTGCTATGGATGCTAACATATCATTTGCTTTCTTCATTGCCTGCTGCACCTGCATTCCTACTTTCAATGGCTGGTGTACCATGACACCCAGGTCTCGTTGCATCTCCCCTTTTCCTAATCGGCCACCATTCAGATAATAGTCTACTTTCCTGTTTTTGCCACCAAAGTGGATAACCTCACATTTAGCCACATTATACTGCATCTTCCATGCATTTGCCCACTCACCCAACCTATCCAAGTCACCTTGCAGCCTCCTAGCATCCTCCTCACAGCTAACACTCCCCCCCAGCTTCGTGTCATCCGCAAACATGTAGATGTTGCATTCAATTCCCTCATCCAGATCATTAATATATATTGTAAATAGCTGGGGTCCCAGCACTGAGCCTTGCGGTACCCCACTAGTCACTGCCTGCCATTCTGAAAAGGACCCGTTTACTCCCACTCTTTCCTTCCTATCTGCCAGCCAGTTCTCTATCCACATCAATGCTGAACCCCCAATACCATGTGCTTTAAGTTTGTATACTAATCTCTTATGTGGGACCTTGTCGAAAGCCTTCTGAAAGTCCAGATATAACACATCCACTGGTTCTCCCTTATCCACTCTACTAGTTACATCCTCGAAAAATTCTATAAGCGTCGTCAGACATGATTTACCTTTCATAAATCCATGCTGACTTTGTCCAATGATTTCACCACTTTCCAAATGTGCTGCTATCCCATCTTTAATAACTGACTCCAGAATTTTCCCCACCACCGATGTTAGACTAACTGGTCTGTAATTCCCCGTTTTCTCTCTCCCTCCCTTTTTAAAAAGTGGGGTTACATTAGCTACCCTCCAGTCCTCAGGAACTACTCCAGAATCTAAACAGTTTTGAAAAATTATCACTAATGCACCCACTATTTCTGCGGCTACTTCCTTAAGTACTCTGGGATGCAACTTATCTGGCCCTGGGGATTTATCGGCCTTTAATCCATTCAATTTACCAAACACCACTTCCCGGCTAACCTGGATTTCACATCTCAACATCTCCTTTATGTTGGTTTGAACAGAGTAAGATATCCTTTATTCCACAGGATACCAGGTATAATAATTCAGCAGACAATCAGTCAATGGGCATAGTGTATAACATGGAGCAGAAAGCAATGACAACATTAAATATTCCTGCTTATTGTAAAGAGAGAGAAATGCTCCTCTCTCTGAAATATCTACATGAAGAATGTCAATCCTCTTACCTTGATACATTTGGAACTGAGATACAGGAGTTGCGAAGGAGAAGGTCAAATTGTCATTGGCATCATTGTCAGACGCTGTTAAAGCTAACACCTGACTCATGACAGGAATCTCTTCATCCACTGAGACTGGATTCGAAGTGCAGTTACTAGAAATGGTGATGGTATATAATCAATTTGCAGCTGCATCTTATTCAGTTGTGAAGAACTATTTCATGAATCCCTTTTCTTTGAACATTTGTTTCACAGTTTATTGGGTATAATTATAGAAATATTTACAAGAGAAAAATAGCAGTGGATTATCTGATTCTCATGACATCTGAGTGTGAGGAGTGGGGTAAATGGTGAGAGCAAGGGTGGCTGCATAAACATGTAAGTAAGACTCCTAAAGCTGTTTTAGGCAGTCCAGGACAAATGACATGAAATAAAGAGAAATAGCAAATTATTCTGAAACTGCAGGTTTTTCATTTCAGAATGTTACATGTACCAAAATCGTGATTCTTGTCTTTAAGTACAATGGCACAGTGGTAGAGTTGCTGCCTTACAGTGCCAGACACCCGGGTTCGATCCTGACTATGGGTGCTGTCTGTACAGAGGTTTGTATGTTCTCCCTGTGACAGCCTGGGTTTTACCCAGCTGCTCCGGTTTCCTCCCACACTCCAAAGACGTACAGGTTTGTAGGTTAATTGACTTAGCTAAAATTTGTAAATTGTCCCTGGAGTGTTGGATAGTGTTAGTGTGCGCGGATCATTGGTTGCCGTAGATCCAGTGGGCCATGGGTCCTGCTTCCACGCTGTATCTCTAACTAAATTCCTCATCCCATGTAGTGAAGAGCTTCTATATCTCACCAGTTCATGGGACCAAATGATTTCCCCAAACGAGTCTAATAACAAACCTTATAACTGGAGCTTCATCATTGACATCAGTAATGTGAATGGTTACTGTGCCAGTACAAGTTTCACCTGCTGGGTCAGACACAGAAATCACGGCATCATACCGCATCAGCTGCAGAGATAGAAAATGCCAAAGAATTTGGTAACTTGGTAAAAGTTGACCAATGGTTAAGTATTAGGAAATACAGACACAGTCACCAAGAGCATAATAGTTAAGCACCATCAGTTACTGGCTCCTTCAAACATTTCTCGTACATATCGGTCACATTGTTAACATTCTGTTATTGTTAAAACACTGATGCATGATAACCTTAAATGTATTTTGCTTTTAAACATCACAGCTATTAATCACGTGGATCTTAACTAGAGACACAAGACTGCTGATGTTGGAATCTTGAGTAAAAAAAACAAAGTGCTGGAGGAACTCAGTGATTCAGGCAGCATCTGTGGAAAGAAGTGAACAGGAATAAACAAATTCTTAGGTCGAGACCTTTCTTCAGATCATCTCTGACCCCTCTCACCCTGGCCACATACTCTTTGAATCAATTCCCTCTGGAAGGCGACTCTGGACTGTCAAAGCTGCCACAGCCAGGCATAAAAACAGCTTTTTCCACAAGTAGTAGCTCTACTCAATAACCAAAAATCTGTAGCCTCCTTTTGCTCTGGTACTTTATTTAATTCACATGTTTAATCAATAATGTTTTATTATTAATGTTTTATGTGTCATTCCTAACTATCACTGTATGTCATGTTGTCACTTGCGGGCAGAGCACCAAGGCAAATTCCTAATATGTGAATACTTGGCCAATAAACTTATTCATTCATTCATCAGTGCGAAAAGTATAGATTAACAAGCTATGAGGTGAACCCTGCATTTCGAGAGAGACAGTTTAAATTCAGGACAAATAGGCTGCTGATCAGATCCATTCCCTTCATCAGTTTTCTAATTAGCATTTCAATTTTATTGAACCATGTAACCCAATGCTCTTACCTCTAATGTAGGAATATATGAGTCTGATCAACTCCTAGTACAATTGTTCAATACCATTACATACTGGGTGCAAAGTAAGTGAATACATTTTAATCGCCTACCTGGCTGGTAGATTCATAATCCAGAGCGCTTGCTGTCGAAATGACACCCACCGTGTTAATGGCAAACAGCGTGAGAGTTCCAGATGTGGACGTGCCGAGAATAGAGTACTGTAAAATAGTTAAACACGCACATGCGGAGAGATTGACGTGAAAAGTGCAACAGGTACGGTTTGAATAAGCAACTTCAGATGATTAAATCCAGATAAAAAATACAGTGGATGGTAGTCTGTGGGTTAACAAACATAGAAATAAATAAATCACATGCCTTACATGAAGTAGGTGGGTGAGTCCTACCGTGAGCTGTTGAGCGAGCTAGTGACATGTGGAATTTAGTCATTGCATGGGTGGGAAGTAATTAAAGTAACATGGTCTTTGGGTTGGGATGAGGCAAAGATCTCCATGTTATGGTGTAGGGTTCGGCTTCAATGGAGGACAAAGGATCTCTGGGTGGATGTAGACAAATTGTTCCTGGTGACGGTTGGGTGTATATAGAGGAGCATCTGAGGTCAGACTGCCCCAGTGGTGGGAAAGCAGGGGTTAACAATGAATAGAGTATCTCTGGCTCTGGGGGTGGAATTTGGATCCAGGTATCACTTCAAGTCAAAGAAAGTTCAAAACTCACCGTTAATGCGTCATTGTCAGGATCCGACGCGGAGAAACTGTGAACAAATTCTCCCGTAGAGATGGTCTCAGCGATAGTCACGTTTTGACCTGGATAAAACAATTAAGTTTGATAAATACTACTGATGTCCAGTTAAGCCCATCTCCTACAGTGATATTAGTGTCTTATGCATTTCAATATGATATAAGAAAGGGAATGTAATGCTATCTACTCAGTGATTGCACCCTGATGCCTTGTCAATGAATACATTCCCACTGTGGGCACTTTAAAACTTTCCATGAGTTACAATGACATGTGAACAATGTAGCTGCAAAAATGCTCTAACAATGAAACTCAGTGAAATAGTTGCAGCAGACATTGATTAAAATAAGTCTTACAAGTGTTAATCATTGAGTAAAAAATGCTTCAGCTCGAGTTAGGAAGATTCTGAGGCATAAAGTATCAAGACTATGGCTAGTATATTTAATTTCCTTTTGTTTAGTTCAGAGATGCAGCATGGAAACAGGCCCTTCGGCCCAACGAATTCTGCCAACAGGTGGATTTCTATCCTTTCTAGTCTGGCAATTGGAGCACGAAGAACAAAATGATGGAGACCCAAAAATTGCTTTAAAAAATATCATCTTCATGATAATCAATACTTGGCTCTAATTTTGATAATAGTTGAAACATGTTCACCGGTATCTGCTTACCTGAATTGGTAACACATTCAGGAGCTTCATTGATGGGATTCAATGAAATGTTCATGTTACATATTGCTGTATTACCTCCTGTGTCAGTGACAACCACAGTTAATGTATAGAATGTAACTACAGATGTGTTTTCATAATCCAGCTGTAACGTGTTTGAGATTTTTGCAGTGTTTCCAGCTGTAATACAAATGCATGTGTTGCAATCAAACAATGTTTGTTGACATCTTATTTCCTGATCATACATCTTCAGCTGATGGTAAACACGTGCATTGACGAACAATGGACAATGAGTGAGGATAGAGACAAAAGATGTTCTTCAATAAGAATACACCAGTCTTTAGTGCATTGTGAGCACATTCCAAACTGCAAACTAAGATCAGATGTTCTACCATATTCCTCACAGTGAGCTGACAGTCTCTTCTGATGCTCATTATTTACAGCATGTATTTTTATCGAAGTATTTTCATCCCTTTTGACTCAAATTAGATTCTGAGGGAGGGAGAGATACAGCATGGTGATAGTCCCCACAGCCCAAAGAATCTGCACTGACCATCAGGTATTCACCTTCACGTTAATTTTCCGTGAATCTATTGTATTCATCCCACATTCCCATCAACTACTGGTTCATCCCAGATTCCACATGCATCCACATTTTTTTTTCGCCTTCCATCACAGTGGGGAATGTGGAGTAGTCACTATGGTGGATGTTCATGTTAAATTGTATTTTGTGTGTTCCGTTGCTTTTTATTTGTATGACTGACGTGGCAAAGGAAATTCCTCATATGTTGCAAAACATACTTGGCTTAATAAAGTATTATTGTGATTGTGATTGTGATTGACATAGGGAACAATTTACACCAGGCCAATTTTAGGAATGTGGGAGGAAACTGCAGTGCCCAAAGAAACTGGACACAGTCACGGGCAAAACGTGCAAACTCTGCACAGACACCACCAAAGGTCAGGGTTGAACGTGGCCCTCTGGAGCAGAAACTCTACCAGCTGTATCACCTTTCCGCTTTTGCACAGGCATTGCAGTATAAAAGTTGCAGCACAGCAACAGGCGAGTAGTCGTAAGATAACACTCAATGATATTCAAACCTTAGATAGACACAAAAAGCTGGAGTAACTCAGCGGGTCAGGCATCGTGTCTGGAGAAAGGGAATAGGTGAAGTTTTGGGTCGAGACCCTTGTTATTCCTACCTTGGTTGATTTCAAAGACAGGTTCATTGGCCAAAAAGCTAAAAGTCAGGTTGTCATTATCATCATCATCGGAGGCAGATAAAGAAATTAGTTCGGTTCCTGCAGCCACTTCTTCATTCATGGTCACAGTGCTTGATGGGCAGGAGCTGAAATGAGGGAACCATTCAATGAATGAACCAAAGAAAGATCAATATAAGAGGAAACCGACCAGTGTTGTCCCAACTGTTGTTCCTTCATCCAAGATCAAAGCATTTACTGGACAGAAGCTGAAAGTGTGATAAATGTTCCAATTAATAAAGCAAAGTACCATATTGCACGTCGGATGTAATGATAATTACTGCACCTGATGGTCGGAGATTCATCATTGACGTCAGTAACTGTGATAGTCAATGTGCCAGTGCAACTGAGGCTTGTAGTCGCATTGTCTTCAATAGAAACCTCAACATAGAAGAGCTGGAATGAAGAAAAGAATTGATGAACATAGTATTTGATCTGTTAAATGATTGGTATAAACGTTCTTGTTATCTGGTGATAATAATGTATCACCTACCCTGTCGCCATTTTCATAATTCAGAGCAGCGGATGTGGAAATTTGACCCATATTGTCCACGTTAAATCGAGCGGTGGAATTGACGGAGGAGGTCGGAAGAATGGAATACTTGGAAAATAAAAATGTTTAGATTCCTATAAGTGTCCTATTTCATTCTGTGGCAGAGCATTTAGTGAAGCTTTGTTTCCTTAATAAATATCACATAATTAGATGAAAAATAGAAAAACACTGATAATTAACACATAATGATCACAGTTTATGTGAAAGGGGCAGAATTAGGTCATTCAGCCCATCAAGTCTATGCTACCATTCAATCATGGCTGATCTATCTTTCCCTCTCAACCTCATTCTTCTGCCTTTGCCCCCCGACACCTGCATTAATCTAAATCAATAATGTAGGAATATCAACAGACAATACATAATAGAGAACAGGTGCAGGAGTAGGCTATTCGGCCCTTGGAGCCAGCTCCATCATTCACTGTGATCATGGCTGATCATCCACATTCAGTACCCCATTCCTTCCTTCTCACCATATCCCCAGACTCCGCTATCTTTAAGAGCTCAATATAACTCTCTCTTCATAGCATCCAGAGAATTGGCCTCCATTGCCTTCTGAGGCTGAGAATTCCACAGATTCACAACTCTCTGGGTGAAAAAGTTTTTCCTCATCTCCGTTCTAAATGGACTACCCCTTATTCTTAAACTGTGAGAGCTGGTTCTGGACTGCCACAACATCTGGAACATGTTTCCTGCCTCTAGCGTGTCCAATCCCTTAATATTCTTATATGTTTCAATAAGATCCCATCTCATCATTCTAAATTCCAGTGTAAAGCCCAGCTGCTCCATTCTATCAACTTATGACAGTCCCGCCATCCCGGGAATTAACCTCGTGAACCTACGCTGCACTCCCTCAATAGCAAGAATGTCCTTCCTTAAATTTGGAGACCAAAACTGCACACAAGACTCCAGGTGTGGTCTCAAATCTAATATTCTGTTGGAAGAAACGAATATCAGAGCAAAGAGACACACCGATAAATGGGTCAGAAATGTGAATGAATGTACTAACACTGGTTACAGACATATTGCTTCCTCTGGATGTGGTTTCTCAGCACCCATTAATTTGGGATTCCCTTTGTAAGATAGCATTGGCTACTGCTGTTAAAGGTTTCAAACGTTTTTTGCAACATTGATACTGCCAGACAAATTGGAATTTAGTCAATTGTTTTTGGAATGACTTACATGTAAAATATCTTTGTCTGGATCAGATGCAGTTAGTTTATAGACCGATGCCCCATTAATAGTGGTTTCTGGAATAGTCACAGCCGGTCCTGAGGATAGTAGAAACATATTTTATCAATAGATAAATCTGGCAGTAGAATAGTTTGAGTTTCAGACTTTTTGATGATTCAAGAGTGAAACAGCTTGAGGAGAGTTTTTCATGTTATCCTGGCATTAATTCTACTGCAACAAGAAAACAATTGCAATTGCCCCGTGGAGCATGAAGCGATGACAGGGAGCAGGAGGCATTGTGGTAAGGGTTGCTATGTCAGCCGTTATAGGTTGTGGTAAGAGAATGAACTCTCCCTGATCATCCTATACACATACTCTTCTGGATAAATACTTTGGAATGGATCTGCAAATCGGTCAAGAAAATACCAGGGAATCGGCCTTCCAGCCAATAAAGTCAGATGGGTTTCACAATCCAGAATTAAAATGTCATTGAAGTACATTTGGTGACCTGAATCTTCGGAGAAGCTTAATTAGATGTCCACAAATCCTTTGTGATCAAATCACCTCAAGAAAAAAGTAAAATATCTGGCTGTACTCACAAGGAACTGCAGATGCTGGCTTACATACACGACACAATGTGCTGTAATTCAATGGGTCAGGCAGCATCTCTGGGGAACATGGATAGGTGAGTTAGTTTAGTTTAGTTTAGGTTGGAGATACAGTGTGGAAACAGGCCCTTCGAACCACCAAATCCACGCTGACTAATGATCACCCATACACTAGTTCTATCCTACACACTGGGAACAATTTACAGAAGCCAATTAACCTACAAACCTGCACATCTTTGGAATATGTGAGGAAACCAGAGCACCCAGAGAAAACACTTGCGGTCACAGGGAAAGCGTACAAACTATTTACAGTCGGCTCCCGTAGTCAGGGTTGAGCTCTAATGTCTGGTGCTATAAGGCAGCAACCACCGTTTTGCCACTGTGCCATCTGAGGTGATGTTTAGGGATGGGACCCTTCTTCAGACTGAAGAAGGATCCTGACCCTAAACATTGTCTACCCATTTTCTCCAGAGATGCTGCCTGACCCGTTGAGTCACTCCAGCACTTTGTGTCTTTGAATGGTGGGGTTTTCATTTTCAGTAGTTCAATGGGTGGAGAGGATTCATATTTTCCACATGCATTATTTAGAATTTCAAAACTGTGTGGCAGTCTGATTATTGCATGGGCAGTGTGTCCATCAAAGATAATTTAAACGCAATAAAAGATGAGTTAAAATCTAACAATCTTAATTTAATCCCAGCAATCCACCCAGGGGGCATTTTATTGTTTGCTAGTCTCTGTCAATGTATTAATTGACACCTTGCTTTACTCAGTTGTGTTGCCCTCACCTGTTCCTGCTACAAACTGAGCCTCACAGTCAGGAGCTTCATTAACAGCATTTATGGTCACTGTCAGACTGCATGTTGCGCTGTTGGACCCCAAGTCGCTGACGATTATCGTTAGTTCGTAGCTTTTGCTAGCAGAGGCATCGTCATAGTCCAATAAGGAATTGGTGACAATCCAGGCATTATTTCCATCTGAAAGTGAGTCACAAGTTTGTTCATACAGATCACTTAACTGTTTCGATATGAAACTTAGACTTGAGTGTAGACCTTAACCACCGTCCCTCTCTGTCAATATGCATCATGTGATTAGTTTTGGTGTATCTGGGCATAAATCACTCAGTGAAATTAGCACAGGCATCAGCACATCTTTGTTGTCATCTCATTTGAACAACTATTTGGCGAGCAGCATAGAAACTGGAGGGATCTCTTATCTGAGGTACTATTGAAGCAATTTTTGTCTACAGATGATTCAATGGAAAACACATGCCCTCTGTCAGGTCAAATACCAGGCTGTCTGTTCTCCCACCAAGTGAGACGAGCAAATCTGCTACTGACACATTGATCCCAGGAAAAAAATTATCTGGACCCCCCCAGTCTGAACAATTTCAGTAGGTGGCAATGGTTGCATCAGAGCTTGGTTTGGGAATAGCTCTGCCCAAGAATGCTGGAAATAATTACAGAGAACTGTGAATGTAGCCGTGTCCATCACACAGACTAGACTCCTCTTACACTTCACACTGCCTTGGAAAAGCGGCCAACATAGTGATGGGTCTCGAACCGAAATGTCTCCCATTCCTTCTCTCCGGAGATGCTGCCTATCGCACTGAGTTATTCCAACTTTTTGTGTCTACGATAGTCAAAAACTTGTCCCACCCCCCGTCATTCCCTCATCTCCCAGTCCCATCAGGCAGAAGAAACAAGAGTTTGAAAGCACGCACCACCGGTTTCCGGAACAGATTCTATTTACCCTCTTTTATCAAGCTTCAGAACAATCCTTCCATGAACTAGGGTACAAACCGATTTTCCTCTACCTCATTGTGCACATTGGATTTTGTCTCTGGAACTGTGCGCTACATTGCTCTCAACTATAATCTGCACTCTGTATCTTTCTCTGCATTCTATCTATTGTACTTGAATTTGGTTGATTACATTTATGTAGAGGATTACCTGATTTGATTGGATAACATAAAACAAATATTTTTACTGTAGCTCTACACATGACAATGATAAACCTAAACATTCCTGATGTAAGATAAATGATGAAATAGAGGGAATTTCTGGAAATACTTGCATGAGAGCACCCTGAAAATTGCTCCAGATTCCTAACATAGAAACATAGAAACATAGAAAATAGGTGCAGGAGTAGGCCATTCGGCCCTTCGAGCCTGCACCGCCATTCGATATGATCATTGCTGATCATCCAACTCAGTATCCCATCCCTGCCTTCTCTCCATACCCCCTGATCCCTTTAGCCACAAGGGCCACATCTAACTCCCTCTTAAATATAGCCAATGAACTGGCCTCAACTACCTTCTGTGGCAGAGAATTCCACAGATTCACCACTCTCTGTGTATAAAAAGTATTTTCTCATCTCGGTCCTTAAAGACTTCCCTCTTATCCTTAAACTGTGACCCCTAGTTCTGGACTTCCCCAACATCGGGAATAATCTTCCTGCATCTAGCCTGTCCAACCCCTTAAGAATTTTATAAGTTTCTATAAGATCCCCCCTCAATCTTCTGAATTCCAGCGTGTACAAGCCGAGTCTATCCAGTCTTTCTTCATATGAAAGTCCTGCCATCCCAGGAAGCAGTCTGGTGAACCTTCTCTGTACTCCCTCTATGGCAAGAATGTCTTTCCTCAGATTAGGAGACCAAAACTGTACGCAATACTCCAGGTGTGGTCTCACCAAGACCATTTACAACTGCAGTAGAACCTTCCTGCTCTTATACTCAAATCCTTTTGCTATGGATGCTAACATATCATTTGCTTTCTTCATTGCCTGCTGCACCTGCATTCCTACTTTCAATGGCTGGTGTACCATGACACCCAGGTCTCGTTGCATCTCCCCTTTTCCTAATCGGCCACCATTCAGATAATAGTCTACTTTCCTGTTTTTGCCACCAAAGTGGATAACCTCACATTTAGCCACATTATACTGCATCTTCCATGCATTTGCCCACTCACCCAACCTATCCAAGTCACCTTGCAGCCTCCTAGCATCCTCCTCACAGCTAACACTCCCCCCCAGCTTTGTGTCATCCGCAAACATGTAGATGTTGCATTCAATTCCCTCATCCAGATCATTAATATATATTGTAAATAGCTGGGGTCCCAGCACTGAGCCTTGCGGTACCCCACTAGTCACTGCCTGCCATTCTGAAAAGGACCCGTTTACTCCCACTCTTTCCTTCCTATCTGCCAGCCAGTTCTCTATCCACATCAATGCTGAACCCCCAATACCATGTGCTTTAAGTTTGTATACTAATCTCTTATGTGGGACCTTGTCGAAAGCCTTCTGAAAGTCCAGATATAACACATCCACTGGTTCTCCCTTATCCACTCTACTAGTTACATCCTCGAAAAATTCTATAAGCGTCGTCAGACATGATTTACCTTTCATAAATCCATGCTGACTTTGTCCAATGATTTCACCACTTTCCAAATGTGCTGCTATCCCATCTTTAATAACTGACTCCAGAATTTTCCCCACCACCGATGTTAGACTAACTGGTCTGTAATTCCCCGTTTTCTCTCTCCCTCCCTTTTTAAAAAGTGGGGTTACATTAGCTACCCTCCAGTCCTCAGGAACTACTCCAGAATCTAAACAGTTTTGAAAAATTATCACTAATGCACCCACTATTTCTGCGGCTACTTCCTTAAGTACTCTGGGATGCAACTTATCTGGCCCTGGGGATTTATCGGCCTTTAATCCATTCAATTTACCAAACACCACTTCCCGGCTAACCTGGATTTCACATCTCAACATCTCCTTTATGTTGGTTTGAACAGAGTAAGATATCCTTTATTCCACAGGATACCAGGTATAATAATTCAGCAGACAATCAGTCAATGGGCATAGTGTATAACATGGAGCAGAAAGCAATGACAACATTAAATATTCCTGCTTATTGTAAAGAGAGAGAAATGCTCCTCTCTCTGAAATATCTACATGAAGAATGTCAATCCTCTTACCTTGATACATTTGGAACTGAGATACAGGAGTTGCGAAGGAGAAGGTCAAATTGTCATTGGCATCATTGTCAGACGCTGTTAAAGCTAACACCTGACTCATGACAGGAATCTCTTCATCCACTGAGACTGGATTCGAAGTGCAGTTACTAGAAATGGTGATGGTATATAATCAATTTGCAGCTGCATCTTATTCAGTTGTGAAGAACTATTTCATGAATCCCTTTACTTTGAACATTTGTTTCACAGTTTATTGGATATAATTATAGAAATATTTACAAGAGAAAAATAGCAGTGGATTATCTGATTCTCATGACATCTGAGTGTGAGGAGTGGGGTAAATGGTGAGAGCAAGGGTGGCTGCATAAACATGTAAGTAAGACTCCTAAAGCTGTTTTAGGCAGTCCAGGACAAATGACATGAAATAAAGAGAAATAGCAAATTATTCTGAAACTGCAGGTTTTTCATTTCAGAATGTTACATGTACCAAAATCGTGATTCTTGTCTTTAAGTACAATGGCACAGTGGTAGAGTTGCTGCCTTACAGTGCCAGAGACCCGGGTTCGATCCTGACTATGGGTGCTGTCTGTACAGAGGTTTGTATGTTCTCCCTGTGACAGCCTGGGTTTTACCCAGCTGCTCCGGTTTCCTCCCACACTCCAAAGACGTACAGGTTTGTAGGTTAATTGACTTAGCTAAAATTTGTAAATTGTCCCTGGAGTGTTGGATAGTGTTAGTGTGCGCGGATCATTGGTTGCCGTAGATCCAGTGGGCCATGGGTCCTGCTTCCACGCTGTATCTCTAACTAAATTCCTCATCCCATGTAGTGAAGAGCTTCTATATCTCACCAGTTCATGGGACCAAATGATTTCCCCAAACGAGTCTAATAACAAACCTTATAACTGGAGCTTCATCATTGACATCAGTAATGTGAATGGTTACTGTGCCAGTACAAGTTTCACCTGCTGGGTCAGACACAGAAATCACGGCATCATACCGCATCAGCTGCAGAGATAGAAAATGCCAAAGAATTTGGTAACTTGGTAAAAGTTGACCAATGGTTAAGTATTAGGAAATACAGACACAGTCACCAAGAGCATAATAGTTAAGCACCATCAGTTACTGGCTCCTTCAAACATTTCTCGTACATATCGGTCACATTGTTAACATTCTGTTATTGTTAAAACACTGATGCATGATAACCTTAAATGTATTTTGCTTTTAAACATCAGAGCTATTAATCACGTGGATCTTAACTAGAGACACAAGACTGCTGATGTTGGAATCTTGAGTAAAAAAAACAAAGTGCTGGAGGAACTCAGTGAATCAGGCAGCATCTGTGGAAAGAAGTGAACAGGAATAGACAAATTCTTAGGTCGAGACCTTTCTTCAGATCATCTCTGACCCCTCTCACCCTGGCCACATACTCTTTGAATCAATTCCCTCTGGAAGGCGACTCTGGACTGTCAAAGCTGCCACAGCCAGGCATAAAAACAGCTTTTTCCACAAGTAGTAGCTCTACTCAATAACCAAAAATCTGTAGCCTCCTTTTGCTCTGGTACTTTATTTAATTCACATGTTTAATCAATAATGTTTTATTATTAATGTTTTATGTGTCATTCCTAACTATCACTGTATGTCATGTTGTCACTTGCGGGCAGAGCACCAAGGCAAATTCCTAATATGTGAATACTTGGCCAATAAACTTATTCATTCATTCATCAGTGCGAAAAGTATAGATTAACAAGCTATGAGGTGAACCCTGCATTTCGAGAGAGACAGTTTAAATTCAGGACAAATAGGCTGCTGATCAGATCCACTCCCTTCATCAGTTTTCTAATTAGCATTTCAATTTTATTGAACCATGTAACCCAATGCTCTTACCTCTAATGTAGGAATATATGAGTCTGATCAACTCCTAGTACAATTGTTCAATACCATTACATACTGGGTGCAAAGTAAGTGAATACATTTTAATCGCCTACCTGGCTGGTAGATTCATAATCCAGAGCGCTTGCTGTCGAAATGACACCGACCGTGTTAATGGCAAACAGCGTGAGAGTTCCAGATGTGGACGTGCCGAGAATAGAGTACTGTAAAATAGTTAAACACGCACATGCGGAGAGATTGACGTGAAAAGTGCAACAGGTACGGTTTGAATAAGCAACTTCAGATGATTAAATCCAGATAAAAAATACAGTGGATGGTAGTCTGTGGGTTAACAAACATAGAAATAAATAAATCACATCCCTTACATGAAGTAGGTGGGTGAGTCCTACCGTGAGCTGTTGAGCAAGCTAGTGACATGTGGAAGTTAGTCATTGCATGGGTGGGAAGTAATTAAAGTAACATGGTCTTTGGGTTGGGATGAGGCAAAGATCTCCATGTTATGGTGTAGGGTTCGGCTTCAATGGAGGACAAAGAATCTCTGGGTGGATGTAGACAAATTGTTCCTGGTGACGGTTGGGTGTATATAGAGGAGCATCTGAGGTCAGACTGCCCCAGTGGTGGGAAAGCAGGGGTTAACAATGAGTAGAGTATCTCTGGCTCTGGGGGTGGAATTTGGATCCAGGTATCACTTCAAGTCAAAGAAAGTTCAAAACTCACCGTTAATGCGTCATTGTCAGGATCCGACGCGGAGAAACTGTGAACAAATTCTCCCGTAGAGATGGTCTCAGCGATAGTCACGTTTTGACCTGGATAAAACAATTAAGTTTGATAAATACTACTGATGTCCAGTTAAGCCCATCTCCTACAGTGATATTAGTGTCTTATGCATTTCAATATGATATAAGAAAGGGAATGTAATGCTATCTACTCAGTGATTGCACCCTGATGCCTTGTCAATGAATACATTCCCACTGTGGGCACTTTAAAACTTTCCATGATTTACAATGACATGTGAACAACGTAGCTGCAAAAATGCTCTAACAATGAAACTCAGTGAAATAGTTGCAGCAGACATTGATTAAAATAAGTCTTACAAGTGTTAATCATTGAGTAAAAAATGCTTCAGCTCGAGTTAGGAAGATTCTGAGGCATAAAGTATCAAGACTATTGCTAGTATATATAATTTCCTTTTGTTTAGTTCAGAGATGCAGCATGGAAACAGGCCCTTCGGCCCAACGAATTCTGCCAACAGGTGGATTTCGATCCATTCTAGTCTGGCAATTGGAGCACGAAGAACAAAATGATGGAGACCCAAAAATTGCTTTAAAAAATATAATCTTCATGATAATCAATACTTGGCTCTAATTTTGATAATAGTTGAAACATGTTCACCGGTATCTGCTTACCTGAATTGGTAACACATTCAGGAGCTTCATTGATGGGATTCAATGAAATGTTCATGTTACATATTGCTGTATTACCTCCTGTGTCAGTGACAACCACAGTTAATGTATAGAATGTAACTACAGATGTGTTTTCATAATCCAGCTGTAACGTGTTTGAGATTTTTGCAGTGTTTCCAGCTGTAATACAAATGCATGTGTTGCAATCAAACAATGTTTGTTGACATCTTATTTCCTGATCATACATCTTCAGCTGATGGTAAACACGTGCATTGACGAACAATGGACAATGAGTGAGGATAGAGACAAAAGATGTTCTTCAATAAGAATACACCAGTCTTTAGTGCATTGTGAGCACATTCCAAACTGCAAACTAAGATCAGATGTTCTACCATATTCCTCACAGTGAGCTGACAGTCTCTTCTGATGCTCATTATTTACAGCATGTATTTTTATCGAAGTATTTTCATCCCTTTTGACTCAAATTAGATTCTGAGGGAGGGAGAGATACAGCATGGTGATAGTCCCCACAGCCCAAAGAATCTGCACTGACCATCAGGTATTCACCTTCACGTTAATTTTCCCTGAATCTATTGTATTCATCCCACATTCCCATCAACTACTGGTTCATCCCAGATTCCACATGCTTCCACATTTTTTTTTCGCCTTCCATCACAGTGGGGAATGTGGAGTAGTCACTATGGTGGATGTTCATGTTAAATTGTATTTTGTGTGTTCCGTTGCTTTTTATTTGTATGACTGACTAGGCAAAGGAAATTCCTCATATGTTGCAAAACATACTTGGCTTAATAAAGTATTATTGTGATTGTGATTGTGATTGACATAGGGAACAATTTACACCAGGCCAATTTTAGGAATGTGGGAGGAAACTGCAGTGCCCAAAGAAACTGGACACAGTCACGGGCAAAACGTGCAAACTCTGCACAGACACCACCAAAGGTCAGGGTTGAACGTGGCCCTCTGAAGCAGAAACTCTACCAGCTGTATCACCTTTCCGCTTTTGCACAGGCATTGCAGTATAAAAGTTGCAGCAAAGCAACAGGCGAGTAGTCGTAAGATAACACTCAATGATATTCAAACCTTAGATAGACACAAAAAGCTGGAGTAACTCAGCGGGTCAGGCATCGTGTCTGGAGAAAGGGAATAGGTGAAGTTTTGGGTCGAGACCCTTGTTATTCCTACCTTGGTTGATTTCAAAGACAGGTTCATTGGCCAAAAAGCTAAAAGTCAGGTTGTCATTATCATCATCATCAGAGGCAGATAAAGAAATTAGTTCGGTTCCTGCAGCCACTTCTTCATTCATGGTCACAGTGCTTGATGGGCAGGAGCTGAAATGAGGGAACCATTCAATGAATGAACCAAAGAGAGATCAATATAAGAGGGAACCGACCAGTGTTGTCCCAACTGTTGTTCCTTCATCCAAGATCAAAGCATTTACTGGACAGAAGCTGAAAGTGTGATAAATGTTCCAATTAATAAAGCAAAGTACCATATTGCACGTCGGATGTAATGATAATTACTGCACCTGATGGTCGGAGATTCATCATTGACGTCAGTAACTGTGATAGTCAATGTGCCAGTGCAACTGAGGCTTGTAGTCGCATTGTCTTCAATAGAAACCTCAACATAGAAGAGCTGGAATGAAGAATAGAATTGATGAACATAGTATTTGATCTGTTAAATGATTGGTATAAACGTTCTTGTTATCTGGTGATAATAATGTATCACCTACCCTGTCGCCATTTTCATAATTCAGAGCAGCGGATGTGGAAATTTGACCCATATTGTCCACGTTAAATCGAGCGGTGGAATTGACAGAGGAGGTCGACAGAATGGAATACTTGGAAAATAAAAATGTTTAGATTCCTATAAGTGTCCTATTTCATTCTGTGGCAGAGCATTTAGTGAAGCTTTGTTTCCTTAACAAATATCACATAATTATATGAAAAATAGAAAAACACTGATAATTAACACATAATGATCACAGTTTATGTGAAAGGGGCACAATTAGGCCATTCAGCCCATCAAGTCTATGCTACCATTCAGTCATGGCTGATCTATCTTTCCCTCTCAACCTCATTCTCCTGCCTTCACCCCCCGACACCCGCACTAATCTAAATCAATAATGTAGGAATATCAATAGACAATAGATAATAGAGAATAGGTGCAGGAGCAGGCTATTCGGCCCTTCGAGCCAGCTCCATCATTCACTGTGATCATGTCTGATCATCCATGTTCAGTACCCCATTCCTTCCTTCTCACCATATCCTCTGACTCTGCTATCTTTAAGAGCTCTATCTAACTCTCTCTTGATAGCATCCGGAGAATTTGGCCTCTATTGAATAGAATAGAATAGAATAGAATAGAATAGAATAGTTTCTTTATTGTCATTGTAACATGAACCATGTACAACGAAATTGTAAAATGTCAGCCAGTCAGTGCACCATTCAAACATTTCTAAAAGCTAACGATACATACAAGGTAAAATATTTAAAAAGATAAACAACTAAAATAAATATCATAAAAATAGCACGCATAAACACCCAGCCCTACATCCTTGTGTCGATTTCATGTATGTATGTATCGCCCCTGCGTTCCTTGGCGGCTACATTTAGTGCCTTTATAGCAGTGGGGTAAAAACTGTTTTTAAGTCTGTTTGTCCTTGTCCTTGTAGATCTGTACCGTCTGCCTGACGGTAACAGTTCAAACAGGGAGTGTCCGGGGTGGGAAATGTCCTTTATAATACTCTGGGATTTTTTGATGCAGCGGGAACTGTGTAAGTCCTCCAAGGTAAGGAGAGGGCATCCGACAATCCTCTGGGCGTTGTCAATGGCCCTCTGGAGCGCTTTCCTCTGAGCCGCTGTGCAGCTGGTGTACCATACGCATACACAGTATGTTAGGAGGCTCTCAATGGAGCACCGATAAAAGGACAGCAGCAGTCTCTGAGTGATGTTATTCTTCCTGAGCACCCTCAGGAAGTGCAGTCTCTGCTGGACCTTTTTCAGCAGCGCAGAGGTGTTCACGCTCCACGTCAGGTCCTCCTCAATATGGATTCCCAGGAAGCGGAAATCCGCCACCCTCTCCACACAGTCCCCTCTGATAACTAATGGTACCATGTCCGTTTTATTCTTCCTGAAGTCTATTATTATCTCCTTGGTCTTTAAGGTGTTAAGGAGCAGGTTATTTTCTCCACACCACACTGTCAGCTGCTCCACCTCATCCCGGTAGGCGTACTCGTCCCCCCCGGAGATGAGTCCCACCACCGTAGTGTCATCCGCAAATTTGACAATGGTGTTGCTGTGGTGGGCGGGGATGCAGTCATGTGTGTAGATGGTGTAGAGCAGGGGGCTCAGCACGCAGCCCTGTGGAGAGCCGGTACTGAGGCTGAGGGCCGTGGATGTGTGATGGCCCACTCTGACTCTCTGGCTGCGACCCGACAGGAAGCTATTTATCCACATGCAGGTGGAGTGTGGAAGTCCCAAGTCCCCCAGTTTGTCCACCAGTTTGTGGGGAAGGATGGTATTAAAGGCAGAGCTGTAGTCCACAAAGAGCATCCGCACGTAGCTCCCCCGCTGCTCCAGGTGGGACAGTGCAGCATGGAGAGCTGTGGCTACAGCGTCCTCTGTAGATCTATTCGCTCTGTACGCAAACTGGTGGGGGTCAAAGCTTCGGGGCAGGAGTGATGTGATGTGACCCCGGACCAGTTTTTCAAAACACTTCATCACCACTGGTGTGAGTGCGACTGGCCGGTAGTCGTTGAGGCTGGAAATGTGGGGTTTTTTGGGCAAGGGGACTATGGTTGCGGACTTCAGACAGGGTGGAACAGTGGACTGGGCCAGAGACTGGTTGAAAATCCTCGTACAGACTCCAGCCAGCTGGTCAGCGCAGTCCTTCAGCACGCGTCCAGAGACGCCGTCGGGTCCAGTAGCCTTCTGAGGCAGAGAATTCCACAGATTCACAACTCTCTGGGTGAAAAAGTTTTTCCTCATCTCCGTTCTAAATGGCCTACCCCTTATTCTTAAACTGTGGACCCTGGTTCTGGACTCCCCAAACATCTGGAACATGTTTCCTGCCTCTAGCGTGTCCAATCCCTTAATATTCTTATATGTTTCAACAAGATCCCATCTCATCCTTCTAAATTACAGATTATACAAGCCCAGCCACTCCATTTTATCAACATATGACAGTCCCGCATCCCGGGAATTAAACTTGTGAACCTACGCTGCACTCCCTCAATAGCAAGAATGTCCTTCCTTAAATTTGGAGACCAAAACTGCACACAATACTCCAGGTGTGGTCTCAAATCTTATATTCTGTTGGAAGAAACGAATATCAAAGAGACACCGATAAATAGCTCAGAAATGTGAATGAATGTACTAACACTGGTTACAGACATATTGCTTCCTCTGGATGTGATCTCTCAGCACCCATTAATTTGGGATTCCCTTTGTAAGATAGCATTGGCTACTGCTGTTAAAGGTTTCAAACATTTTTGCAACATTGATACTGCCAGACAAATTGGAATTTAGTCAATTGTTTTTGGAATGACTTACATGTAAAATATCTTTGTCTGGATCAGATGCAGTTAGTTTATAGACCGATGCCCCATTAATAGTGGTTTCTGGAATAGTCACAGCCGGTCCTGAGGATAGTAGAAACATATTTTATCAATAGATTAATCTGGCAGTAGAATAGTTTGAGTTTCAGACTTTTTGATGATTCAAGAGTGAAACAGCTTGAGCAGAGTTTTTCATGTTATCCTGGCATTAATTCTACTGCAACAAGAAAACAATTGCAATTGCCCCGTGGAGCATGAAGCGATGACAGGGAAGAGGAGGCATCGTGGTAAGGGTCGCTAGGTCAGCCGTTATAGGTTGTGGTAAGAGAATGAACTCTCCCTGATCGTCCTATACACATACTCTTCTGGATGAATACTTTGGAATTGATCTGCAAATCAGTCAGGAAAATACCAGGGAATCGGCCTTCCAGCCAATAAAGCCAGATGGGTTTCACAATCCAGAATTAAAATGTCATTGAAGTACATTTGGTGACCAGAATCTTCGGAGAAGCTTAATTAGATGTCCACAAATCCTTTGTAATCAAATCACCTCCAGAAAAAAGTAATATATCTGGCTGTACTCACAAGGAACTGCAGATGCTGGCTTACATACACGACACAATGTGCTGTAATTCAATGGGTCAGGCAGCATCTCTGGGGAACATGGATCGGTGAATTAGTTTAGTTTAGTTTAGGTTTGAGATACATAGTGGAAACAGGCCCTTCGACCCACCAAATCCACGCTGACTAATGATCACCCATACACTAGTTCTATCCTACACACTGGGAACAATTTACAGAAGCCAATTAACCTACAAAGCTGCACATCTTAGGAATATGTGATGAAACCAAAACGCCCAGAGAAAACACTTGCGGTCACAGGAAGAATGTACAAACTCTGTACAGTCAGCACCCATAGTCAAGGTTAAGTTCTAATGTCTGGCGCTATAAGGCAGCAACCACCGCCTTGCCACTGTGCCATCTGAGGTGATGTTCAGGGATGGGACACTTCTTCAGACTGAAGAAGGATCCTGACCCAAAACTTTGCCTACCCATTTTCTCCAGAGATGCTGCCTGATCCGTTGTGTCACTTTGTGTCTGGATGGTGGGCTTTTCATTTTCAGTAGTTCAATGGGTGGAAAGGATTCATATTTTCCACATGCATTATTTAGTATTTCAAAACCACTTGGCAGTCTGATTATTGCATGGGCAGTGTGTCCATCAAAGATAATTTAAACACAATAAAATATGATTCAAAATCTAACAATCTTAATCTGATCCCAGCAATCCACCCAGGGGGCATTTTATTGTTTGCTAATCTCTGTCAATGTATTAATTTATACCTTGCTTTACTCAATTGTGTTGCACTCACCTGTTCCTGCTACAAACTGAGCCTCACAGTCAGGAGCTTCATTAACAGCATTTATGGTCACTGTCAGGCTGCATGTTGCGCTGTTGGAGCCCAAGTCGCTGACGATTATCGTTAGTAGGTAGCTTTTGCTAGCAGAGGCATCGTCATAGTCCAATAAGGAATTGGTGACAATCCAGGCATTATTTCCATCTGAAAGTGAGTCACAAGTTTGTTCATACAGATCACTTAACTGTTTCGATATGAAACTTAGACTTGAGTGTGGACCTCAACCACCGTCCCTCCCAGTCAATGTGCATCATGCTGAATAGTTTTGGTGTATCTGGGCATAAATCACTCAGTGAAATTAGCACAGGCATCCGCACATCTTTGTTGTCATCTCATTTGAACAACTATTTGGCGAGCAGCATAGAAACCGGAGGGACCTCTTATCTGAGGGATTATTGAAGCATGTTACTCAGCATTGGTTATTTAGTCTTGCTGCGTATAGGACAATTCAAAAATAGCGTTACGGAAAGCAGATAGTCAAAACCATGATCTTCAACCAAACAAGCACAAGTGATCAAGGCAATAAGCTCTCGAGATGCAAGGCACAAAGCATTCATTCATTTGCTTTTCAGAGTGTCCACATTATTATATGATAACAATCTGAAGACAACCAATTCCACTAAAACATTTCACACCTTTGTTGAAGAATATAGACAGTTTTCATGCGTGTGCAAAATCAGTTGACATATCACTTGAAAAAAATGTCTTAAGATATGTGTTCAGTCTGATGCGGGTAATTTCTGTGTTGTACTCATCTAATTGCCTTGATTCTCTGTCATAGTTACAGCTCCTTCCATTTAGCATGAGAATGCCTTCATTCTAATGCTTGTCTACATATGATTCAATGGAAAACACATGCACTCTGTCAAGTCAAATACCAGGCTGTCTGTTCTCCCAGCAAGTGATAAGAGCAAATCTGCTACTGACACATTGATCCCAGGAAATAAATATCTGGACCCCCCCCCCCTCCCCCCCTCCCAGTCTAAACAATTTCAGTAGGTGGCAATGGTTGCATCAGAGCTTGGCTTGGGAATAGCTCTGCCCAAGAACGCTGGAAATAATTACACAGATCTGTAAATGTAGCCGTGTCCATCACACAGACTAGACTCCTCTTACACTTCACACTGCCTTGGAAAAGCAGCCAACATAGTGAAGGGTCTCAACCCGAAACGTCTCCCATGTCTCTCCAGAGATGCTGCCTATCCCACTGAGTTATTCCAACTTTTTGTGTCAAACATAGTCAAAGACTTGTCCCACCCCCCATCATTCCCTTATCTCCCAGTCCCATCAGGCAGAAGAAACAAGAGTTTGAAAGCACGCACCACCAGTTTCCGGAACAGATTCTATTTACCCTCTTTTATCAAGCGTCAGAACAATCCTTCCATGAACTAGGGTACAAACCGATTTTCCTCTACCTCATTGTGCACATTGGATTTTGTCTCTGGAACTGTGCGCTACATTGCTCTCAACTATAATCTGCACTCTGTATCTTTCTCTTCATTCTATCTATTGTACTTGAATTTGGTTGATTACATTTATGTAGAGGATTACCTGATTTGATTGAATAACATGTAAAGCAAATCTTTTTACTGTAGCTCTACACATGACAATGATAAACCTAAACATTCCTGACGTAAGATAAATGATGAAATAGAGGGAATTTCTGGAAATACTTGCATGAGAGCACTCTGAAAATTGCTCCAGATTCCTAACATCTCCTTTATGTTGGTTTGAACAGAGTAAGATATCCTTTATTTCACAGGATATCAGGTATAATAATTCAGCAGACAATCAATCAATGGGCATAGTGTATAACATGGAGCAGAAAGCAATGACAACATTAAATATTCCTGCTTATTGTAAAGAGAGAGAAATGCTCCTCTCTCTGAAATATCTACATGAAGAATGTCAATCCTCTTACCTTGATACATTTGGAACTGAGATACAGGAGTTGCGAAGGAGAAGGTCAAATTGTCATTGGCATCATTGTCAGACGCTGTTAAAGCTAACACCTGACTCATGACAGGAAGCTCTTCATCCACTGAGACTGGATTCGAAGTGCAGTTACTAGAAATGGTGATGGTATATAATCAATTTGCAGCTGCATCTTATTCAGTTGTAAAGAACTATTTTCATGAATCCCTTCTCTTTGAACATTTGTTTCACAGTTTATTGGATATAATTATAGAAATATTTAGAAGAGAAAAATAGCAGTGGATTATCTGATTCCCATGACATCTGAGTGTGAGGAGTGGGGTAAATGGTGAGAGCAAGGGTGGCTGCATAAACATTTAAGTAAGACTCCTAAAGCTGTTTTAGGCTGTTCAGGCCAAATGACATGAAATTTAAAAAAAAGCAAATTAATCAGAAAATGCACGTTTTTCATTTGAGAATGTTACATGTACCAACATCGTGATTCTTGTCTTTAAGCACAGTGGCACAGTGGTAGAGTTGCTGCCTTACAGTGCCAGATACCCGGGTTCGATCCTGACTATGGGTGCTGTCTGTACGGAGGTTTGTATGTTCTCCCTGTGACAGCCTGGGTTTTACCCAGCTGCTCCAGTTTCCTCCCACACTCCAAAGGCGTACAGGTTTGTAGGTTAATTGACTTAGCTAAAATTTGTAAATTGTCCCTGGAGTGTAGGATCGTGTTAGTGTGCGGGGATCATTGGTTGCCGTAGATCCAGTGGGCCATGAGTCCTGCTTCCACGCTGTAACTCTAACTAAATTCCTCGTCCCATGTAGTGAAGAACTTCTATATCTCACCAGTTCATGTGACCAATTGATTTCCCCAAACGAGTCTAATAACAAACCTTATAACTGGAGCTTCATCATTGACGTCAGTAATGTGAATGGTTACTGTGCCAGTACAAGTTTCACCTGCTGGGTCAGATACAGAAATCACGGCATCATACCGCATCAGCTGCAGAGATAGAAAATGCCAAAGAATTTGGTAACTTGGTAAAAATTGACCAATGGTTAAGTATTAGGAAATACAGACACAGTCAACAAGAGCATAATAGTTAAGCACCATCAGTCACTGGCTCCTTCAAACATTTCCCGTACATATCGGTCACATTGCCAACATTCTGTTATTGTTAAAACACTGATGCATGATAACCTAAATGTATTTTGCTTTTAAACATCACAGCTATTAATCACGTGGACCTTAACTAGAGACACGAGACTGCAGATGTTGGAATCTTGAATAAAAAAAACAAAGTGCTGGAGGAACTCAGTGATTCAGGCAGCATCTGTGGAGAGAAGTGAACAGGGACAGACAAATTCTTAGGTCGAGACCTTTCTTCAGATCATCTCTGACCGCTCTCACGCTGGCCACAAACTCTTTGAATGAATTCCCTCTGGAAGACGACTCTGGACTGTCAAAGCTGCCACAGCCAGGCATAAAAACAGCTTATTCCACGAGTAGTAGCTCTACTCAATAACCAAATATCTGTATAGAAGTTATATAGAATGTATATAGAAGAAACACATTACTTCTTAAATCTTACCAATATGCTTAAAACATTTAGTAAAGCTCGCAGATGTCAGCTTTTTTGTGTGCTCAGAAGGCCCAAAAACATGTTATTGCTTAGTTTATTTTTGCTTTAGTCTATTACATTATGGTAACTCAGAAATTGGAGATAAAAGACAAGGACAGTACGAGGTTAAAGTTAGTAAAAACATGAGTGCTAAGCAGCCAAAGATAAGAACTGAGATTACAATAAAATGCTGTATGGAAGGATGGATCAGAGAACATTTGGAGAGTGGCCGAGCTGTACTATCTCTGAATGTTCCAGGCCCAGATTTGTGCAAATTAAAGGCTTCTCGTCTTCTTGAAGAATTCTCCGTGTCTGTGTCATTTATATCTTAGAATCTGAGTCTTGTAAACCACGACATCTGCAGCCTCGTTTTGCGCTGGTACTTTATGTTTCACATGTTTAATCAATAATGTTTTATTATTAATGTTTCATGAGTCATTCCTAACTGTCACTGCATGTCATGTTGTCACTTGCGAGCGGAGCACCAAGGCAAATTCCTTGCATGTGAATACTTGGCCAATAAACGTATTCATTCATTCATCACTGGTGCGAAAAGTATAGATTAACAAGCTATGAGGTGAACCCTGCATTTCAAGAGAGACAGTTTAAATCCAAGACAAATAGGCTGCTGATCAGATCCACTCCCTTCATCAGTTTTCTAATTAGCATTTCAATTTTATTGAACCATGTAACCCAATGCTCTTACCTCTAATGTAGGAATATATGAGTCTGATCAACTCCTAGTATAATTGTTCAATACCATTACATACTGGGTGCAAAGTAACTGAATACATTTTAATCGCCCTACCTGGCTGGTAGATTCATAATCCAGAGCGCTTGTTGTCGAAATGACACCCACCGTGTTAATGGCAAACAGTGTGAGAGTTCCAGATGTGGACGTGCCGAGAATAGAGTACTGTAAAATAGTTAAACACGCACATGCGGAGAGATTGACGTGAAAAGTGCAACAGGTACGGTTTGAATAAGCAACTTCAGATGATTAAATCCAGATAAAAAATACAGTGGATGGTAGTCTGTGGGTTAACAAACATAGAAATAAATAAATCACATGCCTTACATGAAGTAGGTGGGTGAGTCCTACCGTGAGCTGTTGAGCGAGCTAGTGACATGTGGAAGTTACCATTGCATGGCTGGGAAGTAATTAAAGTTACACGGTCTTTGGGTTGGGATGAGGCAAAGATCTCCATGTGATGATGTAGGGTTCGGCTTCAATGGAGGACAAAGGATCTCCGGGTGGATATAGACAAATTGTTTCTGGTGACGGTTGGGTGTATATAGAGGAGCATCTGAGGTCAGACTGCCCCAGTGGTGGGAAGGCAGGGGTTAACAATGAGTAGAGTATCTCTGGCTCTGAGGGTGGAAATTGGATCCAGGTATCACATCAAGTCAAAGAAAGTTTAAAACTCACCGTTAATGCGTCATTGTCAGGATCCGACGCGGAGAAACTGTGAACAAATTCTCCCGTAGAGATGGTCTCAGCGATAGTCACGTTTTGACCTGGATAAAACAATTAAGTTTGATAAATACTACTTCTTCTTCTTCTTGCGTATGTAAGACAACTTGTTCTGTTTGATCTTCTGTTTGTGCACGCCAGGTTGATTGCATTTGTCGAAACAGGGTGGATCACGTGAAGGTTGCAATTTCCTACCCCATAAATACTACTGATGTCCAGTTAACCCCATCCCCTAAAGTTATATTAGTGTCTTATGCATTTCAATATGATATAAGAAAGGGAATGTAATTCTATCTACTCAGTGATTGCACCCTGATGCCTTGTCAATGAATACATTCCCACTGTGGGCACTTTAAAACTTTCCATGAGTTACAATGACGTGTGAACAACGTAGCTGCAAAAATGCTCTAACAATGAAACTCAGTGAAATAGTTGCAGCAGACATTGATTAAAATAAGTATAACAAGTGTTAATCATTGAGTAAAAAATGCTTCAGCTCGAGTTTGGAAGATTCCGAGGCATAAAGTATCAAGACTATGGCTTGTATATTTAATTTCATTTTGTTTAGTTCAGAGATGCAGCATAGAAACAGGCCCTTCGGCCCAACAAATTCTGCCAACAGGTGGATTTTTATCCTTTCTAGTTGGAGCACGAAGAACAAAATGATGAAATTGCTATAAAAAATATCATCTTCATGATAATCAAAACTCGGCTCTAATTATGATAATAGTTAAAACATGTTCACCTGTATCTGCTTACCTGAATTAGTAACACATTCAGGAGCTTCATTGATGGGATTCAATGAAATGTTCATGTTACATATTGCTGTATTACCTCCTGGGTCAGTGACAACTACAGTTAATGTATAGAATGTAACTACAGATGTGTTTTCATAATCCAGCTGTAACGTGTTTGAGATTCTTGCAGTGTTTCCAGCTGTAATACAAATGCATGTGTTGCAATCAAACAATGTTTGTTGACATCTTATTTCCTTATTATACATCTTCAGCTGATGGTAAACACGTGCATTGACGAACAATGGACAATGAGTGAGGATAGAGACAAAAGATGTTCTTCAATAATGAATAATTTCATATGAAGAAAGACTGAATAGACTCGGTTTGTACTCGCTAGAATTTAGAAGATTGAGGGGGGATCTTATAGAAACTTACAAAATTCTTAAGGGGTTGGACAGGCTAGATGCAGGAAGATTGTTCCCGATGTTGGGGAAGTCCAGAACAAGGGGTCACAGTTTAAGGATAAGGGGGAAATCTTTTAGGACCGAGATGAGGAAAACTTTTTTCACACAGAGAGTGGTGAATCTCTGGAATTCTCTCCCGCAGAAGGTGGTTGAGGCCAGTTCATTGGCTATATTTAAGTTAGATGTGGTCCTTGTGGCTAAAGGGATCAGGGGGTATGGAGAGAAGGCAGGTACAGGATACTGAGTTGGATGATCAGCCATGATCATATCGAATGGCGGTGCAGGCTCGAAGGGCCGAATGGCCTACTCCTGCACCTATTTTCTATGTTTTTATGTTTCTAATAAGAATACACCAGTCTTTAGTGCATTGTGAGCACATTCCAAACTGCAAACTAAGATCAGACGTTCTACCATATTCTTCACAGTGAGCTGACAGTCTCTTCTGATGCTCATTATTTACAGCGTGTAGTGTGTCGAAGTATTTTCATCCCTTTTGACTCAAATTAGATTCTGAGGGAGGGAGAGATACAGCATGGTGATAGTCCCCTCAGCCCAAAGAATTCATCCCACATTCTCTTCAACTACCAAAATCTGGGAATGTGGGAGCAAACTGGAGTGCCCAAAGAAACTGGAGTGCCCAAAGAAAATGTACACAGTCACGGGCAAAGCGTGCAAACTCTGCACAGACAGCACCAAAGGTCAGGGTTGAACGTGGCCCTCTGGAGCAGCAACTCTACCAGCAGTATCAGCTTTCCGCTTTTGCAATACAGGCATTGCAGTATAAAAGTTGCAGCACAGCAACAGGCGAGTAGTCAAAAGATAACACTAAATGATATTCCTACCTTAGATAGACACAAAAAGCTGGAGTAACTCTGCGGGTCAGACAACAGAAAGAGAATAGGTGAAGTTTTGGGTCTTGTTATTCCTACCTTGGTTGATTTCAAAGACAGGTTCATTGGCCAAAAAGCTAAAAGTCAGGTTGTCATTATCATCATCATCAGAGGCAGATAAAGAAATTAGTTCGGTTCCTGCAGCCGCTTCTTCATTCATGGTCACAGTGCTTGATGGGCAGGAGCTGAAATGAGGGAACCATTCAATGAATGAACCAAAGAGAGATCAATATAAGAGGGAGCCAATGTTGTCTGTCAAAACAGGAGTGATATTTAATGTACCTGATGGTTGGAGTTTCATCATCTACGTCACTAACTATGATGGTCACTGTGCCAGTGCAGCTGAGGCTTGCTGTCACATTCTCAACAATGGATACCACTGCATAGAAAACCTGGAGTGAAAGAATGGAAAAGAGGAATAGAATTAAAAATTGCAGATCTTTAAAATGGCTAGAGCCAAAATCTGGGTGAGAATATTGTTTCCCTACCGTGTCGCCATTTTCAAAATCCAAAGCAGTTGTTGTGGAAATGAGACCCAAATTATCCACACTGAATCGAGCAGTGGTATTGGTCGAGGATCTCGGCAGAATGGAATACTTGGAAGAAAAAAATTTTTTAGGTTCATGTCAGTGAAAGCTTCGTTCTCTGGTATTGGTGGAGAAGGTTGGGTTTCTTTACGTGTAATGTTCAACAAGCACATTGTTGCATTGTCAACATGCATGGGCAATGCCTGCACACTACACTCAATCTGTTGGGCTTTTATTGGGGAAGAGCGAGGATCAGAAACAGCAATCAGATCATTCTGCATTGATGTTTAGAAGTCACAGTCATACCGCACAGAAACAGGCCCTTCCACCCAACATGTCCATGCCGACCTAGATAACCCATCTAAAATTTGCACAGGACAATAATTTGAGTCAAATGATAACAGAGATCAGAGAGGATGGGGAGATTTGGAGCAGCCCTGATAAAGATAAGAGAAGACAAAACATCCTCCATGATAATTCTCAACACCAATGCCCCACAAAGATGCATTCCCAGTCTCAAACCGTGCAGCCAACTTCTAGACCATTTACAAGTTTGTAGTTGACACCACAGCAGCGTGCTTGGTCTTGATCAATGATGAGATGGGGTAAAAGAAGGAGATAGAGAGCTTAGTAGAAATACAACAACCTCTCCTCAATGTCAGCAAGACAAAGGAGCTAGTTTTAGACTTCAGGAAGTGAGTACATGCCCCAATCAAAATCAATGCCGCTGATGTGGAAATGGTTGAGAGCTTCAGGTTTCCAGGCATCAATTGGTCCTGGACCAACCATATTCAAGCTACATTTTTTTTTTTAAACACCAACGCCCCTACATTCTCAGAAGATAAAGGAAGTTTGGCAAGTATCCAATGAATCTTACCAACCTACAGACACACTGTGGACAGTATGCTATCAGGGTGCATCACAGCTTGGTTTTGGAATAGCCTGAGACTGCAAGAAATTGCAGAGTTGCTGATGTAGCCCGGCCTATCACACAGACCAGCCTCCCAAACATCGACCCTTTCTACACTTTACTCTGCTCGGGGAAACAGCCAACATAATCAAGGATCGTTTTCATCCCAGTCTTTCCATCCCCCGTCAGGCAGAAGATACGCAAGCTTGAAACCATGGACGAAGAGATTCAGGAATGGCTTATTTTCTGTTGTTAGAGTATTGGATGGTCCTTCCCCTTTGTGCATTGCAGTCCTCATCTTCTAATTTATCTCATTGCAGACCTTGGGATTTGTCTTTAGCATTATAATGGCGTAACAACTTATTCTGAACTCCGGTATTTTTTGCTTTGCACGACCCGTTGTACTTGTGTATGGCTTAATAGTACTAAGGTATAATAGAATTTGGTTTCATTGGATAGCAAGCAAACAAAAGCTGGTTTCATTGGATAGCACACAAACAAAAGTACATCGGGCTGTCCGTACTGGCGACTACGGAGGGTTTATGGCCCCGACAATGGGTGATCAAGGAGGAGGACTGGTTGAAATTTGTTGCCTTCCACCACAGTGAAGAATGCAGTGGTGGATGTTTGTGTTCAATTTTATTTTGTATTGGGTGTTATTTTTAAGTGTATCGCTGCTGGCAAATTCATTTCACTACACCTTCGGGAGCATGTGACGAATAAAATTGACTTTGACGTTGACTTTGACTTTGTCACTGTATCTCGGTGCATGTGGCAATAGTAATAAACCAAACCTGAATAGGAGGAGATTCCAGAAGGATATGTAGGATGGGGAGGAAAATGGAAATGTAGATTGGAAGGTATACAAGGTAGGAAGCCTGGGTAGAGGAAGAAGGGGGAAAAGAAGATGAACAGGTTAGGAATGAGAGGAGGAATTGGGGAATGAGCCAAATTACTCATATTAGTGCGGAGGATAGTTTTCCAGATCAGAATGTTGACGAATAGACTACTTTGCCAATGGATTCTTGACTTTCTGACATAATCAGTGAGGATAGGTGACACCCCTCTTACAAAATAAATCTCGATACCAGTGCTCTACAAGAATGTGTTCTCAATCCCCTACCATGCTCCCTGCACACTCAGCATTGTGTGGCCAAATTCATATCTAATTCCATCTACACGTTTGCAGATGACACCATTGTGGTGGGCCGAATCATGAACAATGACGAGACAAAGCACAGGAAAGAGATAGATAACTTAGTTACACGGTGTTAGGACAACATCTTCCCTCAATGCCAGCAAGACGAAGGAGTGAAGGGCCTGTCCCACTTGCCGACTTTTTCGGCGACACCCGGCATCATTGACTGACGTATCATGTCACCGAAAAATTTGCGGTGTGACGCGGCGTGACGCGGCGTGATGCAGCGGTGAGGCGGCATGATGACGTATGATGCGCGGTGTTTTTTCAAGTGTCGTGACATTTTTATTGTCGTCGCTGGATTTTGAAATGTTCAAAATCTTTTGGCGACACTGATATGACGCCGGCAATCGCCGAAAAAAATCGCCAAGTGGGACAGGCCCTTTAGTTATCAACTTCAGGAAGCATGATGGAGTACATGCTCTAATCGGCATCAATGGTGCCAAAGGGGAACGGGTTGAGAACTTCAAGTTTCTTGGTATTAATATTACCAATGATAAAATCACACCACTAGTCAGGAACAGCTTCTTCCCATTTGTTATCAGGCTCTAAATGGTCTTTCCATAAACTAGGATATTGTTCGACCCACCTCTACCCCATTGTGGACATTAGACTTTGTCTCTGGACTGGTGTGATACAATGTTGAGAATAATATTCCGCACTCTGTATCTTCCCCTTCTCTCTACTTATAATCCTTGAGGCTGACATGATTGTATTTATGCATTGGATTAACTGATCTGATTGAATAGCATGCAAAAAAAAGCTTGTCACTGTACCTTGGTACACGTGACAATAATAAGCCTAAACCTTTAGGTCACTCTTACTCGCACTCATCCATTATTAGCATGAATAACCATTGTAGCTGCAAGCTGGACAATGGTGAACATTTTGGATTACATTAATCTGGAATTCCCTATCTAGGCACACCATACATCAAATATTAAAATGGTTCAAAACATAGCTTTTAGTCTTGCAGTATACATTTTAAACCACATCAAAAGGAGAGATAGTCTACTATTAGTAAATACTTACTAATAAATCATCTCCATCAGGATCAGATGCACTTAACTTGTAGACTGAGACACTCGTTGCACTAGTCTCTGGAATAGTGACTGTTGGACCTGGATGGAAATATGCATTATCAATATGTTAGATTCTATTGATTTAGCTCATCACAACTTTAAAAAAATATATAATGATTCAATATATTCAATGTTAAAATATTGTAATTAAGATCATATAGTGGAAACTAATGGATGGCAATTCTCCTCAACCATTTGGCTGAAGGTTTTGCGAACTGATTTTGTTTCTTCTTGAGCTTAATGCCTTGATATGGTAGACTCTGTATCGAATGGGGATGGATAGATCATACTGTAGATATACAAAAGAAACTCAATAAACCTGTTCAGTCTCCTCCGTAATTCAATATGATCATGACTACAACCATGACCATGTTCCCTTGTGTGAGATATGAATCCAGCCTCTGGAGGCTTTGACTTTGGTTTTACAAGGTACTTTGAATCTTCATTTGGTCAAATGGTGGTGTCGATGGAGTGGCTGCTGGAGGACCTGAATCAGCCTGGAGCTCCATGAGATCGGACGCTGCTCCTAGTGGCCGAGTGTGTGGAATGCACGTGGGCTAGAGTGGCACAGAGTGGTGGAGCAGCGGCAGAGGATATTGACACATCACCTGGTCAAGACAATCCCTGCAACTCCAACCCAGTGCTGCTGCTGGGATAACGGGCTTTTACGACCAAGTTCAGACTCTAACATTTTTTTAAATTTCGGACTTGAAGGGTAAAAGATGGCACCTGAAACGTGGCGACTCTTGTGTCATGACTCAGTGTGGTCTACTGTTTTGCACTCTGTACTTAATATGATCGTGCCTAATATATACAAAACGGTATACAAAAAAATGAATTTCACTGTACATAGGTACACGTGCCAGTAAAATACCATTGAACCATTAAGTTAACAGGAAATTGTGAGATTAGAAGATTTGATTCATAACTGCGCTACATAGAAGGCAGGCCACTTGACTTTTGCTTTGTTTAATATGTGAGTCCAGCACCAGCCTCCCCTGACTGTACACCCACCAACTTTACATCCATAGATATAAGTGAAAACATCCAGAACTATCACACCTCCCTTTAGGTATGTCGAACCAAGCATCGTTAACCTTGAATTATTCACTGTGCATTATGACAGTTTAATACTCACCAGTTCCTGCTACAAACTGAGTCTCACAATCAGGAACTTCATTAACAGCATTTAAAGACACTGTCAAGATGCATGTGGCAAGGTGAGATGCAAGGTCAGTGACGATCACTGTAATTGTATAGCTTTTGGGAGCATCATCGTAGTCCAGCACGGAATTTGTGGTAATCCAGGCATCGTTTCCAGCTAAAGGTGAGACACAAATTGGATAATGTGGCTTATTGGGAACACATTTGGAGAGTTTAGTTTAGTTGAGTGAGAGTGATCTAGGTTTAGATTTATTATTGTCACGTGTACTGAGGTACAGTGAAAAGCTTTTTTGTTGCATGCTATTTAGTCAACGAAAATACTATACGTGATTGCAATCAAGCCATCCATTGTGTACAGATACAGGATAAAGGGAATAACTTTTAGTGCAAGATAAAGTCCAATAAAATATAGACTGAGGGTCTCCAATGAGGTAGATTGTAGGTCAGGATCACTCTCTAGTTTGTGATAGGATAACAGCTGGGAAGAAACTGGAAGCATGGATTTTCACACTTCTGTACCACTTGCCTGATGGTAGAGAGTAGAAGAGGGGATGTCTGGGGTGAGATTCACCCTTGATTGAGGGTGGCCTTGCTGAGGCAGTGTGAATTGTAGATGGAGTCAATGGAACATTTGTTTGTGGAAAGAAACTGCAATTTGCTTTTATATTGGTTGTTTTTTGAAGCAGTTGTCTATAATATGGTTGAAACTATTTTGTGAAATTATTGTAGTTTCATGTTGCCTGGTCCACATGTCAAAAGGCAGTAAAACAATGATTCATCTGTACTTAACCTTTAGTGCAAAAATAAACATTTCAGATGAGTAGAATGACTGGCTGTTTTTTAAGTGCTAATGCTGGGAGGTCATCCTGAATGTTGCGTTGGTAATATATTTCCACTTTCTTCTGGATCAGCTATTGGCAGAGCCATAATCCACGAGGATGTGTTGGAATGTAATCATAGGATGTATTTGAATAACATAGGCAATAAAACCCTAAAATAATAGGGATTGAAATCTAATTTAATTTTAAACAAAAATCACATAGATTTCCTATTAGATAATATATTGCATTGATTTATTATGAACATTGAGGGACCTTGTTAACTTCCATGTGGTTTAATTTTGAGTTGCTAAGACTCCAGTCAACTAAAATAAACCACAAAATAACCCTGGAGATAGTGTTAACAGGGAATTCAAAACTTCCACCTTGCCCACGTTGTTGAAAAACAATATTTTGGTGGATATATAATTTCCGCGTTGACACCATTAGCTCACACAAGTGCCAATGATGCTTTCGGACCCATACATAAACAATTGGCAAGTGAAATATAGCTTGCATAGGGTCAGGCTTGTCTATTGTCTAGGACGACAGATGGTGCAATGGGCTAAGTGTTCGGCTGGCGACCGGAAGGTAGCCGGTTCGAATCCCGCTTGGAGTGCATACTGTCGTTGTGTCCTTGGGCAAGACACTTCACCCACCTTTGCCTGTGTGTGAATGTGTGTGAGTGATTGGTGGTGGTCGGAGGGGCCGTAGGCGCAGATTAGCAGCCACGCTTCCGTCAGTCTGCACCAGGGCAGCTGTGGCTACAGAAGTAGCTTACCACCACCGAGTGTGACTGAGGAGTGAATGAATAATGCGATGTAAAGCGCCTTGAGTATTCTAGAAAGGCGCTATATAAATCCCATCCATTATTATTATTATTATTATATTGTCACCAAGCAGTACAGGCTGAGATTGCAACTCTTCAGTGAGTGCTGGATGAGTGTCACTTCAGCGCTTATGGGTCAATGGAAAACTATAGCTCACAATTAACATGCAATAGACTGTGCTGTTTCGTGTCACCAAAATCTTATCTCCATTTGATATTGTTGGTCAAGACTGCAGTATCCCCGAGTGATGATCAGCAAAATGCAAAGATAAACCAGCAGCAAGACACTTTCTTAACGGAGAACTTCAAATATGAGTTGTTGTTGTTGTTCATCATTTATCCTCGAGTAAGGTCATGATATTTTGTCTACATTGGTGCGATGTGTACAGAGGTGTTTGATTTAGACCATCGGGGCTCAAATCTGCAGATCTACTCCAAATATTAATTAGATTTACGAGGATGTTGCCAGGACTCGAGAGTCTGAGCTATGGGAAGAGGCTGGGACTCTATTCCTTGGAGCGCAGGAGGATGAGGGCTGATCTTATAAAGTTGTACAAAATCATGACAGGAATAGATCAGGTAGACACACAGAGTCTCTTGCCCAGAGCAGGGGAATCGAGAACCAGAGGTCATAGGTTTAAGGTTAAAGAAGAAAGATTTAATAGAAATCTGAGGGGTAACTTTTTCACACAAAGGGTCATGGGTGTATGGAATAAGCTGCCAGAGGAGGTAGTTGGGGCAGGGACTATTGGATAGGACAGTTTTAGAGGGATATGTGCCAAATGCAGGCAGGTGGGATGTTGGTTGGTGTGGGCAAGTGAGGCCAAAGGGCCTATTTCCATGCTGTATGACTCTATTTCTAAACCCTGCACTACATTGTTTTTGCATTTTCCTTTCTTGTGGTCTTTTACTACATTTTCAGTTTGCTTTCAGAATAATTTTTCAATTCCAATCATTTTATCTTCTTTCTGTCGCCCTAAACACCCAATAGAAGATAATTAATTTCTGCTGTATTAGCAACAGGATGTTTATGGTAATCTGTGTGTACATGAGTTAACTCTCAACTAGTGGGAGAGGGCACAGCTTCAGAATAAAAGGGCATCCTTTCAATGGGAGAAGAGGCAGAAAAAGGTGTCTGTGGAATTTATTGCCACAGAAGGCTGTGGAGGCCAATTCTTTGTGTATTTTTAAACCAGAGATTGATAGGATCTTGATTAGTAGGGTTGTCAAGGGTTATGGGGAGAAAGCAGGAGAATGGGTTTGAGAGGGAAAGATAGGTCAGCCATGATTGAATGGCAGAGCAGACTTGATGGGTGGACCGGCCTAATTCTGCTCCTACGTCTTATGAACTTATGAAAACGAACTTCATAATCAGAATGGAATCAGAAGAAATTGCACCATGCCTCCAATGTTTCAATATAACTGGTTTGCAAATAAGCTACAATTGAATCACATTGTATCTCAGATTTAGTTATTTACCGAATACTGATTGATTATTCTCACCCTTCTGACTAACATTAACCTTTACCTACCTGTATAAAAGAATCCTTTTATACAATTGCTGTCAGCTTAGACTTATCAAGTTTATTGCACTGATTATACTGCTATGCTTCACATGGAGTGAAGAGGTTTGCAGAAACATTAATTTGAGGCGTAAAATACAATTTCAGACCAAGTTATAATATTCTCCTTGCTTCATATTTTACTACATATCTGCAGGCTATCGGCGGGAGTAAAACAAAGCAAATAAGTAGCTATAAGATGACACGCTAGTATATTGAACCCATTTTAAAACAATGACATGAAGAAGTTAACCTGCTTACTTTGGTTAATTTGGAACTGAGATACAGTTGTTACAAAGGAGAAAGTCAAAACATCATTGTCATCATTGTCGGTGGCTGTTAAATGTAACACCTGTGTCAGGGCAGGTTGTTCTTCATCCACCAAGACTGGACTCGAAGGGCAATTACTAGAAGGGATGACAATTCATTATTTATTATATAGGTAACTTTGTTCTAATATTTTGTTCCAATAATATAAAAGCATATTTTCTGTAAATTCCCATCCTTTCGATGTGGTCCAACATTTCACGGTGTGAAATAACTGGAGAATTTTCAATGAATAAAAAGTAGCTAGGGTGGTGTGTGTTATCACTCACCAAGTCTATACTCTGTTGTATTGTATCTTATCTCAATTATTTTTCCCCCAGTTATGAACAGCTGCTAAAGCCTATGGCATGATAAGGATTATTAATGATCTAAAAGTAGATTACAATTCACAGCGTTTAGGAGAACATGGACAAAATTTGCACCAGAGGTGCGTAGTTTTTGGCCAAGATGTTGTGTCTTGCAAGTTTTGCTTTGTCTCATACTATAAACACATTGTGATACCTCCTACACTGAATTTCAAATCTTTATACATCCTTCATCTTGATTCACTTTTGTTTTCTCCATTTTATTTTTCAAGTTTGATCACTTTCACCCAGGAATTTGAAAAAAATAACAAAATGGTGAAATCCTAGTTGACTGTGCTATTACCTTAATGTCTCCGCTTTGAGAAAAATGGTAAGGGTGAAACATATCTCTTGAAAGATTTAAATGAGACATGAGAGAATGCAAATGGATAAGTGTTTGATGGTTTAGTGCCTGTTATGAGTAGATCTAACCAACCTACTTATCAACTATTTTAACAGAAGAATGTTAAAGCTATGTAGTGGGAAAGGAAAAATGTCTGCTGTTGCTCTAGAACAGTCCATTTGAAGTATGAATTCAATTTTCTCCCAAAATGTGAATTTTATAACCATCTTCTTCACTTTGTACACACAATTTGTGGGTTCTACATAAAGTAATTTAAACCAACCTTATGACTGGATCCTCGTCATTGACGTCAGTGATGTGGATTGTTAGAGTGCCAGTACAGCTGTTTCCCGCTGGATCATCCGCACGGATTACCACATCATACTGCTTTGTCTGCAGAGAGAAAAAGATGACATACTTTTATTGTGGGATAATAGCGTGAAAATAGGGCCTGTTTTAATGCTGTATCTCAAAACTAAACTAAAAATAGCTGGAACTATTATTGACATCAACAGCTCAGGGTTGGGATCGTTTGGGTGGAGTAGTTAAATGGGTATGTAGTTAAATGGTGAAACTAATCTCTGAAGAAGGGTCCCGGCCTGAAATATCACCAATCCATGCTCTCCTGAGATGTTGCCTGACCTGCCGAGTTACTCCAGAATTTTGGGTCCTTTTGGGTTCAATATTCTTTCCCACTTTCTGAGTTATCTAGATCCCCTTGAAGTCTCTTATCCCTTCACATTCAACACAATTTTGTGTAATTAGTAAAGTTGTAACTATCGCACTTGGTCCTCTCTGCCAAATAATTGAAATGCAGTAAATCCTCATTATAATGGACCATAGGGGGAGAGATGGTGTCCATTATTGCCGACTGTCCGGTATAAGCGAGTACGGTATGATCATTGTATGTAGTTGAAAACAAAGAACTGCTAATGGACAAAAGGACACAAAGTGCTGGAGTAACTCAATGGGTCAGGCAGCATCTCTGGAGAACATGGATAGATGATTTTGGGGTCCTTCCTCAGACTGATTCAGTGTGCTGAGTTACTCCAGCACTTTGTGTCATTTCACCATAAAACTAGGCGCCAATGCCGCTGGTCTGCGCCAGCAAGCCCTTCTCCAGCTATCGCATGGTCGGTTGAAGCAGCTGTTGTTGCGGCTCACATTGTAGCACCTGGCAGACAGCACTTTCGTCAGGTTGCTGACAAGACATGCTCGGTCACCCTGGGGCTCCCTCCCTTCTCACCAGCTGCCGCTTCTTCCTGACGGCCTGTCGCTATGTCCGCTCCCCACTCCACCTTCTCCTCCCCCAGTCGCTGAAATCTTCCAACGTGGAATATGTCGATGACTCCAAGGGAGAAGGGGAGGAGCTGGTGGTGAAGGGGGTGAGAGACATGGTGGACAGAGCGATGGGGGAAGTAGAAGGATGCTGCGGTGGAGCGGGGAGCAGACAAAGCAATGGCTGACAGGAAGAAGCGACACGTTCATAGAATAGGAGAACATAGAACTAGAACATAAACTAAAAATAGGTCAATTCGTTCCCACGATAGTGATTTGCCCTTTAACGTCTCCAGAGGAGCTCGTGTATTGTTTTAATGTTTCTCACTAGTTTCCATTTCCATTTTTCTTATCAGTTTGGTGATGATCCCAGGTGGAGTTCCCAAATGTTCCCAATCCCTAAACTACATTTTTTTCCCCCAATAACTCTATGACTTTTCCTTGTATTTATTAGTACTTTTAACTTTTTTCTAAAATCCATGATTTCCTCGTGCGTTTTTGCAGTGTGAAGAAATGTATATGAATCACAATATGCACAAAAATGATAGAAGCTGTACAGTTGCTTACATTACCTTTACATACAAATTACTGAATGTAAATAGATATTAATCATCCTACCCTGTTGGCAGCTTCATAATCCAGAGCGCTTATTGTTGAAATGACACCCACTGAATTACTGGTAAAGAACGTGGTAGTTCCAGACGTGGACAATGAGAGAATATTGTACTGTAAAATAGTTTAAAGGGCACATGCACAGAGAATTAGAACAGTTACTGTTGGAATAAACCTTAATTGCACAATGACATAAAAACACAAAGGCTGGTACTTTGTGGGTTAATAAATATTGGAACAGATGGGCCACATGCATCAATAACTGAGATGTGTGATCCTTGTAGTCTTCATTGACAAAGGGAGAGTTATTCTCTTCTGTAATATTGAGCATGCTACCTGGCCAAGCCTGGCTGATGGTGAAGGGTAGGATGGTTGGTGCTTTCTTTCAAAGTTGAAGTTGACGGTAAACTATTCTGAGAGGAAGCGGTGGTGAAATGAGGCTTTTGGTGGCTGGACATTTTTTGAACAATGAAGCCATCATGGGAGTCTGGAGATGTGTAGCGTTTGTGGGTGGATCAAATCTAGTGAGGAGTGGGCAAAAGATGGACTTTCCTGGGGAACCTCCTCGGTTAAGGGTTGAGTCAATGGGTGATCCTTGGTGATGGTTAGGATGTGAGATGATGTGCACGGTTGATCTTTTTTAATGCATGCCAATTATTTTATGATTTAAATCTTCCTTAATTTAGATTCAATACAACTTTAAGGACTCTGCTCATCCCCCACCCCTAGAAGATAAAATTGTACACAAGATTCAAGATAGTAGGCTATCCTGCAGGTTGTATGAATGTGTGGTCGACTGAGGGTAAATTAATGATGAATGCTGAAGGATATTAAGTTCTAAGAAAGTAAATGTTCCCAAGGGATGATTTGGTTGAAGATGATTCAGTCCTATGAGATGGAGGGTGAGTTTGAAGACCATAGGGTGACACTAGGAACCTAATTCCTTGATTCACTGAATACAAAACTCAGCCATTAAAATGTGTTAAAGTCAAGGTATAAATGGTGTGATGCCAGATCAGCAATGACCACACTGGCAATCACAGTAAAGTGCACTCGCTCAATGGGCTTTATTCCCAACAGTAAACAAAAGCATCTAGAAGGTCACAGTCCACACAAGGGACAAGGGTGCATTCCCTTGTTAACAGTGGGGAGGCAGAGGCAAACTTGGATTCATCCTAGGAGCTTCCTCTTCTCCCCCCTCTGGTTGGATTCCTGGACAAGGATCAGATTAATTGGTGCCATAACCATTAATCAGATCCAGCTGTGGCTCGTTTGCCTGTGGCCGGGAACGGAGCGGACTTTAAGGAGTATGTGGCAATACAATGGCCAGAGCAAGTGTTTAAACATTGCAACCAATTTTAATTTGCTTTCCTTTGGAGATCAGATTTTAAATTTCATACTCACAGTTAATGTTTGACTTTCAGGGTCTGAAGCAGAGAAACGATGAACAAATACATTAATGATGGTGGTCTCAGGAACTGACACATTGAGGTCTAGGCAAAAATAATAGAAAGTTTCAAAAGTACTAATAATATTCTATTTTCTTCATATTCTCTTCTGACACAGAATGTGGTCAAACAGCTCTTCAGGTCAATGCTGGGTCTCTGAGTTATCCCATTCCCCACCCCCCTGGCCCAGACATATCCCTGTAGTAATTCTCTCTCCCATGACCATCTACTCTCCCACCTCCCACTTATAGCAGGTGGTGATTTTCAGTTGTTTCTTCCGACTGGAATGTCTTTGTATTTAGGAAGAAACTAGAAAACCCACACGGATAATTGTTTATTTAGATAGTTGTAGCTCTGCAGAATTCTCCATCCCAGAGGCTTACAGGAGCTCACCCGCTAAGTATTCAGGACTGATGTAAGTAGATTTTTGGACAGAATGGGGAATCGAGGGATATTGAGAATGGCCAGGAAAGTGGACAAGGTAGAAGTTCACCCATTGAAGCACAGTAGGGTGACAGCATAGAGAACCATTGTGCCCAAGGAGTTTGTGCCAGTTTAAGACAATATACCTAACTTGAGTTTCTGTGCCTGAACAATTCAGATGATCCCACTTCTCTGCCCTCTCCCATGCATCTTTCTACTTGCAAGTACTCATCCAGTTCCCCTTTTGAAAAGAATGATTGAATCTATGCCTCTTCAATGCATTTCAGTTTCTAATCTTTCACTGTGTATAAAAATCTCTGTCTCCTCTTTGGTTCTTTTGAAAATTACCACCTTTGCATCTCATTTTGTTCTTGAACCTTCTGTCATTGAGAATAGCTTTTCTCGTTTTTCTCTACGTGTAACATCCTATATTTCAAATCCCCGCAGATCACTACGCAACCTCCTCTACTCCAAAGAGAACAACCCAAGCTCTATGCTCTACTCACTTAATAACATCCCTCATTTCTGGAATCAGCTTTGCCCGTCTAAGATTTAAATTTTATAGGCATCTTTCCACATTTTCCAAAGCCCGGCGCCCAGGTGAGATATGCTGATTCTGACTGAACGAGTGTGCAAAGGATCATTGCAACCTCCTGCCACTTGTACTCTCGGTGTCTATACATAAAGCCTGAGCTTTTTAACTATTCTTTCAACCTGGCCTGTGCCTTTCAATGGCTATGCACATATAGCTCGAAATCTCTCTGTTGCTGCACCATTTTTGAACAGTTCCATCTAGGCTGAAGGGGACTTCATGCTGATGTTGCTCTTAGAACTAGATTTTAATGAACAACGTAAGAGCCAAAGGAGGGTTGACCAGAAATCGTGCACACGAGGGCATTGCTTTAAGGTGAAAGTGGCAACGTTTAGAGATATGAGAGGCAACTTATTTTACATAGAGGGTGGTGAGTGCCTGGAACGTGTTCTCAGAGTTGATTGAGGCAGCTACGATAGTGGCACTTAAGAGCCGTTTGGATGGGCATATGCAAGGAATATGCAGCGCCAAAGTCTTGCTCTTGTGCTGTACTGTTCTATGGGAGGGAATCCTTGAGTTGACGGCCCAAGCTAATAGATACCCTAAATCAGTTTTCAGAATAAAAGAACCATGTCCCACCTACTGGAAGCGAGGAAATTGAAATGAGTGTGCAAAGGAACGTAGGCAGAGTGGGCAGGAAATTGGCTTATTGAGTAATAATTGGGCAAATGCAATTATTCTCTCTGTTAGAAACAATAGAGAGTAAAGAATAAAGAATAGTTTACAGAAGCTCATCAATTTTCATCCATGAACCATCCCTTCATCCCAATTAATCCAGTGAAATTGGCTCCACTACATCCAATTTAAATTTGTCCTTCATTAAATGAGGAACCAAAACTATACATTGTTCCAGAACACACAGTGTGAGAGTAACTCAGGGGGTCAGGCAGCATTTCTGGGGGTCATGGATAGTTGTTGTTTCGGGTCTGGACCCTTCTTCCTCCTGTGGTTTCACCATGTTTAGTTGCATCAAGACTTTCCATCCTCCCTTCAAACAGAGGCCATTTCATTTTATGCTCCTTTATGCAAATGTTCTATCATTATTGAACATGGAGAGCCAGGTATCTCTAAACAGCAGAATTTGGTTTTAATGTGTTTACATCATTCACACTCCTCTGGTTAAAGTAGACAATCCCATGTCCCCTAACATTCTACTATATTAGTTGGAGGGGTTGGTCTGCTGGATTATGAAATGCAGAAAGTAATCTGAAAGGTACAGTAAGCAAGGCAAAGGTAACTGGTGAGGTGGCTTCTATTGTAAGGGCTTTGGGGTATGTGATCAAGAAAGCATTGCCATAGTTTATGCAAAGTTTTAGCGTGACCACACTGGGGTGCTGCGAGCACGTTGGGCTCTGTAACTGAGAGGATGTATAGTGAGAGTCAATCACCTGGCCTACTAATGATGCCAGACTGTCAGATAATCCAGACTGTTGGATGTTCCTTTTATTAATACCCCAAAACATGTTTAATTCATTTTTTTTAATATGCTTCAGAGTGGTATACGTTCACAAGTTCATGTGATGGGAGCAGAATTAGGCCAAGTCTACTCCGCTATTCAATCATGGCTGATCTATCTCTCCCTCTTATCCCCATTCTCCCGCCTTCTCCCCATAACCCCTGACACCTGTACTAATCCAGAATCTATCTATTGCTGCCTTAAAAATATCCATTGACTTGGCCTCCACAGCCTTCTGTGGCAATCAATTCCACAGATTCAGCACCCTCTGACTCAAGAAATTCCTCCTCATCACCTTCCTAAAGGAACGTCCTTTAATTCTGTGGCTATGACCTCTGGTCCGAGACTCTCCCACGAGTGGAAACATTCACTCCACATCCACTCAATCAGGTCTTTCACTATTTGATATAATAATTGTTGTAGGGAACTGGGCGAGTTTTAAAAAAAGCAATGGAAACTAAAATCTATCAGTTTAAAGAGAGTGGAGGAAAGGTGTTTAGGAAGAAGGTGGGAATTTTGAATGATCAGAGAGTGGATTGTTGGGATTTTACTGTACTTGACTTGGAACTGATGCAGAGCAGCTAGATTGATTTCTGAGCTGAGGGTTTGTGACAAAAGAAAAGACTGAATAAGGTTGGCTTTTTCCTCATTGGATCCCACTGGTCTCATTGTGATGCGCAAGATTCTGATGGGATGAACCGTGAAGAAATATTCCTGCCGACTGGAGAATCCAGAACTGTAAAAGCATTCAGGACTGAAATTAAGAGAAATATAAAAACTCAAGGGATTGCAAACCTTAGGAGTTCTCTGCCGTCAAAGACATTCAAAGCTGAGGTTGGCAGATTTTTGAGCATTAATGGAGTCATAGGATGTGGAGATTGGAAGGTGAATGAGCTGGAGAATTAATTATAAATTTGAATGGAAAATGATTCTCTGGAAGCAGTTGTTGCAAATGAGGGGAACAGCATAGTGTTGAGTTTCAGTGGGGTCCGAGTCCATTACCTTGATATATGAGGTGAAGGACATGTTTCAGTGCTGTATGAATCTATGATTAAATACATTTTAATGATGTACATTTTTACAACAGTTTACTTATGTATTTGAAGCCGAGTTTTTTCTACAATCTGGTGCTACCTGTTGCATTGTCGGTACAGATAGGGGACTCATCAACGTCAGCGATGGTCACTGTCAACGTCTCTGTGACTGTTACTGAAGCAGTTGTAGCTCTTACCACAAGATAAAATAGACTAGGTACACTAGCCTCATAGTCAATATTTACAATGGTTTTAATAATTCCAGTTCCTGAAACAAAGAACAAAAATACATTTTTATTCAGTGCTCTCTGCCAGCTCACATCCATTTTTTAAAAAAAATAGCAAGTTTCCATTTTAAGACAAATCTTAAAAACTGGGGATTCCCCTCCCCAAATGGGTCTGTGAATGAGTCAGATACAAATACAAGAACTGTCCTAAGCATGCAGTGCAAGTTTGCTTGGGTTTGTCTAGAGATCAACAGTCAAGGATTATGAATGCTAGTCCAGCAATTTAAACAAAGTGTTCCCTTTTACTAAATTATATAAACATGATGCATTCTCAGCAGGGAGGCTCAAAAGCGGCATTCAAATGATCTGAGTGCTCTCTTTATGGTGTTTGCGTTAGAACATCATGTGTATGGAAAACCCAGGAAGAATTTTAAGTGCTCCACTGACACCTTTCAGTAATGTGTAGTTAAAATGAAGATTTTCGAAAGCTTTGTACATTTCAATGCAGAATATGTACAATACAGATTTCCCTCAGGAACTGTCATAAAACACAAAATACATGAAACATGAAATTAAAGTGACGAGTGGAAAAGATTGGGGATGTGCAAAGATTGGGGAGGGTGAGGTGGGGGGAGGGGGGGAGAGGAAGGGGAGTCAGTCTACCCCACAACAGGGGGATGAGTTGTACACCATGATAGCCACAGGGGCAATGGAAAGAAAGGATACCCTGACCACTATCCTTTGAACTTTTTGAAACAGTGCTGCTAAACTATATGGAAAGATGCATCTTACATAAACAAACGCTCACCATTTTCAATATTGAAGTTTGAGTTGCCTCCAATAATTTCAAATTCTGTGGCACTAAAGTTAGTATATGTTCTAGCAACCACCGTGCCGACTGGTTCTTCCTCGGGTATTGTGACTGGGTTAGACGAGAATGTAACAATCTGAGCACTGATTTCCAAAATCCCTGCAAAACAGTGAAGATCACAAATGTTTACTTTGAGTAAAACTAACCTTTTGGAAAAGAGATGGTCCCTGCCTCTCAACCAATGTTCTCTGGCAAATACCTCTGGCCTCTTTAACTACAGTATCACCGTTAATCTAATTATTACATGGTTATTCCTACTATTTATTAACATTTTTTCAGAAGTATTTGGAAGCGTTTAACTCTTTCTGAAAAACTTTCATGATTAAGAAAATACATACCTTGTAGTATAAGTACTGCTGTTGGCAAAACATTCATGTTGAAAGTTTTGGAACAATTACCAAAGCCAGCAACTCACACTGATCCTGTTAGCGTTCGTAGTGCACTGCAGCACATTCCTTTCGTCACTGACGGAAGTCAACTGAGTCTATTCAATGACACCTGAGACTTCCTTAATTTCCACCTTTCAGTTGGTAATTAAAAGCCTTAACAACAGCCTTGCGTGTAATGAATGTTCTGCATCGTCAGAGTAAAATTAATATTTAGCTTCCGTGTATCTCCAGTGAATTGAGTATATTGTGTTTAATCTCCTAGAAACTGCTACAGATCAATGCAAAAACAGTTGACAGCTTGCCATAGTTCCAGGTTAAATACCAATATTTAAAAGAAAACCTATATTTATCATCACTGAACCAAAATGGTGATGAGATGATTTAAAACAAAATAAAATCATGAAAGATTTAAAATGATTACATAATAGAAAAAGCGATTTCAATTTCAAAGGGTGTCCCTTAATTTTAATGGTTTTCAAACTATTTGTATGGAACTATCTTGGTGAAAACATCAGATTGTAATCTTTTTTGCATGAACTGTGATCATTAGCTCGTATTGTATTGGATTGTATTGGATTACATCAATGCTTTGCTTACCTTCGCCTACCACTAGACTCTTTCACCCATTACCTCCCTGTCCTTTGATATAATTTCATGAGATAATGGGGTTTGCAATCTGTCACCTTGGTTTTAAAATCTTCCTTAAATCTTCCTTAAATCATCAGTCTTTACCTTTTCATTTCCTGATCAGGGATCATCTCTTGACTTTTCAAGTATTTGTTGGTTTGAGAAATGTACCTGTTGATGTAATCACAGAATGTCAAGGAAGTCAGTCAGCCAGAACATTTGAGCTCCCTTTGGTAGACAAATTCTTCCTCTCTTCCATTTTGGCCCTGTAACATCATTCAGACAATGGGGAAAATAGAAGCAATATGAGCTCTCCCCATTCACTGGCATTTGTATCAGACAAGCAGCAGAGGGGTAGCTAATAAAAACAAGAGTTAAGGGCCTGTCCTACTTTCGTGACCTTCACAGGCGACTGCCGGCACCCGTGATAGGTCGCCGAAATTTTCAACATGTTGAAAATTCAGCGGCGACCAGAAATACGCCACGACCCTTTGGAGACCTCTCACGGCCATAGGAGACCTCTCATGACCATGCAGGCGATCCCTGGCAGCATGTCGAAGGTGACCTCTCATGACCATAGGAGACCTCTCACCGTGGTCATGAGAGTTCTCCTATGGTCGTGAGAGGTCTCCAAAGAGTCGTAGCGTCTTTCTGGTCGGCGGGTGCCGGCAGTCGCCTGTAAAGGTTGGGTAAGTGGGACAGGCCCTTTACACAGCACAGAAACTGGCCCTTGGCCCATCTTGTCCCTGCCGATCCAGTCGGCAAACTGAGATAATCACATCTGCCTACAATTGGCCCATAGCCCACTAAATCCTTATTATTCATTTATTTGCGCAGCAGATCTTGGCTACTGCTTTCAGTGTTCCCGATGTGGCCTCTCTTGCATCGGCGAGACCAAGCGTAAACTACGCAACCAGTTTGCCGAGCACTTGCACTCAGTTCACCAAGGCTCGCATGTTTGCCAACCATTTTAATTGCCTTCTCATTCCCATCATGATTATTCTGTCCTGGGCCTCCTCCATTACCACAGTGAAGCCACATTGTAACTGGAAAAACAGCATCTCATATATTCCACTTGGGTAGCTTACAACTCACTAGTATGAACATTGAATTCTCCAATTTTCGGTCAAAGGTCAAAAACTTTATTTGCCATTTGTGCTTACACGCATAGGAACTCTTGTGCGGTTGTTCAGAGAGTCAAGTCAAGTCAAATTAAAAAGACACACAGAAAGACACATATCTATAAAAACATATACTTCTCTAGAAATAGAAAAGAAAGTGCCTAAAACCCTATATAAAGGGGAAAGTGAGAGCATTGTAAATTGCACAAACCCTATATAAAAGTGTCGATTGCATTGTAAATTGCACAAGCTCAGGAGACAATATAATATGATATAATATGATATGCTATGAGGTAGGTCAGGACATCAGTTCATTTTGTTTTGGCCAAGAGTCTCACTGTGGCAGGGAAGAAGCTCTTAAAAAAGCGTGTTCTGTTTGTGGCGATGCTGTCCGCTCGTCTGTGCCTGAGGTTGTATGTGCAGTTTTTGTGTTTGAGCAGGGAGTGAGCTGGATGTAGTGTGTCTCTGATGATTCTCTCTGCTCTTTTTTGACAGCGCTGTGTGTAGATTGTGTCCATGGAGGGGAGTTCCGTTCTGATAATCCTCTCTGCAGTCTTTATGACTCTTTGCAGAGCCTTCCTCTCTGTCTGTGTGGTGTTTCCATACCACACCGTGATGCCTGTGGTGAGGATGCTCTCTATCAGTCCTTTGTAGACCTGGGTGAGAGGGCGACAGTGCAGACCAGCTTTTCTGAGCAGCCTGATGAAGTACAGTCTCTGCTGGGCTTTTTTCACTGTGGCAGCAGTGTTCAAAGTCCAGTTCAGATCTGATGTTACTTGTAATCCCAGGTATCTGTAACTGTCAGCCCTCTCCACCACAGTCCCCTTGATGATGAGGGGCTGCAGGGGGGGTGGATTTTTTCTGAAGTCCATTATTATTTCTCTTGTCTTGTCTGTGTTGAGGCTTAGGTCGTTCACCTCACCATAGGCAAGAATGTCGTTCACCAGACTCCTGTAGCCCGACTCGTCCCCCCCCCCTTGATGGTGGTAATGGATGGTGGTATCATCCGCATACTTAATAATGATGGTGTTTTCCTGGGTGGAGACACAGTCGTGTGTGTACAGGGTGAAAAGTTTGGGACTGAGACAGCAGCCTTGTGGTGATCCTGTGCTGACGGTGAGCTCTGCAGACACCCTCCTTCCCATCCTCACCACCTGTGGTCTTTCAGTCAGGAAATCCAAGATCCAGTTGCAGGTGGGAGTCGGGACGCCGAGGTCTGTCAGCTTCTCAGTCAGCCTGCCCGGGCGAATGGTGTTAAAAGCCGAGCTGTAATCCAGGAACAGCGTTCTGACGTATGTTCCTCTGCTGTCCAGGTGTTGCAGGATGTGGTGTAAAGCAATGGCCACTGCGTCGTCCACTGAGCGGTTGGGGCGGTAGGCGAACTGGAGGGGGTCGATCGTGCCCAGGACCATGTGATTGATGTGTGTGAGAACCAGTTTTTCTAGACACTTCATGGCAACTGGCGTGAGTGCCACTGGCCTGAAGTCATTCAGGGTGGATGGGTTAGGTTTTGTTTGGAACTGGTACAATGGTGGAAAATTTGAAAATACGGGGGACACTCCAGTGAGTTGTTCTGCACAGGCCTTTAGAACTTTAGGAGGGACGCCATCTGGTCCCACAGCCTTGTGGGGGTTCACCTGCCTCAGAGCTTTCAGGACCTGTACGGGTGTCACCTGAAAGACAGTGTCCGTGGGGTTGCAGGGGGCTTTTGAGGGGGTGTCTGTGTTCAGTCTGTCAAACCTGGTGTAGAAGGTATTAAGGCTGTCTGGGAGGGTGACATCCTGGGGGTCTGTGGTTGGTACTGTTTTCTTGTAGTTTGTGACTGCTTGGATTCCCTGCCACATACTGCGTGTGTTGTTACTTAGGTAAAAGCTTTCAAGTTTTTGGGAATAAGCCCTCTTTGCATCTCTGATGGACTTCTGTAGCTCGTACCGGGCTTTCTTGTACTCCCTTTGATCTCCTGACTTAAAAGCTTCCTGCCTTTTCCTGATCTTCTGTTTTATGTTTCCATTGAACCAAGGTTTCTGGTTTGGAAACACACGCACAGTTCTGGGAGGGGCACATATAGATGTGCACCAGCTGATGTAGTCACTCACAGCCTCTGTGTATTCATGAATGTCATCTGTGACCACCTTAAAGATGTTCCAGTCTGTAGCCTCTAAACATCCCTGCAGGCTAGCCTGTGCACTGTCCGTCCAGGTGTTAACAGTTCTGACCGTGACTGGATGTGCCTTAAGCCTCTTGGTGTAGGTGGGCTTGAGCCGAATTGCCAGGTGGTCAGACTTGCCGAAGTGGGGTATTGGTTCAGCTATAAAAGCATTTCTGATATTACTGTAGCAGTGGTCCAGTATCTTATTTCCTCCCCCCTCCCCACCCTATCTTTATGTGCCCTCCCCATCCCACTAGAAACCCTTTTCTATCCCATGTCTCCTTCCATTTCCGTTCACATCTATGCAAACTGCGCTACACTTTGTGTTACTCCCAGTTCCTGCTGTCTACACTACTTGGCACAATACTCAGTATTTAATGACTGTTTTTATTTTTCACTTGGATGTACAGAGGTAAAGAGGGTATTTTTGGCTTCTCTTTTTACAGAGGGAACTTAGCTAGAACAAAGCTAGAACAAAGTTAAGCTTCTCCTGGACCCTCCGACAACCAACCCCTTCACATGCCCTTCATCTCTTCAATGACTTCCATTTTCCAGGCCCCCATTCTCTTATCTTTACCACTCCTCTCTTCAGCCAACCCTTATCATTTGTGGACTCTCCTGCCTCGATAGTCTTCCCGTGCCACTGCAGCCCTGCCTCTGCCGTTCTAACCCCTTGCTCCATCCTGAACTACTCCATTCTCCTACTATGGCCTTTCCTGCCCAGCACCTGACCAGTCTTCAGTTTGACCAGCTGTGGGCAGGACACAGATGACAATGGTAACAAAGTCAGGTTGTTAGTTGGTGGGTAACTGCATCCACTCATTTGCTGACTAAACCTGGAAAAACTCTACTTCCCCACACACTCCCCAATAGTAACGTGCCTTAAAATTGAATCTGTCCAGCTGCTTGTTTCTTTAAAAGTTTATTTCTAGTAATTGGCAATTGCCTTCATGATGAATAGAATGGTAGCATTAATGTTAGCAGTAACGGCATGGGTCTGGACTTGAACCCACCCTCTCTTTTTCAACTGCCATTGCTGTACTACTTTGCATTCACAAATCTCTACCTTGTCTTCTGAGCACATTATAGACCTTCCACTGTGCTGGCTGGCTCAGGCTATGCCTTCTTAATCCTGTGATCTGCAGGCGGGCTTTTAAATCGAGACATTTGCATCTCCAGTTCTCGCTCCCCATGATCAGATTCCAATGCTCTCCTGAAATGCCATGAGACCCAGCCCAAGCCCTTCTCCAACCCCCCCCCCCCCCCCCCCCCCCCCCCCCCCCCCAGTTCCTTCTGCCGGCCCCATGCTACTTATTGCACTGCGACCAAGCTCTGAAACTTTATCTGGTGCAACATAGCTCCACAGAGATGCAAATCCATGCATTGGGTACATTGGGCAGCATGGAGGCGCAGCGACAGATTTGCTGCTTTATGGACCTGTCCCACAGGCAACTTTTTAGGCGAGTGCAGGAAACTCTGCGCTCGCCACATGATCGCCACATGGTCGCTGGTGGTTTGTGGTGAGCCTCCTTCATGGTCGCGAGGAGTTCCCGCATTCTGGGAACTAGTCGCGGCCTCAGTATGGTCGCCGCAAATGTTTCAACATGTTGAAAAAATTTCTGCAACCAAAAACTGGTCGCCATGGAGAAAATCGATAATCCTGTAGTCATAGGTGCAGTTGTAGTGGGGTTGCCATGTAGTTATAGTTAGTCGAGGTAGTTGTAGGTAGTTTTAGTTAATAACCTTTGCTGACCAGTCATTTTCATCGGCTCATTGGGGGAAAAAAACATAAGCACATGTTTTCAGAACCAAGGATAACCGACCGGTAATGTTAAATGCCCGCCGAACTTCACAGCTGTGTATCTCTGGCTTATTAAAAGTTGTCTGGCTTCATGTCTCCACTCCTTCTCCTCCCTTCTCCCCCTTATCCCCCCTTCTCCCCCCTCTTTTAAAGGACTTACCCTACACTGTGCTAGCCGTCTTAACCTTCCTGTTCATCACGGTATCTATATCACCTTGGCTTTGCACCGTGTGAATTTCAGACAGCGCTACCCCTACTTGCCTTGGCCCCCACCTTTGCGATGTGTTTGTGTGTATGTGTTCTATTCTTTTTTTTTTCCTTTTTTTTTAAATTTATTTATTAGAAGTAGACATATTATAAAATGTAGTTACATATTATAGTAAAAAACTTTTCATATACATCAGTCATACATTATTAAAATTTTCCATTATCAATTACTTCTGCTTCTAGTATTTTTATTTTTTATAGAAAGCGAGAAAAAGAGAGGGTAGAAAGTTACAAATAAAAAAGAAAGCAAAAAAAAAAAAAACAACACAACAGAAAAACAAGGGAGGTGGAATGGGTTACCTGTAATACATCAATGGAGATAGGTTCGTAGGTTATAAAGTATAGTTTTTCATCTGTTCCTGAGTTCAAGTTTCAGCTGGGTCCTCGTGCTGAGCCAATCTATCCCTTCAGATAGTTAATGAATGGAGCCCAAATTTTATGGAAAAGATCTTGTTTGTCCATTAAGACAAGTCTAATTCTTTCTAAGTATAGGGTCTCCGACATTTCCGTAATCCACATTTTAATTGTGGGGGTTGTAGGGCCTTTCCAAAATTTTAATATTAATTTTTTTCCGGTTATTATACTGTAATTGAGGAAGTTTCTTTGGTTTGTTGTGAGTGTTAAGCTTTGTTCTGATATTCCAAGTATTATTAATTTTGTGTCTGGGTCCAGTTTTGTATTAATAACTTCTGAAGTTATTTCAAAAATATCTGTCCAGAAATGTTTAAGTTTTATACAGTTTGCAAACGTATGTGTTAAATTAGCCTCTAAATGTAGACATTTATCACAAATAGGAGAGATTTGTGGGAAGATTCTATTTAATTTTATTTTAGAGAAGTGTAGTCTATGTAAGACCTTGAATTGTATTAAAGTATGTCTGGCATTTAATGAACATTGATGTATTTGTTGTAAACTTTCGTCCCACATATCTTTCGTGATAGGATGACCTATTTCATTTTCCCATTTGTATCTATATGGTTCGGTCGGTTGTACCTCGTTATTTAGTAGGGTGTTATAAATATAAGCTATTAGTTTTTCAGTATTAGGATGCTTGTTCAGACATTCATCAAGAATTTCTGATTCCCTATTCCTGTAAACTTGTGTATTAGATTTAACATAATCTCTAATTTGTAGATATCTGAAGAAATTATTTGAGTGCAGTCCATAATTCAGTTGGAACTCTTGAAATGAAAGAAAAGTACCTTTCCCATAAAGATGTCCTATATTTTTGATTCCATGATTTTTCCATTGTGTGAAACCTTTGTCCATAAAGGATGATTTGAATAAAGGATTATTTACAATGGGAAGGCAGAGTGGTATATTATTCAGTTTTAAATCTTTTTTTATTTGTTTCCAAATTCGTATTCCACTATGTATTATGGGGTTTTCTTTATAGGTTTTTTTGTGCAGTTTTGTGGGGGCAAATATGATCGGTCCAATTTCAAAAGGTAGACAGTCTTCCTTTTCCATCATTAGCCAATCTGGTTGTTGGTCCATTTCTTCCAGCCAAAAATTCATGTTTTTAATATGGACTGCCCAAAAATAAAATAAGAAATTTGGCAAAGCCAGACCTCCATTTATCTTTGATTTACATAAATGTTTTTTACTTATTCTATGATTCTTATAATCCCAGACAAAACTTGTAACAATGGAATCGACTTTTTTGAAAAAAGTTTTTGGGATATATATCGGAATTAATTGAAGTAGGTACAGCAGTTGCGGTAAAAAAATCATTTTTATAGCATTAATTCTCCCAAGCATTGAAATGGGGAGTGTTTTCCAGTATTGAATATTCTTATGTAGTTTATTCAGTAAGGGTGGGAAATTTAGTTTAAATAAAGAGGTATATGTCTTAGTTACATAGATTCCTAAGTATTTAAATTTATCTTTAACTATTTTAAAAGGGGATTGTTGTATTGTATGTAAATTGGATTTTGTTATTGGCATGATTTCGCTTTTATTCCAATTGATTCTATATCCCGAAAACTGACCAAATTGAGTTATTAGATTTAATAGGTTTGGAATACTAGTTTCTAATTTTGTAATATATATTAGTATATCATCTGCATATAAGGAGATTTTATTCCTTGTGTCTCTAGTATTGTATCCAAATATTCCTGGATGGTTTCTAACGCTTTCTGCTAGGGGTTCGATTGCAAGAGCAAATAATAGTGGGGATAGTGAGCATCCTTGTCTACAGCCTCTAGAGAGATTAAATTTATGTGTTCTATTCTGACAGTCGTCGTTCCAGTTCCCGGTTTTTCAGGCAACTGCCGGCAACTTGATGGTCGCCGGCAGTCCGCTGAAAAATCACCGAAGTGGGTCAGGCCTTTTACAACGCCAGAGACCCAGGTTTGATTCTCACTGTGGGTGTTGCTGTATGTAGTTTGTATGCCCCGTGACTGCATGGGTTTTTCCCTGGGTACTCTAGTTTCCTCCCACACTTCAAAGACATACAGGTTTGTAGGTTGATTGGCTTCGATAACAATTGTAAATCGTCCCTAGTGTGTAGGATACTGCTAATATACTGGGATCGCTGGTCGGCTCGGACTTGGTAGGGTAAGAGGCCTGTTTCCGCACTGTATCTCTAAACTGAACTACAGATACCAATGTAGTTCATGGGGCAACTAAAACTAAAACGACTGGAATATCTCTATAGGTAAGGCAGCAGCTGCCACAAAGGTTTGAAGTCTATATATCTGTAACTGAATGTGTAGGAAGGAACTGCAGATGCTGGTTTTAACTGAAGAAAGACACAAAATGCTGGAGTAATTCAATAGGACAAGTCACCCATTCTTTCTCCCCAGAGATGCTGCCTGGCCTGCTGAGTTAGTTGGCAGGCAGGAAACAAAGAGTAGGGATTAACGGGTCCCTTTCAGAATGGCAGGCAGTGACTAGTGAGGTACCGCAAGGCTCGGTGCTGGGACAGCAGCTATTTACAATATAAATCAATGATTTGGATGAAGGGATTCAAAGTAATATTAGCAAATTTGCAGATGACACAAAGCTGGGTGGCAGTGTGAACTGTGAGGAGGATGCTATGAGAATGCAGGGTGACATGGACAGGTTGGGGGAGTGGGCAGATGCATGGCAGATGAAGTTTAATGAGGATAAATGTGAGGTTATCCACTTTGGTAGCAAAAGCAGGAAGGCAGATTACTATTTAAATGGCGTCAAGTTGGGAAAAGGGGAAGTACAATGGGATCTGGGGGTCCTTGTACATCAGTCTATGAAAGTAAGCATGCAGGTACAGCAGGCAGTGAAGAAAGTGAATGGCATGTTGGCCTTTATAACAAGAGGAATATAGGAGCAAAGAGGTCCTTCTGCAGTTGTACAGAGCCCTAGTGAGACCACACCTGGAGTATTGTGTGCAGTTTTGGTCCCCTAATTTGAGGAAGGACATTCTTGCTATTGAGGAAGTGCAGCGTACGTTTACAAGGTTAATTCCCGGGATGGCGGGACTGTCATATGCTGAGAGAATGGGGCAGCTGGGCTTGTACACTCTGGAGTTTAGAAGGATGAGAGGGATTCTCATTGAAACATATAAGATTGTTAAGGGTTTGGACACACTAGAGGCAGGAAACATGTTCCCGATGTTGGGGGAGTCCAGAACCAGGGGCCACAGTTTAAGAACAAGGAGTAAGCCATTTAGAACGGAGACGAGGAAACACTTTTTCTCACAGAGAGTTGTGGGTCTGTGGAATTCTCTGCCTCAGAGGGCGGTGGAGGCAGGTTCTTTGGATGCTTTCAAGAGAGAGCTAGATAGGGCTCTTAAAAATAGCGGAGTCAGGGGATATGGGGAGAAGGCAGGAACGGGATACTGATTGAGGATGATCAGCGTTGCTGGCTCAAAGGACTGGCCTACTCCTGCACCTATTGTCTATTGTCTATTGTCTATTGAGTTACTCCAACAGTTTTTGTCTACATCTGTAACTGAGTCAGGTTGATGGCCACATCTTTTACTGCTTATTTTTCAGATTCCGACTTTGACCCACATCTGATGCGAGTTGTGATACATTTTGTGTTGTTTCCAGTTTCTGTTGTCCGACTCACTTGGTTATTTAATAACTGACCCGTTATTTTTTCCATTTGGGTGTACAGAGATAAGGAGGGTATTTCTGGCATCACTCACTCTCTGAGATAACAAAGCTAGAACAAAGTTAACTCTCATGCAAGACTCGGTGTAACTCCCAAGCAAGTCCACCGTCAGGTGCCGTTGACCTAAAAAAAAACCTTACTTCAAGTATGAAAGTATTCTTTCCTGAATTCTTTAACACCTTGTTATCATTAAATTAAATGTTTGAACAAACGACTAATTTCCTGTGAGGGATTTGTCTTGTTTGCTCAGCGTGCAATAAATTTCTGCCTCTCTGATAAAGTAAATCCTTCTGGAACTGTTCTGGCAGAAATTGATGTGCTTAATTGGCCAGGATAAAACAATTTGGGGGGGAAAATGGCACTAGGGTCTGTAAAATGCTGAAGGAATTTTTTTAACATTGCTAGTTAATCTCCAGTGCCAGCCAGTCTTTGCTTATTCAGTAAACCTTTCAGAAAGAAAATAAAAGTAAAGAAAGACTCGCATTTACTTCCTATCTTTTACTTCCCTGTTAGTATGTCCTAGAGTGATCAACAGACAATGCGGTGCTTCTCAACTGTAGTCACTCTTCAAACTCATTTTTTTCGAAAGGGCATATTTGTTGATTAACAAAAAAGCCATTTTCAGTCATTTTGAGTGAAGGATCAACCGTGACCAGGATATGGTTTCAACACCCTGCTCATCTTTAAAAATACTGTTTTATGAACCTTTACACCCACCAGAGAGTGGACAGGGCCTTGGTTCAACATTCACCCTGACAGACACTGTGCCACTCACTGGGGTGCCTATCCTCAACACTCTGGAGTGAGTCTTCAACTCGTGGTTGACTGATTCAAAGGCTACCTGATACATTGATCAGTTTCTCTTTGACAGATGCCATCAGATCTACTGAATGCAGCATTTTTGTGTTTTTTTTAATTTTCAATTGTCGGCATCTGCAGTTTTTCTTTTCCATTGAACACTTTCCCATTTTCAGATCCAGTAACATGACATTTTACAGCATTTAAACTATTGTTTGTGCGGTTTAATAGAATTGATGGGTCTCACATTCAAAGTGGATAAATTGCAAACTAAACTTCCTCATTCTTACACTTATTGACCTGACCAATGAAGTCAAGCATATCATATGCCTTCGATACCACTTTACCTACTTGTTTTGCCACTTTCAGGGAGCTATATGCTTGGATCCCAAGATCCCTCTGCACATCATTGATGTTAAGAATCTTGTCATTGACTGTTTACATTCCCCTTACATTTGACTTCCTCCCAAAGTGTATACATCATACTAGCTTGGATTAAACTCATCCTCCCATTTCTCCACCCATATCTATAACTGATTTGTATACTTTGCAGCCAACCTCACTGTCCTCATTTCCTCCAATGTTGGTGTAATCTGTAAAGTTACTAACCAACCCATCTACTTTTAACATCTGAACTGGTACATGGATCGGAAAGGCTTATGGGCCAAACGCAGGCAAATGGGACAAACTAAAATGCGCCATCTTGGTCATATGGACGAGTTTTACTGAAGGTCCTGTTTCTGTGCTGAATTAGTGTATGACTATGTATTGTAATGTGTTAACTGTGGATTATTGAAGTAAAATCAAAAGTCTGTTTCAATATCTTATTTTGCCTGTACAATATTATAACAGATGCAGAAAATACCTTTCAGAAATGTAATCTTATCCTATATTAATGGCACCAAATCGATTCTCCACATTGATCTCACTGTCCTCCATGTCATAGAGTCATAAGGTCATAGGACCATGCAGCATGGAAAATAGCCCTTCAATAAAAATCAACCAGGACATGTCATAGACGTTCTCTGGTCATTGAAAAACTGTTGAGTGATATCAATTTTTGTTCAAACTGCAGAAAAGTTAATCAAAGCAGCAGGTTACTTAAGGTTATTTAAATGTTATTTAAGTGCAAAGGGCAAAGTGACACAGCAGTAGAGTTGCTGTCTTGCAGCACTAGAGACCCAGATTCGATTCTGACTACAGGCACTGTCTGTACGTAGTTTGTATGTTCTTCTTGTGACTGTGTAGGTTTTCCCCGAGTGTTTCGTTTGTGGGTTAATTGGCTTCTGTAAATTACCCCTGGTGTGTAGGATGCAAAACTGGGATAACATAGTATTCAGGTGATTGTTGGTCGGCATGGACTCAGTGGGCTGAAGGACCTGTTTCCATGCTGTATCTCCAAACTAAACTGAAGTGAACAGCAACCTGCATGTAATCCAAGGTTTTGTATGTTGGCACTTGTTGTTGTGTTAGTGTCCGTTGCTATGGATGGATAATATTTCTTCTGTTCATAAACTGTAACTTAATACTTAGATTTCACATTTGTGATTGCAACCTTCAAATGAAATCTAATTTTGTGATGCTAAGACTGAGTACCCAGGAATGGTTGTATTTTCTGTAGAGTACTCGTGTAACAGGAATTTATCAAAGTTAGGCCAAAGAACAATGATAAAAGCAACATTTTCTTACCATCCACAGTTATTTTCATCTACATCTCAATCAAATAATTAAGATTTTATGTAAGAAAAATCAAACTGAATTATAAATGACATCACCCCAACAAGGATGGTATATCAAGCCAACTGGATAATGAAACAGGTAATGAGAAAGGACCTATTTCCCCAAGCAGAAATCATCAGCAATGGAGCAGAGATTTATACTAAATGAGAGAAGGAACTAAAAATAACTTAGGAAAATATTATTTCGCCCAGTGCATGCATTGGAGCTCATTGTGTGAAGCCAACTGAAGGCACCAAATTGTTGCAATGTTAAAAAAAATTGAGATTTTAAAAATCAAGTCTGCAATTTATCCCATCAGATAAAGCATAAAAATAAGTTTAATTTGACACCTAATTCACTTTCATATCTTCAGTATTAAAAAGGTTATGGCCATTTTCCCTATTGCTTTTCCATTGACTTAACTCAAAAGCTGTGATCGAGGAGCCCATAACTTTCTTACAAATTAAGAGAACTGAATGAAATTTTCAGTTATTATGGATTGAAGCATTCTAAAACAAATATGAAACAATCTTACTTGGATGACCTGAAATTAAAGCATATAATTAGTTAGTTACCTAATTGTAGCTAATTACAAAATTCAATTACTAGATCTAAACATCTATCCATTTCTTAAGAAAAGGTTAACATTTTTTAATAACCTAAGTGTCCAAATAACATTCACACAAGAATTCACAATATAACATGATTTTAAAATCTCATTTTCATTAATTTATAGGCCAAATGGAAGGAATGTAATGTTTAATTCCTGTAAATTAATGGGCATTTTAATCATCTTGCGAGTGGGTGTTTGTGGAACGCGATCGATTGGAACGTTGCGGTTGCAGTGAATTTGAACCCCATATCGGCAGGATTCGTATGGGGCCAAAATCACATTTTCGCCAATGAAATTTGGATTAAAGTCATCCTAAGAAGCAAGTGTAAAATAAATGTAAATTAAATGACTTACCTTCTGTTTTGTCCCCTACGTGAGATCCGTCCCATTGTAGGCATTGACGGCGTTAGAAGTAGCTTTTTATTTTACTCCAGGTATTAAATTGGCCCGCCATTTGTTTTTAAAAACTTCCGAGAACGGAAGTCGGAACGATTTTTCTGCAGCAGCTGAACAGCCTGAGAAAGTTCGACTCCGACAGGCAGGAGAAAACGGCATATTAATCCCGCCCCCCCCCCCCCCCCCAAGGCGCCAAAGTCGCGCACACGGCCAGTGGCAGAACTGCAGCGCCGCTGAAGGTGAGTATTGTAACATCGCTACATATTGAAGAAAGTACTTGAACGGCCAGGGTCTACAAGACTTTAGATTAAGGACTGAGAATTGGGGTAAATCTAGATTTTGTTTTGAGCAGCATGGACAGGGTGGGCCAATCAACCTCCTTTTGTACCAACATTCCCATGTTTTTTTGTCAATCAATGGGTGATACAGTGGCACAGCGGTAGGGCTGCAGTATCACAGTGCCAGAGACCCGGGTTTGATACTGACTACAGGTGCCATCTGCGTGGAATTTGTATGTTCTCCCTGTGACCGTGTGGGTTTTCTCTGGGTACTCCAATATCCACCCATATTCCAAAGACTTACAGGTTTGTAGGTCAATTGGCTTCTGTAAATTGCCTCTAGTGTGTTGGATGTGGACGTGGTACTAGTATACGGGTGATCAGTGGTCAGTGTGGACTTGGTGGGCCGAAGGCCTGATTCCACACAATGTCTCTAAACTAAAACCAAACTAAATTAATGCACTCGTCACCATCCTTGTTTGGCATCACATGCATTAGCTACATTGTCTCATTCAAAATACTGCCTCGGTGGCCTGAAACTCAAAACACGACCATGGCAGGTTGCACATTGGGATAAAAGCACCTGTAGTGACACCCTCAACTTTTCAAACACAACTCTGTTCATATAGTTTGCATTTGGATCCATATGGAGAGCATAGGCACATGGGAATGTGAAGACCAGTATCAGGCAATTTATTTTAGTTTATAGGCACATGTAATGAGGTACAGTGAAAATATTTTGTTACGTGCTAACCAGTCAGCGGAAAGACGATACATGATTACAATCGCGCATTTACAGTGTACAGATACATGGTAAAGGGAATAACGTCATTCTTAACCGTTCAAGCCTTTTCTATCATTCATTTCAGTCACTGCTGATGGCTGCCACAACTCAGTTTGTCCACTTTGATCCAGGGATCCTGATCTAGTTAAAAGCCTGTCACTGTTTGCCTTGAATTTCCCCACATCCTCAGTCTTTTATGGGCCTGTCCCACTTAGGCGACTTTTCAGGCGACTGCAGGAGACTATGCAGTCGCCACATGGTCACCACATGTTTGCAGTTGGTTGCCGGGTAGTCGCCTTCATGGTCGTGAGGAGTTCCCACATTCTGGGAACTAGTTGCGGCCTCATTATGGTCACCGCAAAATTTTCAACATGTTGAACAAATTAGCGACGACTAGAATAAAACCACCATGGAGAATAGCGAGAATTCTCGTGCCGTAGGTGGGTCGCCAGAAGGTCCTTGTGGGTCGCCAGGAAGTCAAAGGTTCTCTTAGGTTCTCGTAGGTTGTAGCCGGTGCTGACCGCTGAATTTCATTGGCTCATTGGGAAAAAACATAAGCAGTAGTTTTCAGAACCAAGGATAACCGACCGGTAATGTTAATGTCCGCCAAGCTTCACAGCCATGTATCTCAACTTCTTAAAAGTTGTCTCCACTCCTTCTCCCCCTTTCTTCCCCATCTCTCACCCTCTCTCCTCTTCTCCCCCCCCCCCTCTTTTAAAGGACTAGCCATATACTGTGCTTTTTAGCTTCTTAATTACAGCGCCAACCTTCCTGTGTGTGTCTGTTTCACATTGGCTTTGCACCGTGTGAAGTTCATTCAATCAGTGCTCCCCCCGCTTGCCTTGGCCCCTGCCTGCATAATGGGCTGGTGAAGGAAGCAATGTGTTTGCGTGTGTGTGTGTTCCACTCTGACAGTCGCCGTTCCAGTTGCGGGTTTTTCAGACGAATGCTGGCGACTCAACAGTCACCCGCAGTTGCCTGAAAAATCACCTAAGTGGGACAGGCTCATTAGACAGAGATATCAAATTTTCTCTACTCTTTGGGTGACAAACGCACTTCTGATTGCTCCATGAAGTGGCCTGACGCAGAGCCTCCTTCTGTGATTTGATGAAGTCACAACTTTGCAACTATTAGCATGGATCACTGTGCAAACACATAAAAGACATTTGGACAGGTACATGGATGGGAAATGTTGAGCGGGATATGGGCCAATTGTGAGCAGGTGAGACTAACACAGATGGGGCAGCTTGGTCGACATGGGAAAGTTGGGCCGAAGTGCCTGTTTCCCTGCTGTCGGACTCTATGGATCTAAGACAACATTTATAGAAACCCCTCTCAGCATCAGTTCACTGGGACACAGAACACAATAGCTTAACACGTAGGTAGACAAAAATGCTGGAGAAACTCGGCGGGTGCGGCAGCATCTATGGAGCGAAGGAAATAGGCAACGTTTCGGGACGAAATCCTTCTTCAGACTCTGCAACGTTTCGGGCCGAAACCCTTCTTCAAACCCTTCTTAACACGGATCCCTTTTGCATTTAATCTTTATTATTAGCCATACGAGGCAAACGTTGTGAAATATATGTAAACTGAGTTGCTGCCAGATTAAATATTTACCCAGAAATGTTGTGCATTTAAAAAAATAGCTTTGCTCATTCTTAACCCCCAAAAAAGCATTCCTACTAGAAACCTCAAGGTGCTGTTTCAGTTAATGAAGAACAACAATGATGGAAAATGTAACAATGATATTCTGGGCATCGCTCCAGTGTACTCAATATTACTTCATAAAATGTATTTTTGAAGGGTTCTTTATTAGATTCCATATAATAAATAAATAAGTTATGTTTTCTTATGATAAAACTATGCCTTTATTTCTGTTTGATAACTGAGCCAAAAAATGCATGTTTGCTCAATGCATTATTGTTGGATCAGCTGTGTCTCACCACTGCACACTCCAATAAGTTATAGAATGAAAGGCCTGTCTTTCCAAGATTAATACCTTTTAGAAAATACTGGTGGTTCATTATAAGATAAATTAGAATGCATGCTGGGGTACAGATGGACTATGAATGCTGACTGTTCACTTGTCAACTGAATGTGAATGTTATGGAGAACGTTAAATTTACATGGGTTCTTGGTGGGGGTGTTTTAAAGGTGCATATTCAGTTCAGTCGGCACTATAATGAAATAACATTACCTCATTTACTTGAGTTATTGTTAAGCCAATGCATTAAATTTGATTGGGACATGTTACAATGAATTATGTCAATGTCTAAACTCCCAAGCGAACATTAAAAATAGCCCATTACAGCATTGTACGAGTCAATCAGTTAAGCACTAACTTTTCACCTTTGACACGTTCATTCCAAGGCACAGCTTGTAGGTTCAAAATCTGCCTTGTCCACTGCCTACAACAACATCTATATAATGCCTCCAATGTAGCAAGACTCTACATGGAACTTTACAGGAGTGTTAACAAACAAAATTTGACACCACCACACATAAATGAATATTACTTCAAACAACCAAACGCCACAGGAAAGAGTGTTGATGCGTCAAGAAGGTTTAATTGGCATATGCACTGGAAACGGAACAATGGAATTCTTATTTGACGAGGCTTTACAGGCGTGTTAACACGACAACACAATGAATAAATAAACAATAGCCTATAGAACAATACATTATTAGTAATAGTCGGTAACTAGACCATAATAGTGCAAGCCGAAGTATGTAGTGCAACTTGAACAAAGTCCACAGTAGATCATTACTGAAGTACGGTGTTGGTGATGGTTCTGAGGTGTGGTTCAGGAGCCTGATAGTTGATGGGAAGACACTGTTGTTGAACCTGGGGGCACGGTTCTCATCCTCCTGCACCTTCTTCCCGATGATAACAGCGAGATGAGAGCATGGTTAGGTTTCCCAGGGACAAGATGACTGGGACCTTGGTACTGATTTTTCTTACCTCGTTAACCACAGGTGAGGTACTAGAAGAATAACTAATGCTGTGCTATTTCTTCTAAGAAGGGCATCAGGGATAAACCAAGACACTGCAGGCTGATGAGCCTTATGTCAGTGTTGAGAATGCAATTGCAAAGGATTCTGAGAGACAAGATTTACTTGCATTTGGGAATGATAGGGGTGATTATAGATAGTTAGTACGGATTGGTGCATGGGGCATTGTCTCTCAAGAATTTGATTCTCATTGAAGAGGTGACCAAGCATTGATGAGGACAGAGCCGTAGATATTCACAGCATGGACTTTATCAGGGCTTTGAGCAGGTCCTGCATTATAGACTGATCCAGAAGATTAGAATTGATAGGGATCTAGGCAGCGACAGCAGATCAGTTGCAAAATTGGCAGAGGGTGGAAGTGGGTTGTTTTCCAGGCAGGAGGCCTGTTACTGCTGGTGTGTCACGTGGTTCGGTGTTGGGCCCTCTGTTGACATGTGTATTAATGATTTGGATAAAAATGTAGGTGACATGGTCAGGAAATTTGCAGATGAGATCAATTTTGGTGGTATAGTGAACAGTGATGAAGATTGTCTAAGGTAATACCAGGAAATGCAACAAGATCATAGTTTCATAAGTTATAGGAACAGAATTAGGCCATTTGGCCCATCAAGTGTATGCCCCAATTCACTCATGGATGATCTACGTTTCCCCTGACACCTCTATTGATTAAGAAGGGTAAATGGGTAAGGGAATGGCAGACGGAATTTCACTCAGATAAGTGCAAATTGATGCATTTTGGGAAGTTAAGCCAGTGCAGGATATACATGGTGAACGGCAAGGTCTGGGATGTGCTGTTAAACAGAGAGACCTGAGTGTATAAGTACTTAGTTCCCGGATAGTGCTAACACATGTAGACTGGGTGCTGAGGAATGTGTACGGCATGATTGCTTTCATCAACTGAGGCAATGAGCACAAGAGTTGGGATGTCACGCTGCTGTTGTATAAAACATTGGTGCCATACCTGGACAATTGTGTGCAGTGCTAGTTGCCATACTAAAGGAAAGCCATATTTAAATTAGAGAGATTTACCATGAGAGATTTTGTTCACTGACTTAGTTTCCCCCGGAGCAAAGGGTGATGTGAGATATTGATATTGGTGATATGATAGGTGTTATTGAGAAGTTAAATGATAGAGATATAAAAAATTATGAGAAGCAAAGCCAGAGTTCTTTTCTCATGGCAGGGGTGTCAAAAACTGGAGGCATGGGTTTAAAGTGATAGAGAGGAGGTTTAAAGAGGATCTGATGGGTTTTTTTCACATAAGTAATAGCTGGTATCTAGAATGAAATGCCAGAGGAGTGGTGGAGGCAAGAAAATTAACTACATCTGGACAATTATTTGAATGCGCAAGGTATGGAGAGATATGAAATTAGTGCGGGCAAGTTGGATTAGTATAGATAGGCATGATGGTAGCATAGATGTAGTGAGCTGAAGGGCCTGTTTCTATGCTGTTAAAATCTATGGCTTCATAATGGAAAATAAGAAGATGGCAGATGAGTGAAATAAGCTTTTTGCATCAGTCTTCACCACAAAGGAATAAGTAATCTCCCAGATATAGAAGGTAGCCATGAATTGGAAAGGAGGCAGGAACTTGGAAACATTACGGAAGTAATGGAAGTGGACCAGTGAACAGCTAGCAGCATGTCTCCAGATCTTTTGATAGATTTTATCTAAGCATCTTAAAATAAGTGACTGATGATGCATTGTCTTTAATTTATTACTGTAGAACTCTGCGATGAAGCGGGATCGGGATATCTTACTCTCTGATTCATAAAAGGTAAATATGCGGAGATAGAATTCAGTTGGAAAGCCAACATTCATTACTTAGCGAATTGAATGTAAATATTGGCATTAATGAGACCACATCTGGAGTACTAAGTGCAGTACTGGTCTTGTTATTTAAAGAAGAATAAGGAAGCTCTGGAAGCAGTTCGGAGAAGTTTCATAATACTGAATGGGCGGGCTATCATGATGAAAGATTGGACAGATCAGTCCTGTATGAACTGCAGTTTATAAAAGTGAGAGGAGACTGTTAGGCAGCTGAAAATAAGAATGTCATCTCCGGTGCATTTGACAATTAAACATTGTTGACTTCAGAATCTCGTGACTCTTGACTTGACCAAAACTTATAAAACCCTGAGGCAGTGTGGGTGTGGAGAGGATGTTACTTCCTGTTCAAAAATAGTGGTCATTTATTTTTAAAAATGGGTGTCCACTTATGACAGACGATGATGTGAATTTTTTTCTCTCTCAGTGAGTTGTGAGCCTTTGAAACTCTCTTCCTCAAAGGACTGTCGAAACAGTCTGTGAATATTTTTGAGGCAGCAGTAAAGACATTCTTGTAAGCAAGGGGTTAAAAAGTAGAAGGTAAAGTTCAAGTTATTGTCAAACCAGGTGTGATGCTATTAAACAGTGGAGCAGACGAAAGGTGCTGATGCCGTCTTCCTGTTCCGAAACCATTTGTTCCACCACAACATATGCTCTCTCCATCCAACCATCCGGAATTTAAATTTTGGAAATATCCGACAGATAACATACACATTGTTGAAGCTGACAAATCATCTGGCTTAACTGGACTTGCCATCTCCTTAAACGTATATATTACACAGGGCAACCATTTAACCCTTCCAAGTACACATTTGAACTATCCATAAAGCATTTTGCAAATCTAGATTTCTGGATGTATTCTGCCAAACTGCTCAATTTAAAGATTAGTTTACTTCAAATCTCAGGCTGATTTTCCCACTGAGCCAGGCTTCGTTTAGAATTCAAATTTAAAAAATCCAAGCAATGAACACCAGTTTTAGTCAGTCATTAAAATTAAACAATGAAATCTCCAAAGCCTACTAATACCACTGCATTTCCAGCAATACATTTTAATTCAGCTAACAGTGTGCATTGATCATTTTGGATACATAAAATGGGGAATATCAAGCAATGTTGACACAAACTGTTAAAGGAGATGAACTGCAGAATATGACATGCAGCTCATTCTTAAATAATACCTCTTGAATCTGGGACAATTTAGAGTTTAAAATACTTGGAAGAAATTTCACATCTTGTAAAAAATCTTATGTTCCCTTAAAAAATAATTTTAAAAGTTTGTTGGCAAAATGCTTAAATGTTTTATGATAAAAGTCCAATTTTAGCATTATTTTATATTCAAAGCTGAGAAATTCATATTTTACAAGATGACTTGCTGACTGATGGTTTGGATGTAGGATTAGAAATGCATCTCACTTACAAATAAATGAATTCGGTCAAAGTAATGAGAATTGGAAATGGAAAATTTAATGAAACAGTCTCAACTTTCACCTAACCATCATAATACTTATCCTTGTTGAATTTCTAATGGCTAGACATCTGAGAAGATGTCATAAATTTAAGCATTATCAAGTGAACCTGTATGATTTGTTAAACACTACTGTCTATTTGCTGTGAGATATCTTAATGGTTCAGCCAGTGCAATCTGTTTCAGATTTGGAGAATTGCTCTTTACTTGTGTCTGTTTATTTAGATGCCGTTAATGTACAGTGATTTGTAGCGCACGCCATTCTTTTAAATGTTTGGTCACTTTGACTCCTCATTCATTGGAATCCATAATAAATATGCAGGTGGAATGTGAGCTAAATTTCCTGGCCTTGTCTTAAATCAGCTGCTTTTGCACTTAGTACCGTCTACAGATCAACATAGTTTGTCAAATGCTGTTGCGCTAAGTTTACTTAAACTTTGACACTCAGCCAGTGTGCATTATTAAACTGATTAAGTCATGACATTCTTTGAAACACTCGATATTAAACACTACATTTTTCATCCTACAGTTGGTTATTTAATAGCCCTGTGCTGGATATCAGATTAGAAGGAATTTGCTTGTCCCAATAATTAGTTCAAACCACTATTAAAATGGAACATCAGATATCATGAACTTTTCATTCGATGCTGCAAATGGGAACCACATCAAACCTGCAATACCTACAGCAGACTCCTCCAGACACTGAAGAGATACTACAAACTCAGCCTCTGCAAATTCCTTAAAATTCATTGAGTCTCTCAGAAACGAGCCTCATCAAATATCCATGAGGACCATTCAGTGCCCACCTCTGCAAACCTTAGTTACGAGCACTTTGATGTCTTGCCAGTTCAAGGGTTTGTAAAATTTACTTGGTAAATGTAAGAGTATTTGTCTTCACCTTCCCATTAGGCAGTGAATTCTAGAATCTAACCACCATTTGGATACAAAAATGCTGATAGAGGGCTAGAGGGAGTGCTAGAAGGGGAGGAGACAGTAAAGACTACCTGAAGTTAGAGAAGTCAATGTTCATGGGGTACAAACTGCCCAAGCAAAATATGAGGTGCTGCTCCTCTAATTTCCAGTGGTCTTCACTCTGACCATGGAGAAGGCCTAGGACAGAAAGGCCGGATTCGGAATGGGAGGGGGAGTTGAAGTGCTGAGCCACCGGGAGATCAGGTTGGTTATTGCAAACCGAGCGGAGGTGTTCGGCGAAGCGATCGCCAAGCCTACACTTGGTCTCACTGATGTAGATCAGCTGACATCTAGAGCAGTGGATGCAATAGATGAGGTTGGAGGAGGTGCAGGTAAACCTCTGAGGCACCTGGAAAGACTGCTTGGGTCCTTGAATGGAGTCAAGGGGGGGAGGTAAAGTGACAAGTGTAGCATTTACTGCGGTTGCAAGGGAAAGTGCCTGGAGAGGGGGTGGTTCGGGTGGGAAGGGATGATACCCCGTGACACTGCTCTCTCTCCCCATCCCCCTGGTAACAAGGGCAGAGTCCCCCTGGTCCTCACCTTCCACCCTACCAGCCGTCACGTACAACAAATAGGCCTCCGTCATTTTAGCCACCTCCAACGTGACCCCACCACTTGCCACATCTTCCTATCTCCTCCTCTGTCCGCTTTCCGCAGAGACCGCTCCCTCCATAGACTTTCCCTTGCAACCGCAAGAAATGCTACACTTGTCGCTTTACCTCCCCCCTTGACTCCATTCAAGGACCCAAGCAGTCTTTCTAGGTGCGACAGAGGTTCACCTGCATCTCCTCCAACCTCATCTATTGCATCCGCTGCTCTATATGTCAGCTGATCTACATCGGTGAGACCAAGCGTAGGCTTGGCGATCGCTTCGCCGAACACTTCCGCTCGGTTCGCAATAACCAACCTGTTCTCCCGGTGGCTGGCTCAGCACTTCAACTCTCCCTCCCATTCCGAATCTGATCTTTCTGTCTTAGGCCTCCTCCATGGCCAGAGTGAGGACCACCGGAAATTGGAGGAGCAGCACCTCATATTTCGCTTGGGCAGTTTGCACCCCAGCGGTATGAACATTGACTTCTCTAACTTCAAGTAGTTCTTACTGTCTCCTCCCCTTCTAGTTCTCCCTCTAGCCCTCTGGCTTCTCCTCTTCCTTTCTTCTTCCCCCCCCCCCCCCCTCACATCAGTCTGAAGAAAGGTTTTGGCCCGAAACGTTGCCTATTTCCTTTGCTCCATAGATGCTGCATACCCACGGAGTTTCTCCAGCATTTTTGTCTACCTTCGATTTTCCAGCATCTGCAGTTCCTTCTTAAGCAGAAGAAAGTAATCCTTGATCCCAGGGAACTGTGTACAACAAATGGGAACCAGATGAGAACTAACAATGATTTCACCTGGAATACTGTGTCCTATCTTTGGATGTTCTTGTTAGAGGCATCTTAGAGATTTTGTGTTGACACTAGGCGTTCAATTTCTATGACAACAATTGTGCTCTGTTAGCATTCGGAACACTAACACCTCATCAAGTAACTCGTAAAAGGAGCATGACCTTAGCTTGACTACAAAGGAATTATAAAATTCTTGTAACAAGATGCTTAAAGAAAACCCTAGAGTACTCAGCCACTCCCTACATGCTGAACTCAATGACAAGGAGGGGCTGGAATGTGTCAAGCCTGGCTTCATGCTCAAAATCATCATTCCACAGCCATACCTTGACTAATCATGTGGCTACTAATTGGTACAGTAACAAAATGATAATGTTACTAGACAAGCACCTGGCCTAATGATTCTGAGACTGGGCTGCTGCTCCCTCCCTGGCTGCCGATGAGCTAAATGCAACCAGTTCCATAGACAGTGAAGCATCCCATACTTTGCACACATCAAGTCATGGACAATGGAGACTAATGCATAGTAAGTAAAATTCACAGCACAAAAATGCCAGGCAATGCTTTTCTCCTACAAGAGACAGACCAGCCATTCGTCTGATGTACATTTGGATTCCTATCATAAGAACATTCACTGTTAATGTCCTGGTGGCCACCAGTGGATGAATTGCCAATATTGAATGAATTGCCAATATACTCCATGACTATTAGAATGCATCGGAAATTGGATATCCTGCATTAAGTGATTCATCTCCTGATTTCCTATAGCCTTTGCACCATTGGCACCATTTTGCACGCTTGGCCCAGCCACACAGTGGAAGGACCTTCACCAAAATTACTGCAAAGCTTCAATAATCCGCCTTATTACCACATTCTCAAGACGAATTAGCAATGGGCATCGAATTCTCAGTGTCACTCATGTCCCCTGACTGAGCACAACAGCAACTGAGAAGTAAAACATATCCTTATTGTCTTTAAGCAGTTGACTTGCCACTTCTTTTAACTCAATTCTTGGGTAGAAGTCACAAGCAAAGTAATAAGAAAAGTAGATAAATTATACATTTTCTTGTGTCTCAGGCTATCCATCATAAACACTAAGCTTTGATCAGGCTCATAAATGTAATGGGCGTTGTATCCATCCTTCCAGTGCAATCATTGGCAAGAGATTTCCAGCCATTTAGTGACCAAGTGTGATAAGCAATGTTTTGTGATCCAAGACTCTGAAGGGTGTATTAGCTACTGCAACACCTTTCCTAATATTTGCCCAAAGCCCAGGATGGCTTAGCTCATGCTTTCCCAATATATACATATTGGATTAGCATAGTAAAAATGTAAAATTATTATCCATCTAATCTTGCCAAGAAGGACATTCTTGTTGAACATGTTGGCTTTTCATTCGGTAACAAAAACACTTTTTTTCCTGATCTCCTGCTCGTCGCCCTTGAGTTGCTAATTTTCCACGTTATTTGCTTAGCCACTTATCATATTCAAATTTAATAACCAACCTCCCAAAATTTCAAGCCTTTTGCATTTTTGACGTGTAAATGCTGATCGAATACCCAAGTGACGAAGTGAAAACATTTATCACCATTTGCCATGAAAGAATGGTGTTATTTTAGTAACTAAACAATGGTATAGCAAACTGCTATACAAACTGCTAATAAGTGATACCATTTCCCCAGTAATGTAATTCAGTCAGCAACAATGAAAAGTGTTTGTTTAAAAGTAGCTCAGTCCCAAAAGTAATAATTGAATCTAGTTTCATTTCCACGTCTGGCGTTAGCCTGTGGCAATCTTACATACGTAAGCTGGACTGGTTAAAGTCTGATTTCATCCATAAGATTAACTGAGGATATGACAGTTAAGTCTGACTTACTCTAAGAAATGAATTTGAAATAACTTTGAAGATTAATATTGTCACCGTTTTCCCCCAACGAAGTATTGGGCACTGGAGTTTGTAGGCTTCCTCTTTTTTTTTACAAAATTAAATGTATTCATTTTACAATAATATTTACACAACAAACAATAGCAAAACACCCACAGCCGTAATACAAAATTGCCAAGTATTGCTCACTACTAAACATTAAATTACTGGATTACAATCCTGATCCCGGGTACAGTCCATCCCCCGCAGAGCCCGCTGATCCCGGAACTCCTCCATGGTGCCCATGGAGATTGGAGGCTTAATTGGGATTGCTCATATTTATGTATATTAAATACGACACATGAAAAAAAGGCAAAAAAAACAGATTGGGGGTTTGTGGATACCTTGTTGAGGACAAGGCGGTTCTGCAGAGAGATGTCCCTTGTTCACCCTCCTTTGTCCTGCATGTCTTGAACTTGTGCATCTGCTTCCTGCAGTGCGCAATGTGCTGCAGGTCAGAGGTTGTCAAGTTTACTGTGAAGATTTACTATAAGCAACTCTCAGCTGGAAAGATGCAACTGGAAATATTTGCACCTTGTTCTGGTTTTCCATTACATTAATGCTCACACACTCTGTTTTCCAGAAAGGCTGGCATATTTCATTCACTCTTGTCAGGCACCAACCGTCAGAGCAAGATGAAGACCCCCTCATCGTTCAATGCCATGTTAGCTGTGTGTGTACATTGCTCTGCAGCATCATGGGTCAGCTTTGAAATGTGTGTCAAAAGCAGCAGGAGAGGCAGAATACCAGCCATGCACAGGCCTGATGTACCATGTTATTCACCCTGTGCGGAGGTGGCGTCGAAGAACAAGAAGCCGAAGCAAAGAAGTGGAAGCCAAATAACCGAATGGAAACAAAGCCGAAATGCCAAATAACCGAAAACGAAACCGAAACGCCAAATAACTTCTTTGCTTCGGCTTCTCGTTCTTCGACGCCACATCTGGGTACCGTTATTCATCCTGGATGTTGTGGGAGCTGAGGGGTGTGAGTCTTAATTGATACAGATTGTCGGTGGGTGCGTGATGAGGGAGTGTCTGAAACTGGCAGTGTAGCTGAAGGGTTGTGGTGTTTGAAGATGCATTCTCGGAGTGTGGCCTTGTACGTGTGAAGTCACTGAAGTCCCTGTGGCATTGAATCAATTGAGTCAGATCTTGACTCCATCTCCTCCTGTTGCTGTTGAATGTTGCCCTGGCTCCAAGTATAGTTTCCATCTCACCTCCTCTGTACCTCCCTCACCAGGGCCCTCAGTGTAATCCTGGCCAGCCGTGGAACCTTCTATAGCATTGGAAAGATGGCGGCGCGCACAGTCGCAGCGGCTCGGAGCTCTCCCTCTAGTTGCCGGTTTTTTGTGTTTTTCGTGTTTTTTTCATGTTTATTTTCTGCACTGTGAGCCTTTCCCTTCAAATGGGAACGAACATAATTTATAACCGACTGCACATCTTGAATATTCGGAGTACAAACTACATTCCACCCCCTCCATCTGCTATATTGGAGGAGCTGCTCCGCACAGCGGTGCCTGCCTGGATAACCAGCCGAAGCAGCAAGCGGGGCAGACGGGGACGGAGACGGGAGAGGAAGCAAAAGCGGGGCAAGCGTGCCGGCATCCACGCTAGGCTGAGGAGCTCACCGGACCGACCAGCTTTGCCCAGCCTGTTTATAGCGAACGCCCAGTCCATTGTCAACAAGATCGACGGACTCAGACTGAGGCTTCACTCAAACAGGATAAGTAGCTGTACTTTCTTCTTCTCCGAAACCTGGCTGAATCCGAACATCCCTGACGCTGCTATTGAGCTAGCAGGCCGGACTGTTTATCGAGCAGACCGAACAGCTGACTCCGGTAAGGATAAAGGCGGTGGTGTGTGCATATATGTGTGTAACTCAAGGTGCACCACCACTGACATTGTTGAGACTTTTTGCTCCCCGGACTTGGAGTTTATTACAGTGAAATGCAGACCGTTTTATCTGCCAAGGGAGTTTACAGTGGTGTTCCTCACTGCTGTTTACATACCACCGCAAGCTAACGCTAAGCTAGCACTGGCTAGTCTGCATGATGCTATCCACCAGCTGAAAAACAACCACCCAGACGGCGTGTTTTTAATAGCAGGAGACTTCAATCACGCTAAGCTGAAGACTGTAATGCCAACATTTCACCAGTTTATTGATTTTCCGACCAGAGGAAACAATATCTTGGACCAGGTCTACTGCAACATTGCCAAGGGCTACAAAGCGTCCCCCTGCCCCCATCTTGGCCGATCCGATCACATCAGTGTGTACTTAACACCTGCATACAGACCCCTCATTGCAAGGACAAAGCCAACAGTTCGCACCATCATGGTCTGGGCAGAAGGAGCCATGGACAGGCTACAGAACTGCTTTGAGTACACTGATTGGGACATCTTTAAACAGGCTGCCACTCACAACAACCACACAGACCTCAACACCTACACCTCATCAGTATTGGATTACATCACCTTCTGTATGAACAGTGTCACCACACAGAGGACAATACTGACACTCCCCAACCATAAACCATGGATGAATGGCGCTGTAACTGGTCTGCTGAAGGCCCGGGATGCAGCTTTCCACTCAGGTGATGCAGAGGCCTACAGAACAGCAAGGTCCAGTCTGAGGAAGGGCATCAGGGAAGCAAAGCACCGCTACACGAATGCGTATTGAGAAGCATTTTAACAGCTCAGACTCTCGACGCATGTGGCAGGGCATCAGAACTATCACCGGCTACAACAGCTCCACACACGCACAAAGCTCATCCCTCCCTGACGACCTGAACTGCTTTTTTGCCAGGTTTGATTGTGCCGACAGCAGTGACAACATACGGGCACAGCAGGGACCCTCACCACCGGTGCTGACTCTGAGCCCCCACGACGTGAGACGGACCCTGCAGCACATCAACCCCAACAAGGCCACCGGACCTGACAGAGTACCAGGGCGGGTTCTGAAGCACTGCGCAGGGGAGCTGACTGCGGTGCTCACGGACCTGTTTAACACCTCCCTGCTGCAGGCCTCCGTCCCCACGTGCCTCAAGACAGCCACAATCATCCCTGTGCCAAAACAATCAGCCATCAGGTCCCTCAACGACTATCGGCCAGTGGCGCTGACACCGGTGGTGATGAAGTGCTTCGAACGTCTGGTACTGGGACACTTGAAGAACAGCATCCCGCCCTCCTTAGACCACCATCAATTTGCCTATAGGGCAAACAGGTCGACGGAGGACGCAATGTCACTGGCCCTCCACTCCACCCTGACACACCTTGACCAGCGGGACAGTTATGTGCGGATGCTATTCATAGATTATAGCTCCGCCTTTAACACCATCCCCCCCCCCATAAACTAGTCACCAAGCTGGACCACCTGGGCCTCAACACACACCTGAGCAGCTGGGTCCTGGACTTTCTCACCGGCCGACCACAGACTGTGTGCATGGGGAGGCAGGTCTCCTCCAGCATCACCCTGAACATCGGTGCACCACAGGGCTGTGTGTTGAGCCCCTTCCTCTTCTCCCTCTACACTCTCGACTGCAAACCCACCCACGAGGCCAACACCATATTAAAGTTTGCAGATGACACCATCGTGGTAGGCAGGATCACGAGTAACAACGAGGCCGCCTACAGGACAGAGGTAGAGAACCTGGTGAGCTGGAGCCGTGAGAACAACCTGATCCTCAACGCAGCAAAAACAAAGGAGATGATCCTGGACTTCAGGAGGAGACCGAAGACCTTCGTCCATCAGCCCATCACCATTAACGGCGAGACAGTGGAGGCTGTGCAGAACATCAGGTACCTCGGGGTCAACATCAGCCACGACCTGACCTGGACCGTCAACATCACGGCGACGGTCAAGAAAGGACTTCAAAGGCTTCACTTCCTGAGGTGCTTGAAGAGGGCACGTCTACCACAACAGCTGCTGGTGAGCTTCTACAGGTCAGCCATCGAGCCAGTTCTCACATACTGCATCACAGTATGGTACTCTGGCTGCACCGCAGAGAACAGGAAAGCTCTCCAACGCGTCATTAAGACGGCTGAGAGGATCACTGGCACCCAGCTCCCCAGACTGGAGGACATCTACCGGACCCGCTGCTTCCGGAGGGTCAAGGGCATCATTAGAGACAGTACACACCCTGGACACTGTCTCTTCACCCTCCTGCCCTCAGGAAGACGATACAGGACACTGAGGGCCCGCACGACAAGACTAAAAAACAGCTTCTACCATAGAGCTGTGACACTACTGAACTCTATCCCCCTCCCACACTGATTCCCCCCCCTCTCTCTCACACACCCGCCCATACTCCTATATGTTTATAGTCTAATTTTTTTAACAGTTCTTTTTTAAACGTATTTTTATACTCATATTCCTGTGCAGCTGGAGGACTGCTCCAACAAAATGTTGTTGTCTTGTACAATGACAATAAAGATTATTATTATTATTATTATTATTATTATTATTATTATTATTATTATTATTATTATTATTATTATTATTATTATTATTATTATTATATCTCATGGTGCGCCATTCTTAATTTTTTTCCCCAATTCATAGTGAGTTGCAGAATATCGGCTAATACCTTATACAGCCATAATGCACTTCCCCTTTAAGGACTGCAAGCTGGCTTTGACTGGTGCAGGTTAGCCTAATGCAGTGCTCACCATTCACTAAACCAACCTCCTGCTGTGCTGAATACCAACTAGAACTCACTACACGCAGCAATCCTCTAAATGGCAAGGAGTACGTGCTGGTATGTGCTGCTTGCACCAAAGGTAAGGATAGCAGGTGAGTCCTGCATTACTTTACCAGTTGTGTGTCAGAAAGAACTGCAGATGCTGCTTTAAACCAAAGATAGACACACAATGCTGGAGTAACTCAGCGGGACAGGCAGCATCTCTGGAGAGAAGGAATAGGTGAGGTTTCAGGTGTCTATCTTACTCTACCAGTCCCTTTATCAGTGACTCATTTACAGCACACGTTAATTTTCAGATCCAATACTAAGACTATCAACAATGTGAGTAAGTGGTGTGTAATCTATAATCTAAGATTACTCTATACAAATATATATTTGCACTGAAATTGTTATTTTTATTAATACAAGTCTGAATCAAAATGTTTCTAACACATACTTCAATAAACTAATTTTACTCTAATGCCTTGGCTTTGAAATGGTAAGCCTTCTGACGACGGATATCAAGAGACAAGAGTCAAGAGTATTTTATTGTCGTATGTCACGGACGGGACAATGAAATTCTTACTTGCTGCAGCACAACAGAATATGTGAACAACTTGTCCTCGTTTTTCCGCACTAAACACAACGATTCATTACAGTCGGTTTTGAAATTAATTAGCCCCAGTATGAGGTTAATTAGTGCGCTGGTGACCACGGTGATCAATGTGAATCACACTTTATAGTTTTCTCATATCTATCCTAAAATAATTTCTCCCTTTCCTTGCCATAGAACAAGGTAATCCCCAGCAACTACTGTATTTGGTCATCAGACTATCAGATCAGAGGAGTAGTGAGTCTGTGTGCCTGATGTTCCCCTGGACAAACCAAGCTGCCTTTCCCTAACATTGGATGTTTTTATGTGTTGGTGTGACAGGGACTTGTCCACTTGGACATTTCTCCACTTGGTGGCGCTGTGAGCTGGCATGCCGTGACGTTGAATGTTAGCGTCGATCTCTAACTTCTTCCTCTGACTGATGAACCTGCTGTACAGTTTCCAAAACTGCAAATAATTCAACACAAGCGACATTGATAAATACTACCGCCCTCTCTATTCTAAAAAATGTTTGCAACAGTAAGCATGAAATATGTAGTTTAAAAATTTGATCCATTCTGATCGTCCAGTTAATTGAGTTGGGCGTCCTTAACGGATAGGAGAAACGGCAGAGTCTGGCACATGAGTTCAGTTCAAAACCAATCTTCAGAAGATGTATTCACTTTCACATGACTGAATCATGGAGTCATATTTTTGGCTCACAATATACTTTGCACAGACAAATTATCTACAATAATCTTGAAAACTGCCAAATGTTTCTGATTTTCCTTCCTTGATCCAACAATTGTGTCATGGTCTTCAAAACTACCAAGGCATCATGTTTTGGATAAGTGCCACACTTCCTTGCAACTGGATGCAAAGGTTATATAATCAGATTTTATAATAATTTAATAGCTGATTCAAACAACAGTTGTTTGTATTGTGACTTAAATTATGTTACAAATGATTTCATCAGACCAGAACAGACTTAACCTCATTTCAATTTCCCTTGCAAGATGTTACCATAATCCAGACTCTGATTACAGTCACTTGAGGTAGATTTAATCCTGATTGCGTTGGGCTAGGTTATTGTCTCAGAACCTTGTCCAATTTAAAAAGGATTCAGGTGACTCCTAACCTGGATGTCCTGTGCATTCTCTACCATCTCCCCACCACTAAGCGTCTGCCTACCTCCACCTGCCAAATCTCCTCAATTTCTGAGAGAGTAGAAGTTTGATGGCCGTTCTTTATGATTGCCTCAGTGTGTTAGGTCTAGGACAGAACTTGAAATTGGCAACTCTCCAGCACCGTCCCTTCGATGAAAACGGGTTTGTGGATTCCCGGCCTTCCTCTTCTCAAATCAACAATTAGTTTTACTGACATTGAGAGCAAGATTGGTGTTCTGGCATCAATCGGTCAGTCAATGGATCTCCCCCCTATACTCTGACCTGTCATCTGTAATTAGCTCAACAAAGGTGATGTCATTGGCAAATTTGAAGGTGGAGTTGGAATTCTGTCTGGCTACACAGTCATGGGTATAGAGTGAGTAAAGCAGGGGGCTGAGCACACAGCCTTGAGGTGCTCCTGGTTATATAGGGGAAGTTTTGCTGCCAATTCATAATGATTATGTTCAGTTGATGAGGAAGTCAAGGATCCAGTAGCAGAAGGATGCGCAGAGACCCAGGTGCCTGAGCTTGGAAACCATTTTTGAAGAGATGCTGATGTTGAATGGCCAGCTGTAGTCTATGAACACCAGCCTGACATATCTGTTTTTATTGTCCAAGTGGTCCAGTGCAGAGTGGAGAGCCAGCAAGATCACATCCTCTGTGGACCTGTTGTGGTTTTAGGCAAATTATTGTGGGTCCTGGTTCTTGTGAGGTAGAAGTTGATATGCACCATAACCAACCTCTCAAAGTACTTCATCCTGGCGCATGTTAATGCCACCGGTTGATAAAAATGGAGGCATGTCACCTTACTCTTCTTGGTATTATTGATAACATTTTAAAGCAGGTAGGAACCTTAGACCTCAGTAATGAGAGGTTGAAGATGTCCGCAAGCTGTTGAGCACAGGTTTTAAGAACGTGACCAGGTACACCATCAGGACCAGACACTTTCCAGGGGTTCATCCTCATAAAAGATGTTCAGACATCAGCCTCTGTTGCAGAAGGAGCGCTGGTGGCCTGTTACAGCACAGGAAGCCCCTGACCCACAGGTATGTTTAGGCCTGTTGGAGGTGGGAATGGAGCTGGGCTGAGGTCTCACCACCTCTCACAGCCTCACTGACTGCGACCACACGGCTAGCTCTCCATGCCGAGACAAGCCCTGAGCTTGTCTGGGCCACACCAGGCCATGAAAAGTCCTGGGAGTCAGAATGCTCACTTGAGTCAGACTATCAGTGGCTTCAGCTGTGGGAGACAAAGGAGGATTCATCCCATTATGTTGTAGTGGCAACCAGGAGTTCATTTAAATATGAACATGGTATTAGAAAATGAGAATTAAAATTATGTAACTGAACTCACAATGCCAATTTATAAATAAATAAAAGGACAAAGATGTATTTTAAAGACTCTGGAAAAGAGTAAAGTTATTGTTAAATATATTGTCTTATTTATTAGTGAAAGATTTCAGGCTGGTGGGCTGGCAGGAAACTGATGCTATCATTATGTTAGGAAGGGGGAAAGATTCATCTTAGGGAACTAGAATCCAGTAAGCCTAAAACCCCTGTAAAGAAGCAAATGGGAAACGCTATTACCAAAAGTATAATAATGAATAGTTGGTAAAGATTTCACAAAGAAACTTTTGCTTGACCATCATCACTAAATGCTTTGAAGATATAACTGGAATAGGTAAAGGAAAAGCGAAAGATGTAGCATATCTAGAGTTTTCAAAATGGCTTGATAAAGTGCATCTTAATATGTTAATTAATAGGTCTGTGCATAATAATGATCAAGAAATAGAATGGAGTTAGGTTAATGAAAAATAATTAGTTATGTTGTAATTACTCAGATGTAGAAGATAGTGCTAGGGCCATTATAAGATTGGTGCTGTGACCACAGTGGTTCATAGTTGATAGAATCAATGTGGACTTGGACAGGACCAACTTTGCTTCTGATGTAATGGGCATGTAGTAAAAACATATATATTTCTGTAAATTCTTTCTTTAATAAACTTTATTAGTTGAAATTATTGGGTTTCCTCTAATATTTCAGAGAGAAAGAAAGAGAAGCCAAGGTAGATATTAATAATATTTTATTGCTGAAGTAATTAGATACAGATAAGCAGGTTATTATGTTTTGGTCAGGAGAACAAAATTACATTTATTAAAAAGATGAAATCTAAAACGAGTGGAGCATTTTAGGAGCATCTAAAAGTTCAGGTAGACATATCATGCGGATCAACAAGATCATAAAAAGCAAACAAACACTGGGTCTATTGTCAAAGGAATGACATTTTTTAAAGTTTGGATTTTGTTAAACTGTACCAAAGCATGTTTAAACCTGGCTTGGAGCAAAAGTGTACATTTCAGGTTGCCTTGAAATAAAAATGGATCCATAATCACAAAAGAGGTACAAAAAACATCTTAACTATGTTACAAGAATTACACATTTATATTTATCTGGAAACAATGGCCAAACTGGGCTAAATATTTCCTGAAAAATAAGGAGTCTTCCCACCTGTGGGAAGAGAGGCCCAGGTATAATATTGTCATCAAGAAATCAAATGGGGAATTCAGAAGAAAGATGATGAGAATGTACAACTTGCCACCATAGGGTGAGGTCAAAGTGATGGTCTAGATGCATTTAGTGAGAAGATAGATAGTCTAGGTGATAGTCTAGATGCTTTTAGGGAAAATTTGGATAAGCCTGTGAAATATAAAAGACCAGTAGGTTCTGCGCTGAATAAGGATTGTGGATGAGATGTTCTTCTGGTCTGGTCAGAACAGCAGCTCATGTTCTGCTGGGTTATAAGTTATTGTAACTTATAACCCAGCGATATAAACATAAAATGTTCCAATTTCAGGTAATCTTTCAGGTTGCACTCCGACACACACTGGGTTTCTTCCCCTCTTGTTCACCTTTCCCATTCCCTTCCATCATCCCCATCTGATCCTATCTGCCCAACACTACCACCACCCCTCCCGAATTTCATCGACAGCCTCTATCCCACCCCTCTCTTGTGCTGCTGTACAGTGGCAATCTTTCCTCTATCCTTTAATTCCTGATGCAATGTTTTAGCCCGAAACATTGACATGTAACTTTGGCCTCCACAGATGCCGCTTGACCCACTGAGTACTTTGAACACTTTTTTTTTTTTTGCCCTTGTATGCTTGCATCTGCCACATTTCACATGTTTATCTTAGTGTAAAACAAAACTTAAGGAATGTTCTGAATTCACAGTCCTCTCCTTCACCTTTTCAATTTAACAGATGTTTCAAATTGAAAGTCAAACACATTTTGGTTTTCCTTCTTCTGGATAAAGTTAGCTCAGTAATATATCAAGTTGACACAACAGGTATGGTTAAGATATAAAAACAATTTAGAACTGCGATACTGATGAGAGCAGTATGTCGCAAAATGTAACTAAATAATTTTGAAGAAATCTAAAAACTTACAATTGCTTTGGAATGTTACACGTACCTTATTTGTTTAATGTTTAAGATCTTCTGGTTAACCATATGTGTAATACCTTGGAACTTATTACAATTAAGTTCTTACAGGCTCTTCAATTTTATATCACCTCTGCAAGATTATTTTCATAAACTTAGGTGCAGGACAGAAAGTAGTGGGCACGGCAGAGTTGGGTGCATGGTGGCGCAGCGGTAGATTTGCTGTCTTGCAGTGCCAGAGACCTGGTTTCAATCCTGACGATGGGCACTGTCTGTACGCAGTTTTTATGTTCTCCCCGTGACCGTGTGGGATTTCTCCGGGTGCTCGGGTTTCCTCCCATACTCCAGTTTGTAGCATAATTGCCTTGGGATAAAGTAAATTGTCCCTAGTGCATGTAGGATGGTGTTAGTGTAAGGGGATCGCTGGTCGGCCTGGACTTGGTGGGCTGAACGGTCTGTTTAAACTAAAACTCTCTAAACTAAAGGTGGAGTTGTAATTACTCTAATCCCAAAATTATAATTAAAATGAGCAATACTGAATAGAACCTATTATTTTAAGTGTAAGTGAAATTCAGACCAGGTTCATTAACCTGTGTGAAGACTTTGCTACATTTGGGCAAATTATTGGAAAGGTTTTTATCTAACACCTCACACACAAATGGAGGACCTCTGCCTCAAGGTGTGAATAATTGTGTTTAAAACCAGCCCTTGCAAATGCCACCATTTGATGCACCACCTCTCTCCCAAATATGGATCCTATAACTTTTTTAGTTTGTGGTTTTATGTTTGGAATTATCGGAGAACAAAGTAAATGCTTCAGAGTGCTTTCGGCTGACCCAGATTTGGCTACTGCACGAGATTGTTCCCTTATGCTGCACGCCCTTTCCATAATAGGCAGCTGCATACTTTACCGGTCTGAATCATGGATGAATGTCTGCAATGTCCTGAATGTGGACTCTAGAAGTGTGAGGATTCTTCACCGCTAACCAAACATTTAGGACTAGTCGGAAGGATGGCAACCAGCAAGAAAAATATTTACCTGTCCATATAAATCTGGTAAGGATTTCTTGCTGTTATGCCTTGTGTTGTAAATATGAATGCCTGTACAAACAATTTTACATTTAAAGTTTTTGTTGTGATTTGTGGATGGGAAGTTAGAGATGAGGTAAAGCTACTGATTCAAAAAGAAAGAGCATAGTTTCTGGAGAAGTGAAAAATTAAGTCTGAAAAAATACATTATACGTTGATATACCTGTACAAGGTTTTTAACTGAACTAGGATAATCAAGATCTGCATCTTTTTTTTTCTTCAATACTATTTAATTAACAACAAAATACATAAATGGGCTTAATTGATGCTCTGTAAATATCACTGCATTCAAATAATATATTTAGTTCGGTTTTACAAGATGCTGCTTCTGTTTAGTGAATCCAATTAAATATGTTTTCAATACTAAAACCTCTTTTGCTACATGGTTTTACATGGATTAATTTTGCTATGAATTAGTTTAAGTCTGTATCGGAACAATAACTGGACGGTTTTATTTTCTGCAAAGACACATTTATCGCACAGGGTTTGATGATTGCTATATAAATAACCCAAAGCTCTCCAGTATTTTCACCCATTACACAGTAACTGTATTACAGAGTCCCACATGAGCAAAGCGGTGTAACAAATGCTGCCTGTGTAGTAAATGACTTTCTCATTCTTGCAGTTGATCATTATTTGACTTGCTGAATACTTCCAAGAGCTTCTGTTTTATTTCAGTCTTTTACCTTGCAGAGTGTGCATTGAAACAACTTGGGGCTGCTTCAGGAAATTTAGATTCATGCAATAACTACAACTCCCCCTTTGAGTCGAGATCTCTTAATCTTATTCTATCATAAATGTGTGTGAACTTATGGTATACCTTTGAAAAAAGTTGAATGAAACATCAAGCTATGCTTTTGCTTTGGGACATACGACAATAAAATACTTGACTTGTGCTAAAAAGTAGTGGGATAGTTGCCAGACAGCGCACGCTAGTTAATGTTACTGTAGTTTATTCATGGATATTATAGAATTGCTTGATATTGCAACCTCCCAGTAGGCATGTAAAAGGTAATAAAGTAAACCACACTTTATTTGTTAATAATACTGCTTATTATAATAATACCACATGTGTACATCACCCCTGACATTGTCCATCAGTTGTCCTGAAGTCAGGCCACATGATTATTTTTTCTGCAGTTGCGTAATGATATCCAAGACCTCACCTTTCAGTTCGATATGAACTCCGAGTAGTTTCCATTAACATCTGTCAAAAATGCTCTTCCTTTATGGGAAAAAAAGAGGTTTAGGACCAGAATTGTGCACCTTTTTATTGCAAATATACCCCTGATGTTTTGGGATAGATTTACACGTCTCCATTGAGTGTTGGCCAGCACCTTATCACAGACACAAAGAAAATCTTGGGTGATATCTAGACTACCTCGGGTCTGTTTATGCTGGAAATTAGGGCAGACAGCAGATTCAACTTCTCTTCATTATCTGCCTTGTTCCCCCAATTGACCAAACAAGAATTCTCAACATGAATGGCCTGCATGCTTGCCCAGATCGCATCAGTGCTTTGTTTCACTGCTAAACTCAGACTTTTACAATGTAATGTTTATGGACCACGGGCTGCCTTGTTCAGTGGAAGGCCAACTACCGCTGAACACATGAGGAAATGGCTATGCTTTATCATTTTTGGGGGGGATTTGACCAAGAAGAGCAGAAATCCTTCTGCTGCCTCCAAAAGATTACTCTGACCTGTTTCCTTTCCCCATGCAAATTCTTCTATGGAAGCCCCCAGTAAACTTAATTGAACGTTGACAGACCAAAGGGCCAAGTGCAGTCTGCTGTCTTCCTTTTCTGCCATGTTGCATCAGACCCATCAGCTCCATACTCCCAAAGCCAAACGGGTAAAGTGACGGGTTCTCTCAATGGGTGTTGGATGTAATGATAGTACCTGCCACCCCACCCCTATCACTGGCACCAGCGGGACATCACTTCTTCCTTTCATGAGATATTTTTTCCATTTTATTAAGCACTGATTGTATGGAGGCAACAATTAACAACAATGTGTCCTGACTGGAAACACTGAAACTTTTTATTGGACTTCAATCTGTGAGGTGTAGCAAAAAATGTTGAAGCCCATTTTCCAATCTTCCCCCTCTCCCTTCCTCTACCTCTCTCTCTCCCCCTGTCTCTCTTCCTCTACTCCTCTCTCGCCCATTCTATCTCTCTCTCTCTCTCTCCCTCTTTCCCTCCCTCTCTCTCCACCCCTCCTCCTCTCTTCCCCCTCTCTCTCTCTTCCCCCCCCACTCCTTCCACATCTCCCCCACAATATATAAACATAAATATATCATAATTATCAAAGTCACACAAGATTTTAATAAATAATTTCCCTCTTAAAACTTCAACCATATTAAAAACTGAAAGTGTTTTCATTTAGTGTCCTGGCAAATATTTAACTGATTTAAGCATATATCCAGCTCAGCCACACCCCCTAGGATTATTAAGCACAGTTGTTGTATTCCCATGGAACACAAGACCGCTAACCCAGTGTACAAAATTTCACATTCCATTTGTATTCCATAATAACATATTTTTAATACAAACCAGCGTCAATGGAATATTTATACTCTATTCACTTTATATGGTCAATGTATCATTTCAAAGGTAGAGCTTACAAATAGTTTGGCACAGTGTCCATTGGTAACTTTGGCAAGAGATTGTCTATTGGGCTAAATATTCAGAATAGCATTGCTACCTATTAGTAAAACAATGCAGATTTGACAATGATTTTGAGAATCTTTGTCAAGATGTTTATTTCCCAGTTCTGAAGGAGGCTGAACTGGAGACCCTTAAGCCAGACCAGGAACTTCCACACTGCCAAGTCACATCACATTGTCACCCACTCTCCCCCATTTCTGGGCTTTCCTCTGCCAAAAGTGTGGCATGAGAACAGCAGTGAACATTCGATCTGTTTTCCGGCTATTTTCTGCCTTCAACAGTGACAGGCAAAAGGGAGTCTTTTCATAGCTCAGTGTGTAGATGCATTTCCCGAATGGTCCCCGAGACAAGGTGTCTGAAAACATACCTGCTGCTCTTTGCATCACCAGTCATCAGTTTCCAGGTGCAACAGAGGTGCACGGGGAAGTTATCCCAGAAAAGTCTCATTGTATCCATTGGACCGGATGCAGTGATGTTTTGGGAGAAGATGCTGGAGAAGAGGGGACAAGTTGATCGAAGATATTTGATGATTTATTGTGTGAATTAAATCATTCACCTCTGCGAAGAAACGTTTCACGGTGGATGCCAGTGGCAATGTAAGATAATGACGATTATTTATCCATAGATTTTTTGTGGTATTTTTCCAAAGAAGATAATCACTTCACTCGGGCGAGGTGTTTTAAGTCTTCCTGTTTTTTCCCTTTTAATATCCATCTATTGTAATTTCATAACATCAGGATTCACAGGGAATGTATTTGCACATATTGAACCAACTCAATAGTCATGATTCTTCTGTGACACAGAATACTCCTGAGCTCTGGTATCTTGGCGGCACAGTGGTGCAGCTAGTACAGCGCCAGAGACCCAGGTTCAATCATAACCTCAGGTGCTGTTTGTATGCAGTTTGCACATTTTCCCTGTGACCATGTGGGTTTCCTCCTGGTGCCCCGGTCTGCTCCCGCATCCTAAAGACATGCAGGTTTGTAGGTTAATTGGCCTCTGTAAATTGCCCCTAGTGTTTCGACAGTGGATGAGAAAGTAGGATAGCATAGAACTAGTGTGAATGGGTGATAGATGGTTGGGGCGAACTTGGTGGGCTGAAGGGAGAACTGTTTTACGGCAGGAAAATTTGTCAGAGACCTCATATTTGTCAGAGACCTCCCCCTCGACCTTACCACCATGGGTGACCCTACCAGGAGCATAGCTCCAGATGGCATCACTCTCAGGATCTTAGGATCGCATAAGCTTCTCCACCACGACAAGGTGACAATCCACGGAGAAATGGATTGCACTAATACAAGCCTCACATCCACAATGCCTAACGTATACACACTGCCTGCTGTTCAATCTGCAACACCCACACAAATTGAGTAGCACTTAGTGACACACTTCCCTCACTTTCGCAAGGCAAGATGATGCACGTCTATAGCCATTGCCAATTATCAGAAGCAACAGCATAATCTTACTGGCATGGAAAGGACCATGGGTGGATGTGGCCAAAGAATGCGCACGATGGCACAGCGGGTGAGTTGCTGTCTTACAGCACTTGCAGCGCCAGAGACCCAGGTTCGATCCCGACTATGGGTGCTGTCTGTATGGAGTTTATATGTTCTCCCCGTAACCATGTGAGCTTTCTCCGAGATCTTCAAAGGCTTACAGGTTTGCAGGTTAATTGGCTTGGTATAAGTGTAAATTGTCCCTGGTGTATGTAGGATAGTATTAATGTGTGGGGATCGCTGGTCAGTGCAGACTCAGTGGGCCGAAGGACCTGTTTCCGCGCTGTATCTCTAAAACCAAAACTAGTAAGCAAGAATGCTGGTATTTATAGAGAAATGTACGTATCTTTCAGGATGTCCTGAAACAGGTTATAAACAATTGAATAATTATTTTAAATTTGAGCTATGTGTCCATTTGACAAAATCTTGATTTAACATCTCAGCTAATAGATGCAATCTCCTCCACCGTGACGTTCCAATGTTGCTGGGTTGACATCTAATCACTATTTAAACTGTACTGCATTCAGAGAATCTGTTTGTGCCGCATGATAAGACTCTTGATACATAATCATAACCAGATACCGAAGTTTGCTGGTAAATTGCTCGCTTCAACAGAGCTCGTTTTGTTTCTAACTCACCCCTTTATCATTTTTTATGAAGACAACAGTAAAGGAACAATTACAGTTTACAGTTTAGTTTATTGTCACGGGTACCGACGTACAATGAAAAGCCTTTGTTGCGTGCTATCCAGTCAGCGGAAAGACAATACAAGATTACAATCGTCATTTACAGAGCATAAGTGTGGAGCAATTGAAATTTGTGATTGTAGAACCGCATATACACCATATGTTTCAACTAATTCCACAATGTATATGTTCTGCATTTTCTATGGGGACTAGCTGTGCAAGCACTTACACCCTCACAAATACAGTGCAAAGATGTGAACACACCAGGGGCCATTCTAACATTAACTCAGGATCTGAAGCCCAAACACGCATCTTGCAGATGCACCATTTTTAATGACGAAAACATTTTGAAGAACGATGGGAAGAGGCAGATAAAGGGATGCCGGCCAAGAAGAAAGTGGGAAAATGAAAAGTGAATATTCTTTCCTGTTTTAGAAGGCAAAGTTATTCAACATGGAACATAACAAAATTGTTTCAAATTAATTAATATTTTACATGGTTCAGACTCAGGGCCGGATTAACCATTAAGCAAAATAAGCACGTGCTTAGGGCATCAAGGGAAAGGGGGCACCACAGAAATGGTAAATGGTTTACGGCACAATAGAAATCACTTTAACCGTGCTAAAATAATATTCGAAGTGGTTTATATGATCGGAAATATAATTTCGAAGCGTTCATGGTGTCATAGTAAGATTAATTTTGAGGATCTGATCAAAGACTTTGCAATTAAAAAAAGTAGGAGAAAACTTTTCAAATATAAATAAAGTGGAAGTATACAAAAATAAACATTATTTTCCATCTTACTGTTAGTTTTGTTTCATTTTGAAAAATAAAAAATTATTTTATGGTTTATTATTGTTTATGTTTTGAATTACATATATATGGGGGCACCAAAATCTTTTAAGTGCTTAGGGCCTCTATGGGACTTAATCCGGCCCTGTTCAGACTAAATTGAAGGTTATTTTAGATAAATGTTTGCACCATGCTTTATTTTATGGGGAGTTAAGAAACTGTTTTAAATTTTGTGTAGGAGGGAACTGCAGATGCTGATTTACACCGAAGATAGACACAAAATGCTGGTGTAACTTGACGGGACAGGCAACATCTCTCGAGAGAAGGAATGGGTGATGTTTTATATCGAGACCCTTCTTCAAACTGAGAGTCGGGGAGAGGGAGAGGGATACTAGAGATATGGAAGAGTAACATGTGAAAACAACAGATCAAAGCAGACATTGAACAAGAAAATGTAGAATGGCTCATTGTTAGCTGAGGGGAAGGGTACAAGGAGACATGTAATCAGTAAAATCAATCAGAAGGACAATGAAACTGGTTGAAGAACTAGGGTGGGGGAGGAATGGAGAGTGAGGGAAAACTAGGGTTACTTGAAATTAGAGAAATCGATATTCAAAATCAAATTCATAAGATAATAAGATCATAAGTGATAGGAGCAGAATTAGGCCATCCGGCCCATCAAGTTTACTCCACTATTCAATCATGGTTGATCTATCTCTCCCTCCTAACCCCATTCTCCTGCCTTGTCCCCATAACCTCTGACACCCGTACTAATCAAGAATCTATCTCTGCCTTAAATATATCCACTGACTTGGCCTCCACAGCCTTCTGTGTCAATGAATTCCACAGATTCACCACCACAATTTTGCAATATTGTTGGGAATATTTGTGACTGAGGGTGTAAAGTGAGTGCCGCTCTGCTGCTGGATACCTTCCCCAAGCGGCCTTCAGAAAAGGCCATTTCATCCACTGCACTTGTTTGGTTGACCTGTCTGAGTTGTGATTTGCGTGGCGATCAGCTGCTTTATGGTTTTGTGCCACACAGTCACATCTGTGATTATTAGTTTAGTTTAGAGATACAGCGAGGATACGGGCCTTTCGGCCCACCGAGTCCACACCGACCAGCGATCCTTGCACATTAACACATGCCTACACACACAAGGGACAATTTACACTTATACCAAGTATACAAACCCAAACCAATTAACCGACAAACCTGTATGACTTTGGGGTGTGGGAGGAAACCGAAGATCTCGAAGAAAACCCATGCGGTCACGGGGAGAACGTAAAACTCCGTACAGACAGCACCCGTTGTCAGGATTGAACCCGTGTCTCCGGTGCTGCAAGCACTGTAAAGCAGAAACTCTACCACTGTGCCACCCCAGCACCACTTTATTCTTGAATAAAGTTCATTTTTATCCATCCTGTGGAATAAAAACACAGAGGAGAAATGCTAAAGAATTCCTTTATAGGCGGGGCGGGATGGCGGATCATTACCACATCTTAGTCGCAACCTCAGATTGTGGTATTTTGTTCGGATGGAGAGCTTTGTCCTTCATGATCATTAGAGCAGCTTCCCCAGGGAGTTCCTTTCTTTTGTCAACCAACAGCTGTGAGGATTAAAATGTGACAGAGGAACAGAAATTACACCCTTGGAACAAATTGTTGGCAATGAGCCTTGCCATTTATTTTAAGCCGTTGCATTGAAGAGAGAATGAGGCCAGTACTGTCACGGCATGACATAGCCAAATTGTAAGGTGATGCTCATTTTCCTGTAGTGTTCAGGCAATTAAATAAAATCTGTGGGAAAGATTCCCATTGGCTTTTTTTTTAAATCATAAAGATGGGTTTGGAGTTCAATCTGTTCAATCAGATTACCTTAGAATTGTGGAGTCACATCTGTCCCTGCATCTCTTAACACTCTTGGTTAATCATACTTCATCCCGTTCACTGTGGGTAGTGGAAGAGATTGACTCACTCTCACTCTCTCTCACTCTCTGCAACGTATAAGAAACAATTAGACAGGTGCATAGATCTCACTCTCTAACACGGTTCAGCTAATTTAAAGTGCAGAACCAGAAGATATGGGTTTAAGGTGAAGGAGAAAAGATTTAATAGGAATCTGAGGGGTAACTTTTTCACACAAGGGTGGTGGATGTATGGATCAAACTGCCAAAGGAGGTAATTGAAGCTGGGACTATTGCAACGTATAAGAAACAATTAGACAGGTGCATAGATAGGACAGGTTTAGAGGGATAGGGGCTAAACGCAGGCAGGTAGGACTGTGTAGTTGGGAAATGTTGGTCAGCATGGGCAAGTTAGGCCGAAGGGCCTGTTTCCACACTGTATCACTCTATGACTCTATTGCAAGATTTTTATGAACAGCTTGCCTCCTTGGAGTTCCTATTTCCCCATTCTACCTCTGTTAGAACCATGAGTACAATGAATCAATGCAGGCAACGTCCGGTTTTAATTGGGTGCCTAGTTCAAGCTCCAGTAGCAAAACCATCTAAATTTGATGAATATGGACATTTTAGTTATTGTCCAGTTGAGAAGTAACAGAGACATCTATCGCATATCTTTAAGTGCCTTCAGTGGTTTTGGGTGTCAGGCTCCCTTTTATCACTGATATGATATGTGAATCCACATTGCCACCCAGTCAGCATGAAATGTCACTCAGTACGGCAAAATATTGTTCCTAATTAACTATTAGTGCAGATGATGTCAAAGTAAAAGATGTTTGAGAATTCCTCCACATGTTGTCCACCCTCCAGAGTGTGGCATGGTTACAGGCAGCCACATTTCCGTTCTCTTTTTCAATCTGCACTTCCAGTGCTATGTATTGCCTTCAACACCCTGCCAGATATATAGCCGTCGCTTCCCAAATGGGAGAATTTCTGATGAGTTTCTGTGCCAATTAACTGCAATGTAATGTATTAATGTGAAGTTTATTTTAAGGGCCTGTTTCCGTTCTGTATGATTCGATGACCCTTTAGTAATAACTTTAACTATTGATGTGAAGTACAAGCCATCAACTTTTCTTCCAGGTAATTAATTTTCGCAGTATTCCAAATGCTCAGTTATTTTATAATTTTTCTTCACACCTAGGCATGGGCTAAATCTTTAAATATGTCAGACTAAAAAACATGGTATCATTCATAAGTTCATAAGTTCTAGGAGCAGAATTAAGGGCCTGTCCCACTTTCACAACCTAATTCACGACCTTTTTTACTCGTGGACATTTTTCATCATGCTAGAAAAACGCCCCGACCTACTTGATGCCACGAGTACCTACAACTAGCATCACGGCCTGCTACGAACTACCTACGACCTCCTACGACCTTGTGACGACCATGCTGCGAGGATGAGTCAAGGGCAAACTCGGCAGAGGTCGTTAATTAGGTCGTGAAAGTGGGACAGGCCCTTCAGGCCATCTGGCCCATCAAGTCTACTCTGCCATTCAATCATGGCTGATCTATCTTTTCCTCTCAAGCCCATTCTCCTGCCATCTCCCCATAAACCCTGAGACCAGTACAAATCTTTCTAATATATTGTCTAGCTTTGTACATAAATATTAATATCTTGGTACATCTGCCACTAATTCTTGATTGATTGTATCTTGGAGTTGGATAAAAATTGAATATTTCTTCGGCGTAAACAAATTTTTGTTCAAATTAAGATGCCTTTTACACTCGTAGATTAGAGGTAACATGGTCTGAAGCACACAGCAGCTGCCTGCATCCCAGTATCTAGTGATGGGAATCCCCAGGTATCTGATCAGGATATTGAAGGCAAAATCCTATGATGCAAGATTACTGTAAAGGAAATTCAAAGCAGAAATCCAGGCACAAAGCTCCATGGAGTTGATTCATGATTTTCCATCCATTAGCACTAATGGATGGAAATTAGGCAGCTCATGAATCTCTCCTTTGCGTGGAGTTGGAATGAGAAACTGGCATGCTGATGGAAAGAAAATAATACCAGAGGCATCAATGAGAAAAATCAACTAGCCAGAGGCCCATTAGGTATAAAGTAAATATTTACCAGCGCTTTAAATCAAAATTGCACAATAGTGTCGTTGCCATCACTCACCACAGGATGAGCATCACATATGTACTTTTTTATTCCACAATGAAGTAATCAGTAGACTTTGTCTTTGATTTATAAAGGCAGAAATCATGGATCTACAGATACTGAGAGCAGCCCTGTCCTACCATCTACCCCATTGGAGACCCTCAAATAATCTTTAATAGGATTTTACCTTGCACTAAATGTCATTCTTTTTATCCTGTATCTGTACATTGTGGGCAGCTTGATTGTAATCATGCTTAGCCTTTCCGCATTTCACTGTACCCCAGTACACGCGACAATAAATTAAACTAAACTGGTTTGCATTCATGGTAATGCTGGGTTTTTTTAAATTATTCGGTGCACAAGCTAAGATACTGCAAACTGTGCCTCCTTTCTCATTCTGTCTTTGATTGTATCCATTTAGCATCAAAATAACCACAGCCATGTTTAATAAATCAACTCTGTAAAAGAAGGGTCTCTGGATTAGCACCATTTGGATCATGTCATACCATTGGCCTGGTCAAGCAATTTGCTACTGCTTGGTGTGTCAATAGCTATAAATAATCCCACTGAGATCTCCAATTAAACTGGGATGATATACATCAAGTCAGAAATTCACTCATTACCACTGCTGAGCTGTCAAAAATAACTTAATGTGTGCTGTATGATGAAGTATTGATCCAGTTAATTATAGGAAAATATATCGGTTGATAAGTTAATGCATTAATAAAAATATGCCAGATTTGTAAAAAAACAAACAAATAATGAGCTATAAATTTAGAATTAGATTTCTGTTTTGAATTAGAAATTCTTGTTTTCAAAATTAGGAAGGCCAGGCATTGAAATAAATAAAACACAATTTAACGAATGGTAATGGTAAAAATGAATAATTAGTATTCACTAAATGGGTAAATGGTTCTTTATTGTCACGTGTAACGAGGTACAGTGACATTTGATTTACCATACAGTCATACCATAAAGCAACAAGATACAAAACTACATAAAGATTAAAAATAAACAGCCACCACAGTGGCGTATGAGAATCTCCTGGGCACACAGCAGAAGCGGAGAACCACGGCCATCAGTTCAATGTCCGGGCCACACACAAGCTCTTCACCATGATGTGATCACAGTTGTACCGACCGCTGTCACTCTATCTGCAGTCCCTGTCCGCCCGAACAGTCAGAAAGCCTTCCACACTCGCACTAGACTGCAGGAAGTCCTCATGGAGCCATGTCCCCGCGAAACACTGAGATCACTGCACTCACGGCAATTCCTCCGAGTCCTCACCAGCGCGGGCAGCCTGTCCATCTTGTTTTCCGGTGACCTCATTCCCCATTGCGATGGAAGGCGAATAACTTTTACCTTCTTCCTCCTTTTCTCCCGCAGTCGGGGCAATCGAACCGTCCGCAGTCGGGGCGATCTAATTTCCTACAGTCGGCGATCGAAGCCCCCGCATTGGGGCGATTGAGGCTCCTGCGATCAGGGTGGTTGAAGCTCCTGCGGTTGGAGCTCCCAAAGTCTATCCCTAACAAAGAGACCGCCAGCTCCACGATATTAGACCACAGAGATACCATATGGAAAAAGTCGCCGCTTCGTTGGGGGAAGAGATAAAAAAGTTTCCCAAAACACACCTCCCTCCCCCACATAATACAAAACTAAAGATACACTAAAACATACAAATAAAACCGACTACAAACAACAAAAGAAAAAAAGAGCTGCCTGTTACTTGGTGGCACTCGAGGCAGTGATCTACAATTCCATTTTGGAAAGCAGCTGACAGACCAGTTACCCACCACCCTTCTTAAAGCTCCCATCCCCTGACTGTGGAGAAAAGCTCCAGACATTCCTGATATACTGGCCCAGCTCAAAGCTTTTATCACAGTCCACAGCCACCCCCACTCCCCCCCCCCCCCCTGCCCACACCCCCCTCCCACACACACCCCTCCCCCCATAAATCATTTTCGTCATTAAGCTCGCTCTGTTCAAATCTGGTGTAAAATGCATCCCTCACTTTTACTTGATGGCCATCAGACCATTTTTGGAACTTCAGCAATCTCCAGCACCCAGATAATTAATTGATGCTCCAATATTTTCCGTCTTTCACCATGCCTAACTTTTTCCACAATTTTAGCTGCTGTAATTGTAGAAAGCAGGTCAGCCCTTTAACTGAATGAGTGTTGAGATTTCTATTACAGACATTACATTCTACTCATTTTAGGCAGAATTAAAATCGACCACACCAAGGAAGCAATTGTGGATAATTTAGATAACAGAGACAAAATAAAACTTCTAAAACTAGTCAGCAATGTGTTGAAAGGAAGCTCCATTATTTGCATGTTTCATTTACACATGCTACAGATTCTCTCAGTTTAGTGTTGAAGTTAGGAAAGCTGAGTCATTTTTACTGCATATTCCGTCTACTGCTTAATATGCTGCAGAATTCTCTCTATTGTGCATAGTACTATATTCAAAATCATACTGAAAATTAACACACGCAAGTGTTTGCTTAGCTGACCACCATTTTGAACTAGGCTTGGATATCTCCATCATAATTGAGATATTATTTAATTAATAAAATGAGAATTTATTAATGTAAATAAATCTCTCTATACATAATTATAGACTATTAATATATACACATAATTATACACTATTATTATTATTATTATTATTATATAACTTAAACTCTGATCTTGTTATCTTTCGGTTTGCACGATTTTACAATTTGCATAAAAACGGTACACGATAGCGCTACGATTTTTCGCCAGCTCACTCACCGTTCTCTTGTGCTGCGAGTGCACCAAGTTTCGTTCCGATCAGTGGCTAATTATAAAATTTAGCGAGGTTTAAAAATCTTATAAACCGCGCGTGCGCAGATCGATCTCCTCTCCTGCCAGTCAGCGCCACGCGGTTTAGTCTCTTGTTCTGTCACTCCCCGGGACAGTCCGCCCCTTCCTGTGCCATCGCGTCTTTACTGGAGCTGCGGGTGGCCGGCGGAGGTCTCCAACCGGACACAATTTTCGGAGGGACCGGAAGCGGCCCAACCCAGCACAACACGGCAAAGCCCAATCCAGCCTGGCGTGGAGTCGGAGATGTCGGCGATATCGCCAAATGGAAATCGGAGAGTCTGATCACGGTGGAGGAGAGCGACCAGCGGTCAACGCCTACTGTGAGTCCCCCTCGCACCGCCAGCTCCAGCCCCGCCCCCTCTCCCCATGGCTTTTCCCCGTCTTTTCTCTGAGCTCTCCCCCCTCCCCTTCCCACCCTCCCCCCTTCCCACACAACCCCCTCCCTCACAACACCCCCCCGCCCACACATCCCCCTCCCCCTGCAACCCCCTCCTGCCCACAACCCCCCTCACCCCACAACCCCCCTCGTCCACACACACCCTTCCCCCACAACCCCCCCGCCCACAAACCCCTCCCCCCAACAACTCCCCCGCCCACACACACCCCTCCCTACCATCCCCCCTGCCCACCCACCCATCCCCCCCTCAAACCCCCCCGCCCACACATCCCCCTCCCCCTGCAACCCCCTCCTGCCCACAACCCCCCTCACCCCACAACCCCCCTCACCCCACAACCCCCCTCGTCCACACACCCCCTTCCCCCCCACACACCCTTCCCCCACAACCCCCCCTGCCCACAAACCCCTCCCGCCCCCCTCAAACCCCCCTCCCCACCATCCCCCCTGCCCACCCACCCATCCCCCCCCCTCAAACTCCCCTGCCCACACACCCCACAACCCCTCCCTGCCCACACCCCCCCTCCCCCCACAACCCCACCCCCAGCCCACTCACCCATCCCCCTGCAACCCCCCCCCCCCCACACCCCACACACAAATATGCCCAGTGGGGGAACAGGTGAGTGGTGGAATATTGCGTTGGGGAATGGGTTGCTTGGGGAACCAGGCCTCCAGTATCAGAGAAGACACAGAGGCATTTGTACACTGCACCCTATCTATGAAATTCATTCCTTTTAAGTGGATGAAACGATGTGCTGACACCAACAAAGTAACATCCGTGGTGGAGCCAGTCAGGGAAGGTTTTCTAGACAGGTATCCAATAGTAAATACAAGCAAAGTTGTCAATTTAAATCAAATTATATCAAAGAAATCAAGATTAGAAACCATGTTTTTAATGAGAACCAATTATTAGAACCATTTATACCAGTTTCTTTCACATATTGATGTATAGAAACATAGAAACATAGAAATTAGGTGCAGGAGTAGGCCATTCGGCCCTTCGAGCCTGCACCGCCATTCAATATGATCATGGCTGATCATCCAACTCAGTATCCCGTACCTGCCTTCTCTCCATACCCTCTGATCCCCTTAGCCACAAGGGCCACATCTAACTCCCTCTTAAATATAGCCAATGAACTGGCCTCAACTACCCTCTGTGGCAGAGAGTTCCAGAGATTCACCACTCTCTGTGTGAAAAAAGTTTTTCTCATCTCGGTTTTAAAGGATTTCCCCCTCATCCTTAAGCTGTGACCCCTTGTCCTGGACTTCCCCAACATCGGGAACAATCTTCCTGCATCTAGCCTGTCCAACCCCTTAAGAATTTTGTAAGTTTCTATAAGATCCCCTCTCAATCTCCTAAATTCTAGAGAGTATAAACCAAGTCTATCCAGTCTTTCTTCATAAGACAGTCCTGACATCCCAGGAATCAGTCTGGTGAACCTTCTCTGCACTCCCTCTATGGCAATAATGTCCTTCCTCAGATTTGGAGACCAAAACTGTACGCAATACTCCAGGTGTGGTCTCACCAAGACCCTGTACAACTGCAGTAGAACCTCCCTGCTCCTATACTCAAATCCTTTTGCTATGAAAGCTAACATACCATTCGCTTTCTTCACTGCCTGCTGCACCTGCATGCCTACTTTCAATGACTGGTGTACCATGACACCCAGGTCTCGTTGCATCTCCCCTTTTCCTAATCGGCCACCATTTAGATAATAGTCTGCTTTCCTGTTTTTGCCACCAAAATGGATAACCTCACATTTATCCACATTATACTGCATCTGCCAAACATTTGCCCACTCACCCAGCCTATCCAAGTCACCTTGCAGTCTCCTAGCATCCTCCTCACAGCTAACACTGCCCCCCAGCTTTGTGTCATCCGCAAACTTGGAGATATTGCCTTCAATTCCATCATCCAGATCATTAATATATATTGTAAATAGCTGGGGTCCCAGCACTGAGCCTTGTGGTACCCCACTAGTCACTGCCCGCCATTGTGAAAAAGACGCGTTTACTCCTACTCTTTGCTTCCTGTTTGCCAGCCAGTTCTCTATCCACATCAATACTGAACCCCCAATGCCGTGTGCTTTAAGTTTGTATACTAATCTCTTATGTGGGACCTTGTCGAAAGCCTTCTGGAAGTCCAGATACACCACATCCACTGGTTCTCCCCTATCCACGCTACTAGTTTAATCCTCGAAAAATTCTATAAGATTCGTCAGACATGATTTACCTTTCGTAAATCCATGCTGACTTTGTCCAATGATTTCACCACTTTCCAAATGTGCAGCTATCCCATCTTTAATAACTTACTCTAGCAGTTTCCCCACTATCGATGTTAGACTAACTGGTCTGTAATTCCCCGTTTTCTCTCTCCCTCCCTTCTTAAAAAGTGGGGTTACGTTTGCTACCCGCCAATCCTCAGGAACTACTCCAGAATCTAAAGAGTTTTGAAAGATTATTACTAATGCATTCACTATTTCTGGAGCTACTTCCTTAAGTACTCTGGGATGCAGCCTGTCTAGCCCTGGGGATTTATCGGCCTTTAATCCATTCAATTTATCCAACACCACTTCCCGACTAACCTGGATTTCACTCAATACCTCCAACTCCTTTGACCCGCGGTCCCCTGCTATTTCCGGCAGATTATTTATGTCTTCCTTAGTGAAGACGGAACCAAAGTAGTTATTCAATTGGTCCGCCATATCCTTGTTCCCCATGATCAACTCACCTGTTTCTGACTGCAAGGGACCTACATTTGTTTTAACTAATCTCTTTCTTTTCACATATCTATAAAAACATTTGCAGTCAGTTTTTATGTTCCCTGCCAGTTTTCTTTCATAATCTATTTTTCCTTTCCTAATTAAGCCCTTTGTCCTCCTCTGCTGGTCTCTGAATTTCTCCCAGTCCTCTGGTATGCTGCTTTTTCTGGCTAATTTGTACGCATCATCCTTCGCTTTGATACTATCCCTGATTTCCCTTGTTATCCACGGATGCACTACCTTCCCTGATTTATTCTTTTGCCAAACTGGGATGAACAATTTTTGTAGTTCATCCATGCAGTCTTTAAATGTCTTCCATTGCATATCCACCGTCAACCCTTTTAGAATTAATTGCTCGACGGACCTGGTGGTCTACTCTCGCACCTACTTTCTATGTTTCTATGTTTCTATGCCAGTCAATCTTGGCCAATTCACGTCTCATACCCTCAAAGTTACCTTTCTTTAAGTTCTTGTTCAGAACCATTGTTTCTAAATTAACAATGTCACTCTCCATCCTAATGAAGAACTCAACCATATTATGGTCACTCTTGCCCAAAGGGGCACGTACAACAAGACTGCTAACTAACCCTTCCTCATTACTCAATACCCAGTCTAGAATAGCCTGCTCTCTCGTTGTATGCTGAACAGTTTATATAGGACTGGGCTGTGTCATAACTTTGAAGTTCAGTCCAGGAGCCAACTAAAGATAAAATAATTTTAGCAGGGAAGAATAAAGCCATTTGGACAACAGATAAAACTTTGAACAACAGGAAGTACGGCTGCATTGTTTTCCACAAAACAGCAGTCTTCAGAAGTGCAGCCTGAAGCATATTCATTAAAAGCAGATTGACTGCTTGAGTGTGCTGCATTAAATATTCCTTGTTTGATAAATCACTGTGCAGAGACTCTGTGATGCCAAGTGTAAGGAATGCTTGGAACTCAGTGAGGTAGGCACATAATTCTATAATTGGATCGCCGGTCTGTTTTTCATGGAGTAAAATATGTTTGTCTATTTTTCTCTGTCAAGGTTATTTCTTGATATAGACAAATTTAAACAAATCTTGATTCAGGTGTGGTTCTGAATATATAATTAACAATTTCCATGCAGTCTAATTAATATCAGGACTAAATATCACATGGTTTCAAGTGAAATATGACTATGTTTATTTCATAAGCCAACCACTGGTCTCTATATCTTGTTTAGAAAATCTGTCAACGATAAAAAAAACGACCTCTAAGTATCATTTACATTTGTTGATCTTGTTTTGCACTTCATTGTTGTTAAGGAAAGTAAGACAGACACAGATGCAAACTTTGCTGAGATTGTTTTCAGATTACATTGCGCTGACTTGAATGAAATCTAACTACCTACATGATGATGATGGCATGTGAGGTTTACATATTAAAGGAGAATGTTAACATCTTGAGAGTACATTGCCAATGGATGTGTTGAGTATGTTTCACTCCGCCATTTGCATTGCCAGCTTTTGTCGGCTTCAAGTAAACATCCTGCCGTAAAACTAAGCCACGTAAAAAGGCCAGGACTGTAATGTAACCTCTAAATGTGGCTGGAGAATATAAAAATGGCATTATTTATATTTGATTACATGCACTGATTGGCTTGCAAATTCATGAGAGTTACAACCTCCCATATAAACCCAACATAATACTGATGTGTAGGAAGGAACTGCAGGTGCTGGTTTAAACCGAAGGTAGACACAAAATGTTGGAGTAACTCAGCGGGACAGGCAGCATCTCTGGAGAGAAGGAATGGGTGACATTTCGGGTCGAGACCCTTCTTCAGACTGAAAGTCACGAGAAAGAGATACGAGAGATATAGACAATGATGTAGAGAGATATAGACTAAAATAATTAAAGATATGCAAAAAAGTAACAATGATAAGGGAAACAAAGGCCATTGTTAGCTGTAGTTAGGTGAGAATGAAAGCTGGTGTGACTGGCGTGGGAGAGGGATGGAGAGAGTGGGAATGCAGGGGTTAATTGAAGTTAGAAAAATTAATATTCATACCCCTGGGTTGTAAGCTGCCCAAGCGAATACTGATGGGATTCTCTCTCATGCATCTTGAAGCATCACTTGCTTTGTACCACAACTAATCAAATACCTGCAGCTGCCCAACATAATTTCAGATAAAATATTTACGCCAAAATTGATCAATAATAATTGGCTGACTACAGATGACAAAAGAAAATATAATTTAAAAAAACTTTACATCATTATTATGAAATGTACATTAACTATTTTAGAGTGAGATGAGTTATATTTTATCATTCATCTATAGTATCCAGTTATGGGTGAAACGGCCTTAGTGAACTATAGTTAAAACTAAAGCACATTTTTGATGTCTCCAGAAATCTAAACATACTCATCAATGCCCCTGGGAGCAAGGACTGATTCCCTTGCCCTTTCAAAAGACATTTCTACAAATATGCAGACCAAAAACAACAACCAAACTTGGACATGTTTTTGCTGGGTAGACTGACAAAGCAACTCTCCATTTTACCAGAGTAGAACACCTCCTCTTAAAGCAGAAATATACTATGCAGAAACAATTCCAGTCATTATAGAGAGTCTAACTTGTATGAAGAGCATTTCTTCAGAGCTTTATTCCTCTTAATCATGGTACGTATTGCTCTGTATTTTTTTTTATTTTAATAGTATTCCTTCCCGACAGTATCAAAGATCTAGGAGCATGCCCCTTTAATCATGTGCCATATCGTCATAATATGTGTTGGTGTCAGTGCTGGTGGAGGGGGGGATGGTGTTATTTTTCTAATGTTATGGCATTGGGTTCACAGGTGAACTATATAAAATAAAGTAACTGTAATTAGTTACTTTTCCCAAGTCCCTCGTTTTCTGCAAAGGAAATCTTTTCTCACCAATTTTGAAACAGCGCATGGCCGAGCAATTTGCAGACATTCTCAGTTCCTGCTTTGCCTGTGGACAACTGACCCAGAATAATCTGTGGAGTTTCTTGATCAGTGTGCTGGGAAAACCAATTGTTTTGTCACACTGGCAAATGGCTGTGCACGGAACGGGTATCTCTGCCTCCAACGACAAAGTTATGTTATGTATTTTCGAACAGTGATGCTTTTATTGTACATTGAACAGGATCTTTCAACTCCTTGCAATCTATTCATTAAACAGCAAGTAATATGGCAGGACACCACCAGCTAATTATATTCTATTGGGGAGGCATTGTTGTTCAGATCAACTGTCTAAATGGCAGCTTTGAGATTATGTGTTCCTGCAGCTTATCACAAATACATGGTGGGAATTCTGGATCGAGAGTTAGCAGATTAATAGATCGAGAAACATAGCACTCACTGGCTTCCATGCCTAAACTCCTGGTGTGCACTCCAAGAGGGTAAAAATGTGTGAAATAAACATCCTGGTGCACTCATCTATATCTAAAATAGAAAGATTCACCTGTAACAATTCAAGGTAAATCCCTCCCTCCTTCAAGAATTTCTTTACTTAAGTCTGGTTAACTTTACTTCAGTGTGGTAGTATTGGACATGAACTTGCAAAAGTTGATCTGAGTAGGTTGTTTGCAGGCAAAGGAACCATAGAAACCCTCAGAAACCATAATGGTTATATGTGTGTGAAGCCGCAACAGATGGGCAAGGTCCTCAATGATTATTTCTCAATGTTTTTACCACAGAGAAAGACATGAAGACTAGGGAACTTGGGGAAGTTAATGGAAATGTCTTGAAGACAGTCTGCATTGCAGTCAAGAAGGTGCTGGGCATGCTGGATATATGAAGGTAGTTAAATCTCCCGGGTCTGTTCTGATCTATGCAAGCGCACAATGGACAGTCTGTGGAAAGTCCTGGCATCGCCATTAGGTGGGGGTAAGGTACCGGAAGACTGGAGTATGGGTGATGCTCTGTCTCTATTTAAGAAAGCTGTAAACAAAAACCTGAGAACTATGGACCAGTATTGGTGGTAGGGAAGTTGAATGGTTATAACCCTTAACTTTTCTTCCTCAAATGGTAAAGCAGTCTCTCTTGCCACATGAAGCCATCACCAAAATTCAACCTAACTAACCATTATTGTCTAAATTAATATTTGACAACATAAAAAAAAAATGGGAGTTGATAATAGCAAGTGCAATATTTATTCATCCTTCATACTTTAAACTTTTCAATAATGAGCCTGCTAAGTAAATTAATACTTAATCTTTCAGAATGAATTGGGTTAATGAAGCAAAACATGGTGGGAACAGAGTGATGGGAGTCATTCATAATACAAGCACATTGGCAAAAGTCAAGTGAAATGCAGGTACTTGGGATTCAACACAGATATCTCCGATGCAGGCATGTCCATCACAGCTCAGATTTTTTTTAAAAACCTTCCCTCCGTCTGCACGTTTCTTTAAAGAAGCAACATAAGGTGCACAGGTCTCATGCATTTGCAATCCTCCTACCGGACCTTTGGTGTTGGGGATGTGTGTGGGGGAATGTTAATAGACGAGAATCCTGTAGGACCTAATTAACGTTGCTCCTGTACTCCTGATCAGTAGTCTGGGCACACGAGGCTGTGGAGCAGGCCTGTGATTTAAAAACCTCTTCCATGGGGATTACTGGGGTTCAGTGTAGAAAAGCTGACCACATTTCACATTTTACTGAAACATAAGCTTCATTGTAGCTTAGTTCATTAATTCTACCTGAAGAACATCAGGACGTGGTGTCAGCCGGACATGGTTTAAATACTGTATAAGGGTTTCATCTTTGAGTTCTGATGGAATCTTTCTTGAATTCTGAGTTGTGATGGACATGCCTGTTCAGGTTTAAAGTATTAAGGATGAATAAATATTGTTTTGCTGGTCCCAGGACTCCCTGATAGTTTGCAACAAATTATACAGCCAGGAAGGTAGAGCCAAGCTGGAGCATTGAGGCTGCTTCATACACAATTGCTGGAAAGTAGCCTTTTGACACAGCGCTTCACATCTTCAACTCTCAGCCAAGCTCCTTGGGTATTTCAGCCTTGCAATCCCCACAGACATTAACAAGGTCAGAAGAAAGACACAGATTACCATGTGAGGCACCTGATGCATCATGGGAGCCTGCCTATCTCATCCTCCTGTGATATTCATCTCTGCTGAAAAAGTGATGTGGCATCTCAGGGAATATTCTGTGAATGCTCTGCAGCAGAATCCATCACCTGTTTTGCAAGAGGGCTGGAGATAACACAAGGGGAAACGTTTCCTGTATGATGAGTACAGGCATTTCCAAGACCACTAAAGAGAGAATAGACGATACAATAAACTTTATTCATCCCAGGAGGGAAATTGGTCCTCCAGCAGTCACAACACACAAGGTACACAAAAACCTGAAATTAAAAGTGAAAACAAAAAGAAAAAGACAAGCGACTGTTGGCTGGTTTCCGTGTGCACAGCGCCTTCACCGAAACAAATGACCAAACAAACAAACAAACACAGGCTTATCCCCTGGGCAGAGGATTCTAAACTAGAGCCCCCTTGCCCCACAGGGGGTCCCCCACTATTTAGTTTAAACTCCCCAGGTTTGCTAGTGCTAGGGTCCCATCCAGTCAACTTTGCACAGCTCCTCCCTCATGCCTCCATAGTCCCCTTTGTTCAATTGCAATACTGACAATTCTGATTTTACCTTCTCCCTCTCAAATTGCAGATTAAAACTTATCATATTATGGTCACCACCTCCTAATAGTTCCTTGAGTTCCCTCATCAAATCCAGTTCATTACACAACACTAAATCCAGAATTGCCTTCTCTCTGGTAGGCTCCAGTACAAGCTGCTCTAAGAATTCATCTCGGAGGCACTCTACAAACTCCCTTTCATGGGGTCCAGAACCAACCTGATTTTCCCAGTCTACCTGCATATTGAAATCTTCCGTAACCACCGTAGCATTCTAAGGGAAGTAAGAGGTGACTGTGGCTGACAAGGGAAGTCGAGGACAATATAAAACTAAAAGAGAAGGGCTGATATAGAGTAAAAATAGCAAAGCAGAGCAGGAAGCCAGAAGATTGGAAAACTATATTTTTATATAGAGAAACTAGTAACCAACCATGTTAGATTTTGGATTTTGTCATTCAGTAAAATACTGGCTGTCTACTCAAACAAAATACATGGTAATTAATTTTCTTGATTTCGATTCTACATATAAAGCACCATTATATTTTCACACCCATGAATTGCAAGTCAAATAGTAAACAGGAAATCAAAAGCTATGAAGCTGCTAAGCATCTGTTCCTGCAGCTCTTTGTATTATGTATGTAAACATACAATAGCCACGTGCCACATTCTGTGAGCTTACGTGATTACTTTGGTGGCATGGGGAAGGAAACAGCTGTGCCAAAGAGTTTTTGAAAGGGTTGGATTTTTCCTGTAGTTAGTGTTTATATTTTCATACTTCCTCAATTACAAGCATGTTCTTGTTGTTGGTTTAACAAACTCAAGGGATATCTGCTCTCGGCAACAGCTCCCACGATAAACTACTAAACTAGTTGCACTTTGTGGAAGTGACTCTGATTTTGGTCTGCAAAGGGCATTGACCTTCTGAACTTCAGTGTGTTTTCCTGATCACTACTAGAGATACGTATGTGGTGAACATCAAGTCCACCTGACATGCCTGAGGCTGGTGGTTAGCAGATGTAATTAGTTAATACCAGGCGGAGTAATTGAACAATAAATGATGACTGGTTGACACAAAGTGCTGGAGTAACACATAGGATCAGACAGCATCTTTGGAAAACATGGTTAGATGACGATTTGGGTCGGGACCCTTCTTTAGACTTGCTTGGGTGGGGAGGGGAGCAAACTAGAAGAGTGGAGAGACAGGACAAAGCATGGCATGGTCAAAAGTGAACATTGGCAAGAGTTTTCTTTGTAAGACAGTTGCTTGGACAAAGGTCAGAGACAAACTATTCAATTTAGGATATGTTTGTCCATTGAAAAAGGTATTAAGTGAAATAATTGACAGAGAATGAAAAGTTACTGTCCGCACTTCCCCACAATCACCATCCATAGTCACCACATGCCTGGACGTAGTTGATCGAGATGCAGAGTCCACCTTTTTTCTCCGGAGCCTGAGACATGCCAGAGTCCACAGTGGTGAGGAAGCTCCATCCCTGGAAGCTTTGAGAATTGGCAAATCTACATGTGCAGTTCAGCTGCCTTGGAGCATTGTGAGGGTCTTCAATGTCCATGCCATGCAGAGGCATTTTTAATAAAATTATTAACAAATGCTTTAAAATTATTACATATAAAAAACAAGATTACCTCAAACACATATAAATAATATTTTAAAACATTAAAGTAAACTGAAATACTTTTATGTTTTCATTTGAAGTTTTATAGTAAGTTTTTAAACGGATAAGTAAAACAGCATGTAATTTATTTGTTAATAAAGTAAATGGCAGCATGGCAGGGTGCTTTAGACAAATCGGCTTGTAACTTGTGGATTCAAGAAGTGATGTGAATGGAGGATCTTAACCTCTAGGAGCTTGAGCAACAGCTGATAGCAATACGGTCAATCCGCAAGCTACATGGTGGAAAGTCCATCTCAGGCGGTGGTCACCTGATAACTCATGAGGATGAAATCATAGAGGAACTGGGTGGCACCGTAGCACAGCGGTAGAGTTGCTGCCTTACAGTGCTTGCAACGCCGGAGACCTGGATTCAATCCTGACTACGGGTGCTGTCTGTATGGAGTTTGTGCGTTCTCCCCGTGACCTGTGTGAGTTTTCTCCGAGATCTTCTGTTCCCCCCCCCCCCACACTCCAAAGGTTTATAGGTTAATTGGCTTGGTAAATGTAAATATTGTGCCTAGTGTGTGTAGGATAGTGTTAATGTGCGGGGATCACTGGTCGGCGTGAACCCGATGAGCTGAAGGTCCTGTTTCCGCGCTGTATCTGTAAACTAAACTAAACTGGGTGAGTACAAGGATGAAAAGAAGAGCAGGCAGGTAGCTCAGGAGATTTCAGAGGACACCTCCCTCTGTAACCAATGTCTGAAAACAGCTGGGGGAGAGGTTACCCCTGAACAATATAGTCAGAGCCAAGACCAGAGCAACATGACTTACTCAACAGGTCAAAGATTAAGATAGAGGTAATTTAAGGTAAAGGATTCTACAGCTACGGGTGTTTCTGTTGCAGAAGAGATTGTTGGATGGTACTTTGATTTCTTGGTGGTTTGCAGCTCAATAGAGCTGGATACTGTGCCTAATTGGCACAGTTCATCAGCACTCTAGGGTGAGTCAAACTAATTTGGCAGCAGAGATAGGATTTTAAAAAAGAGGGAAAAGCTCAAAAGGAATAGAGGAGATATATAGTACCCGAAAACGATGTACAAGAAGGTCTAAATGCATTGTCAACCAAACCTACTCAAGTTCAAGTTTGTTGTCATATGCATGAGTATGGTGAGGTAGAGGTGCAATTAAAAATCTTTCTTGCTGCCACATCAGTGTGACATAAACCCAAACACACAAAAACTAAATTATACATAAAGTACACAAAATTATAAAACAAAGACTGTAATAAAACAAGCTATCTGTACAAAAACACAATTAGAAATAAAACAAAGGTACACAAAATTGCTGGAGGAACTCAGCGGGTGCAGCAGCATCTATGGAGCGAAGGAAATAGGCGACGTTTCGGGCCGAAACCCTTCTTCAGTGCCAACAAGTCTAGTGTAGTGTAAGAGGTGGGTTGTGGTGTTCTGTTGTCAAGATAGAGTTAGTTTTGTAGAAACAAGGAACTGCAGATATTGCAAAAAAAAAAGACACAAGCACTTTTGATGTTTATCTTTGGTTTAAAACAGCATCTGTAGTTCATTTCTACACACTGATGTAACTCAGCAGGTTAGGCAGCATCTCTGGAGAACATGGAAGGGTGATGTTTCTGGTTGGGACCCTTCTTCAGACTAATTAGACTAATTAGGCTGAAGAAGGGTTCTGACCCAAAATATCACCTTTCCATGTTCTCCAAAGATGCTGCCTGAGCCATTGAGTTACTCCTGCACTCTGTGTCTTTTTAGGGTTAGTAGGTTGGTTCAAAAACTGATAATTGCAAGAAAGTAGCTGTTGCTGAATTTAATGGTGTCTTTAGACAGAAGGCATTTGGGAAAGTTAAGGAAGTAAAGGAAGGTGAGGGAGTGGTGCTATTAATTAAGGAAAAGATTGCAATGCTGGAGAAAGATGTTATCCTGGAACTGTAGAGGACAGAATCACTCTGCTTAGGATAAAGAATGAATAGAGTTGTGTTTACATGACTCAGACTCTTCCATAGCCCACCAGCCAGGGGAAAGGATATAGAAGATTGCAGAGATGGACAAAAACTATAGAGTGGTAATAATGGGTGACTTCACCTAACCAACATTGCTGTAACTTAAGGAGGAGGAATGGGGTAGTGTGTTCAGTATGTTTCTGGCCCAACAAAGGGATGGCATTGCTGGATCTGGTTCTGGGAAATGAGCTAGGCCAAGTAGAGCAAGTGTCATACAGGAACCATTGAGGAAACAGTAGCAAATATCATTAGAACAGCTATGGAAAGAGATACAGACAATGTCAAGATAAAAATAATTAATTGGATAAGAGCCAATTCCAACATGATGAGTACAGCTCTGGCCATGTAAATTGCAATCTAAATTTAGCAGGCATAACTCTATTAGAACAATGGGATGCCTGTAAGTTGGAGATGATTCATTCCCATGAGGTACAAGGGTGGGAACATTATAGCCAGAACTCTCTGGACGACCAAAGAGATAGAAAGCTAAACAGTGTGAAGAGAAAGGGCATTTAAAAGATGCACTTTTAGAGTTTAGAGCTTAGAGATACAGCATGGAAACATGCCATTCAGCTCACCGAGTCCACGCCAACCATTGATCACCCGTTCACACTAGTTCTGTTATCCCACGTTCCCATCCACTCCCTGCACACTAGGGACAAGTTGCAGAGGCCAGTTACAAACCTGCACAACTTTCGGATGTGGGAGGAAACCGGAGCACCTGGAGAAAATCGACACAGTCACAGGAAGAAGCCGCATAAGCCATCAAACTCCACACGGACAGCACCTGAGGTCAGGATCAAACCTGGGTCTTTGGCACTGAGCAGCTCAACCTGCTGCAACACTGTGAATGCAATTAATAACAAGGCTGATTCCACAAAGTTTAGAGGGGAAGTAAAAAAGGAAATAAGATAGGTAGATAGAGTAGGGGGGGGGAGCTGCAAGCATAAAAGGCAATCTAAAGATGTTCTGTTAACATTGAACAGGGAAAGGATTGTAAGAGGAGATATGGGGCCAATTAAAAAACAAAAAACAAATTTACCAATAAAGGCAAAGTGCATGGCAGAGGTATTGAATGAATATTATACATCAGTCTCCACAAGGAAGACGACAAAGTCCTACAGGGAAAGATATATTTGAGATTCTGGATGGGGTAAAATTGATGAAGAGAAAATACTAAATAGACGAACTGCACATTAAAGTGGATAAATCACCACATCCAGTTGTTAAGGGAAGGAAGAGAAGACATTTCCAATATCTATGTGCTCCTTGAGGGCTGGAAATATGTAATTGCTGCAGTGGTATTTAAAGAGGGTGTCAGAATCGACCCATTAACTACATTTTAACTTTGATTTTTAGCAATCCTCTAAAAATAATTATTGGAGACAGAATTAGCAATTACTTAGACAATCATGGATTAATTAGAGAAAGCCAGCCTGGATCTTTGAAGGCAAATCATGTGTAATTAACTTGATGGAAATTTTTGATTAAGTGACAGTAGAGGTTTGTAAAGAATAGGTACTTCTGTGGTATATATGGACTTCTTGAAGACATTCAGTTAAGGTTCTGTGTAAGTTAATTATTACACTTGCAGGCCATGGAACAAAAGAGCCTGTTGAGCATGGATAGGAAATTGGAAAAGCAACACCAAGTAGGGACTAGTTATGAAAATTTGTTTGTCAGACTGGACAGCGTTCAGTGATGTTCTTCGTGTACTGATAACGGCACCACTGCTTTTCTTGATATATTTTAATGATTTGGACTGTGCAGTTAAACATTTTAGTAGGACAGTGAACTGTGAGGAGGATAGTAATCGGCTCCAAGGAGGTATACACTTTTGAGAAATATAAAAGTGGATAAGTCTCCAGGTCCGGACAGGATATTCCCTAGGACATTGAGGGAAGTTAGTGTAGAAATAGCAGGGGCTATGGCAGAAATATTTCAAATGTCATTAGAAACGGGAAGAGTGCCGGAGGACTGGCGTACTGCGCATGTTGTTCCATTGTTTAAAAAGGGGTCTAAGAGTAAACCTAGCAATTATAGACCTGTTAGTTTGACGTCAGTGGTGGGCAAATTAATGGAAAGAATACTTAGAGATAATATATATAAGCATCTGGATAAACAGGGTCTGATTAGGAACAATCAACATGGATTTGTGCCTGGAAGGTCATGTTTAACTAATCTTCTTGAATTTTTTGAAGCTGTTATTCGGGAAATTGATGAGGGTAAAGCAGTGGATGTTGTGTATATGGACTTCAGTAAGGCCTTTGACAAGGTTCCTCATGGAAGGTTGGTTAAGAAGGTTCAATGGTTGGGTATTAATGGTGGAGTAGCAAGATGGATTCAACAGTGGCTGAATGGGAGATGCCAGAGAGTAATGGTGGATGGTTGTTTGTCAGGTTGGAGGCCAGTGACGAGTGGGGTGCCACAGGGATCTGTGTTGGGTCCACTGTTGTTTGTCATGTACATCAATGATCTGGACGATGGTGTGGTAAATTGGATTAGTAAGTATGCAGATGATACTAAGATAGGTGGGGTTGCGGGTAATGAAGTAGAGTTTCAAAGTCTACAGAGAGATTTATGCCAGTTGGAAGAGTGGGCTGAAAGATGGCAGATGGAGTTTAATGCTGATAAGTGTGAGGTGCTACATCTTGGCAGGACAAATCAAAATAGGACGTACATGGTAAATGGTAGGGAATTGAAGAATGTAGGTGAACAGAGGGATCTGGGAATAACTGTGCACAGTTCCCTGAAAGTGGAATCTCATGTAGATAGGGTGGTAAAGAAAGCTTTTGGCGTGCTGGCCTTTATAAATCAGAGCATTGAGTATAGAAGTTGGGATGTAATGTTAAAATTGTACAAGGCATTGGTGAGGCCAATTCTGGAGTATGGTGTACAATTTTGGTCGCCTAATTATAGGAAGGATGTCAACAAAATAGAGAGAGTACAGAGGAGATTTACTAGAATGTTGCCTGGGTTTCAGCAACTAAGTTACAGAGAAAGGTTGAACAAGTTAGGGCTTTATTCTTTGGAGCGCAGAAGGTTAAGGGGGGACTTGATAGAGGTTTTTAAAATGATGAGAGGGATAGACAGAGTTGACGTGGAAAAGCTTTTCCCACTGAGAGTAGGGAAGATTCAAACAAGGGGACATGACTTGAGAATTAAGGGACTGAAGTTTAGGGGTAACATGAGGGGGAACTTCTTTACTCAGAGAGTGGTAGCTGTGTGGAATGAGCTTCCAGTGAAGGTGGTGGAGGCAGGTTCGTTTTTATCATTTAAAAATAAATTGGATAGTTATATGGATGGGAAAGGAATGGAGGGTTATGGTCTGAGCGCAGGTATATGGGACTAGGGGAGATTATGTGTTCGGCACGGACTAGAAGGGTCGAGATGGCCTGTTTCCGTGCTGTAATTGTTATATGGTTATATGGTATAGATAAGCAGGCAAATGGACAGAAAAGTGCAGGTGAAATTTAATGTTGAGAAATGTGAAGTGTGAAACCTACGGGGGAACTGAAAACACAGATGCAGGGATATACATACATAATCTATTGTAAGAGCAAGAGCTGTTGGAGAATGTGTTTAAAAAAACATAAGGCAGCCTGGGCTTTATGTATGGAGACTTCATGGCTGTCCGAAGGGGGGGTGCGTTGGGTGCGTTGGGTGCGACTGCACCCCCCTTTTTCCCCCCCAGGGTAAGAAAAAATCCCCAAAAAAAATCGGGGAAAAAAAAAATTCGGCAAAAAAATCAGCGTTTCCACTTTGTCGCCAGGCAGGAGTGGCTGAATCTGAACCCAGCGGCTGTAACCCCAACACCAGACGCCGCTGCGGCGGGGCCCGCTCCCCTCGCCTCCCCCTGCCGCCGGGACCCAAGCCATCTTCCGCCCATGCCACCCCCACTGACTCCCGATGGGCCCACGCCACCCCCGCTGACTCCCGCTGGGCCCAGGCCACCCCCGCTGACTCCCGCTTGGCCCATGCCACCCCCGCTGACCCCCGCTGGGCCCAGGCCACCCCCACTGACTCCCGCTTGGCCCACGCCACACCTGCTGACCCCCGCTGGGCCCACGCCACCCCCGCTGGGCCCACGCCACCCCCGCTGACTCCCGCTGGGCCCACGCCACCCCTGCTGGACCCCCGCTGGGCCCACGCCACCCCTGCTGGGCCCACGCCACCCCCGCTGGGCCAGCGCCACCCCAGCTGGGCCCACGCCACCTCCGCTGGGCCCCCACCACCCCCACTGGGCCCACGCCACCCCCGCTGACCCCACGCCACCTTCATCCCCCCGCCCCCTGGGCCCCCGCTGGGCCCGTGCCACCTTAATCTTCAACCCCCCGCCATAAAGAGGGTGGGATGTGAGAGGGGGAGGGGGAGAGAGAGATGGGAAGGGAGGGGAGAGAGAGTTGGAGAGTGGAGAGGGAAAGGGGGATTATCTTTAGTGAGATTGCAAAATTAAATTAGGTTTTAGAGCTATTATATTTTCTCCTCATGAATAATATTAAACAATATCAAATAACATCAAACAAATGGAACTGCTTTCTTTTCCTTGATAACAATACTGAAAAATATGAATTCCATAGTTTGAGACATAAATATACATTTTAATGGTGTCATTATATACAGATGTAACATTTCTATCTCGAGATCGGGGGGGTGGGGGTGGGGGCAAATATGCGTCAAGCCGATAGCCTAATCGTAAGTAACTCAGCGGGTCAGGCTGAGTATAGAAGTTGGGAGGTCATGTTGCAGTTGCATAAGCAGTTGGTGAGGCCGCATTCAGAGTATTGTATTCAGTTCTGGGCACCATGTTATAGGAAAGATGTCATCAAACTAGAAAGGGTACAGTGAAGATTTACGAGGATGTTGCCAGGACTAGAGGGCCAGAGCTATAGGGAGAGGTTGAGTAGGCTGGTACTCTATTTCATGGAACACGGGAGGATGAGTGATGATCTAATAGAGGTGTATAAAATCATGATTTGAATAGATATGGTTGAGTCTTTTGCCCAGAGTAGGTGAATCGAGGAGCAGAGGACATAAGTGAAGGGCAAAAGATTATATAGGAATCTATGGGGTATGTTTTTCACACAAAGGGTGGTAGGTGTATGGAACAAGCTGCCAGAGGAGGTAGTTGAGGCAGGGACTATCGCAACATTTAAGAAACAGTTAGACAGGTACATGGAAAGGACAGGTTTGGAGGGATATAGATCAAATGTGGGCAGATGGGACTAGTGCAGATGGGACATGCTGGGCCGAAGGGCCTGTTTCCGCACTGTAACACTCTATGACTATCTATCTTTCCCTCTCAAACCCATTCTGCTGCCTTCTCCCCATTACCTCTGACACTCGTATCATTCAAGAATCTATCCACCTCCTCCTGAAAAATGTCCATTGACTTGGACTCCACAGCTGTCTGTGGCAATGAATTCCACAGTTCACCACCCTCTGACTTAAGAAATTCCTGCTCATCTACTTCCTAAAGGAATGTCTTTTAATTCTGAGGCTGTGGCCACTGGTCCTAGACTCTCCCACTAGTGGAAACATCCTCTCCACATCCACTCCATCCAGGTTTTTACCAGGCTGGGACAGACGGCAACAGCTTTACACCGTGTCCCAAAGCTTGTGTCCTGTCCTGCATCACCCAAGGCAGCAGAGACGTTATAGGAGAGGGCAAGCACCGTAACAAAGTAGTTCATGATGGTTTGGGTAACATTCAGGAATATCTATGCATGTCACATCATGAATATTACTGAAGAACGGTCTTGACCCAAAATATAATCTATACCTTTTCTCCAGAGATGCTGCCTGACTCACTGAGTTACTCCAGCATTTTGTGACTGTTTTCCCTTCACCCATCTGCCCAAGCCCACTCTCCCCCCTCCTTTCCTATGTTCCTTTCCACCCATAAACCTCTCTGCCTTTACATTTCACTCCCTTTTCAAACCTGCTCTACTTATCATAGAATGATGCAGTGTGGAAACAGGCCCTTCAGCCCAACTTGCCCACACCGACCGACATGTCCCATCTAAACTAGTCCCACTCACATGCATTTGGCCCATATCCATCTAAATCTGTCCTATCCATGTACGTGTCCAAATGTCTCTTAAACATTAGGATAGTCCCAGCCTTAACTACCTCCTCTAGCAGCTCGTTCCATACACCCACCATCCTTGGTGTGAAAAAGCTACCTCTCAGATTCCTGTTAATTTCTGAAATATTGGTCATAAATTTGTTGCAAAAAATGCTCCAAAATAAGGCTCAGAATGCATCAGAAAGCATCTAAAACCCCTGAGCTTCCAGGGCCCTTAAGTGGGCCCTGGACCCTGGCATCGAGGGACTTCACGCTTCACGTTCGTGATGTGCACAGCGCGCACATTATTTCACATTAAATTTTTTGTAATCCTGTCATGCCACCCCCCTTTTTGAAAAGCTTCGTACGGGCCTGGACTTAGAGTTCAGTAGCAAGGAAGCTGTATTGATTATTTATGAAACTGTGGTTCACCACACATGGAGTATTTAATCCAGTTTTGGAAACTTTAGGAAAGTTGTGAAGGTGTAAAGATAGGGTACAGGAAAAAACAAAATAAAATCATTCCGGAGAATACCTGCAGTTATTGGGGTAGATGGGAGAAGCCGGAGTTAATCCCCTTGGAAAGGGGAGATTGTACAAAGTATCTGATGGAGATATGATAAACCATAAAAGATAGAGGCAGAGTGGATAGAGAGAAACACCCTCCATTAGGGGAGGGTTTAAGAATCACGGGAACGGAATGAACATGATTGGCAAAATAATTAAAAGTGAACTAAGGAAAATACTTCCAATGAATGGTTAGGATCTGGAATATGTTCCAGGACTAATAGTGGAGCAAGATTCAACTGAAGCATTCAAAAGGGAACAGGAGGAATGTCAGAAAATAAAAAAAGATGTAGGCCCATGGAGACAGGGTGAGAAACAAAGATCTTAGAGCAGCTCTGCTCTAAGATCTTTGGTGAGAAATGTGATCAACGTGGTATTGTTAGAGCCAGATAATGGGCTGAATAGTCTCACTTCATTACAGTACACAATTTGTGATTCTGCCTATTATTGTTTGAAAATATAGACATTGATATTGTTTGCACTGTTTCTGCTACCAATGAGTTAGTGAAACAAACACTAGCAGTGGTAGTGTGAGTCTTTGTGAATTTGATATTAAAGACCACTTCAGAGGGTTCCTATCATGCATTTGAACATAGTGTAGGAATAAAATCTAGATTTCGGCTCTTGGCAGACAAATAAGTCCATGTAGATGTGCGTCAGAGTTTCTGACCTACTTGTGGTGGAATGGTGCCAGGGCTGGAATTTGAGGCATCTCTTTCTCTCAGACTGTTGTTTACAGACAGAAGAGAAATCGGTTGAATGCCTCAAAATATAATGAAGCAAGTAGATCGAATTAAACCACTAGAATTAACAGATTGTGTTTGCAGGCTGCTTGTTGAAACTCATTTGCTTTGTAATTTGGGAATCTGTTGATGCAAATCCATGTCTTATTATTTTGTATTGATGGTTTCCTGGAATTGTGGAAAAAATTGGAAATGTTAAGTTCTGTTAAATAACAAGTGATTTTTTTAATCATCATACTTATTGAGTCACGAAGCGCAAAAGCCCAAACCTCCAGCCCAAATTTCCAACCAAAGAGTTCAGTTCCTGCAGGAGAAAATTAAATACATTTTACAAGTCTTCAAAGATAAAATAAATAACATATTTTTTAAACATGTGATATTTCAGTTTCTACCTGCAACCCATGTGGAAGTCCCTAACTTAATTTGTCTTTTTGTTATATTTTTAAAACATGGCTTTGTGCTTTCTCGTCCATGAAAAAATCTTTAAGCTACTTGGTTGATGAAGAGGTCTGATGCCAGCACTAACACTGGACATGTAGGCAAATTTTAAACCCCAATGCCACTGAAGAAATCTGCTCTCTGAAACCTGCTAAATATTTGTAGACGCTTTCCTTCGGATGATAGAATTGAACCCCATCTATTTGTTTCAGACTATTCACATTGTGTTCAGGAGGTTCAATACTTTGACTGGTTGGGTTCCTGCTTTTATTCTTCGCTCTGAGTCTGAGCTCCAATGTCTTCACTGTATGCAGTTACAATGAAATCTCAATACAATGACAGGTGCACAAGTATTAATCTCATTCTAAGGTACACAAAAATGCTGGAGAAACTCAGCGGGTGCAGCAGCATCTATGGAGCGAAGGAAATGGGTGATGTTTCGGGCTGAAACCCTTCTTCCTAAATGGACATAGGTTTTGTACAGGGCTGTTTGCACCATATAGGACCCAATTAATCAGAATTTCACTTGTCTGCACTTCAGAAAGCAATCCAGAGAGCAGTTTTTGACATGACTGAAATCTTTGGCATGTATTCTTGGAAAACGAGCAATACTTTAATAGTTGCCAGATGTGTGTCATTAAAAACAGATTTTTACAGCACGGAAATTCTCCCCACCAGAAAGAGTTGGAAGTTGACTATTTCCTAATGTATCAATTAGTCTAAATATATGCCTATGTTATTTTATGGTGCTAATGTTATGGGAAATACGTGCCCTAGGAAGGGCACAGTGCTATTATTACTATTGCTTAAATTAATGCTCTTTAATGATCAAGCTCAATAAAGATTTAATTATAAATTTGTTCATCAATCCATCTGTGACAAGTGTTTCCTATTAAAGTAGAATTCAGAGACAGAATAGGAAAGGTCTGGAAGCAATACATTGCCAGAAGCCTTTGCAGAGAGGAACCCAACTGATGTGGCAAGATTAGCAGTCAACCCCACCCCCCTCACCCCAACCCCATTCACCCCTTTAGGTTTTGGTTCAGGTTTATTATCATCATGTGCACCAAGATACTGTGAAAACTTTGATTTACATGCTATCTAATCAACTCAGGTTAATAAATCAGGCCAAACTCAAATACAATAGGTTGAGCAAAAGGGAAAGATCATGCGTGCAGAATATAGTTATCCACATTGCAGTGCATTAGTTCTAGTGACAAAGTTCAATTTCCGCAATAGAATAGGGGTGAATTGGACAGTGCTCTTAGCATGCAACCTTAAAGCACACGGTATTGGGGGTTCAGTATTGATGTGGGAAAAAAACCGTAAACAGTAGTTTTCAGAACCAAGGATAACCAATCGGTAATGTTAATGTCTGCCGAGCTTCACAGACGTGTATCTCTGGCTTTTTAAAAGTTGTCTCCACTCCTTCTCCCCACCCTGTCTCTCCACCCTGTCTCTCCACCCTGTCTCTCCACCCTGTCTCTCCACCCTGTCTCCCCACCCTGTCTCCCCACCCTGTCTCCCCCCTTCTCCCCCCTTCTCCCCCTGTCGGGTCTCGGATGTCGTTGGGCCTAACATCGTGGAGCCGGCGGCAACCTCCGGCCGGGTCTAACCTGGGGGCTCCAGCTGCAGAGCCTGCGGAACTGACATCGCGGAGCTGGCCAACTTCGGAGCGGGAAGAGCTGTGGTGGCGTGCGGCTGCGGCCCGACTTTTGGAGTTCGGAGGCACCGGCCGCAGACCCGGTGGACGGGAACATTGGGAGCTCGCAGGTCCCTGGTGGGAGACCGCTTTTCCGAGCTCCGCAACGGCGACTTCTCCCGCTGGAACCGCGGATTTAAAGAACATGGAGCCGGGGCCTGAGCTCGCCCGGCCTGGCATAAACGGCCTCAGGACTTACCATCGCCCGCCGGGGGCTTTAACATCGGAGCCCCAGTTCGCCTCGACACTGCAGTTGGACTGCTGGACCACGGGAGAAGGAACAAAGGGACGAGATAAAGACTTTGCCTTCCATCACAGTGAGGAGATGTTGGAGACTCACTGTGATGGATGTTTATGTAAATTGTGTTAAGTGTGGGTCTTGGATTGTTTTGTAATGTAAAAAACTGTAGAAATGGTATTTCGTTCAAACCTAGGTTTGAATGACAATAAATTGCAATCTATTCTATTCTATATGGCACGGTTGTCAACAATAGGACTGAGGCTTTCACAGAGGGTAAGGTCTACTCTTGTTACAAGTAAAAGCCCCTGTTTCTACCACAGTAAATCCAGTTCCAGTAAATCCTCACAAATGAGCACAATGTCCATCTTTGTTTTGTAAAGAGTTGTTCTCCGACAACCACCGTCATTGACTCCTGATTTCATCTTCTTGCACAACTGTGCAGCTAATAATGGAATCTCTCACAAAATTGATTCCTACTTTGCACATCGCATTGCCCCTCCAGAATGTCCGATGAAAGTGGTACCATTCTCCCTTTCACTGGTGTGAGAGATTGTAAGCCAATGTGTTTCTTGCCGTGCCGAACAATCCAACAATCCAGCCCATTCATGCCGGCTCCCGTGAAGCTTGTATACATTGGGTATGCAAGCAAAGAATCTCACTGTGCCTTGTCACATGTGACAATAAAGTATTCTTATTCCTATTACTATTTCTAACGCTGCGTGGTCAACGATAATTTGCCTGACCCACTTTTTGTGGGTTTCATGGGCAATTGTCTGGCATTTAACTGTGTAATTACCGGCAAGTCCGGGATTTCATTGTATGCATATATAACCATAAAAATACCAAGCGTGCTAATAGATTCCTGCCAACACAATCTTTCAGCACACAGAGCATCAACTTACTGGATTTCTGCATTTATAGCTGTGAGATTGAATGATAGGAATGAGATGTACTTGTTAAAAATGTGCAGACTGTTTGAAGAGAACCATAGAAAATAGGTGCTGGAGTAGGCTTTCCGGCCCTTTCGAACCATTCAATATGATCATGGCTGATCATCCAAAATCAGTACCTGCTTTCTCCCCATATCCCGTGATTCCATTAGCCCGAAGACCTATATCTAACTCTCTCTTGAATATATCCAGTGACATGAGTAATTGAGTAATTTTTGGCTTTTTGTTAATTGTTTATTTCATTTTCAATCAATTTTAATTGTATGGAAATGTTGGAAAAAATGAACTGTTTTGACAGGTAGTGAAGCCAGGGAGGTGGTCTCTCTATCTGGCAAAGTTTCCTCTTCCCATTCACGGACGGACTATTTCTGGCTCGTCTCAGCAATTGGATTGCAATGCTCAAGACCAGGAACCGCACAAGAAGGGTTGGTCATAGACATGCAACTTGTACATTGCAGGAGAATTGTGTGTTGTCGCAGCAAGTGCAGGTCACCCGGGAAAAGCAGGGCAACACGTTAACCAATGTAAACGTTGAAAAACCAATGTCAACGTTGATCGTTTATCGTGTGAACTTTTTTGCTGTAATTAATATTTTTCAAATGTTGCTTTGAATCTGCGAAAGCTATAAATGGCATAGTTGCCATCACGAGTGGAGTAGGTTGTGTCAGACATCAATATTGGATGAACAGGGGTTGCCGTATAGTGAACCTCCACAAAAGTAGGGACTAAAGAACAAACTGCGATACCATTGAAATAAATGCTGGTCAGAGGATGGATGGGATGATATCATCTGTACCAGCTGTAAACTGATGGGTACCATACGCGAATAATCAATACTGAATGAATCAGATTGGCCAAGTTTAAGACATTCAAATCGGGCATCGGTGACTAAGAATTGGAACCATTTGACTCCATGCACACAATGGTTATTTTCAACCCTCCGTATAGTTTAACTGCACAGGTTTTTCAATTGCCATGCCCTGGTGTTGGGCATGCTGCTCTATATTGGTGTACAATTTGGTGTACAATTTTGGTCGCCCAATTATAGGAAGGATGTCAACAAAATAGAGAGAGTACAGAGGAGATTTACTAGAATGTTGCCTGGGTTTCAACAACTAAGTTACAGAGAAAGGTTGAATAAGTTAGGTCTTTATTCTCTGGAGCGCAGAAGGTTAACGGGGGACTTGATAGAGGTCTTTAAAATGATGAGAGGGATAGACAGAGTTGAAGTGGACCAGCTTTTCCCTTTGAGAATAGGGAAGATTCAAACAAGAGGACATGACTTCAGAATTAAGGGACAGAAGTTTAGGGGTAACATGAGGGGGAACTTCTTTACTCAGAGAGTGGTAGCGGTGTGGAATGAGCTTCCAGTGGAAGTGGTGGAGGCAGGTTCGTTGGTATCATTTAAAAATAAATTGGATAGGCATATGGATGAGAAGGGAATGGAGGGTTATGGTATGAGTGCAGGCAGGTGGGACTAAGGGTAAAAAGTTGTTCGGCATGGACTTGTAGGGCCGAGATGGCCTGTTTCCGTGCTGTAACTGTTATATGGTTATATGGTTATATGGTTATATGTGTGTGATCCAAAGTGCATCACGATGTCAGCCGTGAACTTAACAGCTTCCATTGGAACTGCAGCTCCAGTCATTGTGTTTACCAGGAAAAGGAGGGATCCTATATGATTCCCCAGAGCACCCTAATTTACTTCCCTCATTGCAATCTACCTCTGTTCACATCACACTGTTTCCTTCCTCTTAGCAAATTACTAATCCACACCCATGTTATACTCAGTGGGTCCAGTTTTATACGAGACTCTTGTGCACTTTTCAAAGGTTACTACGAAGTTCAGGAACAGTGTTACGAATTGATTCTCATTTCATACATTCTCTGGATACAAAAATGGGAGCAGAAACAAACCAACTTCATAACCCCCAACAATTGGTGAACAGATACCTGGACTGAGCAGATAGTCTCATGAGAAAAGGCTGGGATGGGAAGACTTGTTTTTCCTGGGGTTTAGTTTGAGGCAACTTGACTGAAAGCTGAGGGACTTGTAGGTTCACTGAGGAGATGAGGTTTCCTCTTGTGGGAGACTCGAGAATGAGAAGTCACTGTTTAAAAACAAGGAGTCAGGCATTTTGAAGACAATTTTCTTTCTTTTGCTGCATTGTGAGAGATTCTTCCTCGACAGATGATGGAAGCAGAGATGGATAAATTCTTTAAGCAAGGAGGTGAGAGATTATAATCAGGTCATACATGATATTATTGAATTACAGAGCAGAGATGTGGGCTGTAAACTCTTACCTCACAAGGGACTAATTTACTTTTTTGTTGTGTCTTTTATTTAAAAAAAATCTAAAATGTAAATACTGGTTCTGTTCTATTCTGTTCTGTTGTTTTTGCACAATCCGCAGGCATTGCCACTTTCATTTCACTGCACATCTTGTATGTGTATATGACAAATAATGTTGATTTGACTTGACTTGAGTGGCCTGTTCTTCTCCTAATTCATATGTCTGTACATCTGGATTGGTAACCACACCCCAGGTATCCATGGCCTAGTATTTTAGAGCAAGTCAGTGGTTAGTGCCTTCTTTAGATTCCTGCACTGAAATTGTGTAAGAGCTAAGTGGAGACGTACCATTCCAGCTCCAGCTGGTTAACTCGACAAGCATAATACAAAATACAACTGGAAGAGGGGTAAACATTGTTTTAGTTATAGTTCTGTGGACACGGGACAAGTAATAACCCTCTGTTTATTGCAGGCACAGTCCTGAGCTTCTCCACTGCAAAGAATGACTCAGGCAGCCAATATTCATCCAGTGGGGAGCCTGGCCCAAAGTTCACCGATAATGTTGCTTTGAAGTCTGCAGTCCTGAACCTCAGGTATGCACTGAGAGTGTTGCAGCTTTAAACAAGTTGCAAAAAGTTTATAGCTTCTAGCTTGGAATATCATGCCAAGCAATTTCTGAACTTAACCCCATCCGACTTATTTCACCTGTCAATTTTTCTACCAGTTATTTGCGTGCACTTGTTCCTTTTATATTTCCTTTTCATTACGCTCAGACAAGTGTTACTGTTTGTGTAACGCTGTCTTCCTGCTTTAAAAGACATTTCATGCTTACTTTCTGTGCAATGCACTTCAGTATTTATTGGCCTTCTCAAAAAGAAATTACTCCTTAAGAACTTCCATGATCTCCCATGGTACTGTGAATATCTCCACTCCCACAGAACATATAGTTTGGTCATCCTGTGCTACTTTTTCACCACTGTCAGTGGCTATTTTTACATCTGACAATAGTGTAAAGCAGTGATATTGCAAGACTGGTCAGTGCAATCCATTTGATACGTCTTTCCATTAAAGTCAGTGTGCTCTCTTTTTAAAACCTCCCGCGATAGCTTGTATTCTGTGCACCTTACTTTGCTCTCTCGGGGTTATGTTACCTTCTTATAGATATAATGTTCTGTGAATTTCTTGATGATGTTTAGCTTGCTGATGTTTGCTTTCCCAATTGTTACCTGGCAGCCAAGAGTTCAGTTTCTGTGGAACCTTACCCTTGAACCAATAGAATATAGAACATAAAACAATACACCACAGGAGCAGGCACTTCAATCCACGTTTTCTGTGACATCAACGGAAACTAATCCCATCTTCCAGTATCCGATCTGCATCCCTCTATTCACTGCCTGTTCATGTGCCTGTCTAAATATTACTATTGTAATATGCCTGTTCAATAGTGCTATTGTATTTGCCGCCACCATTTCTCTTGGCCCCACATTCCAGGCACCTGTAAAAAAAAAACTTATCTTGACAAATCTCCTTTAAACTTGCTCTCTCTCACTTAAAGCTATGCCCTCCATTTGGCATTTCCATCCTGTGAAAAAGACTCTGACTATCTACCCTGTCTATGCCTCTCAATATTTTATAATAATTTACATCGGGTCACTCCTCAATCTCTGACGTTTCTGAAAAACAACCCAAGTTTGTCCAACCTCTTAGTCCCTGAAGGCTGTTCAGCCTCACACTGAACTGAATATCAACCATTGTGTTTCTATTATAGACTGTGATATGTAATGCCAACTCCCGGTTCCCAGCTCCAAGGCTGGGAAATTCACCTGAGTTTGACAATCGCAACTTTATTAAAATGAATGGGACAACTTGGGGGGGAAAGTAAAGAGAGTTTTATATGCATTTGGTTATTTTCCTTTCTTTTAACATTTGAAAGTAAAATATTAGTTTCCTTCTTTCTAATCATTTAAAGTCTGAAGCAGGTAAAACCACAAAGTGAATTTACAGAAAACTCTGCTTTAAGGTTAGGAGAACACATTATTGGCAACAATGCTGAACACAAGATTCAACTGTCAGCTCCTCTTGCCAGTTTATCAACTAAACAAAACCCAGATTCATTCGTAGACATTTGAAAGCAGTGACACACAGGGCAGCAGAGCTGCTGCCGCACACTTCCAGTGACCAGGGTTCGATCCTATTCTCCACTGCTGTCTCTGTGGAGTTTGCACATTCATCCTATGGGTTACCTCCTGATGCATCGATTTCTTCCCAAATCCGAAAAATGTACCGGTTGGTAGATTCATTGGACACTGTGAGTTGTATGTAGATGAGTGGTAGAATCTGGGGGCAGTGGGTAGATGATGCGATCATTATCATGATCATAAATGATATGAGCAGAATTAGGCCATTCGGCCCATGAAGTCTAGTCCACCATTCAATCATGGCTGATCTAACTCTCCATCCTAACCTCATTCTCCTGCCTTTTCCCCCATAACCTTTGACACCCATACTAATCAAGAATCTATTTCTCTGCCTTAAATATATCCATAGACTTTGCCTCCACAGCCTTCCGTGGCAAAGAATTCCACAGATTCACCACCCAGAATGCAGAGAATAAGATGGATTTGAGTAGCAATAATGTCAAGGATGCTTGGCAGTTGGAAGGGACTGAGTGGGCCGTGGTCAGTTTTTGTGCTGTATCTCTCCCTTTCTCTCTTCAATAACAATAACAGCTGTGACAATCTCTGTGCTGAAGGAGGCCCTTTGATCTGGTGCACTGCGTTACACTGGGCCAGGCTGATGTGTGGAGAGACAGGTTCCCTGCAGGAGGGTACAGGGATCTCGTCGGCAAGGACAGGGCAGGCAGCAGGTTCTCAGGGCAGCAGGAGTTCTGTCCCATTTGATTTTACCTGCAGCAAATTACAGCTGGTAGCTCGAATAAAAACCTAAAGGTAATCTGGATGGCAACGGTTTGCACGTATATTGTATAATTTAGCTTTGCCTGCAATGCTTTCGCGGATCATAGAAGCTGTGGACCCCATCATCAAATCTCCGCCCACCCCCTCCCGCACACCCCTTCTCTGCAATCTTCCTGCTTTCCCTAATTTATTAACATCCTTGTGAATGCAGTGATCTTGCAATTTGCACTCACTTCCATTTCTCTGTGATTCCTGACATCATAATTATAGGCTGTCTCTATCGCCTCGGGTTCATCAGCTTTACTTAATATGCTTTTTACATTCATTTAGATACGTCTCATCTTAGTGTTTGTCCCATTAACCTCTCTGTGCACTGACCAGACTGCCGCACTTTGACTTGACTTGGTCACTCCGTGTTGTTTCATTACTTGGATCCAATGAGAGATTCTTAAAAATTGTTGTGCATAGTGCTAGAGATAACAGGTCAGATCACAGTGTATGTGTGAGAGGGTGAGGAAGGCAGAGCCAAATGAGACCTGGGTTATTGGAAGCATGAAAGAGCAAATGGAACAGGGTCATTCGGAGGTCTCATTAACTGGCTGCTTTTTAATGATAGACTCCGGTAGACAGCTGCTCACTGCACTGCAGTTTGGTTCCTCCCAGTGTGTGTGATGTGTACTTACTGTCTTCAGTGAGTTAGTGCACAGTTAGAATTTTCTGTATTCATCATAGCATTTGGATGTAGCACAAATTAACATGAGTGGTTTTGCATCTGAAGAGCAATTCCAGAGGTTAAGTGGGTGCCCAAAGTTCTGAACTTTTGAGAGATGCTGAAATGATCCTGTTACATTGTAGATGTAGATCTGCTGCATTTCAACATTGTTGTTGCCGTCCAGTGTTCTTTTCATCTTTTCTTGTTGCCTGGTTGCAAAAACTTCAGACCACCATGAGGACAGAACAAATGTATGTTAAAGATCAAACAGGGAAGCAATCGGCAAATGTAAAATCTTCCATGGAATCACGAGGTTAAGTGAATATATGGGTTATTGGACTTTACGTATTATTCCTAAATCCTGAAATCCAGAAAACTTAACTTCTTTTCAATGTCCTTGACTCAGCAGTCAAAAAAAACAGTTGATAGTGATTAATATTTAATCAGTACAAGGTCTAGAGATTGTTCATTGTCAATACAATTCTTTACCAAGTGAAAAAAAGCAACAAGGAGCAACTTCAACTCAATATCTTAAATCATTTCCTTTTATTCAGGTCAGATACCAATTCAGCACTGATCCCCGGAGCACCCACCTGTACCCCTGTCTAGCTTACGTCATTCCATGGCTTCTCATAAAGTCACGGAGTTATACAGCATGGAAATGGGCCCTTCATCCCAGCTCGTCCATGCTAACCAAGATGTCTATCTGAGCTAGTCCCAATTGCTTGTGTTTGGTCCATTCCCCACTAAACCTTTTCTATCCCTTAACCTGTCCAAACGTCTTTTAAATATAATCCTACCTGCCTCAGCAGTCGCCTCTGGAATCTTGTCCTTGTAGCCACTGTACGGAAAAGTTACCTGTCAGGTCCCATTTGAATTTTTCCCCTCTCACCTTAAACATATGCTCTCTAGTTTTACCCTGGGAAAAAGATTGTGACCATTTACCCTATCAATAACCCTGAAGCCTCTAAAAGGTCACCCATTAGCCTCCTAGGCTCCAAGGAAAAAAGGAGACATCCCATTCTTATTTCAGTGAACTTGCAATGCCCAAGTGTTGTATCCATCATTTCAGAAATAACAGTTTAGTTTCGTGATGCAACGCGGAACCAGGCCCTTCGCCCATCGAGTCTGCACCGAGCAGTGATCACCACACATTAGCACCATCTTACACACACTAGGGACAATTTACACATACCAAGCCAAATACCATACAAACCTGTACGTCTTTAGAGTGTGAGAGGAAGTACAAACTGCGTACAGACAGCACCCATGGTAGGGATCGAACACGGATCTCCGGCGCTGTAGGGCAACAACTCTACCGCTGCGCCACCGTGCCGCACGCCCAGTTCAAGACAGTAATATCCATTAGACGTCTGACATCTTGCTCAGTTGATCTTCAGATTGCTGTTAGCTTGCACAACTGTGAATGCTCAACTCTTACGTCATTCTCAAACCCTTTGCAAACCAACTATTTTCACAAGTAACCCTGAAACCCCCTCAGATGTAGCAGAGCAATAGAATTTCAGCCAGACTTGCCAGATTCAGTCATGAAATAGCTGAATGACCACACAATCCACTTACATTTTGAAAAATAACAAAAGCATATTTACATCTTATCATCCTTCCTAGCAGCAAATGTGCATTTAACTATACCGTTGTCTCTGAACTAGTCTCAACAATGCATCAGGAATAATGCAGAACAGGATCTGATTATCAATGATCATGTAAGTAGAAGTGGGGAAGATTGGGGAGTAGTGGTTTAGTTTAGTTTTGCAATACAGCGAGGAAACAGGCCCCCGACTCACCGGGTCCGCAACGACCAGTGATCCCCGCAGAGTAACACTATCCTGGGGACAATTTTTACATTTACCAAGCCAATTAACCTACAAACCTGGACGTCTTTGGAGTGTAGGAGGAAACCGAAAATCTCGGAGAAAACCCACGTAGGTCACGGGGAGAATGAACAAACTCCATACAGACAGCACCCGTAGCCGGGATCGATCCCGGGTCTCTGGCGCTGCATTCGCTGTAAGGCAGCAACATAACCGCTGTGCCACTGTGCCGACCTAATTAGGGTCTAGTTAGGGTTCACGATAAGATTAATATTTTGGGAAAGGCAGATGGTAAGTCAAAAGATCCAGGCCAAAAATGAACTAAATTCAATGAAACTAAGAGTAAATTAGTTGGGGGTGAGCAGGTAATTGAACAACAGACCAGAAATGGGAACTATTTAAAAGTGACATGGCTCCTGTTGAACATATTCACCCATATTTGACCTCACAGTGCAACACCTCACACTTGCTTGGATTAATCTCCATCTGCCATTTCTCCACCCATTTCTGTAGTTGATCTATATCCCACTGTATACTTTGACAGCCTTCCTCACAGTCTGCGACCCCAGTAATCTTGGTCTCATCTGCAAGCATCCGAACCCACCCTTCTATGTTTATGTCCAAGTCATTTATGTGTCCCAGCACTATTCCCTGTGGAACTCCATGGGTCACAGACCTCCAGGCAGAATAACATCCTTCACCACAACCATCTGTCTTCTATCAGTAAGCCATATGACCAAGACAGTAACCCTAAGATTTTTGCCTCCACCACAGTGAGGAGGTGCTTGGAGGATACACTGTGGTGGTGTTAATTTGTGTTTATTGTTGTTTATTATTGTATGATTGTATGTATGACTGCAGGCACGAAATTTCGTTCAGACCGTAAGGTCTGAATGACAAATAAAGGTATTCTATTCTATTCTATTCTATTCTATTAAGAGAATGATCCCGGGGATGATTGGGTTAACATATGAAGAGGATTTGACGGCTCTGGGACAATATTTACTGGAGTTTAGAAGGATGAGGGGGAACCTCATTGAAACTTACTAAGTAATGAGTGGATGTGCAGAGGATGTTACCATAAGCACGAGAGCCCAGAACCAGAGGGCCCAGAATTAAAAGACGTACCTTTAGAAAGGAAATTAAGAGGGATTTCTCTAGCCAGAGGGTGGTGAATCTGTGGAATTCACTACCACAAGCGGCTGTGGACACCAAGTCTTTGGGTATTTTTAAAGTGGAGATTGACAGATTTTTGATTAGTTAGTGTCAAAGGTTACGGGGAGAAGGCAGGAGAATGGGGAAGATAGGTCAGTCATGATTGCATAGCAGCGCATCCTCCATTGGCCGAATGCCATCATTTTGTTCCTGAGACTTATGAATTTAAGATGTCACCGTTAATCCCGTGCATCTTAATATTCTGAATCAGCCTGCCATGCAGGGCTTTATCAAATGCTTTACTAAATTCCATGTAGACAACAGCCATTCGTGTTTCACTGTACCTTAATTTGTACACGTTACAATAAACTGACCTTTGAACCCTACTCTCATCGATCACTTTCGTCACCTCCATAAAAAACTCGATCACATTAGTAAGACTCCACATATTGTATACAAACCCTGTCCCCAATTAACTAATTCTTTTCCAAATGGGAGTAAATTCTATACCAAAAAATCCTCTTCTGTAACTGCCTATTGAGTCTGATGAAGGGTTTCGACCCGAAACGTTGCCTATCTCCTTCGCTCCATAGATGCTGCCTCACCCACTGAGTTTCTTCAGCATTGTTGTCTACCTTCTGTAACTGACGTGAGCTCACTGACCTGTTATTCCCTGGATTCTCTACTTCCCTTCTATAAAAAAAATATTAGCTACTTTCCAGTCCTCGGGGACCTTGGCTGTGGCAAGAGCAGATGCAAAGATTTTCCTCAAGGCGCCCGCTATCTCTCCCCTTGCCTCCGTCAATTAGCTGGGATAGATGCCACTGCTGTAGATAATCTCCCTGTCTAGTCCTCTCCTACAAGCACCCAGTATAAAATCAATGTGAACTGTTGTCAATAAAGGACTGAAATCACTTGGATCTCAGAGGGTGAAGTAGTATTTGCAAAATTTGGACCGAAGGTGTCATTAAATCTTTCTGTTTGAGCTATTTGAAGACTCAGATTTAACTGATTATTGTATTGAAAACAAAAGTTAATGGAAGTGAAAACAGCAAAATCATGTTCTATTTTTACATGTCCTAGAATAGTGAAGGAGACTGGGAAGAATCTGCCAGATGTCTGCATTACTGTTTGCAAGATTTTCAATGGTCATAGTCATACAGCGCATAGAAAGGCCCTTCAACCTAACCCGTCTATGCCGACAAAGATGCCCCATCTAAACTACTCCCATTTGTCCACTTTTAAACCACGGTTTAAACGTGGGCAAATATCGGCAGTCACAGTGGCGCAACGGTAAAGTTGCTGCCTTACAGCGAATGCAGCGCCAGAGGCCCGGGTTCAATTGCGATTACGGGTGCTGTCTGTACGGAGTTTGTATGGTTTTTTTTAATATATATTTTATTGGAAGCAATTGTACAAAAAAATCTTGACAGTTCTACAACTCTAGTTACATCCTCAAAAAATTCCAGAAGATTAGTTAAGCATGATTTCCCCTTCGTAAATCCATGCTGACTCGGACCGATCCTGTTACTGCTATCCAAATGTGCTGCTATTTCATCCTTTATAATTGGCTCCATCATCTTCCCCACCACCGATGTCAGGCTAACTGGTCTATAATTCCTTGTTTTCGATCTCCCGCCTTTCTTAAAAAGTGGGATAACATTAGCAACCCTCCAATCCACAGATACTGATCCTGAATCTATAAAACATTGGAAAATGATCACCAATGCATCCACAATTTCTAGAGCCACTTCCTTAAGTACCCAGGGATGCAGACCACACGGCCCTGGGGATTTATCAGCCTTCTGTCCTGTCAGTCTACTCAACACCATTTTCTGCCTAATGTGAATTTCCTTCAGTTCCTCCGTCACCCTAGATACTCTGGCCACTCGTACATCAGGGAGATTGGTTGTGTAGTTCAACTTGTCTGCCATTTCCTTGCTCTCCATAATAAATTCACCTGTTTCAGTCTTCAAGGATCCAACTTTGGTCTTAACTAATTTTTTCCTCTTCACATGCCTAAAGAAGCTTTTATTATCCTCCTTTATATTCTTGGCTAGCTTACCTTCGTACCTCATCTTTTCTTCCCCTATTGCCTTTTTAGTTATCTTCTGTTGCTCTTTAAAAGATTCCCAATCCTCATCCCGCGTATCTTTGCTATGTTATACTTCTTTTCTTTTATTTTTATACTGTCCCTGACTTCCCTTATCAGCCACGGTCACCCCTTCCTCCCTTTGGAATCTTTCTTCCTCTTTGCAATGAACTGATCCTGCACCTTCTATATTATTCCCAGAAATACCTGCTATTGTTGTTCCACTGTCATCCCTGCGAGGGTATCTTTCCAGTCAACTTTGACCAGCTTCTCCCTCATGGCTCCATAGTCCCCTTTGTTCAATTGTAATACTGACACATCCGATTTTCCCTTCTCCCTCTCAAATTGTAGATTAAAACTTATCTTATTATGGTCACTACCTCCTAATGTCTCCTTTACGTCGAGTTCCCTTATCAAATCCGATTCATTACACAACACTAAATCCAGAATTGCCTTCTCCCTGGTAGGCTCCAGTACAAGCTGCTCTAAGAATCCATCACGGAGGCACTCCACAAAGTCCCTTTCTTAGGGTCCAGTACCAACCTGATTTTTCCAGTCTACCTGCATGTTGAAATCTCCTATAACAACCATAACATTACCTTTGTGACTCTTGATTCAACTTGCACCCTATATCCAGACTATTTGGGGGCCTGTAGATAACTCCCATTAGGGTCTTTTTACCCTTACAATTCCTTAGTTCTATTCATACTAATTCTACATCTCATGATTCTATGTCACCCCTCACAAGGGACTGAATTTCATTCCTCACCAACAGATCTACCCCACCCCCTCTGCCCACTTGTCTGTCTTTTCGATAGGATATATACCCTTGAATATTCAGTTCCCAGCCCTGGTCCTCTCTTGCAGTCTCTGTAATTCTCACAGCATCATACTTGCCAATTTCTAACTGAGCCTCAAGCTCATCCACTTTATTCCTTATACTTGTAAGAATGAATGCACTGAATGTTTTCCATAACCTAATAAGGTGCTTTGAGGTATCTCGAAGTTGAGAGAAGCTCAATAAAAGTGCAAGCTTACTTTAGCTTAAACATTGTACCGCTGTTCATGAAAGATCACATATTTTTTGCATTAGATTAGCCTTTACAGTCATAATAAGGGAATAAATGAGTTTAAAAAAAAGCTGAGCTCACAAGAATGGATTTGTAAAAGGGCATCATTTTAACTCTTTTAATACGTACTTTTGAGTAAAAAAGCAATAATATGCAGTTAAGGGAAACGAATAAAGGAAGACAGATGTTCGGCTGATTTCTCGGCATCATCTAATAGGAAAGGTATTTAAGCTCTAAGTAAGATAGCCTAATATTGTACCGGGTTTCTATTGAAACAGAGCATGAGTGGAATATGAAATATTGGCTTGAATTTTGCTGAGTCTATTCACCGTCTATAGTCAATGTTGAGGTGAATTTTAGTTATGTACTTTCCACATCTGTTTGCAGAAGGCTGAATTTAGACAAATTTAAGGCCAGATCACTGGATCTGAAATGTACAAACTGTCACCCACTTGGGGCAGGACAGATCCCAGCTGCAAATCTGTTGTAAAAATCCTTGGATAGATGGCAAAGCTACAAGCCACCATTGTCACCTGCCAAAATGTAAATCCCTTTGATGTTCCTGACATTTTAGGATCACACAAAAGGACCAACTCCAAAAATATGTTTTTTTTTTTTGTTTTTTTTTTTTTTTAATAATTTTAATCATACTTTATTAGCCAAGTATGTTTTGCAACATATGAGGAATTAGATTTGCCATACAGTCATCATACCATTAAAAAGCAACAAAACACACAAAATACATTTTAACATAAACATCCACCACAGTGACTCCTCCACATTTCTCACTGTGATGGAAGGCAAAAAAAAGTTCAATCTCTTCCCTTCTTAGTTCTCCCGCGGTCGGGGGCCTCGAGCTTTTCGTTGACGGGGTGATCTTTTTTTTATTTATTTATTTATTTATTTTTATTTATTTATCAGAAGTAGACATATTATAAAATGTAGTTACATATTATAGTAAAAAAAACTTTTCATATACATCAGTCATACATTATTAAAATTTTCCATTATCAATTACTTCTGCTTCTAGTGTTTTTATTTTTTATAGAAAGAGGGAAAAAGAGAGGGTAGAAAGTTACAAATAAAAAAGAAAGCAAAAAAAAAAAACACAACAGAAAAACAAGGGAGGTGGAATGGGTTACCTGTAATACATCAATGGAGATAGGTTCATAGGTTAAAAAGTATAGCTTTTCATCTATTCCTGAGTTCAAGTTTCAGCTGGGTCCTCGTGCTGTGCCAATCTATCCCTTCAGATAGTTAATAAATGGAGCCCAAATTTTATGGAAAAGATCTTGTTTGTCCATTAAGACAAGTCTAATTCTTTCTAAGTATAGGGTCTCCGACATTTCCGTAATCCACATTTTAATTGTGGGGGTTGTAGGGCCTTTCCAAAATTTTAATATTAGTTTTTTTCCGGTTATTATACTGTAATTGAGGAAGTTTATTTGGTTTGTTGTGAGTGTTAAGCTTTGTTCTGATATTCCAAGTATTATTAATTTTGTGTCTGGGTCCAGTTTTGTATTAATAACTTCTGAAGTTATTTCAAAAATATCAGTGCAGAAATGTTTAAGTTTTATACAGTTTGCAAACGTATGTGTTAAATTAGCCTCTAAATGTAGACATTTATCACAAATAGGAGAGATTTGTGGGAAGATTCTATTTAGTTTTATTTTAGAGAAGTGTAGTCTATGTAAGACCTTGAATTGTATTAAAGTATGTTTACAACAAATACATCAATGTTCATTAAATGCCAGACATACTTTAAAAATATGTTTTATTAGTTACTAAGAAGAAGGGAAATTAGCTAAGCATTCATAAAAAAAACTTGCTTACAATTGAAATCCTTGCTGCAAACTCAAATAATTTAAAAAAAAGTGTATTGTTATTTATTATGAACCTTTAATGGTAATTGCAGGGGGATTCCAGGAAGTTTGTGTGGCGCTGGATATCCTGCAGAGTTCATTAACAGGAGGCTATGACAGAGTGACCAGTAGGAATGGTTCAGTGGGACTGGGACTCCAACTTGGCCAAGTGTGTGCCGGAGTACTGGACCCCGGCTAAATCTTGGCAATTTGCTGTCGAACTGCCAGAATTCACCAGCAGGTTCTGAGCTTCCAACCCACCACTGGTGTAGAAACTGAAACAACTGGACGCACACATAAAAAGAAGAGGACATAAAAGCACGCAGCCTGAAGTAATGAAATGGAAGTTAGAAATCTGTCCAATTAAAGAGCTGGTCCCAGTAAAGTAGCCACAGATTAAATTAGCTCGTTCTATAATTTGTATGAAATGTCCATACAGTGCATTTGCTTTGATCCTGCAGATGAAAAGGTCTCCCATGTGGACCATTAAACATTAAAGTGCACACTCAGCAGAGCTCCAAGTGTTTTGACAGCGTGCATGCCTGATCAGAAACAACATCACAACTACAGTGGGCTCTTTATGTAATATCTATTGGTTAATCTTACTTTATTACTAATCACATTAAAAATTGAAGAGTTATCAAGGATAATGGAGAAGCTTATGACTTGTAACCATTTGTTTTAAACTCAACATACAGAACTTACAACATAGTGTTTTGTTCGAGGGGAGTGGAACTGATTTCTATTTGAGTACGGGCAAGTGTGGTCTGGAATATTAGTTCACATGGAATCCAAGGTGAGATTGAGGGCCTGTGAACAGTGGTGCGCTACAGAGCCCGGTGCTGAGTCCAATGTAGTTCTTCATCAATATTAACCATTTGGATAAGAATGTAGAAACAAGGAACTGCAGAAGCTGGTTTATCAAGGAAGGACACAAAATGTAGGAGCATCCTGAGATTCTACCTGACCCTTTGAGTTGCTCCTGCCTTTTGTGTCTTTCCTGGATAAGAATGTGGTTGGCATGGTTAGTGTGTTTGCAGATGACACCAACAATGGTGGTAAGGTGGATAGTGAAGGTTTTTGAAGATTAAAGCTGCTTCTTGAACATCCGGGTAAGAGGGACAAGGTATGGCAAGTGGATAATTGACAAGTGTTGCATTTTGGTAAGCTAACCCAGGGCAAGACATACACAGTAAATGGCAAGGCCTTGGAGAGTATCAATGAGACTAGGGGTGCAAATGCAGTTTTCTGAAGGTGGCAACACAGATAGAGTGAAGAAGTTTGGCACACCTGTCTTCATTGATCAAGGCATTGAGTATGCATTAGGATGCAATGTTGCAATTGTGCAAGACATTAGTGAGATCACTTAGGGACTATGGAGTGCAGTTTTGGTTGCCCATCATTAAGCTGAATAGGATGCAGAAAAGATTCACAAGGATGTTACTGGGACTGGAGGGCTTGAGTTATAAGGAGAATCCTGATAGGTTGGGGGAAACTTAAGTGCTGGAGTAACTAAACGGGTCACGCAGTATCTCTGTAAAACATTGATAGGTGACGTTTTGGGCCACGATTCTTCTTCAGACTGAAGAAGAGTTTGAGGAAGGGTCTCCCAAAACATAACCTATCCGTGTTCTCCAGAGATGCTGCTTGACCTACTGTGTTACTCCAGCACTTTGTGTCTTCTTTTGTAAACCAGCATCTGCAGTTCCTTGTTTCCACATTCCTGATCGGCTGGGATTTTATTCCGTGGAGCATAAATTCCTTATAGAGGTGCATAAAACCATGAAGGGCGTAAGTAAGACGAATGCCACTGTTTTTCCCAGGGAGACCAAAAGGGAAATAAGGAAGTCCAAAACTAGCAGTTTACGATGAAAGGGGTAAAAAGGCTTGAGTTGCCATTTTTTACAGAGGATGGTGGGTAAGTAGAATGAGCTACCAGAGGAAATGGTAGAGGCAGGTTCAATTACGATGTTTAAAATACAATTAGACAAGTCCATTGATTGGAAAGGTTTGAGAGGAATATGGGCCAAATGGGTCTAGCACAGGTGGGCACCTTGGTCAACATGGGTGTTTGGGCCAAAGGGCCTGTTCCTGTGCTGTATGACTCTATGACTGGGGCAAAACTATTTTGATGTTCAGCCTTCACCGACAATTTGCAGAAGGCTGAATTTACACAAGCGGACTCAGGCAGGATCTGTGGAGGGAAAGGGACAGATGACGTCTAGGGTGAGGACCGTTGTTCAGAATGTGGCTAAAGTCCCAATCCAAAACATTACCTGTCCATTTCCCTCCTCAGATGCTGCATGACCCATTGAGTTCCTCCAGCACTTTGTTTTCAGCTCAAGATTCCAGAATCTGCAGCCTCTTGAGTCTCCATTTTCTTCACCAAACTAGTGAAAGGAGTGAATGGTTACATTAAATTATGTGCACAAAATCAACTTTGGTCCTTCAAACAAAGTGGGCACCAGGTTTAAATGATGGGAGGATTATGCAGTCATTATGCAAATTGATTTTAACCTTGTCCACTAGGGGATACTGTACTAATAATCTAATTTCTATTCTACAGACCTAGTGCCTGTGTTTATCTAAAGTGTAATAAATAAACTGTGCCTTTGGCCCCACTGTTAATTTACGTTTATTTCTTAGCATCGGCCATGATCTGAAAATGAACTTATGTGCCTTTCCCTGTGGCTGAAACTACCTTCTAGAAAGTTGGTTTCCTGACTCTGAGCCAAGTATTTCTTTCCTATGAATATTCCCTATTTTTACATCAAACTGTATTCCATCCACGAATGCAGTTCACTCTCATATCACAGCAGCTGTTCCATTACCTCTCATACATTCTTTGAGTGGATGAGATTTTAAAGCTTGAGTCATATATAGTCCTCATCTTAACCTAAAAGGCCTGTCTCGTTTACGCAATTACCCGTCTTTGTCACAGCAGGTCGACATGACCATACAGGCGTCACCCCGCGACATGTTGCCTGTATGGTTCTGAGTAGTCGCCCAAAGAGACATACCTTTTTCTGGTCGCCGCTGGATTTTCAACATGTTGAAAATGGTCGGCGACCTGCTGCGACTATGATGGGTACCGGCAGTTGCCGAAAAAATCGAGTAAGTGGGACTGGCCCTTAAGACTCCCTTTGGCTTTTTTTTTTAAACTCTTAACACCTTCAATGGTGATCTGCATTATAGAATTGTATCGTCTTTATTGATTTAAGATTTCATGCCAGCACTGCCGACATGCAGAGGTGCTGTGGTAGGATGACAAACATCCTGATTTGTTTATCAAATGATTGAAAGCCCTTTACTCCACCCACATAAACCTTATACAAATATAATTCTACATGAACCAAAGGGATCATCTTGATAGACTTTAAATTGCAAAAATAAACTGCACAGCAATTAACAATGCATACATTTATTTTATCAAAAGATGTCTTTGCCAGTCTTTAAGATTTTAATGTCACCAACATTGCTCGCCTCATTGGGTAATCTATTGCAAACATTCACCACGCTTTGTCAAGTTTTGTCACATAATATACCTTAATTATTACTCTTCTGTTTCTTTGGTTCTACAGTGACTAAAATCAATGCAGATTTGTGCCCAATGACTCGTACAATGCCTGCAATCAATGATCTGTGACTAAACTCTTTACACTTGTCTTTTCCGCACATCCTTTGATGATGAAGAAACTATCAGCCTCACGGTTAAAACCTCTAAATGACGTGGCATCAACTGTCTTCTGTGGGGGAAGATTCTGAATTTCAAACATCCTCAAAGTTTGTACCTGTTCTCTCAAGAATCCTTGAGATCCTCGACTCCATTTTCTTGACTGCCCCGTCCGACAGAGATAACTGTCCAGATGTTCATTCCTGGTTGTCAGTCCTCAAAAAAAGCATTTGGCAGTGAGTTCAGTGCATTGCAGCAAATCGTGCTTCATGCCATCAGCTGGGGATAAACATGCAGGTGCGTTTATTTTTAAACTAAATTGCGGAATTTGGTCTCTGCTGACAAAATGACCATTAGTTTATTATCCTCGAGAAGCTGATGGTGAGATCACTTTGTGAACCATTGCATTCCCTCTGGGGAAAATACCCCATTGGTGGTATTCGATACAAGATTTGGACCCAAGGTGAAGAAGAGTGGGTATCTAGTGCCTGGTCAGAATGATGTGTGAACAGGAGTCAAGGATAGTCACTCGCCTCTAGAATTCAGCTTTATGGTTAATTGTTGGACTGAGGCTGGGAAGACGTCTGGAGCTCAGTGGTCCCGGGGAAACATAACTTGGCTGTTGGTGAATTGGTTATTGGTGAGTGAATGTCACTTGATAGCACTGTAGATGACATCTTTTTTTTTTTTTTTTAATTATTTTTATTAGAAGTACGGTAAATTATAATAACACACAACACATATATCTTAATACATTTTTTGTACCGCTTCATTTTTTTTTTAAGCTTTAAGAAAAAGATAGAAGTAAGGAAAGTAAAGAAGGTGCGCAAGAGTCGTGAAGTGCAAGAGAGTGTTGGGAAAAGAAAGCCCCTTAGAAAAGAAGTTAGAGAAGGAAGTAAAGTAAGAAAGTAGACCCTAGAAAAGAAAGAAAAAGAAAGTAAGGACAATCGCTCTATTATAACATTAAACTCCGCAGAAAGACTACCAACCAAGTCTGTTTTTGTTGTAGATGACATCTATCGTCACTTTGACAGTAGACTGTTTGTCTAGTAATGAGCTGGATTGGATTTGGCCTGCTGGCTGTGAATGGGACTAACCTGTGTAATGGATAATAACCTGGGTACTAACCTGGGTAATGGGATCAAGGAAAGAGCGTTCACGTCGCGGCCCTGTTTTCACCAATCTTTCCACCACCACACGCACAAGAAGCACAAGAAGCAAGAGACAGACACCATTGTGCAGATGCCGAGAAGTGTGTTCAGCTATGGCTGAACAACTTCTAATCTTGTGTGTGGACTCAACAAGAAGAAGGCCTGGGTAGTAACAGTGGAGGGGACCCGGCATGGGGGGGACCTGGCATGGGGGGGACCCGGCATGGGGGGGCCTGGCATGGGGGGACCCGGCATGGGGGGACCTGGCATGGGGGGGACCTGGCATGGGGGGGACCTGGCATGGGGGGGACCTGGCATGGGGGGGACCGCCGTGATGGTGAGGGGGGAGAATAATGGACAATGGGGACCCGGCATGGGGGGAAACGCTGGGGGGGGGGGGAGAATAATGGACAATGGGGACCCGGCATGGGGGGACCGCCGTGATGGTGAGAGGGGAGAATAATGGACAATGGGGACCCGGCATGGGGGGACCGCCGTGATGGTGAGGGGGGAGAATAATGGACAATGGGGACCCGGCATGGGGGGGAAACACTGGGGGGGGGGGGAGAACAAAGGAGGAGCCGGCGTACTTTGTAACTTTGTCAGTGCCGTAGGTGGCCGCTATTTGCATACTGTACCTTGGGTATGCAAGCAACGAATGTGCCTTGTCACATGTGACATAAAGCATTCCATTCCATAATTTTACACATTTTTCTGTAGATGCTGGTTCCTCTCCATCAACCCCATGCCTACCTTACATGTTAGAAGCAGCTCTCCTTCCTTATTTGTTAAAAGAAACCGAGACAAGATGATTCAGTTGGACGGGTATCTAACTGAATCTAGGGCGTTGCCTCTGAAGTTACAGACTCTCTGCAAGTGCTATGCTAAAACATGCACATTTTGGGTAACATCCAAGTTTCAACTTTATTGCCATAAGTGGTAGTGGATGAAGTTTCAATATTGGAGTTGACTAGGCATGTTTATTTGTCTCCAGATTAAAGCCTCTCATTTATTTTGCTCTGATTAATGTGACTTTTAAACTATAAATTTTTGTTTACCACACACAAGAGAAAACATTATATGACATTTATTAGCTAAAGGGTTTCTGGAGCAGGGAAAATGCCTAGCCACAGTTCAACTGCAGTAAAGTTTTCAAGTTTCAATGATATGTTTCTGGCACTGGTTCAAAAATTCTCTCACCTCAAGAAGTTGCTCCCCACATTACAAGCCTTATTTAAACAAATCTGTACTCTGCAAATTGTAATTGATAACATTTTACAGTTTGTATAAAATACATTTAGTTTGCATGTGGACAGATTAATAAATAGTGCAGTGAAGTAACTTTGGCAGTTTTCACTAGGATACAAGAAAAGGCCTTAGAGTTTGCCATTGCATTGCCTTTATTCAGCAGTAGAAAGCTAAGTTACAAATCAAGTTATCTATTTGCTTGCACCTTTGTCCTGCTGCCATTGTTCACCACGTTCTCATTGCACATGACTATAAACACAAGCGTAAATCCTCCTTCACATTGGCAATGGATGGTTAAAAACATATTATTTTTAACAGTCTCTGCAGAGAAAAACATTCTTGTGGAAGGCTGAAGCACATTACTGCAGTCGCCTTATAACAGACATCCCCTCTGCTTTACTTCAACTCCCATCCCCACCCCTTCCCCTCTCTGCAATTTAAAGCATATTTGTTTTCGCAATCTTTCAGTTCAGACATGGAGTCATTTATCTCTTATTTCTCTCTTCACTGCCGCAGCCTGACCTGCAAAATATTTCTAGCTTTTTCTGTTTTTGTTTCCTCTGGAAGATCATATTTTTAATTGGAGACACCGACAATTTAATCAACATCTTACAGTACATTGTAATCTGCGTAGTGGAGTCACAGACCCAGCAGAGTTGAACTGGAAAGGGGCAGCTGAGGAAAGATTCCATGTCAAATGAACCAATCTCCGTATTTCATAGTATATGCATAGTAGGCGGCGCGACTCTCGTCAGCAGCGGCCTCTGCAGTCCGTCTGCGTTTTTATTATTTTATGTCTATGTTTTTATGTAGTTTTTGTTATTTTTTGTTGGGGTATGTGTGTGGAGGGGTGGGGGTGGTGTGGGGGGGAGGGGGTAACTTTTAAATCTCTCCCTGCACGGGAGACCCGACCTTTTCTTTGTCGGGTCTCCGTTGTCGTTGGGGCTGCAACGAGGAGCGGCCTCCAACAGGAAGACCGGGGACTCTGGTGCCGACTACTCACCTCACCGTCGCGGAGCTGGCCGAGTCCAGAGCGGGTGGAGCTGTGGTGGACGCTGCTGCGGCCCGACCCCCGGAGATTCGGTGGCTGCAACTGCGGGTTTGGCGCACAGTGACACCGGGAGCCCGCGGGTCCCTGGAGGGAGACCGCTTTTCCGGGCTCCCGCAACGGCGACTTCTCCCGCCCGAGTTGCGGGGTTGAAGAGCTCCTGGAGCGGGGCTTTACAGCACCGCCCCGCGCGGCTTGGAATGGTCGCGGGACTGCGAGCGCGCGCCGGGGGCTCTAACACCAAGACCCGGTGTGCGACCTTGCATCACCCGGCGTGGCTTTAATGGCCACGGGACAATTCGCCATCGCCTGCCGGGGGCTTTGACTTTGACTCTGACATCGGGGGGGGGGGGGGGGGGGGGAGTGCAGTGGAGAGAAAAGTTTTTTTGGCCTTCCATCACAGCAATGTGATGGATGTTTATGTAAATTATGTTGTGTCTTGGGTCTATTTGTTTGTAATGTATGGCTGCAGAAACGGCATTTCGTTTGGACCACAAGGGGTCCAAATGACAATAAATTGAATTGTATTGTATTGTTGTATTGTATAATCTTATGCAGCATAATTTAATATATTTTATAGAGTTTAATATCCACCTATCAGTTTATGCTTGCTTGTTTGCATTTTAAATTGGTTAGCTATTCTGGATGAACATGGTCATTGTTTCAAAACCATACCAAAATTGTTCTTAGCACTTTCGCATGTGACATTGAGGAATTGCTTCGTAGTATAAGCACAACATCTATGTTGACTAGCTTTTGAACCAATTCCTGGAACATATCATATCGAGTCATAGAGTTATACAGCATGGAAATAGGCCCTTCGGCCCAACTTGCTTGCACCGACCAATATGCCCCATCTACACTAGTACCACCTGCCTGTGTTTGGCCCATATCCTTCTAAATCTATCCTATCCATGTATCTGTCCAAATATCTTTAAATGGTGTGATTGTACCTGTCTCAACTACCTTCTCTGGTCGGTTGTTCCATGCACCCACCACCCTTTGTGCAAAAAACATTTCACATCAGATTCCTATCAAATGTTTCCCCCCCTCCCGTTCAATTTATGTCCTCTAGTTCTTGATTCCCCTACTTCGAGTAAAATACCCTGTGCATTTACCTTATCTAATCACCTCATGATCTTGTACACCTCCATAAGAACACCTCTATAAGATCACTCCACACCCCCCTTGCTCTCCTTGGAATAAAGTCCTAGCCTGCACTACCTCACCTTATAGCTCAAGCCCTCTACTCCTGGCAACAACCTCGTAAATCTTCTCTGTACCCTTTCCTGCTCAACATCTTTCCTATAACCGTGTGATCTAAACTTAACATAATACTCTAAATGAGGCCTCACCAATAGCTTGTACAACTGTATCATGTCCTCCCGATTTCTATACTCAGTAATCTGACTGATGAAGTGCAAAAAGCCTTCTTGACCACCCTATCTACCTGTGATGCCTGTTTCAAGGAACTAAGTACCTGTACTCCACGATCCATCTGCTCTACAACAACCCCCAGAGCCCTACCATATCAAAGCCAATGTGTTGCATTGCATGGCTGAATTTGCAACTTGCTTACTTACTCACAAAGAGCTGTTGTACAACAAGTACAAGGCAGGTCTTGGAAGGAATCTTGCTGGAGTGGAGAAATCACTTGTACATTGGTAGAGATTTTCCAGCATCCTTTAACAAAACAATTTTCTTTTCCCAAAACACAAACTAGACACCAATGCAAAGTCGACAAGAGACCTGAGTATAGGAAGAGAAACAATACCCATCTCCTGAACCATTGATATTTAAGGACTGAGAAAGAAAAAGGAGCATGATAAAGAAAACAGGGGACTTTCCCAACACATTCATTGGAGCAAGTCAAATAGGAAAGGAAGTGAACGTTGAATTGAGAGAAAGCAGACAGGTTACAGGTATAAAGGACACACAATATTAAATTTTCACTTCTGCGAGCGGGATGGCATCAATGCTCTAACGTATTCCCATTTCAGGGCATCACATCCTGTTGGTTAAAAAAGTATTTGGACCACTAACCTGCATCTCTACAGTGAGTCTCATGGGCAAAAAGGTTGAAAATCATGCATGTTCTCGATTATAATACAAAGATACTAAGATAAAAAGCCTTTTTACTTGAAGCAAATCTCAGAGCAGAATAAATTGACCTGGAGATTCACAATTTACATTTATCTTTTAATCTCTTGAAACTATACATCCATTTTCATGGTCGTAATATTTTCATTGTAAACAGTATTATGTTACCAGCAAGCTTTGGCCCATTGTAAGAGCTAAATTGTCGATTTGGGAAAAAATTACTTTCTTTGTTCAACAAATACTGCCAACACTTAATTCAGTAAATAAGCCAATGACAATTAGATTTCCTGTGTATGTGAATGTCAAATTATTTCCTTATTCCTAATGTAATTGCACAAGGTACTAGTGAGGCCCCATCCAGAATACAATGCAGTTTTGATTCCATTATTAAGGGAAATATATGTTATTATTGGGGGAAGTTCAGACAATGTACCTTGAGTTGATCACTGGTATGGAGGGAATATTTTATGAGGACAGATTGAACAGGTTAGGTTTGCGCTCATTGGTGTTGGGAGGTGGAAAATATAACATTCTTTGTGGGGTTGAAAAAGTAAATGCTATCATGAAAGAATCTCAGACCAGAGAAATAGTCTCAACAAAGGGTTGGCTGTTTATGACTGAGATGAAGTAGAATTTCTTGCTTCAAAGAATTGTGAGTCTTTGGTATTCGTTGCCCCGGTAAGATGAGTAATCTTAAATATATACAAAGCTGACTTAGTCCTGATTTGTATATCAATAAATCTTAATTCATTTATAGCCATTTTCAGCCAGAATTCGCACAATTGCCCCACCTTCTTGCCTCTCACTGTTAGCACTAGCATCCTCTAGGCTTTCCACTTCCTGAAAAGTAATGTTCCATTGTTTTATTTACAATATTTCCATTTATATTAATGCTTTAAAAATATGTTCCTTCGTGTAAGTGTAGTGATTTTGTACCTTTTGGTTAGTAAAGCTGAAAATTGTTTTGGTGCAAAAAAATTCATTTTGGTTGATTTTGCCAATGAATAATCTAGTTTTAAATAACCAAAAGTAACAAAGGAAAGAAAAGAACATTTACTAATTTTATTTAAGTATAATAGTCAACAAATTAGAAGAAAAATAATATTCAAAAGCTTTCAAAATGTCCATGTCAATTTAAATCCAGTCAGTTCTTTAATAGCGTGAGTTTCCACAATATAAGACAATACCAAACAATAATACTTTATTAGCCAAGTACGTTTTGCAACATACGAGGAATTTCATTTTCCAAGTCAGTCATACAAGTAAAAAGCAACAGAACACACAAAATACTTTTTAACATAAACATCCACCACAGTGACTCCTCCACATTCCTCACTGTGATGGAAGATGGTAAAAAAAATTCAATCTCTTCCCTTCTTTGTTCTCCCACGGTGAATTGGATATAAGGCAATTGATGAATTAGGGAACATTATTTGCACTATGCAGGCCTCATTGGTTACAATGCCAATTTGGTGGAGATCTAAAGAACCATCTTAAAGTTACTTTGGAAATTGCCAAGTAGCGAAAAGCCGTCTTCAAAGAAAATGTTTCTATGTGACCTCCCCGCAGTAGCCAGACACCATTGTCTCTTAAGAACACACCTAATGCTTTCACAATAGGTGGCCATTGAAATTGATAAGTGATCGCTTCTATTGACACTTGTACAATATTATTATATTAAACATTGTAACATACAGACTTCATTATTTTTACCTCGCAATAACACAAATAAACTTAAAGTTATATTAAAAAGCCTTCATTGGTGTAAATCCTGCAGTGAAAAATAACTTTGATATAGTGAGTTTGAACATCTCTGGCTTCTACCGACTGGCCGACTAGGAAAAGGGGAGATGCAGCGAGACCTGGGTGTCATGGTACACCAGTCATTGAAAGTGGGCATGCAGGTGCAGCAGGCAGTGACGAAAGCGAATGGTATGTTAGCTTTCATAGCAAAGGGATTTGAGTATAGGAGCAGGGAGGTTCTACTGCAGTTGTACAGGGTCTTGGTGAGACCACACCTGGAGTATTGCGTACAGTTTTGGTCTCCAAATCTGAGGAAGGACATTATTGCCATAGAGGGAGTGCAGAGAAGGTTCACCAGACTGATTCCTGGGATGTCAGGACTGTCTTATGAAGAAAGACTGGATAGACTTGGTTTATACTCTCTAGAATTTAGGAGATTGAGAGGGGATCTTATAGAAACTTACAAAATTCTTAAGGGGTTGGACAGGCTAGATGCAGGAAGATTGCTCCCGATGTTGGGGAAGTCCAGGGCAAGGGGTCACACCTTAAGGATAAGGGGGAAATCCTTTAAAACCGAGATGAGAAGAACTTTTTTCACACAGAGAGTGGTGAATCTCTGGAACTCTCTGCCACAGAGGGTAGTCGAGGCCAGTTCATTGGCTATATTTAAGAGGGAGTTAGATGTGGCCCTTGTGGCTAAGGGGATCAGAGGGTATGGAGAGAAGGCAGGTACGGGATACTGAGTTGGATGATCAGCCATGATCATATTGAATGGCGGTGCAGGCTCGAAGGGCCGAATGGCCTACTCCTGCACCTAATTTCTATGTTTCTATGTTACCCCATTTCCACATTGACACAATTCTATAATTGTGGTTTTCTAAGATGGGGTTTCTTAGCAACTCAACTATCATGTTATAGCAGAACCAGCTGTATCTCCTAGAAGACTCACCAATAGATGGAATTGGCAGAAGCTACTAAAGGTAATTAGATTGATCTAGTGATGTGTGTGTGGATAGAGCCAATTTTCCCAGCAATGCTTTTTAAATTTATACTTGAATAATATTTGTGTTTGAAATTCCATGAGAAATCGCACTGTTTTAGGAAAGTCAGGCTGAAACTATTGTGCATTAAAGCTATAAATTTCAAATACTGTTTGCCACCTCTATTGTGGTCACTGATCTGTCAGTCCCATGGCTTAAAACTTCCAATTTAAGTTTCGCATTTTCAAATTTCATAATCTCCTTCAGTGTTCCAGATCTCAGTCTTCCTCGAATTCTGACCTTGAATGCCTTGCCCTCCATTCTTTGCTCCATTCAAAGTGGCAGTGACATTAGCTGCTCAGGGCATAGAGTTAGCAACACTAAGCCTAAACCCCTCTGCTTCTGCACACAACTCTTTTCACTTCTGCCATCCTTCCTAAATCCATCCTTTTGATCCCTTTAATTCCTCTTTGAACTGATCTCCTTCATGCCGGAGTACGTGTCACTGAAATAATTGACATTAATGTTGCTTCAAGGTGTTTCTGGAATGTGACAGGAATACAGTCTGCAATTATGGGGATAAAGCAGATGGCATCTGGAACAGGGATATTTTAATGCACCTTTTCTTTGAAATTTACAGACAGCTGCACATTTATGCTGTTGCAATTCTGTAAGTTAAAACTCCTTTCGTTTCAGAAAATGCTCAGCAAAGAGTTACATTTCTGGGTTTAATTTGTTTTCAGAACACTCATTATAAAAGGGATTTAATGCTTATATAAAGCAAGTTTTGGAACGCCTGCTAAATGTTGTCAATTGCTTATGATATGATTTTGGCAAACTAATAAATATATTTTGCTAATCTGCCTTCCTCTAATGCAATGTAAGTCTGTAAAGATTTGGTTCTTAAGCTGCATTTATTTTATATAACTACAATATTTTGATTGAAATAATATGTTCTCAGTTTTAAATACAGAACTTTGTAGTAAAAGAAACCAATTTATTCCATTGACTTGTCAACGTATCTGTCATGATATACAACAAGGTTAATATCAATCCTTGCAAATGTAAATAGTAGTGGGTTTTTTTCCTCTGTATACACATTCCTACATGGCTAAATAAAACAAAATAGTTTCACTCATCAGCAGAAACTTGTTAAGATTAGGTGTAGAGTTGGTTTAACAGAACCCGATTTTAATCACTGAAATTGGTGGACATTGCATGAAGCAGAAGTCTTGTGTTCCTATTGAACACTTGAATATACCAAGTCAATGTAATGTCCTTAGCACACGGGCAGTCATAAGGACCTCCTCATTTATTTGAGTACGCAAAATCTACCATGTCCCTTTCTCCAAGAAATATGGGTTTTTTTAAATTATTATTCCTGACTAACTTAAGCAAATAATTATTCTTTACGTGTATCTCAATAGACATTTCGGTACAGTAGGTAGTATTGTTGTTTCATAGCTCCAGCAACCTAGGTTCAATCCTGGCCTTAGGTGCTGTATATATGGAGTTTGCGCTTGGTCCACATAATCGTGTGTGTATTCACTGGATGCTCTGCTTTCCTCCCACATCCCAAAAACGTACTGGTAAGTTTAATGGAAAATTACCTGGAGTGTAGATTAGTGGTATAAGAATCAAGGTAGTGTTGAATGGAGTGCAATGGAGGACCCGGGCTGTAGGGAAACGAGAAGAGGGGGAATGGGACTAATAGGATAGATCTGCCTAGTGCCAGCTGCATGATGGTCGATTAACTCTCTTCTGAGCCTTAATAATTAAATGTTAAAACTTTTAGAATCAATTTTAACATGGAGACAGTTTCTTCCAGAATAGCAATAAGAAGAGAAATCTTGTTTAACTTTAGTTAAATGGGATGCATTGCTTTCAAAGATATTTCAAATTATTTTATATATTTCCAAATAGAAAGCGGCCATTTAGCCACCTGAGTCTATGATGGTTTTCAAGGCAGTTCTGTCAATCTCATGACAATACTTATTTCCCTTTAACCTATTGCATAATACACACCCATTTAAATCGCATTGAGTCTCCTACCACCCACCCACCCACCTCAGGGCTATTTACATTAGGTATCATTTATGAATTAATTTACATTAATTATCCCAAAACCCAGCATCTCTTTGGATTGTAGGAGGAAACCATGACGTGGGGAAAATCCACCCAGCTACAAGGAAACCGTACAACCTCCACACTGACGGCACCAAGAGTCGGAATGAAATCAGGTCACTGTATTTCTGAGACAACTGAACTAGCTACAGCACCACTACACCATCCCAAAACCAGGCAGCTCACAATGCACAGGTTGAATGGGGAGAAGTTTCTGATATTTCTGGTTCAGAATGATTTAAAGCAGGGAAGAGAGATCAGCTGAAAGAGAAATAGAAAACAAAAGACCTCCTCCCGTATTCCAAACTACTTTAAGCTGTTAAATTGCTTGGCAGTAAATAATGTGAGCTGGGGTCTCAATGCATGATTATCCATTACCTGTTTGACCCAGAAAATACAACACACACAACATTTGTTCACTTTCACAATTTCAGCATTCACCCAGTGATAACTGGACTAATGATCAGCTGCCACCATGAGATCTGGTTAGCAGTTTTATTTTAATTTCCAAGTGGTATTGGCAAGGCCAGCATTTATTCACTATCTGTAAGTGCTATCCAGAAGATGAGGTGGGATGTATTTTTAATCGGTGCTGTCCTCTGGTGAAGGTATTCCTACAATACTATTAGTGGTGAGTTAACGGGTTCACATTTCGACCCAACAGTGAGGAAGGAATGGCAGTATACTTCCATCACAGGATGTTGCATTGCTTGGAGGGGAAACTGAAACATGCAGAGTAAATGTAATGATGATTCAGAAGGTATAAAGATTGGTGCTCATGGCTGGAAGCTGTTAATATTTGTGCATTCACACACTGAAAATCAATGCCAGCACAACACAAGTTTGCACCTCAGGGTCTTGATGTTTGGTTTATTTATCACATCTTTCACCTTTCACACACCCCCACCCCACTGCCATAATTTTGGTGAAAACACATAACGTATATAATATGCGGTCAGAAAATTCCTATATTATGATTAATATTTACATGTTTACAAATTCTATCCATGTTATGGTTTCCTTACTTGGATGTAACACAACTCTACTTGTGCTGGAACATCACCAATAAATGGCAACATCTCATTTCAAGATGTGCTCTCTTTCACAGCATTGGTTTCAGTGGAGGATGAAAATATTTCTGGTTCTGGCAACCACTCCGCTGTGTGCAGCTCCTAATATGTCAGATGGTCTTCATATGACTGTCATCAAATCAACTGCAAATTGATCCAATCCAGTGCAACCATCATCTTGTCCTGATAACCAGATTCCTCACGTGGTGCATCATACATCATCACAGGATCATTGCCTTTGGAATGGCAATCATGAGCTCTGGCACCATGTCTTTCCTTTAGCTTCCACCTGTTTATATACAGGTGGAATATACAGTAGCAGTAAACCCTGGTTTCACTGAATCCAAAAGTTTTCTGACATTTCTTTGCATTAATTACTTCACAGGTGCCTTACCTGTAGCTGTAAGGTAGTGAAATAACACCTCTCCTTTATCTTTCACTGCTCTTTCCGCTGACCTTGGTGGTATGAGGTTTCTGTGTGCAAGCTATGCTCCATTCCTCGAAAGCAATTTGGAAAATTCCACTTCAATGCAGTTGCCTCCATTGTCCATCACAGGTAACTCTGGAAGACCATATGTCGCAAACATCACTCAACTTTAGATAGACACAAAAAGCTAGAGTAACTCAACGGGACAGGCAGCATCTCTGGAGAAAAGGAATGGGTGACGTTTCGGGTCGAGACCCTTCTGAACAGTGACAGTGCTGAAGAAGGGTCTCGACCCGAAACGTCACCCATTCCTTCTCTCCAGAGATGCTGCCTGTCCCACTGCGTTACTCCAGCTTTTTGCATCTATCTTCAGTTTAAACCAGCATCGGCAGTTCCTTCTTACACATCACTCAACTTTAGATGTTCACATGTGATATAGAAGCGGCTACAGGAACTGCTTCTAACCACTTTGAATATTCACCCACCATGATTGTCATTTCCCCCACAAATGTATCTGCAAATTCCTCGAGTATCCTTGGCCCTGGTTTGTTTAGAGTTTGAGAGGAGCTGCTGCTAGACTCCCACAATGCTCTTCACATCATTTACATTCCGTCACTGTCTTCCCCACCACTTCAGGGTGCAAGTGGAATTTTATACCAACTTATTTTTGATTGGAGGTATACTGGGCATTCCTCATAAATCTTTCAAAATAACAACTCTTCCTTGCAGTGGAACAATAACTCTTGATCTATTGTGGTTGCTTGGCCCATGCCAGTCTTTTAAACAGTATGTTCACAGTCTCCTTCCTATCCTAGTTTAATTAAGTGCCAAACTGTTAAATGAAGTGAGTTATTAAAGTCTTGGTAACAATTTTTCAACCTTCCCTGTCACCTAAAGTGGTGCCAATGCATTGGAGGTCTGCCGAAGTTGATCTGCTGTTTCAAAAGGGAGGAAAATAAAAATCACTAATTATAGGACAGTCAGTCTAACCTCAAATGTGGGCAAGGTTTTGGAATCGTTTCTAAATAACAACAACATCCGTCCTTTGGAAAGGCACAGTATTGGAAACAGTCATTGTTGCTTTTGAAAGGGAAGGACACGTCTGACTGAAATTGTTGAATTATTTGGTTGAACAAGTTTTTTAATTTTGGAAACACGAGAAAACAAGTTAGTTTAATGTTGCAGAGTTGGTGGAGATGGGGAAGGAATGCATTGAATAAATAGAATATCCCTAATAGAATTGGGCCAGGGCTGCTCTTGTGATGTGTTGTTTAATAGCCTTCAAGTGGATGGTTTATGAGAGAAGTTTGAGAGAGTGAACAGAAAGAAACATGTAAACGTACAGATCAAAGATGTTGCCAAGAATTGAAACCAAAATGGGAATGTTGGAAATGTTCAGCAAAACAGGAGAGGTCAGAAGTGAGAGGAAAACTGTTCATATTTCAGATGGATAACTTTGTAGCAGAGCCGGTCAGTTTTGAGAGAAGCAGAAAAAATGAGTTGCCTGCCTCTGTTGTATTGATAGAGTCCAGAGGGCTGCAACATGTCCACGCAGAATATGAGGTGCTGCTCATCCAACTCATGTTGGACCTCATTGGAAAAACACAAGAAGCTACTGACCTGCAGATCAGGGTGGGTGTGAGAACAAGAACATCTTCTGCTTCCATCTCTGGATTGCTAATTAGCCGAGGTTTTACCATTGCTTAACGACCTTCTCTTTCAAATTTCCATCTCTGTCACCGCCACCTCCCATTCATCTATGTGATCAGCCTCTAACCCTGATGCATTCTGTCCCAGTGCCTCAGATCTATGGCACTCTTGGTTTTCAATTTCCTCGACACATTTAGTTCAATTAACATTCATGGCAGTCATTGTGCACAGTACCTTGGCTGAAACTCTTGCATGTTATAGTACAAGCAACCAAATAGAATGACCTATCCTGATTGTTTCTATCTTTATTTCTGGAATTGTGCATGGGGTTTCATTTGGTTTAATATTCCAGTTCGCTCCTGGTTTATCTTAACTTCTCTCCTGCCCTTACAGCTTTGATAATGCTCTACAATTTCCAGCACAGGCACGAGCTGGAAAAGGGAGAGCACTGAGCCACCACCATCAGCAGAGCAATCAGAAATGCCCATATGTTCACCTCATGGTTATCAGCTCCTCCTAGGATATCTTGATATAATATTCCAAAGTTATGTTTCCCATGAGTATTTCTGTCTGAAAATTTCAAAATATGTTTCCAATTGCAATGATGTGCTTCGCCTAATTGCTGGAAAATGATTTGGAAAATGATCTGGAAAACAGCAAGAAGTTGCAAATGTAACTAACCACAGCCATCATGATATAATGGGGTGTGAAAGTGGCCCCATTTCTATCTGTAAGGTTGCACCAAGGGTGTGTTTCAGAGTGCAAATGGACGATAAGCCAGCAAATTCCTTGTCTCACTGCTGATTTGCTGCATTCCCTGGGTAGGTGGATTGCAGCTGTACTCTTCCACGACACCCCACCCTCTTCCAAATGTGCTCTGATTTTAGGTTTTTTAATCATCTCTGCCTTACTTGTCTGAATCATTTCAGCACTTGTCTGAAACCTATAACTGAATGATTACAGAAACACATGTAAAACCCTGTAAAAGAGCTGCATTGAAACTCCTAGCTGTAAACTGCAAGCCATACAACATCTAAAAGAGGAGAGCTCCATTAAGGTTTTCGAAGGAGCATTTATCAAGGCTGCAAACATAGAGTTATAGAGTCATACAGCACAGAAATAGACTCTTCGGCCCAACTCGCCCATGCTGACCATGAAGCCCCATCTAAACTAATCCCATTTGCTTGGGTTTGGCCCATATCAATGTACCTGTCCATGTATTTTTAAATGATGTTATATTACCTGCTTCAACTGCCTCCTCTGGCAGCGTGTTCCATATACCCACCACACTTTGAGTGAAAAGGTTGCTCCTCAGGTTCCTATTACATTCTGCTCCCCTTCCCTTCAACTTCTATTCTCTGGTTCTTGATTTCCCAGCCCTGGGTAAAAGACTTTGTGAATTAATCCTATCTATTACTCTCATGATTTAATACACCTCTGTGAGATCAGCCCTGAGTCTTCTGCGCTCTAAGGAATAAAGGCCTAACCTGCCCAATTTCACCCTTCAACCTCAGGCAACTGAGTCCTGGCAACAACCTCATAGATCTTCTCTGCACTATTTTCATTTTATTGACATCAGTTTCATTGCAGGGTCACCAAAACTGAACACACTTCCGTAAGTGCGGCCTCACCAACACCTTGTATAACTGTAATGTAATGCCCCAATTTGATCAAGGCCAATATGCAAAAGCCTTCTATGCCATCCTGTCTACCTGTGACATAAATTTCAGGGAACTATGTAGCTATACTCCAAAGCCACTGCTCTACAACATTCTCCAGGACTCTGCCTTTCACTGTGAGGTCCTGCCCTGGTTTGACTTCCCAAAATGCAACACCTCACTCTTATCTGTGTTAAACTCCATTAACAATTCCTCAGTCATTTCTCCAGCTGATCAAGATCCTGCTATAAATTTTGAACTGTCTACCATACCAACTACTTTAGTGAAATCTGCAAACTTACTAATGATGCCTTCTATATTCTCATCAAAATCATTGACATAAACAACAAACTGCAATGGGTCCAGAATCGATCCCCGAGGTACACCACAAACCACAAACATTGGAGAGATAATTAAACAAGTGTGAGTGGATCGTATTCAGGAATGGTGTTACAGTCATTGATATTCACATGACAATGCAACACTGGATTTAATAATAAGTCCCTCATGCTCTAAGATGGATATTGTATCTTTGTGGTCTCTCTAATCGTTCTACGTGGATTAAGAAAATCTAGTTAAATTAAGTTTGATGAAGATTATGACTTGCCTATTTTCAACATCTGTTTTGCAAAACCTTTAAGTTGATATACTGTATTTTAATATCTAGCTCATGGATTATTGTGTTTGAAACCTGATCAAGTTCTGAAATGTAAACTTTCTTTGCAGTTCTATCCACAGCTAAACTTTCAATCCCTTTATCCTTCAGCAACTCACTGATGGGGCTACCATTTACTCTTCCAGGATCACATCCTCTGCAGGAATGCAGCACTGGACTCATATCAATAAGATTAGACCCACCAACCACGTGTGGTTGTTTTGTCTGGTCCTTTGAGAAGCAACAACAAATTGCCTCTATCTCCAGTCACTGCAAATGTGAATAAGAGCAGGTCATTCTTGCCTACACAAGTCTCTGCCTCCCTCAATATCTGGAATCAAGGGCATTTAATGTCTGTACAAATTTACTTTCTTACACTCCTGCCCATGTCCTCTTCACAAAGTTAAAACTTGGCTTTGCACCCTGAGAGCTGTTGCCAGCTCCGATATTGGTGGTTGGTGGTTGACTATTGAGGAGCTTGGAGGTTGGATGATGTGTCAACATTTTCATTCAGGATCACTAAGTGAAGCCTGCACTCCATCAAAAAAGAGTTGCTTATTGATAAATATGATGCACTAGAGCATCATTGCAGATGTTGAACGCAAAGTCCAGTCTAAGTTACACCGAGGAGTCCTTGTGTAGATTTAAAGGATCACAAGGCCTTGTCCAAAACAATCTTTTTGTTTTTTGCTATCTCAGAATCTTCAGGTATCGGCAGCAGAAATAGGTAAATGAGTCTCTGCCCCTTTTGTCAGAGGCCTGGGCCAACAATCCAGGAACATGACCTATAGTCCCACCACAGCAGTCATGGACTTCACATTCTGGAATCTAACAAAAACTAGTCTTAATGATGTTCATAAAACCACCAGACTGTCATTTAAAACCATTTAGATCAGCTATGATTGAATGACGGAGTAGGCTTGCTAGGCTGAATGGCCGAATTCTGCTCATAGAACATATGAACGTTTGAACATAAAACCCATTCAGGGGTGGAAATAAATGTCCTTGCCTAATCTATCCTGTGCCACTCCAGACCCACAGCAAGATGATTAATTCTTAGATGTCCTGTGAAATGGCCTGTAGGGCCACTCATTTATCATATAATCTGCACTAAATCTCTGAAACCCCTCTCAAACCCAAACCTGCAATCTCCACAACCAGGAAGACTAAAGACACCACCACCTGTATGTTCTCCAGCATATTGATGGGTTTTTATCCTGGAATTCCCTGCTAAACTGAGGGAGTGTCTTTACCGGGAAACTGCAGTGGTTCAGGGAGATGTTCAGCAACTCCTTCCAGAGGGATAGGCAATAAAGATTGGCGTTATCAGTGATCAGTAGATCATGAAACATTAATAGATGAAAAACACATTGAAAGTAATTTGACAGAAAGTTTTGGAATCCACTGAGGATGAAGTAAATTCAGGATTTTTCAAAATGTCTGTTGTTCTATTAACAGGGATGAGGGAAACAGGTTGTGATTGCAGCAAAAGCTTGAGACTGTGTCTGGTTCAGATATTCACTGAACTTATTGCAATACTTAGATATTGGATATTTGCATATAGTTTAAAATCTGTGATTGTATGAAAAATATTTTGCTATGCTGAAGGCAGAAAAGCTTCAGGAATGCTTGGTCTATTTTTTCTTTAAGTCAATGCAATATCTAATGCAGGAGTGCACGCTAACTTAACACGACATGTAATTTCTAATTTGGCTCCAGATTCAGAAAAGGGATGTGACCAGTTTGGTTGCCAGTTTTTGTGCAAAGTCAGTCTGTCAGTTTCATCAGACTCATTCCAGGCAGTAATATTTTCAGTGTTATTTTAATTCTTACTGCATGACGGGGGATGATTTGAGTGGCGCCCAAGGCTATTTTGATAGAAAGACTAAGTCTAATTGTATTTGTGCAGAATCACCATCCCCCTGTATCACTCTGCACTGTTGTCATCACAACACCCATGATGAGCCTGTCCAGAAATGTTCCCCTGATGACCACTCATTTCTGAGTTGCCCAGCAGCTCACTCGATCATCGAAAATAAAGACTTCACCAAAGAACTTGTGACTAATGTGAAACAAAGAGCCTATTGCAGAAATGTCAACAGCGCCCACACCCCCTGGTTGGCTCAGCAATAATCCCCACACCACCCACATTACTGGCATAAATAAACCTCGGCCAGCAGCTGCTTTCGCACCAATTGAGGTTAATTATTTCATTCTGTTTGTGAAATGTAGCACCACCAAGAATTGAGATTGAATAGCTTTTTGTTCATCGGCCTGTGTGTGACATTTCTTACTAAAGTCCTCCGTATGGTATAATTTTGATCATCTGAGACTTGTGAGGGTGAATACAATTCTCTTACACATCAAGCTGAGAATCTGTTACATTTGAGATTCCATCTGTTAAACAACACGCTAAGCAGTCATGAAGATTTTGTGTCTTTAACAAGCCAGGTTTCTTCATATAATACACTCATTTGTATATCCACATTGATCTATCATAATGCATGTTTCCTTTGTGACATAATGGATATAACATTATTAATGAATTTAAGGAACACTATTTGAATTATACAGGCCAAATTAATTATCACCCAATTTTGATTCAGAACCGAAGAACCACTTCAAGGTTACTTAGGAAATTGATATTTGGAAAAAAGCTGTCTTGGGAGAAAGAGTCTAGGGGAAAAACTGTTTAGATGTAATCTCCCTGCAGTAATCAAACACTATTGCCTTTTAAGAACACAGTTGCTATTTTCACTGCGAGTGGTTATTGACATTGACAAGCAATTGCTTGTATTGACACTTGCAAGGATGCTCTATCAAGTAATGTTACATACTGCTTTTAGTATGTTTAGCTTGCAATAACAAAAACATAACTGTTAAGACTTTAGTTTTTAGAAATCCTGCAGGAAAAATAACTTTGTTATAGAGTCTGAAAAGTTCTAACCCCCTAACCCTCTTTTCCCCATTCACACAATTGCGTTTAAAATGTGATTTTCTATAACGCAAGGTTTCTTAGGAACAAAACTATCAAATTATAGCAGAACTACCTGTATTTACCTTGCACTAAACATTTTCTTTTATCATGTATATATGCACTGTAAATGGCTCGATTGTGATCATGTTTTGCCTTTCTGCTGACTGGTTAACACGTAACAAAAAGCTTTTCACTGTACCAATAAACGTGACAATAAACTAAACTAAACGATATGTCTGACAGACAGAACTTGGCAACAGTTACTCCAAGGAAGGTCACTTTCTTTTCCAGCTATTTTGCCAGCAAGATTTGAACTGTTGCAAGCGGTTAATAGGCCTTGCTCGGCTACCAGGCCACGCATTTGGACACAAACGCAACGATTCATTTTTACTGCTAGTATCGTCCACTCTCTGTTTACCACTCACATTGAGAATTAGCTGGACAGGAATTCAACATAGTTGTGTGCTAAATGCTTGCTTCTTCACTTACCACCATCAACCATGCCATTTACTGTTGTTCTTAAAATAGTAAGATTAAACGAGAACTTACCAGTTTGAAGTTTGATCGTTATTTTATGAGGAGTAACGTTGAGGGAATACGTGAAGGACCCCGCCAGGACGCATGCGTGTCATTCTTCAAAGCAGCGGTGTGAAATCACAGAGAACTGTAATGACTAAACATAGTAAGATTAGAGAAGAGATACCAGTTAAGTATATTATCAAGGGTGGGAGCGGAGGGCACGTATTCCCTCAACGTTACTCCTCATAAAATAACGATCAAACTTCAAACTGGTAAGTTCTCGTTTAATCTTACTATTTTACTTCGGAGTCATGTGAGTGACTACGTGAAGATTTTAAAGCTCTGTGATTTCATGCCGTGGAAACGAGTCCATGCATCACATCTGCCTTGATTATGGGGAGAATAGAGTTAACATCATTAGACATCAATACGATATTGAAACCCAACGATAAATATATTAACACCAATTATTGCCCCTATTTATGTGGTAAATTATATTACAGAACTTAAATTTGTTTCTGCAAATGTTCCAGGTTCAATGACTGGTTTGTTATAAAGTCGTTGGAAAGTTTCCTCCGTTGACCATCCTGCTGTCTTGAGGATTTGGTCCATAGGAACGTCCAACTTCATAGCTGCCGATGTAGCTGCAGCCCTGGTGGAGTGAGATTTTAAAATGCTAGTGTCTACTCCAGCCTTTATTAGGACCTGTTTTAGCCATCTAGAGATGGTCTGGACTGTCACTGTTTTGAGTGGCTGTTTGTAGCTGATTAAAGTGACATTTCTTTCCCTCTGATGATCTTAGTATACTCCATATATAATAGTAAGTGTGTTACAATACAGAGACGACCATCTGTCGGGTAGGCCCTGAATTCTGTTTTTAGGCCTGCTGACCCCTGTCTGTTCTGTTTGACTATTTCATTGATGTGAAAAGTTAAATTTCCAGATGAAATAATCATGTTGTCCAGCCTTAGTTTCTGTAGTGACTGGACCCTTTGTGCCGTGACCAAGACCATCAGCATGACTGTTTTCATAGTCAGTTTCTGTAGGGACAGAGCTGTAGCTGGTGACCAGTTTCTTAACATGGTCAGTACAATGCTCACATCCCATATTTGGGAGTACCTGGTTCTTGGGGGATTAACATTCAAAATGCCCCTCATGAGTTTGGTTACCAGGGTGTGTCCCAACAGAATGCCGCTCTGTTCCTTGCCACAGGTATGTTGACAGAGCACTTCTGGTGCAGTAGATGGCACTATGACTGAGCCTCTCATCGTAATGGAGGCTTGCCAGGAATTCCAGAACAGACGGGATGTTCATAGATCTGTGGGTGATGTTTATTGTTGTGACAGTACTTCCCATTTCTTGATGACACCAAGTACTGTTTTTTGGTGGACTGTCTGTGGGCCGCTGAAATAATATCCACTGTTCGGTCCGTCAGTCCCAGGTGTAGTAGAGGTGCTTTCAACTCTATAAATTAATAGGTTTATATAATTATGACATGGGTAACTACCCCTTGTTGCGGGAAGAACCAGTAAATTAGGTCTATGATGGATGGTGATGCATGGTTCTAAAACCATGTCGTGTATCACCGGGACCCATGGTTGAGTAGGCCAATCGGGTACTATCAAAATACCAGACGCGGAGTCTACTGTATATTCCTAAATACCCGACTGATGAGGCAGAAAGGAGGGAATGCATAAATAAACAATCCCCCCAATGCAGCGAAAATGCATCTGTTGCCACTGCCCCAGGTTCTGGTTCCCATGAACATAATTCGATAACTGGTGAGAGCATGGATGCGAATAGGTCGATATCTGGTGTTCCATACCGTGCTGTAATTTCAGCAAATACATTTTTTATCCAACATCGATTCAGTGTTTTCATAGAATTAGCGTGACCTGTTGTCTGCCACTAAATTCAGTTTACCTGGTAAGTAGGTAGCTGATATCCAAATATCTCTCTGGATACACTATTGCCAAATTGTGTTGGCCAGATTGTCACATGATGTTGATATGTTTCCACCCATATGGTTGATATATGCTACCATGGTGGTGTTGTCAATTTGTAGTCTAACATGCTGGTGATATAACCCAGAACAATATGACTTAAAGCCATGGAATGCACTTAACATTCCCAGGTATTTATGCCCAGTGTTTGTAATAATGATGCCTCCTGTGCATTCCATCTCCCCCACAGCTGGAGATGGAATTGGTAGCATCCCATCCAAGTGCACTGGCATCAGTATGTAGTTCCATAGACGGGTAGCTGATAATGTTTGGATCGGAACAATGCCTAATGTTATGTTTCCACCATTTTAGTTCCATTGTGGCCTCTGTTGGCAGCTTCATTGGTCTGTCAGAATGACCCCCATAATTTTTGAGTGCACGAATGTTTGCCCTCTGTAATTTTTGATAATGTAAAGGTCCGATTTGTGTGGCTGGAAACGCAGCCACTATAATGCCAATTATTCTTGCTACCAGTCTGATGGATGGTTTTGTTTTGCTGCAAGCCTCCATTAAGGCTGTAACCTTTTCTTTCGGCAAAGTCACTGACATGTGAACTGTGTTAAGGGTGTACCGCAGATGATCCATTGTGTTAAATAAGATCTGTGGTCACCTCTAATGGGTACTGTATAGTAAGCATCTTTTAATACGATGCTTGCCATGTAGTAACCTAGGAATCAATTGCTTAGCAGTAACAAAGGTTCCCATCTAGTAACGAATATATAGTACAAAAGTATTCAAATTAGTCAAATCTATGATGATGTGGCAACCACCATCTAGTTTATGATAAAGATTTTGGACACGAATTCCTGTGATTCGTGTTGGATATCCTCCATTACTCCTTTTTTATATGGCCACTGTAGTTCAGCATGCGCTTTTGATTTTATCTTTGCCTGTAAGCACGAACATTCGGTTCGGTACATGCTGAACTGGAGGATTATGTTTTGTATAAATTCTATGGTTTAACCCTATACTTCTGAAAATATAAGTGTCGGTAGTTAATTTATTCCATGCATCCAGATAGAATTGTAATCTCCCACCAACCTCGTAAGGAACCAGACCCACCTACCTCCATGGTTATTATTGGTATGTTTGTTACTTTTTCGGCATCCTCCGTGGACGTTGAGGTGCCGGTGTCTGGATCTGTAGTTGGGTCGGTGTTGAGGGTTAGCGTATTCCCCAGGAAGTAGTTTTTAGAAGTTGCTTTAATGAGCCCCAGGGTTTTACCCTCTTCGTCAAGTTATTTTACCTGTTTTGATAAGTTGCCTCCAAATAGTAATATTGGTGGTTTGGAGGTTCCAGGTTTGCATAGGCCTGCAAATTAGGGTCTAAAGCCGGTTGGATGGCACTTCTTCCTAATGCTGTTTACTCGTATTGGTAGTTGCAAAATAAAGCCAGTGCATCCTGGTGATCTTGTGTCATGTCTTTTTTGTTTATTGTGCGGGCGAAACCCGTAATACCCGCTGTTAGGACTTTCAGAACTTTCTGTAGTTTCAAGTCCCTGGCTCTGCCATGTTTTCAAATACACTGGTTGACACTGGGAACATACAGTGTTTTGCAGTTCCCTGATGGTAAGTGTCTTCCAATAGGTTTTCTTGCACCCCATGTGCACTAGGGGTATGTTCTGCACCCCTCTTCAGGGCCAGCCCAGAATTGACCCCCTATACTCCCCTCTGATGAGGGAGAAACACTGTGCAGCCCTACAAGAGGTACTGTTGTAGGACTTACTAGCTGCCCCCTGTGACTAGTCTCCATCTCCCGGAGCCTGCCACTTACCTGCTCCAACAGCCGCTCCAGCTGGCTCCAATACTCTCGGGCACTGGCCACTCGCTGCTGCTTCAGTTCCTGCAGCCGCTCCAACCGGCTCCAATGCTCACGGTCACTGGCCGTCGCGGCTGCTCCTGAAGCCGCTACTCCTGAAGCCGCTCCTGCTCCAGTTCCTGCAGCCGCTCCAACCGGCTCCAATGCTCACGGGCACTGGCCATCGCGGCTGCTCCTGAAGCCGCTCCTGCTCCAGCTCCTGCAGTCAGCCCAGAATTGACCCTCCGTGCTCCCCTCTGATGAGGGAGAAACACTGTGCAGCCCCACAAGAGGTACTGCTGTGGGGCTTACTAACTGCCCACTGTGGCTAGCCTCCATCTCCCGGAGCCTGCCACTTTGGAGTATTTCCTCCAGCAGCTGCTCCAACTGGCTCTTATGCTCTCGGGCATAGGCCACTCGCGGCTGCTGCTGATCCTGCAGCCGCTCCAACCGGCTCCAATGCTCACGGGCACTGGCCGCTCGCGGCTGCTCCTGTTCTCCCAGCCGCTCCAACCGGCCCCAATGCTCTCGGGCACTGGCCGCTCGCGGCTGTTCCTGATCCTGCAGCCGATCCAACCGGCTCCAATGCTCACGGGCATTGGCCGTCGCGGCTGCTCTTGTTCCCCGCTCCCAGCTGCTCCAACCGGCTCCAATGTGCATGGGCACTGGCCGCTCGTGTCTGCTCCTGAAGCCGCTCCAACCGGCCCCAATGCTCACGGGCACTGGCCGCTCGCGGGAGCGAAGTCGGGCACAGCTGTTCCCATTTGGGAGATTGGCGTGCCGTTGACTGCTGCTGCCGGCTGCCCGCAACTCCGCGGTTCTCCCCCGCCAGCTTTTTCGCAGCCTTCGTGGATCTGATCCATGTCTCCACCTGTAAGGTAAGTGGAAGGAATGCAGAGACTCCTTACCTGCTGTTCCTGGCTTTCAAATTCTGCCGCTAAGAGAACGTCGTTCCCCCTGCTGTGACTCGTTGCAATGCGTGTAGCGATATGACACGCATGCGTCCTGGTGGGGTTCTTCACGTAGTCACTCACGTGACTCCGAAGTAAAATTGTGATATGCATTCAGATCGTGACGTCTGGTGCTGTGTACGCCACATTTGCACGTCCTCCATGTGACCATGTGCGTTTCCCCTGAATGCTCCAGTTTCTATTCACGTCTCATGAAATACAGGATGAGTTTAAGTTAAACTAAAGGGTCCTTGGTTAGATGTAATGGATTATAGTAGGTTAACATAGAAACATAGAAAATAGGTGCAGGAGTAGGCCATTCAGCCCTTCGAGCCTGCACCGCCATTCAATATGATCATGGCTGATCATCCAACTCAGTATCCTGTACCTGCCTTCTCGCCACAAGGGCCACATCTAACTCCCTCTTAAATATAGCCAATGAACTGGCCTCAACTACCTTCTGTGGCAGAGAATTCCACAGATTCACCACTCTCTGTGTGAAAAATGTTTTTCTCATCTCGGTCCTAAAAGACTTCCCCCTTATCCTTAAACTGTGACCCCTTGTTCTGGACTTCCCCAACATCAGGAACAAAGCTACTGTAAATTACTAATTGTGGGTAGTTTAAAGGGGAATTGGAGGAAGTTGATGGGGATGTGATGGAGAATGTGCTTCTGAGAAATAAATAGGGGAATCGGACTGAGAATCATCATCGACCTGCTGAGTCAAATGGTCTCGCCCATGTCGGTAAAAAAATGAGAAATGTTCCAGAGTTTTTGAAATAAAGCAGCTGGTGCTAAGAACAAACTTCATTTTCAGTTTTGTTTTATCTGTACAATGATTGTCACAATGGGCACAATGATGAACTATTACTCACCAGACTGGTCATGAGTTACTGGATGCTCTTAGGAGTTACTTACTTATTGCTGAAGAATTCTGAACCAACTGACTGAAAAATAAATTTTTGTGGCATTGGCCGCAATAGAATATACTGAAACCATGGTTCATGGAACCATATTTTTGCACCCAATCTATGTCTGAAAGCCATCCCATTTAATGCTCTGTCACCTCTGTCCCAGATCATCTCCAAGGACAACTATTTTGGAACCTTGTATATGGGGTGCCTCAGTGGAGCTGGACAGTGATAATATTAGCAGGAAAGTTTCCTTTTGATCTGTGCCCCACTCCCACATCACTATCACCGACATTCAATAAAGCTGAAAACCATCAACCTTCTCTTCTAACTGTCACTCTACACCATTAATGCCCCTGACAATTCCCCAACCATCATGACTTAACGTTGGGCTGGTGGCAGTAAAGTATTTGCCTAAGGTTGTATCAGCCCGTGTGCAGGGCTGCACTGCCCAGAGATCTAGTTGTGCGTTTAGCTCACCCTCCAATTAGCTGGAAAGTCTCAGTGGATGCACTTGGAAGCAGTGAGCGACAGCTGTGTTGTCAGTGGTAACGTACTCTGGATGAGATGCAAAACCAGAGGCCAAGTTTGTTCTTTCAGGCATTTGAAGACCCAGCGCACTCTTTGAATGAATTGCAGAAGAGTTATCCTTAGTGTCTTGGGCTATTTTTTACCTCTTAATGAACATTATTATCAAGGTCACCAGATCAGTCCCTCTGTATGGGAGATTGCCGTGTGCAGGTTGGCTGCTTGGTTTCTACATAACTGCGGAAAGGTACAATATAAGTGAGACCTTTTGTCACCTTTGTGAACATTAACAAGCTTCAGCCATGACCAGCAGGCCCGGTAATGTTAATGAGGCCAGAGGCTCTTTCCTAGGCCCATGGGCATCAGCTGCTCCTGCAGGATGGGGAATAAACCTTCGGGAATTTACTCCCGTCTACTATGAGAGAGTGAAAGTTGTTGCAGGCAGTTTACCGTTTCTGTGCTGGACCCAAAACTGCTGGGATAGTGAATTCATAAGCAGTCCATTTAAACTTGTACAATAGATCTGGATCAATTCAGTACGCCCCTCTCTCCCCCTCTCTCCCCCTCTCTCCCCCTCTCTCCCCCTCTCTCCCCCTCTCTCTCCCTCTCTCTCCCTCTCTCTCTCCCTCTCTCTCCCCCTCTCTCTCCCCCTCTCTACCCCTCTCTCTCTCTCCCTCTCTCCCTCTCTCTCTCTCCCCCCCTCTCTCTCTCCCCCCCTCTCTCTCTCCCTCCCTCTTTCCCTCCCTCTCTCCCGCCCTCTCTCCCTCCCTCTCTCTCTCTCTCCCTCTCTCCCGCCCTCTCTCCCTCCCTCTCTCTCTCTCCCCCTCCCTCTCTCCCTCTCTCCCTCTCTCCCTCGCTTTCTTTCCCTGGCAATTTCTTTTGCTTCTATACTATATTAAAAAAGTCCATTTAATAATTGGAAAAGAATGATTGGTTCAGCATTCAGTTGACATTTATAACTGCATTATAAAGAAGTTTAAAGCACATCAGTGTTCAATTAAAACACCAACAGAAGCATTAAATTTGATGAGGTACTTTTGGCTCTGGAAACAACCTATGCAGCGTATTCACTGTGCGGAGACTTAAACAACTGTGACATGAACCAAACCCCATGCATTGATCTACAGTCAGAGCTTCTGTTACTAAAGAAAAACCAAAGCTAAACTAAGCACTCAAATCAGCAATCTTTACTATTATATAGAAAGTAGGCGCATGTAAGAGATTACGTTTTCAGTGTTAAACAATATCTGAAAACTTGCATTAAATTATTGTCTACTCCTCACTAATGTTTCATATTGTTTTAATTGTGCTCTTTTGCAGATGCATGTTTTAGGCATAAATAAGATTGATGTTTGCACTGGGCCACACTATTGAATTTTGAGGGGTCTATATAAATCTTTTCGAGGAAACGCTGCAAACTGCTCAAGTGAAGAAGGTAGGATTTGGTACTTTTTATTCTGCCAGTTGCTAATTGGTCTCACATCCTGCATTGCACCACCAAGATCTTTATACAAGCTTGACCCTACAAGCCAACCCTACAAGCCAACCCTCTCCACAAGCCAACCCTATTTCACCTCAACAGGTAAAACTTACCTTCCAGAACAGGTGAGCTGCAGAAGAGTTCGCATTTGGCTGCAACATCTCATTAGATAACTTATCTGAGGCCCAGATGAGATCTCTAATGAACTATCCAACCCTTGACATTGTCTATAATGGATGGTGATGAAGAGGAAAGGGAGGATTCTATTTCTTAACCCTGTCCTCTCTTTCTACTTCGAGAACATTTTGGATGCAGTTGAGAATAACCTTTGGGCAAATTGCTATAGAAAGACATTATACAAATCCAAGTTGCTGTTGTTAAAGCCTCAAAATTCTTAAGTAAGTTCATCAATTCTAACTTTTGTGCAGCTTTTTCTTATCTCTATGTTAACCAAATGCCTTCTCACCACCCGTAACCTGTGCAGTCTTAAGAGTTGCACCAGACTAGTGTAGTCCATCAATCACAATTATGATGAGGTTTTAGTTGATGAAAAGATCTTGCAATGTTTATGCAAAAGTCAAATTGCAACATGTTGTCCCTGGGTCTAATTAAGCCTCCATTAAGGCTGTAACCTTTTCTTTCGGCAAAGTCACTGACATGTGAACTGTGTTAAGGGTGAACCGCAGATGATCCATTGTGTTAAATAACATCTGTGGTCACCTCTAATGGGTACTGTATAGTAAGCGTCTTTTAATACGATGCTTGCCATGTAGTAACCTAGGAATCAATTGCTTAGCAGTAACAAAGGTTCCCATCTAGTAATGAATATATAGTACAAAAGTATTCAAATTAGTCAAATCTATGATGATGTGGCAACCACCATCTAGTTTATGATAAAGATTTTGGACACGAATTCCTGTGATTCGTGTTGGATATCCTCCATTACTCCTTTTTTATATGGCCACTGTAGTTCAGCATGCGCTTTTGATTTTATCTTTGCCTGTAAGCACGAACATTCGGTTCGGTACATGCTGAACTGGAGGATTATGTTTTGTATAAATTCTATGGTTTAACCCTATACTTCTGAAAATATAAGTGTCGGTAGTTAATTTATTCCATGCATCCAGATAGAATTGTAATCTCCCACCAACCTCGTAAGGAACCAGACCCACCTACCTCCATGGTTATTATTGGTAGGTTTGTTACTTTTTCGGCATCCTCCGTGGACGTTGAGGTGCCGGTGTTTGGATCTGTAGTTGGGTCGGTGTTGAGGGTTAGCGTATTCCCCAGGAAGTAGTTTTTAGACGTTGCTTTAATGAGCCCCAGGGTTTTACCCTCTTCGTCAAGTTCTTTTACCTGTTTTGATAAGTTGCCTCCAAATAGTAATATTGGTGGTTTGGAGGTTCCAGGTTTGCATAGGCCTGCAAATTAGGGTCTAAAGCCGGTTGGATGGCACTTCTTCCTAATGCTGTTTACTCGTATTGGTAGTTGCAAAATAAAGCCAGTGCATCCTGGTGATCTTGTGTCATGTCTTTTTTGTTTATTGTGCGGGCGAAACCCGTAATACCCGCTGTTAGGACTTTCAGAACTTTCTGTAGTTTCAAGTCCCTGGCTCTGCCATGTTTTCAAATACACTGGTTGACACTGGGAACATTCAGTGTTTTGCAGTTCCCTGATGGTAAGTGTCTTCCAATAGGTTTTCTTGCACCCCATGTGCACTAGGGGTATGTTCTGCACCCCTCTTCAGGGTCAGCCCAGAATTGACCCCCTATACTCCCCTCTGATGAGGGAGAAACACTGTGCAGCCCTACAAGAGGTACTGTTGTAGGACTTACTAGCTGCCCCCTGTGACTAGTCTCCATCTCCTGGAGCCTGCCACTTACCTGCTCCAACAGCCGCTCCAGCTGGCTCCAATACTCTCGGGCACTGGCCACTCGCTGCTGCTTCAGTTCCTGCAGCCGCTCCAACCGGCTCCAATGCTCACGGTCACTGGCCGTCGCGGCTGCTCCTGAAGCCGCTACTCCTGAAGCCGCTCCTGCTCCAGTTCCTGCAGCCGCTCCAACCGGCTCCAATGCTCACGGGCACTGGCTGTCGCGGCTGCTCCTGAAGCCGCTCCTGCTCCAGCTCCTGCAGTCAGCCCAGAATTGACCCTCCGTGCTCCCCTCTGATGAGGGAGAAACACTGTGCAGCCCCACAAGAGGTACTGCTGTGGGGCTTACTAACTGCCCACTGTGGCTAGCCTCCATCTCCCGGAGCCTGCCACTTTGGAGTATTTCCTCCAGCAGCTGCTCCAACTGGCATTTATGCTCTCGGGCATAGGCCACTCGCGGCTGCTCCTGTTCTCCCAGCCGCTCCAACCGGTCCCAATGCTCTCGGGCACTAGCCGTCGCGGCTGCTCCTGTTCTCCCAGCCGCTCCAACCGGCCCCAATGCTCTCGGGCACTGGCCGCTCGCGGCTGCTCTTGTTCCCCGCTCCCAGCTGCTCCAACCGGCTCCAATGTGCACGGGCACTGGCCGCTCGTGGCTGCTCCTGAAGCCGCTCCAACCGGCCCCAATGCTCACGGGCACTGGCCGCTCGCGGCTATTCAGAGTCGGACTCATCGGAGTCAACGACTCTGTTAGTTTTTTGCTATGCTCTATCGCCCGGCCGTGGCCGGTGCGGGAGCGAAGTCGGGCACAGCTGTTCCCATTTCGGGAGATTGGCGTGCCGTTGGCTGCTGCTGCCGGCTGCCCGCAACTCCGCGGTTCTCCCCCGCCAGCTTTTTCGCAGCCTTCGTGGATCTGATCCATGTCTCCACCTGTAAGGTAAGTGGAAGGAACACAGAGTCTCCTTACCTGCTGTTCCCGGCTTTCAAATTCTGCCGCTAAGGGAACGTCGTTCCCCCTACTGTGACTCGTTGCAATGCGTGTAGCGTTATTGCACGCATGCGTCCTGGCGGGGTTCTTCACGTAGTCACTCACGTGACTCCGAAGTAAAATTGTGATATGCATTCAGATCGTGACGTCTGGTGCTGTGTACGCCACATTTGCACGAGCTCCATGTGACCATGTGCGTTTCCTCTGAATGCTCCAGTTTCTATTCACGTCTCATGAAATACAGGATGAGTTTAAGTTAAACTAAAGGGTCCTTGGTTAGATGTAATGGATTATAGTAGGTTAACATAGAAACATAGAAAATAGGTGCAGGAGTAGGCCATTCAGCCCATCGAGCCTGCACCGCCATTCAATATGATCATGGCTGATCATCCAACTCAGTATCCTGTACCTGCCTTCTCGCCACAAGGGCCACATCTAACTCCCTCTTAAATATAGCCAATGAACTGGCCTCAACTACCTTCTGTGGCAGAGAATTCCACAGATTCACCACTCTCTGTGTGAAAAATGTTTTTCTCATCTCGGTCCTAAAAGACTTCCCCCTTATCCTTAAACTGTGACCCCTTGTTCTGGACTTCCCCAACATCGGGAACAAAGCTACTGTAAATTACTAAACGTGGGTAGTTGAAAGGGGAATTGGAGGAAGTTGATGGGGATGTGATGGAGAATATGCTTCTGAGAAATAAATAGGGGAATCGGACCGAGAATCATCATCGACCTGCTGAGTCAAATTGTCTCGCCCATGTCGGTAAAAAAATGAGAAATGTTCCAGAGTTTTTTAAATAAAGCAGCTGGTGCTAAGAACAAACTTCATTTTCAGTTTTGTTTTATCTGCACAATGTTTGTCACAATGGGCACAATGATGAACTATTACTCACCAGACTGGTCATGAGTTACTGGATGCTCTTAGGAGTTACTTACTTATTGCTGAAGAATTCTGAACCAACTGACTGAAAAATAAATTTTTGTGGAATTGGCCGCAATAGAATATACTGAAACCATGGTTCGTGGAACCATATTTTTGCACCCAATCTATGTCTGAAAGCCATCCCATTTAATGCTCTGTCACCTCTGTCCCAGATCATCTCCAAGGGCAACTATTTTGGAACCTTGTATATGGGGTGCCTCAGTGGAGCTGGACAGTGATAATATTAGCAGGAAAGTTTCCTTTTGATCTGTGCCCCACTCCCACTCCCACATCACTATCACCGACATTCAATAAAGCTGAAAACCATCAACCTTCTCTTCTAACTGTCACTCTACACCATTAATGCCCCTGACAATTCCCCAACCATCATGACTTAACGTTGGGCTGGTGGCAGTAAAGTATTTGCCTAAGGTTGTATCAGCCCGTGTGCAGGGCTGCACTGCCCAGAGATCTAGTTGTGCGTTTAGCTCACCCTCCAATTAGCTGGAAAGTCTCAGTGGATGCACTTGGAAGCAGTGAGCGACAGCTGTGTTGTCAGTGGTAACGTACTCTGGATGAGATGCAAAACCAGAGGCCAAGTTTGTTCTTTCAGGCATTTGAAGACCCAGCGCACTCTTTGAGTGAATTGCAGAAGAGTTATCCTTAGTGTCTTGGGCTATTTTTTACCTCTTAATGAACATTATTATCAAGGTCACCAGATCAGTCCCTCTGTATGGGAGATTGCCGTGTGCAGGTTGGCTGCTTGGTTTCTACATAACTGCGGAAAGGTACAATATAAGTGAGACCTTTTGTCACCTTTGTGAACATTAACAAGCTTCAGCCATGACCAGCAGGCCCGGTAATGTTAATGAGGCCAGAGGCTCTTTCCTAGGCCCATGGGCATCAGCTGCTCCTGCAGGATGGGGAATAAACCTTCGGGAATTTACTCCCGTCTACTATGAGAGAGTGAAAGTTGTTGCAGGCAGTTTACCGTTTCTGTGCTGGACCCAAAACTGCTGGGATAGTGAATTCATAAGCAGTCCATTTAAACTTGTACAATAGATCTGGATCAATTCAGTACGCCCCTCTCTCCCCCTCTCTCCCCCTCTCTCCCCCTCTCTCCCCCTCTCTCCCCCTCTCTCTCCCTCTCTCTCCCTCTCTCTCCCCCTCTCTCTCCCCCTCTCTACCCCTCTCTCTCTCTCCCTCTCTCCCTCTCTCTCCCTCTCCCTCTCCCTCCCTTTCTTCCTCCTTCCCTCACCCTTCCCTCGCTCCCTCCCTCCCGCACTCTCTCCCTCCCTCTCTCTCTCCCTCTCTCCCTCCCTCTCTCCTTACCTCTGTCTCTCTCTCCCTCCCTTTCTCCCTCTCTCCCTCTCTCCCTCGCTTTCTTTCCCTGGCAATTTCTTTTGCTTCTATACTATATTAAAAAAGTCCATTTAATAATTGGAAAAGAATGATTGGTTCAGCATTCAGTTGACATTTATAACTGCATTATAAAGAAGTTTAAAGCACATCAGTGTTCAATTAAAACACCAACAGAAGCATTAAATTTGATGAGGTACTTTTGGCTCTGGAAACAACCTATGCAGCGTGTTCACTGTGCGGAGACTTAAACAACTGTGACATGAACCAAACCCCATGCATTGATCTACAGTCAGAGCTTCTGTTACTAAAGAAAAACCAAAGCTAAACTAAAGCACTCAAATCAGCAATCTTTACTATTATATAGAAAGTAGGCGCATGTAAGAGATTACGTTTTCAGTGTTAAACAATATCTGAAAACTTGCATTAAATTATTGTCTACTCACTAATGTTTCATATTGTTTTAATTGTGCTCTTTTGCAGATGCATGTTTTAGGTATAAATAAGATTGACGTTTGCACTGGACCACACTATTGAATTTTGAGGGGTCTATATAAATCTTTTCGAGGAAACGCTGCAAACTGCTCAAGTGAAGAAGGTAGGATTTGGTACTTTTTATTCTGCCAGTTGCTAATTGGTCTCACATCCTGCATTGCACCACCAAGATCTTTATACAAGCTTGACCTTACAAGCCAACCCTACAAGCCAACCCTCTCCACAAGCCAACCCTATTTCACCTCAACAGGTAAAACTTACCTTCCAGAACAGGTGAGCTGCAGAAGAGTTCGCATTTGGCTGCAACATCTCATTAGATAACTTATCTGAGGCCCAGATGAGATCTCTAATGAACTATCCAACCCTTGACATTGTCTATAATGGATGGTGATGAAGAGGAAAGGGAGGATTCTATTTCTTAACCCTGTCCTCTCTTTCTACTTCGAGAACATTTTGGATGCAGTTGAGAATAACCTTTGGGCAAATTGCTATAGAAAGACATTATACAAATCCAAGTTGCTGTTGTTAAAGCCTCAAAATTCTTAAGTAAGTTCATCAATTCTAACTTTTGTGCAGCTTTTTCTTATCTCTATGTTAACCAAATGCCTTCTCACCACCCGTAACCTGTGCAGTCTTAAGAGTTGCACCAGACTAGTGTAGTCCATCAATCACAATTATGATGAGGTTTTAGTTGATGAAAAGATCTTGCAATGTTTATGCAAAAGTCAAATTGCAACATGTTGTCCCTGGGTCTAATGAGATGAGAATGGTATAAATGTGACTAGCCTGAAACTGATGTACTACTGCATAGCAGAATTTTGAATCTTTACTTTCATGGACCTAAACATTGTATCAGACTAAGAGGTGGAGATATTACTGCACAATGGTTCCTGGCATAGGATTTGTGTCTCAAATGCAAGTAATTGATTTCTAACTTCTTTCAGGAAATTAGCTACTTACTAGGTTGTCCACAGCTGTTTTGGAAAAAATTGCTTCGGTAGTCAGTAGAATTCTTCACCAGTCAGTATAATGACTTTGGTTGACCTGATATTGGTTTTGCACACATTTTGTAAAGAAAGGGTGGCCATGGTAGTGCAGCGGTAGAGTTGCTGCCTTACAGCGCTTGCATCGCCGGAGACCCGGATTTGATCCCGACTATGGGTGCTGTCTGTAAGGAGTTTGTACGTTCTCCCCGTGACTGTGTGGGTTTTCTCCGAGATCTTCGGTTTCTTCCCAAAGACTCCAAAGACTTATGGGTTTGTAGGTTAATTGGCTTGGTGTATGTGTAAATTGTCCCAAGTGTGTGTAGGATAGTGTTAATGTGTGGGGATCGCTGGTTGGTATGGACTCTGTGGGCCGAAGGGCCTGTTTCCGTGCTGTATCTCTAAAACTAAAAACTAAAACATAACCCAAGCAAAGAGTGGACCAGGCAAACTTTTTTCTGAAAAACCAAAACCAACTAGTGGTTGCATTTATTATCCCTGTACTGTGATCAGAAATTTGCTTGTCACTTTCTTTATGCTAATATGCTTTCTGCTTAATATTTGGAGGATAATTTACAACTTGACTTGTTCAATTGGACATCTATTTTTCAAAAAGAAAATCATTGACTACGAGATCATCTCACATTGATCTTCTACAGGAGATTGTACAATTACCCAGGGCATCGTGAGGAACAATAGACGACATCTACTTCATTTTCTGTGTAGTTTCAGACAAAGAGCTGAGCCAGATGAAACAATTCAATAATAAATAGAATAAATGAATTAAAATCCCTCCATCAGTACATCTTAACTTTTTAAAGTAGCACCGACAATGCAATGACCGATCTCTTTAAATACTACGGTGTAAAGAAATTAGATCTTTGCAGATATATTTAGATTAATAATTCCAAAGGATATCTAAACATAGATGATTATCTAGATGGCGACAGCTATTTCAACAACAGCTGCTTAATCCCTGAGGTGACAGAAAATTCTTAATGCCTCTTCTTTTTCAGTCAGATAATACATGTTTGAAACATACAACTGACTGCTGTCACCACTGTTTCAAGAGGGCATTTTGAAATCGTACTCTGCTGTGAAATTGTAAATTCTGGACATGTTTGCAGCATGCTGAAGAATGATTATGGTCATATCTCATGCAGTTACACAGAAGCAAGATTCAAGCTCAAAGCCAATTGCTTATGATATTTATTGGAAACATTTTGAGGCCTTTATTGCAAAATAGTTGGGAAATTATGAACTACTTAGCAAGACATAATACAGAACCCTGTTACATTTAGAGAATGTTTTGCACTCCAGGGTGGTCATCATTCACTTACCTCCTGGACAAAAGAAATTACTGTGAAAAGCTACCGTAATCAAACATTTACTGAAATGTTCTTTCGATGTTATTTGTGATAAGGAAAACTTTCACCAACAGATTAGGATGGGAGTTTGTGGGGGGGAAAAGCACGTACTATGAGGCTGCAAAAATCCCTGTACTATTATTCACGTATACCAAAATGTCAAGTATTCTTTCTTCCATGATATTTTAGCAATTCTGTGCAGAGATTAATTAAAACTAAATTCTTCTTAGATCTCAACATGAATCATTGATCTCGAACAGCTAAGCTGGTCCTGACTGATGGAGCGAAAAGGAAAAAAATCTATTGGTGTTTGGAACCTAGTAAAATCTGCATGGGTCCCTCTGATAATCACTAAACCAGTTCACTATACTGATATGGCACCTTTGCATATACTGAGCACTGGGAATGCAATTGAATCAATTTCAGAATGGAAAGCAAATCACATATCTTACATCACAGTCTGAAGAAGGGTCTCGAACCGAAGCGTCACCCATTCCATCCATTCAGAGATGCTGCCTGTCCCGCTGAGTTACTCCAGCATTTTTGTGCCTATCTTCTGTGTAAACCAGCACCTGCAGTTCCTTCCTACACACATATCTTACAATATTGCACATTTAGTTGGAGAATGAGCATGAAGAATTGGATCAGCAATGTGTCCAGACTTCCCATCCTAGCTCTTCCCTCTCTAGCTTCTTCAGTGGGCAATGGAGTCGGTTGAACAAAAGGACAAGATTCTGCACGTGTTACCCAAGAAAGGTCTTTGCGTCCATGGGAGGGAAGATTGAGTGAAAGAATAAACAATACATAGTTGGCAGCAATTTTGACGTCTACATATATACTTACACTGAAACCTTTGGTGATGTTTTAGAAAGAGGTTTTGTCCATTGGAATCTTTGCAGAGAAATTTAACCAGCTGTACTTAATTGTGTTTGAATTACAGAACACTACAGAAAATGTGTTTCCTGTTATTTTTGCAACACATGTACTTTATCTGCAAGACAGTGATCTTGGCGGAATAACTCCAAATCTAAAAGGGTTTGACAAGCTGTTCTGCTTTGCATCAGGTTTTAATAACTGCATGTGTGGACCACAATATATGGCAGTGAGCAATGAAAGAAGTTGGTTATTTAGGTTTTTCAGAAGTTGTACCTGTGATTCACTCACATCTTAGCAATGTGAAGTGTTTAGCGACCTTGTGCTTGATAGAGTAAAGGCATTGGGTTTGAATTTGTTTCAGGTTGCACGTCATCTCAAAAGTTGATTGTTGCTCAACGTGAATTGTGTCCCACTTCACAACTTGCATTCAGAGAACCCAAGTGTTTATTGATAATCTATTAATGTGTTAAATATCATTATGAATTAAAGGTACAGTGGGTGACACAATGGCACAGCTGGTAGAGCCGCTGTCTCGCTGCACCTGAGGCCCAAGTTCAATTCTGACTTTGGGTGCTGTCTATGTGGAGTTTGCACATCCTCCCAGTTACTGCGAGGGTTTCCTCCAGGTGGTCTGGTTTCGACCCACATCCAAAATTTGTGCGGGTTTGTAGGTTAATTAGTCTCTATAAATTGCCCCTAGTATGTAGGGAGTGGATGGAAAAGTGGGATAACATAGAACTAGTCTAAAGAGGTGTTCATTGGTCAATGAGGACTCGTTGGGGCAAATGACCTGTTTCCATGATGTATCTATAAACTAAATATTCTTTAACAGCTGCTGTTGGAAGCATCCATTAGGCAACCAGTTTGAGGCAAACAGCTCAAGACAGCAGACTGATAGCAGAATGTTGGGAGGTCATGTTACCGTTATAGATGACACTGGTGAGGCCACATTCAGAGCATTGTGTTCATTTTTGGTCACCGATGATGAGGGTTTGTTGGCATTGGGCCTATACTCACTGGAGTTTAGGATATTGGCCAAAAGCAGGCAGGTGGGTCTAGGGTAGATGGGGTATGTCGGTCAGCGTCGGCAAGTTGGGCTGGAGGGTCTGTGTCCACGTTGTATGATACTATGACTCTGACTCTATGAACATTTGTTGAAAATCACTGTTGCAGTTTTACAGATGCTGAATGTTCTTGTTATATTTTCTTATCTTCCAGTAAAAGTAATAAAGTTATTCCTGCTGGGTGTTTGTTTCCAAGTGTGGTAGAACAAAGAGTGTTGACTGTTTAAGCCAGAGTAGATACAGGTTATCCTGTATAACAAACATCCAGTACCTAGACCTTGAACTGGAATAGTGTTGCTGGTTTCATATAAAGGATCGGGCACTATAAATAGCTGTTTAACTGGCAAATGAAAGATAAGTGGTGTGGGTGGGGAATGAGGAAATTGTAAAGTATCATTCAGTGGTTATGAAACTGGGCTTGAGCCTTGTGTCATGCTGCGCTAAATGACTAAGAGATTAATGTGCAGACCAGCAAAGGACAGGAGGGTGGGATACTGTGGATCTCAGTTGGCCTTTAAGTGAAATAACCAGCAGGCCACCTTTGGCACCCTACCAGCATTTACTGTTGGCAGGAACTGGAGCGGCTTCTGACAGTAGAACATTCATACTGTTGCTCATCCAAAGCTGGCTTGTTTTAATTGTTTACAGCTAAATAAAGCCGTCAGTGGACTGCTGTACTGCTGTACTTTTTAATGGAGCGAGTCTGCCAACTCTCTCGATTTCTCAGTGGTCGGTAGGATCACAATGCATCCAACCCACTCATCAAACACACCCCTCTCCCTTTTCCTTTAAGCTTTGTGGACCCATGCTTCGCAAAGGTTTTAAGGCCTCGATTTCTGCAACTAAATGGTGACCGATCCTCTCGATGACAGAGTCTGACCCAACCGTCTTTGTGGTCAAGAGAGTGGTCAAAAGAGAAAAACTGGTTCAAGTATCAAACCTGATCTTGGTTTTCCACCTCACTCCGTTTGCTTTACATTTCCCATGGCCTCTCATTCCCTCAGCCAGTCACACTTTTGTTCATTCTTCATCATTTCACAATTTAATGCTCCTGCCTTTTTATTGACTGCAGCTGAAACACTGGCCTTCTGTTTTCCACCAAAAGGATGACTGATCTACTCATACTTCCAACTTCTATTTTCATTTGAAAAGTATAGGCTGCTTGAAGATTAATAAACCAAAAATAACTTATTTGGAGCTGCAGAAATAAATCCAAAATCTCTCTGTTTATGGGTCTTGTAAGATGTCCCAATCTTCTAAAAAAAATCTTTCACCACTCTTGCACCCAGAGCTGGCTAAAAATAGCTTTTGGCACCGTTATAGCTAAAACGGCAGGAAAATATAAGAGAACTTTCTTTCACTGAAATGCATTCGAATATAATGAGCAGAAGTCAAACATCAAAAGAACAGTGAAAGATCTGCTGGCCATTGGAATACACTGAGGTTGTCTTATTCTGCAACGTCTGGTAACAGGAAGTGATAATGACAAGAGAATATTATATAGATGTTTGTGATGAGTAGCATTGCTTTAGCAGATTCCACAGATCTTGTGTAAATAAATGATTGTATCGCCTTTATCTGTCATAGGCTAGTTCATCTTTCCTTATTTGGGTGATGGAAAAATAATCAATCAGTGCTTTCAAAAGGGAATTGGATGGGGACTTGAGCAAGATTGCATTGTGATGCCTTGGGTGTCCTGTGACAGGAATCCTAGGATGTGTTTTTCCTCAGCGGGTCAGAGTGTTGTTGCCCCCACTCTCGTCTTCCCATGTGGTTACCTACCTTGGTACGTACACTTTAATGATGCCGACCTATGTCCTGTGGGCAATGAGTGGATAACACGACAGGTGAATGGGCAGATTACTTTCTACTGCATCTAAAAGAGAGAATAGAGTCATAGAGTGATGCAATGTGGAAACAGGCCATTCAGTCTAACTTGCCCACATGTCCCAGCTACGCTAGTCCCACCTGCCTGTGTTTGGTCCATATCCCTCCAAACCGGTCCTATCCATGTACCTGTCTAACTGTTTCTTAAACGTTAGGATAGTCCCAGCCACAACTACCTCTTCCGACAGCTCGTTCCATACACCCACCATCCTTTGTGTGAAAAAGTTACTCCTCAGATTCCTATTAAACCTTTTCCCCTTCACCTTAAAAGGAGAAGAGCTGTCTTAAAGAGAAGATTTCCAATTTTACAATGTTTTTGGCGATTCTTTGTTTTTCACTATACCAAATGAATTTTGCCCACCAAATAAAGATGTGATCCAAGTTCCAAGGAAGAATTATCACTCGTGTGAAACATTACAAGTTGGAGACATGCCCTGATGTCAGTTCTTCAGCCTGGACCTCCTTGGTTTCTTTCCACATCTGGTTCTCTCTGTGGAGTCATTCCTACCTGTGGTTACAGGACACCCTCCACCACCAGAAGCCTCTGATTCCTCTCCCGCAAACCTTGTGTCCCTATATCACCCGGTGCACTCTGTGGTTTTGTGGGACCCCATGCACAGCAATTACTTTTGTTTTTGCGATTATCTTTGCTGCATCAGGAAGATTGTTCCTAATCAGTGCCTGAGTATCAAGTCTGCCAGTCTCTGATTTAGTGCCTCCAGGCCCAATCACATCATGGTAATCAGCAATTTGGTCCAAAATTGCCGGCTAGAATCAAACTCTTAAACAGGCACAATAACCTGCTTTATTCTCTCCACCACTGACCCAATGCACTACATTGGCCTTTGACTTCCATCTGTACAGAGGTTTGTTCATCAAAACCCCCCTCGCTTTGTCCTGCCTCTCTCCCAGCTTTCTTCACCCCCCTCCTTCAATCAGTATGAATAAGGGTCCCAACCCAAAACAACATATATCCATGTTCTCCAAAGCTGCTGCCTGACCCACTGAGTTACTCCCGCACTTTGTGTTGTTTTGTAGAGAGAACAAGTTCTGCATTTGACACAGGAATGCAAAGGCGACAGTCAGCCAATCGTTAAAGCACATTTTAAAACATGAATTAGAACTCTGTGGGTAAAAAAAATGGCTACAGAATGTTTTTATTTACTCTAAATGCACCAAGTAAGATTATTTAACCATTAATACTAAATACTAACAGCTTCTTGTCAAAAGTGTTTAAATTCCACTGCCATTATTTAGCACAGTGCATATACTGGCAATCTGCAGATAAATGCTGGTCCCAGTATTATTGTAATATTATTGAATAATCAAAAATTTCACATTTAGCACACTTTTGCAGCCATTAAAGTGACCCAGATTCAAATCTTGATTTCTGGTAATGTCAATATGGAGTTTGCAAGTTCTCTCTGTGACCTTATGGGTTTCCTCCAGTTGCTCCAGTTTCTTCCCATATCCCCAAATGGTTCAGGTCGGTAGATTAATTGATCACTGGGAATTGCCCCTGCTGTGTATATGAGCAGCAGAATCTAGGGGGAATCGATAGCAAGGTAATCATAACCCGATTCCATTCCTGATTTAGATATGTATTGCAACCTTAAGCATACACAAATAATCTATTCCTGCACCTGTTTATAGAGATATAGCATGGAAACAGGCCATTCGGCCCACCGAGTCGACGCCCACCATCGATCACCTGTACACCAGCTCTATATCGTTGCCTGCAGTCATACACAATAATAATAAATAACAAAACATACAATAAACACAAATTAACATCCACCACAGTGAGTTCACCAGGCACCTCCTCACTGTGATGGAGGCAAAAGTCTCAAAGTCTCCGTCTCTTCCCTCCTTGTTCTCCCTCTGCGCTGAGGCGATCCAGGCCGAAGATGCAGCCTTGTACTAAACACTAGGGACAATTTACCTTCAAATGTGCACGTATCTGGAATGTGGGAGGAAGCCGGAGCACTCAGAGAAATCCTCCGTGATCACAGGAAGAACGTACAAACTCTGCACAGGCACCACATGTAGTCAAGATCGAATTTGGGTCTCCGATGCTGTGAAACAGCAGCTCTACTGCTGTGCCACTGTGCTGCCTCTTTCTCAGGCAAGAAATCCTTATGACTTACGACTCTCTGAGAGAAGAAATTTTTCCTCACTTCATTCTCAAACAATGCCATGGGAGGAAATAAACTTTCAGCATTTCTCCCTCTAGCACCGAGAGTCTTATTTATTTGCATGTTTTTTCCAAACTCCAACGAGTAAAGTCCCAACCTTTCCTTGCATCACCATATCTCCATTTATTTGTTATCCATAACCTTGGTCATCTGAGAGAACTTTCTCTGAGTTATCTCTAATGAAATAGTATCTTTCCTGAAATATGGGAACCAAACTATTACAGTACTCTCAGTGTGGTCTCACTACACCTTTTACAGTTGCTTTAAGATCCCCTTTTGTTTTACTACAACCTCCTTGAAATAACAGCCAACGTGCAAAACACAAAGTGCTGGAGTAACTCGGTGGGTCAGGCAGCATCTGTGGGGAATGGGTAGGCAATTTACCTTAAAGAAGATCTATACTACTTATGTGTAAGCTCTCTGTGTTCACTTCACAAAGTGCCCTCAGATCCCTTTGATGGGCACTATTCTCCACGTTTTTTTGTCCATTTAAATACTTTGGTTCCTCCTTCAAATATTAATAACATCAAATTTTCCCAAACTATACTCCATTTATCACATTATTGCCCACCGTTTAACCAACCGAGATTTTTTAACAAACTTCTTCTACCCTTTTCTTATTTTGGTTTCCCATCTATTTTTGTTGTGTCATCAAATTTGGCTATCTTACAACTACCTTCTTCCTCCAAGTCATTAATACATATTGTAAACAGCTGAAGGCCAGCTCTGATCCCATGTGGTAACTTATGGTCGCAGGTTGCCAATGAAAACTACTCCCTTAACCCTATTTGCTGCTTCTTGTCTGTTGGCCAATCCTCTACCTGTGCCAAAATATCGCTTCCAATGTTGCGGGCTATTAGGTTTTCACCTAACATTTTGTGAGGCACCTTCTGGAAGTTCAAATGGAATGTTTATACTGGTTCCCTTCCTTCCACTCTTGTGGAGAATGAAGGGCCTGTCCCACTATACGAGTGTACCCAAGAGCTCTCCCGAGTTTTTTTTAAAATCAAACTCGTGGCAAGTACATAGAATTACGTAGCGGGTACGTTGGAGCTCGGGATGTCGCTCAGCGGGTCGTAACGCTAACGGCAGGTACTCGGGAAACGCAGTAAGCTCGTGAGGTTTTTTCAACATGTTGAAAAATGTCCATGTGAGCCCCGAGTACCTACGAGCGGCTATTACCGTAATTCTCCGAGTTCGAATCAGGGGAAACTCAGGAGATCTCTTGAATTACCTCGTACAATGGGACAGGCCCTTGACTCAAGAAGCTCCAGTATATTCCTCTTCAGGAAGCTTGGTTTAATTATGATTTTGCAAAGGTGCTGCTGTTACTTTGTAAATATCTTTGCAACAATAGATCTTAGTGCGATTGGCCTATTGGCTACATTCCTTTTCCAATAGGGGTGTCACTTTGCCCTTGTTCCAATATTCTCCTTCTCCACAGCCTTAGGATTTTTGGAAGATTACACCCAATACATCCATCATTACAGCAGTCTCTTCACTTAGAATCCCAGGATGTAAGTGATCCAGGGTAGCAAACCTATAGTGGGATAACATAGAACTGGTGTTAATGTGAGATCCATGGTCGACGTGGACTCAGTGGGTCAAAAGGCCCATGTCCATGCTGTATCTTTCAACCAATCACTCAATTGTTCACTCCATTACTTTCACTATTACAATTTCTCCAGTGATGATGATGGCATTTGTTTTCATCTTAGCATTATTCAGTATTAGCGGTATCTTATTTAGTATCTTCCACCGTAAAAGCTGATGCAAAAAGATGAACTCCTCTGTCATCCCCTTGCTCTGCATAACTATTCCCTCAGCTCCATTTCCTGAGAGGCCTATTTTCACATGAACCCCTCTCTTCCTTTGATATACTTGAAAAAGGGCATCTTGTCTATTTTACATTCTTTGCTAGTTAGCCTTCAAATTCATCATGCGTTTTTTTCCTTTGCTGAATTCTGAATTAATCCCAGTCTTCGTCTAATTTTACCCCCTTAAGTGTTTTCTCTTTCGACAATACCCTTTTTAATTGCCGTAGATGGCTGGAGGGGGCCATGCTTCCTTAGTATCTTTGGTCTGCTGGGATATAATTTTGCTGAGAGTCATAATTTACCTAATTAATTACCTGTCACTACTCCTTACTGTCTTGCTCGCGTGTGACTAGGTTTTGACAGAATAAGTTTTATAGATGGAGATTTATAGAAAAGCAGTTCACTTTGACATCTTGTCAGGCAGAGCAGATGGGAACATTTCCTCGTGCGTCAGGTGACGTTCTGCCATCGCTTTGCCACAGCCAGTGCCACATCTGTGCCTCTGCGGAGATCGTCCGCAGTGCATGCCTCTCCACCGCAAGTTAGTAGGTGGGCCATTGTCTGTACCTCTCCACAGTTGCACTTGTCAGAGTCCGAGAAGCCCCACTTCTTCAGATTGAGTCCGCAACTTCCCACTCCGGTGGGGAGGCGGTTTAGGGCTTTCCAGGTAGTATAAGGCAGTGGTGTCCTGGTGCCATCTGTTGTTTGGTTTTGGTGCCTGGTACGGTTGGCTCTAGTTCCATGAAGCTGTTCCGACTCTTCAAGCGTTTCTTGGCATGTTGGCGATTGTGCAAGGGGTGACGAGGGTCTGTGTCCGCATTGAAGCGTCCTACTGCAGCTGCCCGATCACGTCTTCAAGATGGTTCGTCGATGCCAGCCAGCTCGTACAGATGTTCAACCTTTATCGGCTTCAGGCATCCTGTGGTTTTCCTGCAGTGTTCAGTGCAGAGTGCACCTTGCGTGCATGTTTAGAGCGGCTCCAGACAGGGCTTGCATATTCTGCCAATGAGAAACAGAGCACCAGGGCTGCAGTGCGGATTGTTGTTGGGTCACTTCCAATGAGCTGTTTCCCAATTTTTCAATGACAATGTTCCGGGTGTTGACCTTTGCCTTGGTTTTCTCAACATGTTGGCGATATGATAAGGTACGAAAAAGGACCACACCTAGGTACTTTGGGGCTTTGCAGTGTTCCAACAGGACATCATTGCATTGATGGGAACTAAGATCTCTAAACATCAAAATAGTCACAGTTATAAATCCATGAGAAGTTCAGGAGATTCCACTCAAATATGTTAGAACATTGAAACTACCACCGCAAGGAACAATTGTGCTGACAAAAATAGATCAATTTAGAAGGCAGTTGGAGTTGAAGTGAGGGAGGAAGATTCATTGAAGTGGTGAGATAAAGCAGAATGGAGGATGAGTGTGGAGTGCAGAGGTTGGCATTGACTTGTCTGATTCTGTATTGCCAATAATTTGTAAGATCATTTATAACATCAGGCTCATTGTGTCATTATTTTTCCATATGTAGGCTTGATTATAGGTAATACAAATTACTAACCTGATGGAGTACTTAGTTTTACTCCATTTATAACAACAGTATGCAGACAGCTCCAGATGCAGAGGTTTGTTTGATTCTTTGACCAATAGATGGTCAGTATTTTATGCTTTGTTTAGGTATTTTTTCCAAAGCAAATTATCTTTAGTCGGGGATCTGTGAGAAGGGCAGGATTGGGGAAGTGGCTTGAGAATGGACCAGAATGTTGGGTCAGGTAAGTGTTCATCTGGAGTGCATTAGTGTTGCACACGGACTTGCATGTGATATCCTTCCTGCAGCCACATATAATTTGTTTCATTTGAATGGGAACAAGGAGTTGCATTTGATATTCTCGGGAGTTTAATCACGAGAGCTAAATGGTCACTGCTAATGCGATCGAGCCCAAATGGTTCAAAAGTTCAGGTTCCCAGTTGTTCAACAAATAATTTCTGCACCTTTCCAAGCCCAAGGCAATAGGTTCCTATTCCCAAACTAACGGCTCTCCAAGCAAGTTTGCACGCAATTATCAGCAACAAATTAACACTTTCATTTTTGTTTTGCTGCATTTAATCTACTGCCATTTTCATAGCCAGCAATTTACTTGGCTGAGATTAAAACTTAGAGAGCAAAAATAAGTGATTTGATTTCTGTAACTGAAGATGGTGAAGGGTAGAAACGGATAATATAAGTTCCTGATGAAGAGAAGTGTTACATACTAAATGTACTACTCAAAATAAATGGAAATCAAAAAAATGTGTAAAAGTCAGAAATATGAAATAAAAACTAAATATCCAGAAAAAACCCAGCTGGTCAAACAGCATTTGTGGGAAGAGACAGAGTTAATATTAACTAATATTAAGTACAACTTATGAACATGAATAATTCAGGTGAAGATCCTTCATAAGAACTAGAAAAGTTAGAAAACAAATTACTTTGCAATTGCAGCTAAAATGGAGTCAGATGGACAGGATAAAGAAAATATCTCTAATTAATTGAGGCCATATTCTGTGTTAATATAGGCTGTTGATGGAACTACCTGACTGATGCTTAAAGAGGGAATTTATAGAGAGAAAACAAAGCGACTAGCAACTATTGTAAAATGTAGCTCGGAGTCGATAGCTATGGTAGTGAAAACCATGGTTAGCGAGAGAGAAAAACATCAACAAAGAGGCAACCATGTGGGAAGTCTTATCTTCAGAGCAGATACGATGCAGATGGAGGGACAAGTAGAATAAATTGAATGCCCTTACCTCAAATGTGGTCCCTTAAAAGTAATATAATGTTACTGTGCTAGTGAATAGGATAAAGTTATCAAGGATTATGGATATAAATTACCAACCAGAAAAACAAAACAATTTAAAATCCAATCCAACAACCCGAAAAGTTGTTCAAACTACAACCAAATTGCATGTCTCAGTTCAAAGGTCAGTATGCTTCATCTTTTGATATTCATGTAGTTCAGGCCATGAACAATCAAAATCCTCATATCAGTCTTTCACTTTTCTTTATGGATGAAAAATATCTTGCAAGCTATCCATATAATTCCAGCTTATCTAAAGCAGCTGCAATTTATGGCAGTTCCAGGATCTGTCTTGAATTCCTCGCCCAAAAATGCACTTACACAAATTTACAGACTACTCCAAATCCAGGGTTCCAAAGCTAACTAGCACTGGAAATCAAATGGAAATGGAAAATGCACATCAGGCATGGAAAGGTTAGTGCTTTAATGTGAACCTTTCATACGATTTGATTGAGCAGTTTGCGACCTATCGCAGATACAGGGTCAGAATCATAAATGGTCGTGAGTTATTCCAAATTGTTAAGATATCTTCACCCAAAAATGGTATAAAATATAAATTAGGCATGTTACAGCTGTAATCACCTCATATTTCATATAACTTGTAATTATATGGTTCAGGATTCCCACCCAGTGGGGAAGCAACAGCTGCTCCAATTGACGGTGAGGAAAGCTGTCCACAAACCTCTCGTCCACACTGGGTGTGGCTCCCACCTTTGCTGCTGCTGTCATTCATCAGCCCTGGGGGGGAGGGGCCCTGGCATCAAGCAACAGCAGCAACAACCACAACCACAAGCGGGTTGATCAGACAATCACCTTGAAGACTCCATGCTGCAGAACTAGGAGGTAAAATGAACATGTAAACTGTGCAGGAAGGAACTGCAGATGCTGGTTTACACCAAATGTAGACACAAAATGCTGGAGTAATTCAGCGTGTTAGGCAGCATCTCTGGAAAGAAGGAATGGGGGACGTTTCGGGTCTGAAGAAGGGTCTCGACCCGAAACGTCACCCATTCCTTCTCTCCAGAGATGCTGCATGTCCCGCTGAGTTACTCCAGCATTTTGTGTCTATGTTCACTAAATTTATTGCACACCGCAGTGCATGAAATGCAGAGGATGGCAGGTGTACATAAAGTTACAGAAGAAGCTGAAATAACACAAAGAAGTTTTAAAAGGCAAAAATTAAGGCACATCTCCTTTAGATTTAGGTTCGTTGTAGCCATGTGTACCATGGTACAGTGAAAAACGTTGTTTAGTTTTTGTACGCAAAACAAATCATTTCACTGTACCTAGGTACATGTGACAATAAAGTATCATTGAATCATTCAATTTAGTTTAGTTTATTGTTGTCACGTGTACTGAGTTGCAGTGAGCAGCTTTTGTTGTGTGTTATCCAGTCAAAGAAAATACTATATGTGATAATATTCAGCCACCTACAGTGTACAGGTAAAGAGTACAACGTTTAATGCAAGATAAAGTTTGATAAAGTCCAAGTACAGATAGTTCTGAGGTCTCCAATGAGAAGATGGGAGGTCAGGAGCACACTCTAGTTGGTGAGAGGACAGTTCACTTGCCTGACAGCAGCTGGGAACAAACTGTCCCTGAACATGCAGTTTCAAACTTCTGTATCTCTTCCCAGATGGGAGAGGGGAGAAGAGGGAGTGACCGGGATGCTACCCAAACACATCTGATTTCCCATACATAAATACAATCAAACTCAAGTACAACAGGTAGAGCAAAGGAGAAGTGCAGAATATAGTTCTTAGCATGGTAGTGCATCAGTTCCATAGACATTTTTAAACTGGTTTTGAAATATTTACCTGAGGAGATGACTGTCCTTGCTTATGTAGTAAATTGTGGAACCAGGACAAATACTAAACTGTGGGTCTGGCTGGACCTATGGGCCTGAGCCACATAATAATGTATACTATGAAGAGGGGACCTGCAGACTGCCTGCTTGCTGATGAAGCTGATCCCTCGCTGGCCTGCTAGGAGCTGCAACCTCTGGGCCCTCTATCAGTGGGCAGCCTCCACAGCAGCACACATGCTCCACCCTGATCCTTCATCACACACGGATATTAAACACAGCCGTGCTCACAGGGAGTGAAACCCTGAGAAAGAACAGCAACTGTGCCTAGACCTGAGAGTCTGGGTGTGCACCTCAATAGAAATTCATTTATTATCAAATCGAATTTTAATCAAAATGTAAGCATCAACCCTTGGTTGTTAGCTTTCATGTAAACACTGCGCCAATCAACTAAAATAGATGTACTTCTGATTTTGTTTATTGTTACGATGCATTATGATGCCATTTTGCATGATTTCGTTTATTGATTTTGCCTTACTCAGAATATAAGGGCCCATTTTTTTAAATATCTCTCCTCTTTATCCACTAGCTGTCCGTCCTGCTTTAATCACCAGAACTCTGCTGTGGCCTCTCCATGCCCAGAACATCTGCTATAAATCAAAGTCATCCGTAAAATACAAAATTAAGCAATTATGCAGATTATTCCGGACTTATTTAATAATGCATGTGCTCATCCTGTTGTGACTGGGGACAAAGTAAATAACTTTTAAAGAGAAATATAATTTGCCCCGAGTCCATGTGTAACTGATGGTAGCTCACAATGCTGCAGCCCTCAAAATGTTTTAATTAATGTTATATGGAGACTTTAGTGCTGTTACGTTTTAGTTAACTGCAGTTAATAGATAATTAAAGGTATTTTAATTCTGTGTAGCTGACCATTGTGTCAACCAGTTGCATAATTTGCCTACTACTAAATGAAACTTAAAAATCAAATTCAACTTTTCTTAAACAACGCCATGTTGGCCCATCGAGTCTACGCTGACCCACAGCACAATGCCGTTCTCTCACTAATTCTCCTTGTTACCAATTCTTCACGTTTCCATCAACTCCATCAGATTTTACATAAAGGACAGTTTACTATGTGCAGCTGACCTATGAACCTGCATGTTTGTGGGATGTGAGAGGCAACAAGAGTAGCCGGGCAAACTCCATTGGGGGGTCAATGTGCAAAGACCACGCAGGCAACAGTGTAGGTCAGGATTGAACTCGGATTGTTGGAGCTGAAAGGCGGTGGCTCTAACAGTCGCAATACGTGTGACCCACATTATATCAAGACTATCAGGATATTCAGTGAATGCGTTTTGCATCACAACCACTGCTCTGCATTGACCATGCTGAGAGCTGAACTATGGCCAACTGCTTTCAGGGGAAGTGAGAAAACATGCAGAGAGTGCAACCTGAATAATCTTCAAGCTGACTGCAAACTGGCACTGCGAGAACCCTGGAGGGAGAATGAACCATGGCACCAAGGCTCTGCAAACAGCAAGAAAAGCATTGCAAAAACAAATCCGAGTTGATTCAATTATGGTTGATGAGAAAAAACTGGGTGGTTGATTACAGGGTCCATCAGTTCTTCTGAGATCGTTTGTAAATTAGAGTGAGCGATAGTCACTGTTTTATTTCACTTCGCAAACGCAGAGCGATAATCATGGTCAGATTCACTTGGGTTAACAAAATAGTAAACAGGTAACTTAACATAAGTCTGCAGATCTGTTCCTTCTGGCACACAGTATTGTACAGAGACTCTTCCTCTTGTTTTTGGTCAGGTGCTTCAATTGCTTAGAAAAACATAGAATTTCCATTGAGTCATACAGCATAGAACTAAGCCCTTCAGCCCAACTTGCCCACACTGACAAACCTGCCCCATCTACACCAGTGCAACATGCCTGCGTTTGGCCCTTATCCCTCTAAACCGGTCCTATCCATGTACCTGTCTAAATGTTTCTTAGACATTGTGATAGTACCTGCCTCAATCACCTCCTCCAGCAGCTCATTCCATATACCCATCACACTTTATGCAAAACAGTTGCCCCTCAGGTTCCTATTAAATCTTTCTCCCCCTCACCTAAACCTATGTCTGCTGGTTCTCGATTCCCCTACTGGGGGCATTTTGATATTTCACTTAAATTGAATCAAAAGCAGTGCTCAAAAGAGTGGTCCCAGTGGTCCCAGTGCTCCAATCTCCAGACAGGGAGTTCTTCCTTGGATTTACCTATGTTGTTGTGCATATCCTTCCAAAGTGCAATGGATGGTGAATTGCCTTTACCATTCTTTCCATTAAGTGCAAAGGATTATTTCAGAGAATCAGGGGTGTGTGTTTTGAGAATTTGCTGAAGGGAAAATATTATACATTGGATGACATCTGGTTATAGATAGTGTAGCCAGCGAGTATAACATATCAAATGCCATGGTACATGAGCATTGGAGTATGTAATGTTATCCAAACTAATGTAACTTGCTGTAACATGTCTATGGAGCAACGGTTGTGAACTGCCAGTGGTACAAAATATCAGATCAATTGTCATAATAACATCACTTTATTATATTTGGACACTATCAATTTCATTTCATGATTCAGAAACTTGTTCCTGTTGTAGCGATAATGAATAAAGTGCTGGAGCTGATAAGGGGATCTGATGCCAATAGCATGGCACCAATAGGGATTGAGAGTATTAGTTTACAGTCCTGTCACTGCTCAAATGGGAGTGCATTACAGCTCAATAAATAACTAAAGTCTTGGGTTACTCTAGCCTTGTTTGAACATCCTGTGTGGCCACTTAATGACCTGGCATTAACTCCACAGGAAGGCCCTGCTCTTGCACTTTTTTTTAAAAGAACTGTTACATCCGCATTTGGCCTCGAGGAGATGCAGCAGAATTTTCTCTGCTACTCTCACCACACTTACAGTACAATGGGCAGATTAGCAGAGTACCACTTCGGAGACATCAACCATTACAAGTAGACGTCTGTGTTTGGAGATTTTACCTGCTCACCTTTCCCTGGATTATTTGGCACACGTATCAAGAATTATTCTATGACGCAGATCATAAAATCATGAGAAATAAGGTAGACTGCCAGAACCCTTTTCCCAGGGTGGAAATGCCAAACAATTAAAGGGCGCAGCTTTAAGGTGAGAGGGGCAAATTTTAAAAGAGATGTGTGGGGCAAGTTTTATTTTACACAGAGTGGTGAGTGCCTGGAAACCTCTGCCAGCGGTGGTATTGGAAGCAGATACAATAGTGGCATTTATGAGGCTTATTTATAAGCACATGGGTGGGCAGCGATATGGATCACATGTAAGCAGAGGAGATTAGTTTAACTTGGCATCATGTTCAGCACAGTCATTGTGGGCCAGAAGGTCTGTTCCTTTGCTTCACCATTCTATGTTCTATCTGTACCTTGCTCACAGGTGGAGAAACACATGTTTATGTAACTTGCCAGGGAAAATCAGGCAATTGTTTATTATTCATTCATAAAATGTAGGACAGATTTTCTTGCTTAAGGGTAATGTTGTAGAATTGCTTGCAGCCTTTCGGGTACAAATGAGTGACTTGTTGGGTGATTCATGTACAATAAAGAATCAACTGTTCTGTTGTGGGCCTCGAGTCATTAGACCAGACCTGGTAAAGGCATAAGGTTTCTCTTCTTGAAAGCATTACTGAGACAGTTTTTTTTTTGAATTACTGTTTTGTAATCACCGTTCCAAATACCAGCATTTTTATTCCAGGTCCATTTAATCACTTCATTAAATCTAAACATTATAAATATAAAGTGAGATTTGAACTCTGGTCTCTGGAGTATTGATCCATTCATCTAACTTAATCAAATATGAATGCTCCAACCATCTGAGTATTCTGTGAAATACTATCTAAAAGGTGTGCTTTATTGCTTTCTTGGTTTGCTGTCTTTGAGAATTATTCGATGTGATATGGCTGTTTGACCAGTTCGATGCCATCATTGTTGCTAAATACTAGCGGGATTGCTGACTGGTGCCTGACTACAGCTAATGTCACAAGGATCATGTATTCTCCACTGCCAGGTTGTTTGTGCGTCACCTTCTTCAAGGTCAATGGCAACCACTGTCTCTTCTCCATAGTGAGCTAATCCACTGGCTCACAGTGACAAGGAGAATCTTGGAGATCACCGATGTCAGTGGACACTTAGAGTCATAGAATCATGCAGCATGGAAACAGGTCCTTCAGCCCGACTCGTCCGTGCCGACCAAAATGCCCTATCTCAGCCAGGCCCATTATCCTGCATTAGCCCACATCCCTCTAAACTTTTCCTATCCATATACTTGTAAATGTCATTGTACTTACCACAAATATTTCCTCTGGCAATTCATTTCAGATACCTACCACCGTATGTGTGAAAAGGTTGCTCCTCAGCTTCTTATTAAATCTCTCCCCTCTCACCTTAAACCTACGTCCTCTGGTTCTTGATTCACTTACCTTGGGAAAAAGTGCCTTTCCCCTTTATATTCCCCGTATGATTTTATACAGCTCCATAAGACCACCCTCTGTTTCCTGCACTCCAAGGAATAAAGTCCTACCCTGCCCAACCTGTCATATTGTCATCTTTTGAAACTATGTTATTGTGACATGCTGGTCGAGTACAGAAAGTGCTGGCATCGTGTGACTAGGAGCAGTCTACAGAATAGACTAGAAGTCATTAAGAGCAGTAGCCATTTGGTTGAAAGTTAAACATGACACAAATTGCTGGCTCCGTTCTTTCTATTTATTTTCGATTTCTGAACTACAAAACATGACCCAATCTATCCCTACAGCTCAGGCAATACATTTATATATCTTCTCTGCACTCTTTCTATTTAATGGATCTTTCCTAAATCAGTGTAACCAAAACTGAACACAATACTCCACGTGTGGCCTCACCAATGTCTTGTACCCTGTTACATCTCGTTCCAACTTCTATCTTCAATTGGTGGTACACAAAAATGCTGGAGAAACTCAGCGGGTGCAGCAGCATCTATGGAGCGAAGGAATTAGGCAACGTTTCGGGCCGAAACCCTTCTTCAGACTTCAATTCCCTGACCTATCTTCAATTCCCCCGACTGATGAAGGTCAGCATGCCAAAAACTTTCTTCACCAATAGGGAAATGGATATATACCAGAATTAAAAGGAGTTTCAGGGTTAGGTTGAGAAGGTGAGCACGACAATTGGGGTTTAGGGGTAACATGAGGGGGAACCTCTTTACTCAGAGAGTGGTAGCTGTATGGAATGAGCTTCCAGTGGAAGTGGTGGAGGCAGGTTCGATTTTATCATTTAAAAATAAATTGGATAGGTATATGGATGGAAAAGGAATGGAGGGTTATGGTCTGAGCGCAGGTAGATGGGACTGGGGGAAAATAAGTGTTTGGCGCGGACTTGTAGGGCCGAGATGGCCTGTTTCCGTGCTGTAATTGTTATATGGTTATATGGTTAATTGGCTTGCTTTTGCTCAGTCATTATGAACTCAATGGACATGTCAATATACTGCTATTTTTTTAAATAATTTGGTAAAGTTGGAATACTTATTGTAGATTAATCCTAAATGTGCCTTCAATATGAAGATCCGAACCTGCCATGAGCCAAATGATTCCCAGCTTGCATATTAATTCAGGGAAAAGCAGGCAGAGCTGCAGCCTCACAGCACCAGAGACCCGGATTCAGTCCTGACCTCAGCTGCTGCCTGGTGGAGTTTGCTCGTTTCCCCTGTGAATGCATGGGTTTCCTCCAGTCTTCTTCCACATCCCAATGATTTGCAGGTTTGTAGGCTAATTGGCCACGGTAAATTACCTCTAGAGTGTAGGGAATGGATACGAGAGTGGGATAACATAGAACTTGTGTGAACGGATAACCTATAGTTTGTATGGACTGAGTTGGCGAAGGGCCTTTTTTCATGCTGTATTTTTCCATCAATCAATCAGTATTTGAGCAATTGACCATGCAAAAATAACACCTCATGCATAGTTGAAACCCTTTCACCATTTCTGCGAGATTTCTTCTCTCAGGGGTATCTGCCTCCAGGTTAATTCAGATAAACCAGGATTGTCACTTTCCATTAGCCCATCATAAAGCAGCCAGGTGCAGATCATAGCAGTTTAAAAGTAACTTTACATAAATGTGAAATCAACAGAAACAAAGTTTAAAGGAGATGTGCGGGGAAACTTTCGAACACAGGATATGGTAAGTGCTTGGAATGCACTGACGGGGTTGGAGGTAGAGGCAGATACGATAGTGGCATTTAAGAGACTTTTGGATAGGCATGTGGATGAGCAGAGAATGGAAGCATACGGGTTATGTGCAGGCAGAAAAGAGTTGGTATTGGCATCATTTTCGGCACTGACGTAGGCAGAGGGTCTGTTCCATGCAGGTCTTTGCTCTATGATCTATGTTCTCTTTCTATCCCCATTTTAAACCATGTTAACTGCTTCCACCACAGGTCCCACAATGATCCAGCCTCCATCCTTCTCAATCATCACCGATCATTATCCTGGCTCTTGGCTTCATTCTTCCATTCTTATTCTCCTAATGACCATCTCTGCCCACTCTCAGGTGTCCAAGTGCACCAAGTGCACTAAATATTAAATGCTTTCAAGCCACTGGATTCAGGTGCATGGTTTGGAGCAAAAAAATGGGTGTATCAAATGTCTAGACCATGAGCTTTCTTGGCACAAAAACTGTTCTGATCTCATCACTCAGTTATCAACTGCACATTGTACATTGCGACCTACTTGTAACCTGCGTATAATAATATGTGCTATAAATCCTCTAGTAAAATAAAATTCAGGTGGGTTTTGTCAATAGCTGCTCAACATTTTAAGTGAACACGTACGTGATAGACATTCCATTACACTCAATATACCTTATTTTTGAACCTGACCCAAAATACATTTTATTTTCATGTACTATCAAAGGTTCAAAAGTTTCAAAGGTATTTTATTATCACCTGTACCAATTAAGGTGATATTTGTGATATTCGCATTACCATGCAGCCATACTAAAATAAGCAACCAGACAGACAACTACATAAAAGTTAACATAAACATCCACCACAGCAGATTCCCCACATTCCTCACTGTGATAGAAGGCAATAAAGTCCAATCTTCTTCCCTCATTTTTCTCCTGCGGTCGGGGCAGTCGAACCATCCGTCGGGGTGAATGAACCACCCGCAGCCGGCGGTCGAAGTCGCCGCATCGGGGCGATCGAAGCACCCGCGTCGGCGCAGTCGTAGCTCCTGCGGCTTGGGGCTCCTGAAGTCGGTCTCTAACCAGAGTCCGCGAACTCCACGATGTTAAAGTCTGCAGGCTCCCATGGTTGGAGCTCCCGAAGTCGGTCTCCAGCAAAGTCTGCAAACTCCTCGATGGTAGGCCGCAGTACGGATGGAGATACTATATGGAAACAAATTGCATCTCCGTCGAGGTAAGAGATTGGTAAAAGTTCCCCCAACCCCCTCCCCCACCCCCCACATAAAACAAGCTAAAGAACACTAAACACATACATTTAACACGTACTAAAAAAGCAACGAAGAAGGAAGGGACAGACAGACTGTTGGCGAGGCAGCCATTGCTGGTGATTCCATTATTATATATCAATGTTTTTCAAACTTTTCCAGTGCACTGGGGTAAAAATTCTTCTTGGAATGGGATAGAAAGGCAACTGGTATCGAAACCAAGCTGCTGATGCACGACCACTCAGCTGCACTGCAGTTGAAGGCAGCATTTCATTAGTGTCTTAATGTTTAAAAATATCAATGATGATAAAGATATAGCTTTCAGCAGGGCACTTCGGAGACCACCACCGCGACCTCTGGCGACCTTAAGCGACTAAAAAAATAATCAAGGTCACGGTGACCTACGACCTCTTACGACCTTCTTCGATTATGTGTACGACCTCCTACAACTATGTTGAAGACCTCCCTCGACTATGAAGAAGACCTCCTTCGACCTCCTTCGACTATGTTGAAGACCATGTACGTTTAATCGAGGATGATCTCTGGCAAATTGGTTCGTGAATGAGCACGACCCCCTTCCACCTCAGAGGACCACACTGAAAACCAAAAACGACCAGTGACAAGTGTCCACAGCTCAAATGATCACCTGATAAAATGGTCATGTCTGCATTTTTTTTCTCACAATAAAATGCCTCACAGGGTTTTTTTTAAATAATTCTGGACCATGCAAGCAAGGAAGGAACTAGTTTGGAGGATGTTAGTAAAAATAAATCTACTGCTGTTTGCAGTAGCCCTTTTAAGAAAGGCAGAAGGGGAAGAGCAAGGGTGAAGAGGAAGCACAAGAAGAGGTCTCAATGGGTGAATGGAGATGATGTGATAGACTGTCCCAGTACACCAGATGACTGGAAGAGAGTGGCGCTGGGCTTTGACAAAAGCTGGAACTTTAAGCACGCATATGGGGCAGTGGATGGCAAGCATGCCATTCTTGTCCCTGTACCCCTCATTTTCCTTTTCATACAGGATGGCATTCTGCTGGAACCATTCCTCAAGGTCCCCCTCCTGCTGCCTGGTGAAGGTGTAGGGCATAACCTTCCTCCAGCCCTCCCTCACCACCAATGGGGCATCTGCCTCTGATGCTGTGCCAGACACAGGAGAAAGGGCTGCTTTGCTGCCTTCAAATGAGGCAGTGAAGGATGGGGTGGTGTTGGGGACATATGATACCACCCTGGTCTCCTCCTCCAGGGACCTCTCATGCAGGGCTAACTCCTCCTGCACTATGACCTTCTGTGGCATCACCTCCTGCCACTCCTCCTCCTGGGTGGGCAACACCTGCATGGCAGGTTTTTTTTAGGATTGTGTTCGCCCCCTGCACTGCTGCCTTTTTGGTGCCATCTCTAAAACAAGTCTCCTCTCCAAAAAAACTCTCCAACTATGAATGAACATGTCTTGGCGTGAAAGAGGTGACATTCTGCTGTTTAAATTACCTTTTTCTTTCTCCTGACCTTTTTTCACCCCGGAGCTATTACCTTCGACCACCTTCGACTACCTACGACTACCTACGACTACCTACGACTAGCATCACAAACTACTACGACCGGCTTCGACTAGACCTACAACTAAAAAAATATTGATTTTTCCCACGGCGACCTATTTTTAGTCGCGGTCAATTTTTAACATTTTGAAAAATATGCCGCAACCTAGCTGAAGCCTCGACTATGCGGAGACCACTTTCGACCATGAAGGAGAGTGACAAAGACCTCCTACGACCCAGTGGCGACTTGCCGCGACTATGGGTCGCGGGCAAACTCGTCAGAGGTCGCGGTGGAGGTCGCCCAAGTGGGACAGGAGCTTAAGGGAGGACCATGACTGTTCTTAAATTGTATTTAAAAGTTGTGTTAAAAACAACCTAAAAAGGGCAGCTATTTGGATCACATATGAAGCATGTTTTCCTAATCTCCTGCTTGCAAAGAACCTCCTGCCTGTTTCATATGATAGCCCAGGGTGTCTTTGCAGGAGCCCTGCTTGAAATATATGAAATCACCGTTAGACATGGGTGAGGTACTGGTTGATTGGAGGGCGTTAATGTTGTGCCTCTATTCAAGAAGGACTGCAAAGAAAAACCTGGGAACTATAGACCATGAAGCATAACATCTGTGGTTGGGGGAAAAAAAGCCATAGTGCTGCAATAACCAATGGACCAATGGAACAACTCTGGAGAATATTGAGAGGTGACCATTCGTGTCAGGACCCTTCTTCCGACTGGATACAAAGTGTTGTTAATCTTTAATTTCTCCCTATCTCCGTACTCTGTTCAGAGGTGCCCACCTGCTTCAAGAAGACCATCATCCCAAAGAAAAGCAACATCTTCGCCTTAACTGGAAGGTTAGACTGCATGTGGTCCAGGAGAGGTAGCTAACTGGATACAGAATTGGCTTTATGGTAGAAAACAGAGGATTGTTTTTCAGACTGGGTGGCTTGTGAATAGTGATTTCCATTGGGGATCAATGCTGGCCCCACTGCTGCTTGTCATCCATATCAGCGATTTATTTGGATGAGAATGTACAAGGCATGATTAGTAAGTTTGCAGAGGACACTAAAATAGATGGCAGTGTTGACAGTGAAGATGGTTATCAAGAATTACAACGAGGTTTTGATCAGCTGGGCAAGAGGGCCAGGGATTGGCAAATGGAGCCTAATTTAGGTAAGTGTGAAGTGCTGCATTTTGGGAAGACAAACCAGGGCATCACCTTTACAGTGAATGATAGGGCCCTGGGAAGTGTTGTAGAGCAGAAGGATCCAGGAGTACATGTACATAGCTCCTTGGAAGTGGCGTTGCAGGTACATACAGTAGTGAAGAACATTTTGGCACACTGCTCTTCATCAATTAAGAAAATTAGTATAGAAATTAGGATATTCTGTTACAGTTGTTCAAGACATTGGTGAGGCTGCACTTGGAGTATTGTGTTCAGTCGTGGTCACCCTCCTCTGCAAAGAAGATTTAGAAGGATATTTCCTGGACTTAAGGATCTGAGCTGCAGGGAGAGGTTGGTCAGGTTAGGACTTTATTCCTTGGAGCACAGTTGCCTGAGGGGCGATCTTCTGGAGATGTATAAAATGAGAGGGAGAGATGGGGTGAATGCACAGTGTTTTCCCAAGAACCAGAAGGCATAGGTTTAAGGTGAGAGGGGAAAGATTTAACAGGAATCAGCCGGGCAACTTTTTCACACAGAAGGTGAAGCCTCCAGATGAAATAGTTCAGGCACGGACAATAATAACATTTAAAAGATATTTGGACAGCTGCATAAATAGTAAAGGTTGGAAGAATCTTGACCAGATGTGGGGATATGGGATAGGATATCCCATGGCTTAGAATGGATATCTTGGCTGGCATGGACGATTTGGGCCGAATGGCCTGTTTCCATACTGTGGGACTCTCTATGACTATTACCATGTGGCACACACCTCTCACTAACATCTTAGGTGCCTTTAATACCATTTAATTTGGGTGGTGATGAGTCCAGTCACAAGAGTAATTTCACTGTAATTCGCGTTACTGGCTTTTCCAGGTGCTGCCCCTGAACTTGGTCAAAATCAATCAATTTGATATGATACGTTTACTTTTAAATGGTGCCCTAAAGTGCTGATGCACATTACTGAAAAATGGAGAATGTTATAATCTATTGAAAAATATTGTGATAAAAAACACATGGAATACTGATAAATACTGACTCGGCTTGTACTCGCTAGAATTTAGAAGATTGAGGGGGGATCTTATAGAAACTTACAAAATTCTTAAGGGGTTGGACAGGCTAGATGCAGGAAGATTGTTCCCGATGTTGGGGAAGTCCAGAACAAGGGGTCACATTTAAGGATAAGGGGGAAATCTTTTAGGACCGAGATGAGGAAAACATTTTTCACACAGAGAGTGGTGAATCTCTGGAATTCTCTGCCGCAGAAGGTAGTTGAGGCCAGTTCATTGGCTATATTTAAGAGGGAGTTAGATGTGGCCCTTGTGGCTAAAGGGATCAGGGGGTATGGAGAGAAGGCAGGTACAGGATATTGAGTTGGATGATCAGCCATGATCATATTGAATGGCGGTGCAGGCTCGAAGGGCAGAATGGCCTACTCCTGCACCTATTTTCTATGTTTCTATGCTTCTATGAAAAATCAAAAGCTCTAAATAATTTGGGCAGAGATATATTAAACACAAGTGCGAGAGCAAATATTAAGTTTCGACTAGTTTCCTGACAACTTCTGCATTTTATATTGCGTGATATAGAACCGTGACTAGAAAATTCAGGCTTGATCAAGTACACGGTCCCTGTGCTAGACTTCTAAATCAAATCCGTCACAGTGCCATTTGATGCTGCTATATTATCAAATGTAAAGAGAGAGTGTGTGAGAGGGAGAGGAAGAGCGATAACAAGCAGCAGATCTGTTCTGGGTGGAGGAGACCGTACTGGGAGAGATTGATTCAGCACGCTAGGTTCACAAGTCAGCCTCCCCCTTATTTGCTTCCTGATAGTTTGCATAGTTGTAGGAGTATGTTTTAGGGTGTTATTCATCTGTTTAAAGCTCTTCTGGATAGCTGCCATATTTACCAGGGCACGCAGTTATGTGCGCTTTGGATACATTGCACAGCATCTTTATATCATTTAGTGGGAGTACACTTGTCTCAGCTTGTCAATTCCCTGTTCAGCAATCACTGATTTCTCCTTCAGTTGGTTACTTGCATTGTCCAGCACCCGGTATGCACAATGTATTGATCTGAATAGTGACATCTTTAGATTAGCTGGGTTTCAACTCAATTCTCTCCTGAAAGTCCTTCGCTGTTATGTTAGTTCTCTGGATAGTGATACAAAAATGAAGAAGGGTCTCGACCTGAAACGTCACCTATTCCTTTTCTCCAGAGATCCTGTCTGACCCGTTGAGTTACTCCAGCTTTTTGTGTCTATCTGTGACATTAGATTTGGTTTATCATGTGGGAAAGAATGTCACGGATTACAACAGAGGAGGAATACTGTGGCATTTGCTTCACACTAATCATTTATCCCTCAGTCGACATCACTATGAATAGCAGATTATCCTCAATCCATGATTGTCGGTGCCAACCAGCCAGGCACAAATTAGTCGCAATGTTTCCTGCCATCTATTCAGTGAAAATTCTTCAAATGTGCTTCACCAGTTAGTTAGGCTCATTGGAATGCCTGAAGTCAGGAAAGATGTGATTCAGCTCTGATTCTTTATTTTAAGTTTGTGGGGGAGTGTTTCACATAACTTGTTTCCAGACATCAGCCAATCCCCCACTGATACAGATGAAACAATTAGTGTCTGAACAGATGAAACAACAGTCTGAAGAAGGGTCCCAACCCAAAATTTCACCTATTCATGTTCTTCAGAGATGCAGCCTGACCCACAGTCACTCTGTGTCTTTTTTTTGTAAACCAGCACCTGCAGTTCCTTGTATGCAAACGATGAAGGAATTGTTCAGCCACCATGGATTTTGAAAGCTCCTTTCAGATTGTATAGACTTCCGTGGTCTGTGTGGTTTGTTGCTGATACTGAAGTTGAAGAAATAATGAGAAAATGTGTGGAACAAGAAACAGAGTGTAAATGTGTCTTTCTTTGGATGTAAAGGAAGGTGGTGTTGCCAGGGTTGGAGCATGGCAGTCAGGGTTAAGGTCAACTTGGAATGGAAGGGGTAAGGTGCAACATGAATCCACTGGTTCGACCAATGTGAAGAAAGGGGCCATGCCAGCGAAAAGGTTAGATCCCTTTATGTCGAATGATCTGAGAAGGTGGCAAGTAAGTCAATTAGACTTTCAAGACTAGAAAGTGTGATCCAACCTCAAATGGTCATAGAGTGGCTGACTGGGCTTGGGCAGAATTTGAGAGAGGGTGGGAATTGAAACAAATTAAAGAGCGGACCAGAAAATAAATTATTTATTTTGGAGGTGCTCAGAGCTTGGAATTGTCTGCTCCAAATTGGTGAAGTGGAGTCAACAAATACCACAAAAAGTAAAATGATCAGATAATTGAAAATGAGGGGTTTTGAATGCCGAGGAGAGAAAAAGTGGAGAAAGGAATGGACACGGTCTTGCCAGGCTTCATACTGCTCCTATAGCATTCAGATGTCTTGTTATTCCAACCCAAGCAAACAAAAGAAATGACGAGAATGCAAAGTAACTCAAACTAAATTATTGTTGTTCCAGTGAAATAATGAAACATTTTTATTTGACATCTGGCTGAATTCAAGGAGACCACCCTAATAGCCAGAACTGCGGTATATTTGAGGCCAAGTAGTCTAAATGATGGATAAAAACATGTGAGATGGACTGAAAACGGATCAAAGAGCCAAATGAGGCAAAACATTTGCCAAGAGATAGTTCATTGCCATTGACCTGAATGTGCAACCTCAAGAAGAACATCAAGACAAGTAAACCCTGGTCCCTGTGGTGAGGAACGTGATAGCACAAAGAATTACAGGACTGATGAGAGCTGCTGACAAACTGATCAGTTTCTAGGAAATTATTGGGTGGAAATTGGTTTCTGCCCACTTTGGGACAGGGTTCTGGGAACACTGGACAAAAGTCAAAGTCCCAAGGAACAAACAAGCTGATCGTTTAGCCAGCTGTGTGCAATCAGCTGGCCCAACAACCTCTTTGGTAATGGCCTTTGAGTGAGAAAAAGAGGTGATCATGAGAGAGAAGGTCTATTGGCAGGGGTTGGCTGTATGGAGATTGTTTAAGGATTTTACAAACTTTTTTAATGCAAGAAGGGATAGTCTTTTGTTGACACTTATGGGTTGGGATGTAGTTATCCTAAATACAGTCGGTAAGAGGGGCAAAGGAGACGTGTGGGACAAGTTTTTTTACACAGAGGGCGGTGAGTGCATGCAAAGGGCTTCCAGGGGTGATGGGTGAAACAGTTACACCAGTGGCATTTAAAAGACTTTTGGATAGGCTTATGGATATGCAGGGAGAGGAGGGATATGGGCCATGTGCAGGTAGATAAGTGATGGTCTTGGCATCATGTTCGACACAAACATTGTGGACTGAAGGAGCCTGTTCTTGTACTGTTCTATGTTCTATGTATACAGAGTCTACTACAGTTATGGGCTCTGAGTTCCCACTCTAGTGGCTTCATCAGTGTGACAGATGGTGAACTTCTGATGTAGTGAATCATGATGTCCTCCTGCACATAAACAGGTCACAGTTGTGCAGTGAAATAGCTGCAGGATCAGCAGATATCTAGACCAATTCTGTCAATCCCTTAAATATCCAAATGTCTCTTCTTTAAATATCTGTCTGCCTGCTACTTTTGCAATGGGATTTCTGTGGCTTTTGTTTCACATATAGGGTGGTGGGTGTATGGAACGAGCTGCTGGAGAAGGTAGTTGAGGCATGTACTATCACAATGTTTAATAAACATTTAGACAGGTATATGGATAGGATAGGTTTAGAGGGATATGGACCAAAAGCAGGGAGGTTGGACTAATATAGATGAGGCATGTTGGTTGGCGTGTGCAAGTTGAGTCAAAGGACCTGTTTCCATGCTGCATGACTATGGCTGTGCAGGCAATCAGTCAGCAATTTGTGTAGAGGAACCTCGCCTCCATACTCTATTGCTCTGAAACCTCCAGCCCTGTCCCTCAATATTCTATCTTTCTACTCTCTCTTGGCTTAATGGCCATTTGGTGACGCTACCCATGTTAGCACTCCAGAACCTCAATCCCTGGAAGATAATTCATAATTAAACCAATAGAAGGTTTGGCAAATTGGACCCATTCTCCTGCATCCTTCTCTCCCCTCCCACTTTCTTCCACTCATCTCCCCTCACATCTTCTCCCTCCGACATCTCTCCTTGGTTCCCCTCTTCTCCCATCATCCTCCCCTCTCCTCTCCTCCCCACCCGCCCGTACCTCTCACCTCACTTCCGCTCACTTTTCCTCTACTTTCTTTCACACCTTTTCTTCCCTTTCTTGTATCTTACCTTCTCACCTTCTCCTCTCTCTTCCTTCATCTTGCTTTGCCTCCTGTACACTTTTTTCCTCTGGCATCTAATCTCTTTCCTACCTCCTGCATTCTCCGTCGCAAATATTGGGATGACAGGAATATTTACAACTCTTACAAACAGCAGGCATGGACTTTTTCCATCAAGTTGCAACATTTTCCAGGCTGACTCATTGTGCTGGGACTACTAATATTACAGCTGCTTCGGCTGAGTTCTGCTCCTTGCTCCACAAGACATTCCTCCTGACATCCTTCCCATTGACAAGGCAGCATGCTATGCTCACGAACCAAATGAGAAACACATGTCTCCAACTTCACAGATTTGCATGCCAGCTTTTAATAAAAACAATCCTTTTACTAAATTCTTGCAAACTAGGGAGATTACAAACTCCTCTGTTAATCCTATGTCAAAGCAGCTCAGTTTTAGGACAATGGCCTGGTTAATACTAGGATGAATGGCATTGCTTAATATTTAAATGTATGTGAAAGAAATGGGAGGGTCCTTCACCAGGGAGCGGATGCTTCAAGAAAAGGGTGACTTAATCCTCTGTCACGGGTGTCTGTATTGAACTAAGCAAATGCAGATTGAGTTTGCAGAACACCTCAGCTCAGTCCGCAAGGGGGAATTTAATTCTCCAACTCACTCTTATTTGGATCTCTCTATCTTTCTCTCTGTACAGATGCTGCCTGACCAGTTGAGTGCTTTCATAAATTCCCTTTATACACCAACATCCCTTTATCTACCGTCCATAAACCTGAGGTCGTCCATTTCTCCGCCAGGTCCAGTCAGCTTATAACATCAGGATGCCCCATCACTCATGGATTTGATTTGTCTCCCAGTTAATAAATGCTCTAATTTTAAAATTCTCACTTGAGTTGGGTTGTATTCAAGAAGCTTTTCCTCCTTATTTCTGTAATAGCATCAAAGACCCACATCATTCATTTCGCTGCTACCATTGGGAAGAAGGTACAGGAGCCTTAAACCAGTGACCAGCAGGTCCATGAATGGCTTCTTCTGAGCAACAATCAGGCTCTTGGCCACCGCACAACACTAACCACAACCTCAACAATGATGCTCTTCCAAAGTTTTTGGTTGTACGACAGTCTTTGATTCAGCACTACTATGATTACCTAGTATTACTGTTATTATATATTTATTTGTGTGTTATTGCATGAATTGGACTTTGAAGCTGCACCAAGTAAAAGTTTCATTGTTCTTTTGCCAATGCATGTGACAATTAAACTCTCTTGATTCTCGACTTGGCATTTTCTCTCAGTGTGGAGTGTACAAGCTAGTAGAGCTGAGTATGATATTTAGAAAACACTTAGACAGGTACATGGATAGGAAATGTTTGAAGGGATATGTGCCAGGCACAGGCAATTGGGACTAATCAGTTCGGCAACTTGGTTGCATGGATGAGTTGGACCGATGGATCTGTTTCTGTGATTGAATCTCTTCCTCACCATCTCGCTGTCTCTGTGATCTCTGTTTCCCCAGATTTTCACTTATACCAAGACCTCCACTATTTCCCTTCCCCATGATTTATCTTCCTTGCCATTACTCTTCCCCTACTATGACGCTCTGCACTCTCTCTTCTCCCATGATATCTCTTTTTTCACTGTCATCTTTATCCCACTATCTCCTTTTCTCCTCTGTCTTCCTTCTCTAACAATCTCTCTTCCCCATGTTCTCTTCCACTATGACCTCCCATCTGTGCCATCTCTCTCCCTTACTATGCAACACTTTTGCTGTGTTACTCTTCTTCATGTGATTCACCTTCTCCACTGATTCTCTTTCCCTGTGAGCGATGCATATATTAATGCAAAGTGCTGCTTTAAGGGACATAAGACTGGCGTAATACTACACGGTTCATTATTGCAGCATTGTGTGTATCAACTTACTGGTTCAGGATCTCTGCATTCAATGATGTTTATGGTTTTCTTTCCACTAATAAGCACCCCACCTCCCTGCTAACCACACTGTGTGTATCAAGCCCATTATGTTTTCAAATGCTGCAAATCAAAATATCCAACTACTTGATAACCAATTTAAAACTCTGACATGCGCATTAAGCTAATTGAAACCTTTAAACTCCATTTTAAATGAGACTTGTGACACTCTTCTTTGCAGAGAGGGCAGTGTCAGTTTCTTCCTGTCTGAGCCCATGTTTGTTGCAAAGTAATGCTGGTCTGAGTTTTCAACTGGAGTCCCAGTTTAATAGTCACATCCAGGTTTTGCAGGCTTGGCTCTGTTGGGGGCTTCGAGAGGGTGTTGCCAATGTGAGGAAATAAATTCATCTGGTGAAGCAATCATCAGGAGCTTGTGATATCGAATAATGGCCATAAATCCTTACACACATTGTTTTGATATGTGCCTGATGTGGACTGCCTCACAAAGACACCATATGATTCAAATTCTGAAACAAATCATCCTCTCCAATGAGATCTTCTTCAAAAATAATCTGCAATTGTAGACACCCTCCATGTAATAACAGGTTCCAAAGTGTTTCACACAGCAAAATCACTTAAAATTTGGAATCAAGCCTAAGGCAAAACATTACGAGAGGACCTCTCTGTCTGTGGCCTGCGCTCTTGCAACAATGCCTGGTGTAAACTCTGAATAACTCCTCATTTCTTGTCTGGGCCTGCTGTAGCCTGCAGGACTCAATACTGAATTCCCCTTCAGATAACTTGCTCTTTCTTTGCATCTATGTTAGAACTGGCCATTTTTGCTTACCATTCCTCTCTTCCATTTGTATATTTTGGTCTGCTGGGCATGCCCTGGTATGACAGGCTATATACAACACTCAGACATCAACAGCAACTCATCGCACAGAGTGTAACGGGCCTGTCCCACTTGGGCATCATCTGCACGTCATTTACGCAACATCCTAAAAATTGGTTGGCGCATCGTGACACGCACGTGACGTGCGCATGGCGCGTGGTGGAGTATGCAGTGACTCGCGGTAACGCGCGGTGCACCAGGATTTTGCAGTGCATGACGCATCCCTTGCACACGCTGACGTACTGATGGCATACGCTGACATACTGACGGCGTAAGTGTAGCGCGTGATGACGCATGGTTACGCACGATGATGCACGAACATTGCCTATGCTAATTTATTATGCGTCACCATGCGTCAACGTCCATAACCATACGCTGCCCGTATGCCGTTGGTGCATGATTTGAGCGCCGCACCTCGTGACCACCCGGGTATAAAGCGCGCATAGTTTTGAAACATTCCGCGCACATTCCTTTATTTCACCCATTGTTCTACTTTCTTTGCTATTTAAAAATTGTGATTGAAAGGTACAGCATGGAAACAGGCCATTCAGTCCACCGAGTCCATGCTGGCCATCATCACTTGTTCACTCTAGTTCTAAATTATTCCATTTCATATCCATTCCCGACACACAAGGGGCAATTTACAAAGGCCAATTAACCTACAAACCCACATGTCTGGAATATGGGAGGAAACCATAAAACCCAGAGGAATTCCATGTCGTCACAGGGATATTGTGCAAACTCCATGCAGACAGCTTCCAAGGTCAGGATTGCACCCTGTTTCTGGTACTATGAGGCAGCAGTTCTATGAGGCTGCCCTTTACTTCATCAAAGCCTAGCAACAAATTTTTAGATCCTCTCCCCCCTTAATCACTCAGCAAGCTCCCCATAATTTGTGTTTGTACAACTTGTCCCAACCAACCTCTGGTAGCGTTCTACATTCTCATTAACTTCAAATAGCCCTTGCTTTCCCTCTCTCTCCATCCCCTCGACCTTCCCAGTTCTCCCACCATTCTTACTGTCTCCGACTATATTCTATCTCTGTACTGCCCACTCCCCTAACATCAGTCTGAAGAAGAGTCTCGACCCAAAACGTCACCTATTCCTTCTCTCCAGAGATGCTGCCTGCCCCGCTGAGTTACTCCAGCATTTCGTGTCTATCTACATTCTCATTGCTATTTGGGATATGCCTCCTACATTTGTTATTAGATTTAGTATTCCCATATGATTACTGCCATTTACTAATTGGCATAAAGTAAACACCATTAAATATTGCTGTTATTGGAGGATATCCATAATTGTCTTGCAATGGCCTTGGAATTCTGTGCCTTTATATGTGTTCAAATATTAATAACAATCAGAATATGATGCTCTTTGCCTGAAAAAAGCTATTAAAATGTATTGACTAACTTCCATTTAGGAATTAAAGTAAACTACATCATGTGGAAAATTCCACAAAAAGATTAAATATCAATTCAAGCAATTGATAAATGTAACATTTTACACCTTCCTGGAATATTTTGAATTCCATGTGTGTGTCACTGCTTCACACATAATGTTACTGGCATCATTGAGCCAAGATAGCTACTAATACCTAAACTCCCATTTCAACAGTGATCTGACTGACATTTCCTCTTCCATGAATGGAAATGTACCATTAATGTGATAAAACATCTCTGTGGCTGAGGCCATTTGCACAACTGCAGTGCAAGTGCTTCAGGTGACAACACAGAAGCACTAACTCCAAATTCATCCATTTCCGAAGCATCCTAAATAGTCTCATATAAACACTCGTCAAACAGGAGTTGCTTGGAGGCGTTGCCAAATGTTGCTCTTTTCACACGAGTGGCAGGAGCAATAAGCTGTGCTACCAAGTGTGAGTTGCACTAGCAGATGGTACTGTCAGTACACTGAGCACTGCCCTGTGGGTAAAGGCACCGACCGCTCATTGAGTAAATGGAAGGTTTGCTTGCTGTTCTGCTTGTCTGATGTGTTAGCATGGCAGTGGGTCTATTCCACCTGCCACCAGCTGTTACGAGCCTGAAGCCAGCACATAATGAAATAACGAGGCCCAGATATAAAGTACGCTTCAGCTCTAAAACGGTATGCCTGATCAGGGTGCATACAGCATGCTGCCAGCACGCAGATTCCTTTAATAAGTGGATGTAAAGGAAGACCCACTAAACCGCTAGTAATCCTTCTGCAGTTGACAGTCAGGAAGATAGTGCTATCAGCATTTGATCAGGATTGGCAGGCTCTGGGATACTCTGTGGATTAACTGGATGTGCTTTCATATAAATGACCCAGTCTGCTCGAGCAGAAGTAGTAAAGTAAAATGTCAAAGTTAATTCAGATGTCAGCGTTGAAACTGGGACAAGTGAGTTTAAACGTGTTCTGAACATTTCTCTCTCTGTGGATTCAATTTCTGCAGTGTTTTGTAAAATCACTTGTTCGAGAGCGTGGAATACATTTGTGTTGATGATTATTTTACTGTAGTTTATAGCACAGTAAATGATGAGGTTAAACATTAAAGAAGCTTGAAGTGCTTGAACTTGTTGTTACAATGGCTCTGTAAGCTCCACCTAATTAGTTTGCTATGTGCCTGCTGCCCCCACATAGGAATGCTGGCACACACTGGCAGATACAAACAGACATATTAGCATAGCAACTGGAAGAGAATTAATGCCTGCTCTCTGTTACTGGAATAAATGCAATCACTTCAACTGACAGCTTTATCGCAGTAACTTTAATTTCTCTGGTTTTGTTTTCCCCATGCCTTGTATGAGCCAGCAAGGTTGGAAACTAACTTCCTTCAATACAAAATTAGATCACTATTGGCAACTACCACTGAAAGCTACAGATTTTTAGGAGATCTCGCAATTGCTGCGCAGGCTCCTCGTATTAATAATCAACTGAAGCCTCCGATTCATTGAATTATTTTGACCAAAAAAAAGGAGCAGCAATAAACAGTGGGATGTGAAACAGTGCGGTACAGTTGTCTAAAAGCTGCTGGGTCTATCGCATGGCTGTATGTGAGGTAAGGTGTCAGGAATCTGTTTTGAAATTGTAGCAGAGTTCCATATGTTGTCGCAGTAAATTTGCCTTTTGTTTTAAACTTGCTCTCGGTCAGGATTTGCACAGACGTTTTCTCTCCCTTAAGGCAGTGAAAAATTTCCTCGTTGCATCTTCTGATTGTTTAGTCAACCCGAATCGCCTTAAAGGCACAAAGTGGATGGTTAAAGACTGCACAATTACTGAGCAACCAAGAACTTTAATGACTGAATTTAGGAAAATGAAAAAGTGCACCATTTACAACAAGTGTTCAGAAAAGGAAAACTTTTGACAGATGTTAAAACATGTGTAATTACATTCTTGGCTTAGCTGTAAGGTACAGATTTTCAGAGTTTCTATTTAGATTTTCTTGTACAGTCTGTGGCCATTTGATTGATCTGGATAATTTAGTAAGCAATATTCATGAGTAAACACTTTTGTACTCTATGGACATTTGTTAGTATGTTGTAGAGAGGCATATATAGTAGGGCTGCAGTGCATTTCAACATATCCATTCCCTTAAATATTTATGGACGCAAAGAGAAGCTGTATGTCCAGGTATGACTACGTTATACTCAACGTGGCTCATTCACCAGGTGACACAAAGAAAACGGGAATGGAAGGAGAAGGGAAACAGTCAGGAATCTCAGATGGCAGCATGAAAATCAATATTGATTTTCTCAGTCAGAAATTTTTGTTCTTCATCTCCTAATAGAGGCTCGGGATAGCTGCCACTGGATTATCAAGTGTCCTCTATCTTGCACACAAGTGAAGTGTGAGTTCTTGCTAAAACAAGATTGGCTTTATTGCTGTTTCTGAGTGAACTAGTGGGTGGAGAGTTAAGCCCCTGTCCCACTTACGTGTCCTTGGCACGCTAATTACGCGACCTCGTGGTCATGTGAGGTGCGATGGTCCCGCGCGACTTCATGCGTCCGCACAGCTGTCTGGACGCGTGACATCATTTGAAGATAGACACAAAATGCAGGAGTAACTCAGCGGGACCAGCAGCATCTCTGGAGAGAAGGAATGGATGATGTTTCGGGTCGAGACCCTTCTTCAGTTTGAAAGAAGGGTCTTGACGCGAAACGTCACGCATTCCTTCTCTCCAGAGATGATGCCGGTCCCGCTGTTACTCCTGCATTTTGTGTCTATCTTCAATTTTCTTGGCCCCGCTCTGGGAGTAGAAGTCATGAGCCCCAGGCCGAGTTCGCCGATCGTTTGCCTGCTTCTGCTGCTGTTGGAGGTGAGACGTTGCATCACGCCAGGGTCTTGGGCCTGTCCCATTTTGGCCGTCAATATAAATACCCATTTCATAGATCAATTCATATTTTAGGATCTAATGCTTGAAATGCTTCTCCGTGGATTGTCACCTTGTCGTGGTGGAGAAGCTTGTGTGGACCTGAGATCCTGAGAGCGATGCCGTCTGGAGCTATGCTCCTGGTAGGGCCACCCATGGCGGTAAGGTCGAGGGGGAGGTCCCTGACAAAGAGCAATCCAACCAAGACCTCAACGGTGGAACAGGCGGAGGACGATGACTCATCTTAGTGGAGCGTCACAACGGCTGGGAAGGCGGATGAAGGCTGCAGCAGAAAAGGTCCCTGGTCGTCTTGGATTCCATGCCACTGGATCCTGACCCAGATCTATTCAAGGACCGTGGGGTGGCTGTCTGTGCACCAGTCTCACCACGTTAAACAAAGTCACGCACAGGCGTCCTCCATATAGGGAAGAGCACCCTGGAGACACCCATGGTCAGCCATGACTGAAGGGGGCCTAAGAAGAATGCTTGAAATTATTAACCAGTATTAATAACCATTTCAGTTGGTATAAGTTATGACACAAAATGCTGGAGTAACTCAGCAGGTGAGGCAGCATCTGTGGAGAGAAGGAATGGGCGATGTTTCGGGTCGAGACCCTTCTTCAGACTAATGTCAGGGGAGGGGGCGGGACAAAGATAGAATGTAGGCGGAAACAGTAAGACTGTTGGGAGAACTGGGAAGGGGGAGGGGATGGAGAGTGAAAGCAAGGGCTATCTGAAGTTAGAGAAGACAATGTTCATATCGCTGGGGTGTAAACTACCCAAGCGAAATATGAGGTGCTGTTCCTCCAATTTGCGCTGGACCGAGTTGACCAGGGAGATTCGGAGGGATCGGTCTCTGCGGAAAGCAGAAAGGGGCATCCAGTGTTGAGTGGTACACCACAGGGCACAGTACTTGGCCCACACCTATTTTTGCTTTACATAAATGACATCCATGAAAAAGTCGCAAGTACGACCAGACTATTCGCTGATGATTGTTTGCTGTACCATCCAATTAAGTCAGCTGATGATGAAGATGCTCTCCAAAAGGATCTCGATACTATGGTCGAGTAGTCACAACAATGGGGCATGCAGTTCAACCCTTCCAAATGTGAAACCATGCGTGTCACCAGAAAGAGGAATCCAGGCGTCACATCCTACAAACATACTTGGTGTCACCCTTGAAGAATCCAAACAAACCAAGTATCTTGGCATCAAATTGCAAAATGATCTGCGTTGGAATGGTCAGACTCATCATGCAACAGTGAAAGCAACAGGTGTCCTAAACTTCCTGAGGCGCAACTTTCATCATTGTTCAGCTTCTGTCAAGAAGAAGCTGTATTTCACCCTCATTCGACCTCATTTGGACTACGCAGTTGCAGCTTGGGACCCATACACAGATAAAAACATTTCATCCATCGAACGTGTCCAAAGACAGGCCGCTCGATTTGTTACTAACACCTATGAGAGGGAAGCGAATGTCACCAAACTTCTGAATTCTCTGGGGTGGAACCCTCTCCAAGACAGACGTGAAGCTCACCGTTTGACCTGTTTTTACAAAATGTTAAATGGTCAGCTAGACATAGATCACAAGACCTACACCAACCCCAAACCAATTAGGAGCAGACGAGGGCATTCGATCCAATTTGTGATCCCAGCTACAAAGACAGATGTGTACAGCAATTCGTTCTTCCCACGCACAATTAAAGCATGGAATAATCTCCACCAAACTATAGTTACCCAACCAGATGCAACTAAATTTAAAGTAGCACTTTCTTCCCAATAACCCTTTCTGGCTTAATCCCTCCCTTCACCACCTCCAGTTTAAATTCCAGTTGGAATATTTTGGAGGAGCAAGTAACCAAGAACCAAGAACCAAGGGGTGGAGATGGGAAGATGTGGCCAGTAGTGGGATCCTGTTGGAGGTGGCGAAAATGTTAGAGGATTATATGCGATGGCTGATGGGGTGGAAGGTGAGGACAAGGGTGACTCAGTCCTTGTTACGAATGGGGAGAGGGGGAATAAGAGCAGAGCTGCGAGATATCGAGGAGACCCAAGTGACAGCCTTATCTATAATGGAAACCCCGTTCCCTAAGAATGAGTATATCTCCGATGCCCTGGTATAGAACACCTCATCCTGGGTGCAGATGCGGCGTAGACAGAGGAATTGGGAGTAGGGGCTAGAGCCTTTACTGGAAGCAGTGTGGGAAGAAGTGTAGTCAAGATGTAGAGAAGGTGACACCTGGAACAGTGCTTGATTACAGGTTTGTGGATTAATTGGCTTCGGGAAAAATTGTAAATTGTACCTAGTGTATAGGATAGTCGCAGTGTACAGGGCAATCGCTGGTCGGCATGGACACAGTGGGCTGAAGGACCTATTTCCGTGCTGTATCTCTAAACTAAACCAAACTAAACATTTGTGTATGAAAATTTCTAGCTCCTGATTGGTGCTACTACATGATCAATTAGTATGAACCAAGTGTTGGTTTTAAGTTTCCTTAAAAAGTGGTTATTATGACAAGACTCCACTCTATAGGCCATCTGTGATCATATTTGATTCGATGACCACAGCTGCCTACTTTGTTCCATTTGAAAGATGTTTTATTTTTGCTCAGTTTACTTGCTCGGTGAGTCATGCCCAGAGGAAACTGAATTCCCGTAAAGTGTTTTGTCATATTAAACTAGGTGATTAATATAGGTCCAATAGGAGTTGGCCTTAGATCACCAAATAAATTGAGCAGATTGCTCTGACGTCTGACTGCAGAGATATTGTAATTAAACTGCTGATGGTTACTTGCTTCTCTCGATTCACAGATGTGCAAAGGAAAATAATAATCTTAAAAAGTTATTGTCAGTGATCATTCATGAGAGGTAATGCTTATTTATTGATTTTAGTTCTCTGACTTCTACAGTTAAAACCCGTAGATAATTTTACCAAGTAATATTTCATTATGTTGGCAATGATGATTTTGTTTGATATCAACACATGTAAATCATTAGTGCTGCTCTGTAGTCATCTATATATTGCTAAAACTCTCATCTTGTTTGTTTGTATGCATGTGTGCGTGCGTGTGCATAATATCCCAAAACCCCGCCAAAACGGTACACGATAACGCTACAATTTTTGCCCACCTTACTCGCCATTGTCCTGTGATGCAAATGAAACATGTTTCGTTCAGATTGATGGTATATTTTACAAGTTATTGACATTTTAAACTTTACAAAAATCAAACCACTTTTCCACTTGCCCTGCCCATCAGCTGCATTGTAATGATATCACAATGGGATCTGGAATCTCATTTACATTAAAAAATTGCTATTTTAGAAAAATCAGTTTTAATCATATTCTTCCGTTTTCATTAACAGCTAACATTGTGTTTAGGTTATTTTTATGAAAAGTCGCGATTATCATTGTGGGGGAGTGGGATAGGGGGGAGGTGTCATTTTAAAAAAGTCGTCGTGATTTTCATTGCGGGGGGGTGGGATAGGGGGGCGAGGAGTGGAGGAGCAGGGAGATAGAGGGATAGGAGGGGGTAGGGAGGGAGAGGGAGGGGAAAGTGGGGGAGGTGAGGAGGGAGAGTGGGGGAGGAGGGGGGATAGAGGGAGAGGAGAGGGGAATGGGGAGGTAGGGAGTGGGGATAGAGGGAGAAGGCGGTGGGAGAGGTGAGGAGGGGGTGGGGTGGGATGGGGGGAGGTGAGGAGTGGGGAGCAGAGAGTTAGGGGAGAGGAGGGGGGTAGGGAAGGGCGAGGGGTTATGGAGGGAGGGAGGGAAAGGAGAGGAAGGGGAAAGAGTATTTGTTTATGCAGTGGGAGGAGGGGAAAAGACGTCAAGAGGGTGTTTTGAGATGTGAGGGATCTGGGTTCCGAGGGGAATGGATGAGGATAAGGGTAGGAAGAGGGATGGCGAGGCGCAGTTGATTGAGGGTTGCCGTGACTCGCGTCACAACGGGGATCTCTGGCGTCACAACGGGAACCCCTCAGTCACACCGGCGCAGTTGGAGGCTATGGGTCAGTGGTGGAATATTGCCTTGGGGGGCGGGCCCAATGGGTCCGCACCTGGTCTAGTAAGGAGTTAAAAGGACACAGATTCATATCTTCTGAAATTATTTTTCATATCTCCTGTCTAATTGGAGTAGAAGATAGGCATTTTTTAAGTGATGGCGCCCAATGTTTGAAGTCTCATAAGGTTACAAGATTGTACATTTGAACTGTTGTTAATTTGTGCTCTGGGTAGTTATAACATCTTAACATGCCATGTAGAATGTAACATTGGACCCTTAGCCATTAAGGATAAAAGGGATGGCGTAGCATGTGATCAACATAATTAATCGCAGTCTGTTATGTTAAAAGTGAAGTTGACATGTCAGCTACGTGTGTGTTTGTTGATCATATTTGTTCTGTAGTCAGCATGCCCTGTGTATTTATGCTTATTTATTTTGAATATGAGAGTGGAACGCTAAAGAAAGGAGAGGACTAAACTGTTTCTCTGCTGAGAATGGTAAAGGCCCTGTCCCACTTTCCCGAGTTACTCACGAACTCTCCCGAGTTTTCCCCTTGATTCGAACTCGGGGAATGTTGGGGAATGTCCGTAGGGAGTCTATAGGGAGTCCGTAGATGTTTCGTAGCGGCTCGTAATGGCAGCCGTAGGAAGTCGGGGCATCAGGTAAGTCGGGACGTTTTTTCAACATGTTGAAAAATGTCCACGAGTAAAAATAACAGCCCCGAATATCTACGAATGGCTATTACCGTAATTATCTGAGTTCGAATCAAGGGGAAAACTCAGGCGAGTTCGTGAGTAATTCGGGAAAGTGGGACAGGGCCTTAATTTTCCTTTGTCTACATTTCTAATATGGAACTGGAAGTTGTTTACGAATGTAATTATTCAAAGTTAGGGCTAAAATTATTTATTAAGAATAATATGCAAATGAAGATCTAAAATTAATTAATATAAAAGCACTTCTTAATTTCTAAGTTGAATTTTTAAGTTTCCTTGAGATGCAAATTTTGACACTTTTAGTCACAGTGTCATACAGCACAGAAATGTACTCTTTGGCCCAACAAGTCCTTTCAGTTGTACAAGACGTCGGTGAGGCCACTTTTGGAGTATTATATTCAGTTTAGGTCACCCTGCTATAGGAAGGATGGTGTTAAGCTGGAAAGAGTGCAGAGAGGTTTCACGAGGATGTTGCCAGGACTTGAGAGCCTGAGCTATAGGGAAAGTTTGGGCAGGCTATATTCCTTGGAGTGCAGGAAGATGAAGGGTGATCTTTTGAACTGCAGATGATTGTGAGGGAATAGACAAGGCGAATGCACAAATTATTTTACGCAGAGTTGGTGAATCAAGAACCAGAGGACATAGGTTTAAGGTGAGAGGGGAAAGATTTTCTTGCTGGACAACCTTTTCACACAGTGGGTATATGGAACGATCTGCCAGAGGAGGTAGTTGAAGCAGGTACTAGACACACATTTTAAATACATTTTGACAAGTACATGGATAGGATAGGTTTGGAGGGATATGGGCCATATGCAGGCAGGTGGGACTAGTGTCCATGCCAGCCTATGTGTGCAGCTTTACTAATCTGATTTACCCACATTAGGTCTGTATCATTCTAAGTCTTTGTCTTTTTAACGTCTATCTAAATGCCTCTTTAATGTGCTAATTATAATTGATTCCACTGGCAATGCTTCAGAGAGCAACCACTTCTGTCTAATAAAAAAACTTGCCCCTTGGGTCCCCTTTGAAACACTTTCTCCCACCTTAAACCTGTGCCAACTTGGTTTTGATAATCTCACCATGGGGGGAAAAGGTTTTAATAATAAATTTTTAAATTTTATTTATGGGCGCCTTTCAAGAGTCTCAAGGACACCTTACAAAATTTAGCAAATAGAGTAAAAACATGTAAGCGGAATGAAATAAATAGTAAAGACATCACCAGTACACAAATTAAAGACAGAATTCAATCCAAAGACAAAAATCAAAAACCCAATATGAAGAGAGAGCAGCGGCAGCTAAAGCGCGCCAGCGTACACTCTCCCTTCCGGCAACCATCTTGGACACAGAATAAAATAATCATTTACACACAAAAAAAAAACATCCCCCCACAATGGTTACCACTGTGGGGGAAGGCACAATGTCCAGTCCCCATCCCCAGTTCTCCCATAGTCAGGCCTATTGAGGCCTCCACAGGCCCGATTGTGGCCCGATGTTCCTGGCCGTTCTCGCCGGGTGGTGTTGCTCCGGCGTAGGGAGAGTCCTCACAGCGGCTGGGACGGCTGGAACGGCCGATTCCCTACCGGAATCCGTGGCATTCCGAAGCCGACAGGGCCGCGTCGGTTGGTGCTCCGAGGCTCCCGATGTTAAAGTCGTCACCGCCGCCCGCGGCTGGCCGCTCCACAGTCCCGCAGCTCGATGGTGTTGACCACGGCGGTCTCAGCATACTCAGCTCCAGCGCGGCGACCCAGGCAAGGCATCGCCCGCTCCGCTCCACGACAGTGCCCCAGCGCTGTGCCGCCACCGAAGCTGAAGGTGCTGGGCGGTCCCCGCCAGGAAAACGCCGCTCCACTCCCGCTGGTAGGCCGCAAGGACAGGTCGACGGTGCAGCCCGGGGAAAAAGCTGCCTCACCGACCAGGTAGGGACCTAGAAAATTGTTTCCCCCTTCCCCCCCACATAAAAAAAGTCAAATTCCCCAACAAACATAGGACAAAATTCACTAAAAACTAATTTAAAAAAGTGAATTGAACGGACAGCTGCTGGTTAGCAGCCATTCCCCAGGATGGCTCCTCCTAACAGTCTTTCTTTCCCATATCCCTCATAATCGTACATCTATCTATTTTCAAAGAATGACCCAGAAGACTATTCCTGATCCACAGAACTTCGGCACAGGGAATGTAGTCAGATGATTTTTCATAATCTTCAATTTTGGCAGATAATACAACTTGCCACATCGAGCTGTGGTGTGGCACCAACAACTGTATCTTATATGCTGCACATTGCTCACATCTAACCACCTGGAGCTAGAAATGTATTCTCACAAGTCCAAATAAAAAGACTAATGTGCAATTGAAAGTTGGCTGAAACCAGAAGAGAGCAATTTGAGTAAAATCTGATGAATTAATCTCCTCAATTCAACATGGGGTTATGCTTGGACTTTCTTTGCACCTAAAACTTCCCCATATGCTAAAATACAAATTTGAACACCCAAAGTTCATACGCAGTGAGCTAACCTGCCTCAACGTTGTGAAAACCGAGGTACATGTGACAATAAAAAGCTATTGTTGCAAATTCCCGGGATGGCGGGACTGTCATAATTCCCAGGATGGCGGGACTGTCGTATGCTGAGAGAATGGAGCAGCTGGGCTTGTACACTCTGGAGTTTAGAAGGATGAGAGGATATCTCATTGAAACATATAAGATTGTTGGGGGCTTGGACACGCTAGAGGCAGGAAACATGTTCCCGATGTTGGGGGAGTCCAGAACCAGGGGCCACAGTTTAAGAATAAGGAGTAAGCCATTTAGAACGGAGACAAGGAAACACTTTTTCTCACAGAGAGTGGTGAGTCTGTGGAATTCTCTGCCTCAGAGGGCGGTGGAGGCAGGTTCTCTGGATGCTTTCAAGAGAGAGCTAGATAGGGCTCTTAAAAATAGCGGAGTCAGGGGATATGGGGAGAAGGCAGGAATGGGGTACTGATTGTGGATGATCAGCCATGATCACATTGAATGGCGGTGCTGGCTCGAAGGGCCGAATGGCCTACTCCTGCACCTATTGTCTATTGTCTATTGTATTAGCAGTCAGCAGAAATACTATACATGATTACAATCGAGCCATCCACGGTGTACAAATACATGATAAATGCTGCTGTCGGACTAGAGATTTAAAAGATTCGAGTGATTGTAATGGTAGACAAAAATGCTGGAGAAACTCAGTGGGTGAGGCAGCATCTGTGGAGAGAAGGAATAGGCGATGTTTCGGGTCGAGACCCTTCTTCAGACTAATGCGTGATTGCAGATCCACTTCTGTGAATAGCATACAAAGAGTCGCCTATCTTGGGTGCCATCTTGGAAACGTGCTGTTTAAAGGGCATATACTCCATGGTCTTAGTCCTCACTGACACCCATGACTACCGATGATATCAGGCCCACCCCACTCGTGGAGTTTGAGTTCATTCTCGGCCACTGAATCTTTCCCCTCAGCTGCCTAACTTTACTGTTCACCACTGCATTAGGGAAGTCACCCAAACTCCATGTTCAAAGTAGACTTCATTTACTTTTTCTTAAGCCCTGGGCAGTGGGCAGATCATGTCCTTACAGAGATCTCTCTGCAACTTCCTGCATGGATCCAAGGGTGGAACCCTGCTCCCTGTGGGCACTGCTCTGCACCATCCTGTGTGTTGTCGGCTTAAGAGCACTCTCCCATCACCCATCCCATCACCCCCATATCTGTTCATTCATACCCTGTTGGTAGAAGGCTGTAATTTATATTTGGAGTGTTTCTTTAAGATTAAGCTGCAAAGATCATGCCTACAGACTGTACATGTTGACGGTACGAATAATTAACAACACATCAGTAACGAATACCAAGTAAACAATTTACAAAGACTTCAAGATGTGGAAAAGAAGAATTTGAGTTCCCTGCTAACATTAAATATCAAACAGCACAACACAGGAATAGGTCCTTTGGCCCTCAATGTCTGTGCCAAACGTGAGACACAAAGTAGTGGAGTAACATAATGGGTCTGGCAGCATCTCTGGAGAAAAAGGATAGGTGGCATTTTGGGTCAGTTTAGATCCATGTCCCAAAGTTCTACAAAGTAGCAACATGACTTCCTGACCCTTATACTCAGTGCCCAAACAGATGATAGCAAGCATTCCCTAGGCCCCTGTTGCCACTCTATCTGCATGTGTTGCCACTAACCACCCAACCCCTGCAGGATTAGAGCTTGCATTTGTTTGTACTCCTTCTGTTTGAGAGCTTAATATTTCCAAAACCCTGTACCACCTTATGAGATCAAGAAACACTCTGAATTGTTTTTTCCCCAGTGAATGTTATTTCAGTGATCTTTCAGCAATACTGAGCAGGTACTAAAGGAAAGACCCACAGCAAAGCCTGTATGTTTTACGGACGACTATTTTGTACGCCTCGTAGGCACTGGTGGAAATGTTCATATAAGCCAACAAAAAACAGAATTATTGAAAACAATGTCAGAGAGATGAATGTAAGGAATGTTCTAAATGTTACATCAGCATAACCAGCTCCTTAAATATGATAGGGTCTGTTGAATTATTTTCCTTCTTCATAGAGCTGCAAGGAGAATGTCTGCTTCAGGAGTCTGGTGTGTGGTACATGAATGCCGTGGCCAGCCTAACACAGTTGATTTGAGTGTAATTAGACCCTTGGTCTTGAGGATGTTGGCCTGGGAGAGGCTGCTGACATCGGATAGTACCGGATTATGCATACGCAGTGTTGGTGCTTTATTACCAGTGCTTTGATGTACCTGCTATAAACAGTCCAGGTCGCAGAAGCATGTAGGACAGGCCTACCTTAAGCGCCTGGCATGAATTATAGCGTTCCCCCCCCCCTCCTCCCGGCATTGTGAGCCCCACACAATGGAGGCTGCAGGCAAGGTGTCGGGGAATGTGCTGCAAAGTTGGGTGAGTTCAAGTTGTGTGTGCTGCAGATCCTGTTTTCAATTTTCATTTGAAGTATAAAGCGCCCTACTACTGTTTCAAACTTAATTTGGACTGATCCTGTAATATACTACTGATTTTATAGGAGACCTTATTGGGTGTTAATGTTCAATATATCCATAATGTTCAGCATGCCTAAAGGTGAAAATGATATTTAAAATTTATGAAATTTATGAAGATTTTTTTACATCTCATTCTAACAATTCTAACGGCCCAATTTTAATTACACTACAAATAAATTGACAGCCATAAAGTAAGAATTATGATGAAAAATGCTTGGCTCATGTTCTTATAGATTTGGGTATTATCTGAGTCCTTCCACACCTTCATTCCAGGTATCAGCCTGTTATCTCTGAGTAGTTGTAATATTGGTGCACACAGATCCTCCTTGGGTCGCAAGCACACCAGATTTTTACGCACACCGAAAATACAAATAAATGTATGGGACACCAGCAGGATAGATGAAGGCACAGCACAGAAACTGGCCCTTCAACCCAAACCGTCCATGCTAACCAAGATGCCCCATCTCAGGTAGTCCAGTATGCCTGCATTTGGCCCATATCCTTTTAAAACTTTCCTATCCATGTACCAATCCAAGTTTATTTTAAATGATGTTATAGTACCCACCTCAACTACCTCCTTTAGAGATAAAACGTGGAAACAGGCCCACTGAGCCGTGCCAAACAGCAATCACCCTTGACATGTTCTATCCTACACACTTGGGACAATCTTTTACAGAAGCAAATTAACCTACAAATCTGCACGTTATTGGAATGTGGGTGGAAACCGGAGCACACGGAGAAACCGAAGCCATCACAGGGAGAACGTGAAAACTCCATGCTGATATCACCCATAGATAGAATTGAACCCGGGTCTCTTGTGCAATAAGGGAGCAACCCTACTGTTGCAACATCATGCTGCCCTCTGTGTGCAAATGTTGTTGCAAAGTTCCTATTAAATCTTTCCCCCTTACATTAAACCTATGTCCTCTGGTTCTTGATTCCCCTGCTCTGGGTAAAAGACTGTGCATCTACTCTATCTATTCCCCTCATGATTTTATCCGCCACTATAAGATCACCCATCAGCCATCTGCACTCCAAGGAATAAAGTTCTAGCCTGCCCCACCTTTGATCGTCGAGTTCGGGTAACATCGGCTCTGCACACCAGCTTAAAGGCATAAATGGGGATGGAGTTGCCGGCTGCTGCGGGGCTGTGGGCATTGTCTACTGGGTGGGAATGGAACATTTCCAGAAGCCGCTTCTACACCACCCCTAAAGCAATAATTGGGTACTAGATCAAAGCAAGCAGGGCTGGGAATGCTGACTCACCCACTTCCTCACTCGCTCATTGAGTCAGTCAGGTCAACTGGTGACCCTTCTTCCTGAACCTGCTCCCTTCACAATTGTTTCTCTGATCCTCACCCACACACTCTTCTAGTTCATTACCAAATGACGTACACTTCAAGTTATAAATAGTTCTCGGGAACGGAAGCCTGTCATAACCATTTGTAGGGCGGCACAGTGACGCAGTGGTAGAACTGCTGTCTCATAGCACCAGAGACCTGGGTCTGATCCTGACAAAGGGTGCTGTCTGTATGGAGCTAGTACGTTCTTCCTGTGACTACATCGGTTTCCTCCTGGTGCTCCAATTTCCTTCCACATTCCAAAGACGTGCAGGTTTTGTAGGTTAATTGGCCTCTGTAAATTGTCCCTAGTGTGCAGAATGTGAATGTGGGATAACATGGAACTAGTGTTATCGGGTGATCAGTGGTCGGCGTGGACTTGGTGGGCCGAAGGGCCTGCTTCTATACTGTGACTCTAAACTAATATGAACCAGGGGACTTCTAATATCTAGTAATTCATTAAATTGCCATGTTTGAAATGATTGTTTGACAAAAATATAAATATATATCCCGTTATTTCCACTTCCCACTATGATATTCCACAATGAAATACTTTGTGAGGTCCGTCTGCTAAATATAAATTCCTCTGACGCACAGATAACAAAAGACTCTTTTGAAAGTGTGTAAGAGTTTCGGGATGTGAGGGCTGATACAGTGAGTGCTTTCACATTGTGTTTCACATTGCACACTGACAAAGGTGCTGGAGCTCCCCCAGTGGTAAAAGGTATAATAGCAGTGTGGTGAGTCTGCTTAGGCCATTTATATTGTAAATTGGAGGGAATAATTTATAGTGGGAATCCAGATACACGAACCTGCATCTGGAACTTGGGTTATGCCATTTTATGGAGCATTAAAACATGGCCATGTTTAGCACCAATGCCCAATCTGGTCCCTGGTCTCCAGCAAAAAAATTATTGCAAAATTAGCCAAAATCCCATTAATCAGGAACTGCAGAGATTTTGTCGCCTGGGGACATGGGGAACTGCAGATGCTGGAATCTTGAGTAAAACGCAAAGTGCTGGAGTACTTTAGTGGGTGGGACAGCATAGTTTCAATGACTGGAGCAAGATTTATTCCCTCCTGTGTAATGTTCAGTGCGGTCAGACCTGCACCTGTGGAGTGCGAGAATCACTTGCATCACCAGGCCTCCACATCTGCCTACAATGCACTGAGGGACACCACCCAGTCTGACGCAGGCATTGAAACCTCATCTGGTGGAGATCTGCAGTACACAGGCCTGGTGGCGTACATGGCTCTCTTTCTATTAGGGTTCAGTGGCTGTGATTAGCGTGAGCTGCCGCAGGTTTAGAGGGATTCCCCTCTTTCACTGGGATCTGTTTCTTTGGGCAGCCGGGCAGTTCTGACCACTGATCAAATCAGCAGTGAAAAAACCTTGTGTCTTCTCAAAACATTGCACTTGTGTTGCAGTCACTCCTACAATGGCAACCATTAACGGTGTGCACAGCCCTCCTGCTCTTCAAAAAGCCTTGGTAATTAACTGTGTGTCCACTACAGTGCTTTTATAGAGGCATAGTATATAGTACATTTTATAGCATATGCAGTACTTAGTAAATGTCACTCACACAGTGGAGAACAAGAGTCATTTGTAAGGTGGGTATGTTTTGCAACAGATTTCTTATGCATCTGAGTCTGGCCTCCAAATTGACAAGATTACTTAATTCGGTTTCCCAATTTCCTATGGGGTTAAATGAATGGTGCCTTGAGCAAGTCATGTGGCATGACTTCTAGGTTATTCTGCACTAATTGGTGAACTCATTGAAATGTGCACCACTCATGCCTTTCCAATCACATATCTCCCTCTTGCCTTAAAGTTGCTTGTACTTCACCCAAGGCAGTGCCCTCCACACCGCTCATGTCTCAGGCTTTGATTATCTCAGGGAGATTGAGAGCAGATGAAAACAAGCTTACTGCCTAAACTATATTCAGAAATACACACTGCTTGATTTCACGATATATATCATATTTCGCTTTGTATTTTACAAGGGAATATTTCATCAGCAAGGATGTCAACTGATCATTGTTTACAAGCAGTGCATCATATGTTTTGCTAATTATGCAATCCAGTGTGGGGTTAGCTGCAGGTTTTTTGATATAGGCAGTGGAGCCTGTGCTGAATGTAATTGGAGCCCTACAGTTTGCTATGGGTTCCTCCCTAATCAGCGAGCGTCTTGACTGCAGCCTTGCTATTTGCTCTGACAGTGAGCAGCATGAGCGTGCGGTTCAGCTGTCACAGGGATCTTGTGGAACAGTTTGAGAAAAGACCTTTATAGTGGAGGGGAGCAAGCAGACAATGAGTTTCCCAATGAGATGTTAAACAAACTATGTCATGGTCAATTGTTCAGCGTTAAACTGATTAACTGCAAAACTACTGGCCCTCAGTTATTCAAAACAGTTTGTTGCAAGATACTCCTCTGATTACTGGTAGGTACTGATTCTATTTTGTGCTTTGATTTAGAAATGTGTGTGTGTGTGGAAAAAGGAATGCATTATTGATCTGTGAACATTTTGAAAAACCTAGTTTGACTATACTGTAATATTAAATAAGAACTTGCAGTAGCATGAGAGATAATGACAGCTCATTTAAAGCTGCTATTTGCAGTTTTACTTTCTAATTATGATTATTTAATAAATGGTAAAAATCTGTATTCTTTGTGCTTTCATTGTATTTTTGCTATATTGATGAGGTGTGTAACTGGAAAGTCTACTTCAAGATTTCAGAGAGTAAATTTGAAATATGAATTATGCCCAGGACAGGTTGTTAAAATGCATTAAATTATGTAATTCATCTTTGTCAAATATGGTTTTTAATCTATTTGATTTTCCATTCATATGTTACAAAACTCATGTAGCTTTCTAGATTACTAGTCTCCTTGTAGCGTACATACTTCTCATATTTTTACATGTACGTTTTAGTCCATTTGAGGGTTGTAATTCTGTCACCCTGCAATCTGCAGCCGGTAATATTATTGAATGACAGAGAAAGCCGTCGTTCAAAGTGCGGTGTCAGCTTCCGTTGGGTTTCACATAAACAAGCAGAAGAACATGCTGAACAAAAAGGCTGTCAGTTCAAATTCATGTTCACATCATAAAATATAGCTCTTATCTCCTAAATGTTACGTTCCTGTTTTACGATTGCTTTCTGTCTTTTTGACAATGTTCTATGTTCAAGCTATTGTTAAGAAGATATTAATTAATTTTTTTAGAAAGAAGCATCGTTAAAATGCACACATGTATTTGCTTATTTAAATATCTATAAACTTTAAAAAATTTACATCATCATTTGGTATGAACATTTCTTTGACACATGGTTTGTTCTTGGGTATTTTAATTGCATATTTTACATACTATATATATGTATATTTATTCTATATATGGATGATGCAAAATATAACGATCTTAATTCAACATGATGATGTAATAGGCAATAGACAATAGGTGCAGGAGTAGGCCATTCGGCCCTTCGAGCCAGCACCGCCATTCAATGTGATCATGGCTGATCATTCCCAATCAGTACCCCGTTCCCGCCTTCTCCCCATATCCCCTGACTCCGCTATTTTTAAGAGCCCTATCCAGCTCTCTCTTGAAAGCATCCAGAGAACCTGCCTCCACCGCCCTCTGAGGCAGAGAATGAAATGGGGTAATGTAAGGACCCAAAGTGTAGGAGTTAGTCAACAGCTTCTCCAGACAACATGAATAGCTGACGTTTCAGGTTGAAACCCTTCAGACATTGTAGGGGGGGGGGGGGAAGAAGAGGGGAGAGGCAGGACATAGTGTGGCAGGTAATAGGTGGATGCGGGTGGAGGGGGGGGGGGGGATTTTGTTAGGCAGATAGTTGGAACAAAGGCCGTTAAGTCTGAAGAAGGATCTTGACCCAAAATGTCACCCATCCATGATCTCCAGAGATGCTGCCTGACCTGCTGAGTTACTTTGTGCACTTTGTATCCTTTTGTCTGTTTACCAGCATCTGCAGTTCTTTGTTTCTACATTCTAATGATGTCACGAACGGCTCAAGCAAATATTGTGTCATTAAATTTCAAGGAAATTAAACTGCTTATGTTAAGATATCACCAGATGTTGGCTTCTATGAAATCTTCTACTTGCATCTGTTAGTTTGATAGAAGTAAATGTTGCAAGAGTGGCATAATTAACAGGATAATTAACTTGGCGATTCGTGAATTCATGACATTGTGCAATTGCAACATGGCATATTTGCCGATAAAATAGTGGAAGGTACTCTATGTTTCAACCTCGTCTCTGAGATCAAAATGTAAAAACACTTTGTCTCCATGGAATCAAGGCCTGATCTTGACGGCTTGGAGCCTTTCACAAGATATATTAGGCTATAAATTCCTATCTATAGCAAAATATTAATGTTACACTAAAATATATTATCCTCATCACTAAACCCAATGGATGGAACCACTAAAAGGTAAATATTAACCCTCCAGCATCCACCTCCTCCACACACCAAATTAATTCTGAGCCTGACACCACCACATCTGCATCTCTTTAAACTGACGATCAAGGACCTGATCTCCATACAACACTGCATCAAGACATATTCCATGCCCCAATGACCCTTAAGGTTCTGAACAATCCGCCATCTCCATCCCCAGGCACCCTGAATGAAGCTCTGACCCTTCCGCTCACTGTGACCTGATCTATGACCTACAACCTGTAGGCCCTGACATACCTGACTTTCTACAAGGAAATGGCCCTTGCACATGCACACGCACACACAGTGTAAACCTGACTCTATTTTACTAATGTAAAGTGTAGGAAGGAACTGCAGATGCTGGTTGTCACTAACGATAAAAACAAAAGCCTGGAGTGACTCAGCTGAACAGGCAGCATCTCTGGAGAGAAGGAATAGGTGAAATTTTGGGTCGAGACCCTTCTACTAATGTAAATGTTGTCCAAGGTCTTTACGCCACAAAACTTTGCAATATGTGTTTATTGTTTTTAATGTTTATTGAATCAAAGCCTGGAACAACAGGAAAAAACAGTGTAGCTAGTCTATTGCTTCCAATCAAGATTTACAAGGAGAAATGTGTAGGAAGGAACTGCAGATGCTTGAACCTGTCTCTGGTCACCTACAGTAAATGAGGTGAGAGCCATTTTACTTACCTCCCAGTGTTTGCTTAGTTGAAGTCAATGGAATCTTGGGGTGGCAGAATAATGCTACAGCTGTCTCTCAACTCCAGAATTCCAGGTTTGTGTCCGACCTCCTCCGCTCTCTGTATTTCCCCAATTTCCTCCCACATCTCAAATACGTGCTGACTGATGGTTAATTGGCTACTCCCTGATTCTCCCACCCCTGGTGTAGGTACAGGGAAACAAATGGGGGCTCTGGATTGCTCCAAGAGCCAGCATAGACTCCAATGGGCCGAATGGACTCCAATGTCATTTGGAAATATGAGTGTGTGGAAATTAATAGAGTCAGTGGTCAATACCTTCACATATTCGGTGCCAATGGCCAAAGATGAGTGCCCTCCTCTTTTACTGTCCTCGGAAAATGATGTTCTGTGCAACTTTGGTTGGAGCCATCTTGGTGCTTTGAAACATTCTAGATCCAGTCAAGAATCTGCAGTGAATATTCATCATGGAGAGTTACAGCTATATCTCCATGGCATTGTTGTCATGCCTCCATTGTAAGTTTGAGAAGTGTGGCAGGCAGCAGAGGATGCCAATCCAGGTTTGCCTGGAGATGTCAGCACTGAAAGGGTTAAATTTGCTACATTACCTTTTCAAAAATTCTACTTCTCTTCTTGCTTTTCCTCATTTTAAATCAAAATCTTGTGTTCATACATTCCTGAATAAATGTAGAAGAATGTCCAGATTAGATCAAGTAGAATCTAAATGAACAATCTCGTCCAGCAAAATTATAAAGAAGTGTCTACTGATATTTCTGCTTGTTGAGAATCATTTCTAATCAGATATCAAAAATCAAAATGCACAAAGATGTGAAATGTCATAATTTGTAAAGAACATGGTTACCTTGCTAAATATTATAAAATAGCTAGCAGGGAGCTTTGCGGTTTGAATTTATTCTTGGATGTTGTGAGATGGAATATATCATCAAGATTAAATAATACCCTTATAATGTCATCCTTCAAACTGCTACTGCCTGGAATAAATGTAGTTTTTCTTTAAATATTTTCTCAGCTCTTTGATATGTTACAGCTTTACAAAACATTTCATGATAATAGTTTGCACATTTTGTTTGTGGAAAAAGTACTCCTTTTATGCTTCCTTTCTCTGTTAGTTTTTTTATGGTGGTGCCATGACACATTATTGTGCATTTTGTTGCTATTTGTGTCTGTATTTATTTTATGAGTGCAATGTCAATGAAGAATTGTCCAGATGTAATATAAATAGATGGGAGAAGGGCAATTCACAAGGTTACAAAATATTGTGACAAAACTGGTTTAACTTTTCTTATGACCTTAACAATCCTCCGTATCAGATCACTTCCCTGATGTTGCCTTCCTAGTTCACGGTGCAGGAGTGCATCTAGTCTACCCCTGAGTTTGTTTAGAATTGATAATGATTAGAATTGTGTGCATTTTTCTTGAATGTCAAATTGGATTAATCATTAACTACTACTTCGTGTTATATTGTCCTATTGTCTAATGACTGAGCATCTGTCCTGACCATTTTCCTCTCCTTGTAACTCGGCTTGATAGAGATAATTGAGGACATTTTATTGCAAAACATCCATGTTTGGTTTACTGATATCGATAGATTCTCTCTTGATCTTATTTTGCAAGATCGCATGTGATGTTGATCATGCCATTTCTAAACTACACTTGAATTTTAGCTATAACTTTATTGGTGCAGTGATAAAACTCAAATAGTTTATGTAGCAAAATATTGGATAGCAAGTGAAATATTTAAGACAATGAAAGGCTTGCAATGATTTGTAATGGAATGAACAGCACTGTACATTGCAGAAACAAGGAACTACAGATGTTGGTTTACAGAAAAAGACACAAAGTGCTGGAGTAACTCTGCGGATCGGGCAGCTTCATATTTAAGAGGAGGAATTATATTTTCTCTGGCGTTGGCGCTTAATTTCAATTCAATATGAGGAAATGGTGGAGAAAGTTCAGTTCCGAACTGATACATAAATAAAATTAATTGATACATCTGCATAGAATTGTTTCAACCCTTTTTGACACAAGTTATATAAGCTCTGACGGCTGATTACATTACGTAGAAATTAACAATGGTTAGTCTCAGTATCGTAAGAATATTATCTCTCTCATTGTTCTAACTCCAATTTGACCTTGCATACTTTACAAGTCAAAGGTCAAACAAACACCAAAATCGTTCCAAAATTTTTATCGGCCTCTAAAATAATTTATTTACTTTAAATAACCTGGATGTTTATGGTGCATTTCATTTACAAGTGATCGTACTCTCATGATTAATTGCCTAGATATTCAATGGCTTTTTATTTTGTAGTGCAGCACAATTAAAATGAATTAAACCTGAGTAAATCATGCTTACAAACATTTTCCAGGTGAAGTCAGGCACTTGAAGTAGTGAGTCCCCTGGAAACCCTGCATTTCTCCCCACGTGACAAAGGGAACAAATTCAGGCCACAATGTGCCAGGCTGCTTGGCTTTGGGCACTGCTGGGACTACAAGGAAGGTAGATGAAAAACTTGCCCAAATCTGCAGCTCGTCACAACCTCGCCCCTCGCTTCTGACCCAACCCAGATACCAGCATTGCCGAAGCTGAATCAACACCGTACAGCTATGGTGCCAGCTTCATCAATCCCCTTCCTCTGCCTTTATCGACTTCAAACAACTCTCTCCCAATGCTAATGGCCCTCCCTCCCCTGAGACTAACATCCCTGAATGAATGCCATTGACTCCTATTCCCCTGACACGGGCCATTGATCTCCATGGCCACCCTGACCCTGGGCTCCAATGACCATCATGACCAGAAGCCCAATATCTAGTCATCTGCAGCTGATGCCTTGGTACTTGTTCCGAAATATATTTTGATATGAGGATCAAGAATCAAATTGTTTATTATGATGAGTTTATGCCATTCCATGTGCCATCCAGGGACTGCTAAAAGTGCTCAGCAATTGCGTCTTTGTAAAATGTTTATTGAGGCAGTGAAGATCTTACTGAAATGCTCATGAATAAGTCATTAGAGCCTGCCACCTAAATAAAGGAATTAACTTTCATTATTTGCAGAACTGTGATCCTGAAGCAAACATTAACTGTTTCTTCTAATTTCAAAACATTTTTTGAAATAATTATTTATAGTGAGAGTTTGAATTAGGCCCATAATGTCATGCAGCACAGAAACAAGCCCTTTGCCCCACTCATCCATGCTAGTTACTTGCCAACCAGTGGGCGACCAACCTGTAGTTCCCGGCTTGTCCTTGCAGCTCTTAAATAAAGGTACAACATGAGCCACCCCAATCTTCAGGTACATCCTGTGTGAGTCATACAGCATGGACACAGGCCCTTCAGCCCACCTTGCCCACACTGACCAACATGTCCCTCCTACACTAGTCCCACCTGGCTGTGTGTGGCCCATATTGCTCTAAACCTGTCCTATCCATGTACCTGCCTAAATGCGTCTTAAACATTTCTAAACTGTGGCTAAAGATAGTTTGACTGTTTCTGCTGGGGCCCCAACAGTTCCTTCCCAAGCTTCCCACACAAGCCGAGTACTTTATAGTAATGACGTATTAGGAGCATACTGTATCTCGAGGTTGTGTGAAGTAAGTTAACATTTCCATGGCAGGTGACTGAGCATCTCGAGCAGGACAGATGGCTGAAAGCCTGAGGCCCAACAATCTGCCAGTCTGATTCATCTGTTGCTGTAGACCATTATGGATACATCCTGAGGCAGAATGTGATTCAAGATTAGTTGTGGTCTATTTTATGCTGCACAACTTCACGACATTTAGGCAATGCTCTTCCTGTAGACTCTGGCAAAATGAAGAAGGTAACTCTGAGCTCGTCTCTACCTGGACTGTCAGCAAAACCTTCAATGCAGTGATGCAGCGGTAGAGTTGCTGCCTTACAGCGAATGCAGCACCGGATACCCGGGTTCGATCCCGACTCCGGGTGTTGTCTGTACGGAGTTTGTACGTTCTCCCCGTGACCTGCGTGGGTTTTTCCCCAAGATCTTCGGTTTCCTCCCACACTCCAAAGACGTACAGATTTGTAGGTTAATTGTCTTGGTAAATGTAAAAATTGTCCCAAGTGGGTGTAGGGTTGTGTTAATGTGCAGGGATCGCTGGTCGGCGCGGACCCGGTGGGCTGAAGGGCCTGTTTCCACGCTGTATCTCTAAAACTAAAAACTAAAACTAAATTAATTCAATTCCATATAGGTCAACATTCCATATCTCTCCTTCCCTTTGTCACAGACTGTGCCAGCGAGTATTTACCGCTGACCTTGATGAAAACAGTGCCGGTATCTGAAGCACTGTCCCTAGTGGGGACACGTGGAGCAAAAGCTCAATGCTTCATGGAGGTGCCCTGAGACATAAACAAGAGACCATGTGGTGGCCTATGCAAGCTCCACCTCTACAACCATTGTAACCCACAGCCCCTGACCTAGCCTGGACTGTCGAAGGGTGCATGTCTCACATTAGAAACACCTCATATGATTTTTGTAAAATGTTTAAAATATTTTAAGCATAGAACCCTTCAAATACTTTAAACAGTGCCAAATTGCTTTAAAAAGGCTAAATGCTTACCTCACTTCCTCTTGGCCAGTCTCCGCCTTTGAAATCAATGGGGAGCCGCTCCCAGTGTCAGCTCCCCAGAAACTGACTGCAGATTGATTAAAATAAATACATCTATAGATGCTCCTGAATGCATGATCAGTGATGTAACCTGGGGTCATTGGGTGTTTCGGGTCTTTCAACATTAGACACCCTCACCCAGGCGACCCAGCCGTGGTTGATCAGACCACGACGTGTTCAGGTGGCATTCGCTCCTCCCCATGGACCTCCTCTCCTGATCCAGAGCCATCTCGAGGCCTTTGCTGCCTCTGTGGTGTTCTTGATGGCCCTTCTCCTCGCCACTCCGTTGATGCCCAGTGCACTCAAGGCTTTGTAGGGCAATTGCCCTGCAAAACCTCTGCAGCCAACCTCGATGGGCATACACCTTGCCTTCCAGCCCTGCTTATGGCAGTCTATGACTAGCTCTTCGTACTTGGTTTTCTTCCTCTCGTGGGCCTCATCCAGACGATCCTCCCACGGCATTGTCAGTTCCAACAAGACGATGTTTTTGGTCACCTCTGAGACCATGAGGATGTCTGGCCTCAGGGTGGTCATGGCAATGTGTTGTGGGAACTTCAGCTGTTTCACCAGGTCTACGGAAAGCTGCCAGTCCTGCGCAGTCGCCAGGATTCCTCAGTATAGCTGATTTCCATTTGCAGTGATATGGAAGTAAATTCACTTGTTAGTAGCTTCACTGACCTGTCCCCTGCAAAACCTGGCTCAGGGTAATGATTTGCAACTTGGTATTGAAGGGAAGGTGAATGGCCAACCCAACAACTTTATGTGGTCATTTGCAAATAGAAACAATGAATTTTGATGCAAAGCTAATAATCTGAAGCTCTGTTCTCCCCCCACAGATTCTGCCTGACCTGTTGCGTTTTCCAGCACTGTCGCTTTTTATTTCAAATATTTAGTATTTCAGTGTTTTGCTTTGATTATTTACTAAAAAGCAAAACTTAACAGCATGAACATGGGGAAACCTTTGGTGGAGATTTGTCCACATAAAGGTGTGAGTGGAGTTATATTCAAAAAAAGCTGAATGAACATATTCATGTTTTAATGTACTCTTGGGATCGGAGGAGTTTTAATAAACGTTGTAATGCAATCTGTGCTGCAAGATAATAGCAGAGCTTTGGAACACACTCCCAACCATCTGTGGTTTTATGGTGGTGTCAAAAATTACCATGAGATTACTAAGACAAGCTTCCTATCCTTTTACGTCAATCTTCAGTCTAACCTGTGCTTTCAACTTTGGTGCTGCCTTTCACTTTGTCTTTGTGTTCGCTGAGAGTTTGTAGTAGAAATAAAACTTTGCTGTCAGCAAAGTTATATTAAGGCTTTGTGATGCTAGGAATGTAATTGTGTGAGAGAGAATTGTGTGATCATGTGGTCCCAATGGAGTATTGATTACAAAACCAGAGCAGCACTGTTGACCTGTACCACCTGCTCATATTGAAAGCTCAGGATCCTAGAAATAGCCCCATGATGCCCAAATCTATTTTACAAATGAATGCTGGTATAGTATATTTCCCCACTAACATCAACACCAGTGCAAACTGAATGATGTTGTGATTTACAACGTGCAATGAGAATGTCTTGGAGATGGAAAGCTAGAAATTGTGTTGGTCATTTTGAAGCGATATTAAAGAATTTGGTGATGAAGGCTGGGTTTAAAATTGATCGAAGGTTTTACATGCTGGTATGAATGTTTGTAAAACATTCACCTTGCATGCTTCCCGTGAGTGACAAATGGTTGTAATCGGATATTGAGTTGTAAATCACGACGTTGAATCACAATAGCAGCTTTTAAATCTGCTTGCCATATGTTGCCTTCAATGAAAGCCCAATGTTCCCGCATCAAATCACCCATTTATGATGAACTAGGAATCCAATCTTAACACGTTTATTTGCTACCTACAGTAGAGATGATTCAGATGAATCCGTATCTTTCCTGTTTGTTTCACAGCTTCTTCTTTACCATTGATTTATTGACATTATTATCAGTTAATGTATGTTTTACAAAACACATGATTATTTTTAAGAGATTTCTTTCGTATAAGCACACATTTTTAAGAGCTGGTGCTCATATTGAACAGTTGGCACATACATGGAATCTACCTAAGTTAATAATAAATCTAAGCCAGGTAGTAGGGTGACTGAAGCAGGCTATAGTTTGATGTACCAGGCTCAGTTTCAAAGGGGATTAGTGGTCCTCAAAGCAAAGGAACTAGAAAGTGTTTCACAAGAAGATACTGTGGAGTGGTAATTAGTATTGTAGCCTCGCAGCTCCATGGAACAGGGTTCAATCCTGACCCCGGGAGCTGTTTGTGTGGAGTTTGCTTGTTCTCCCGGTTTCTCTTGCTGCTACAGTTTCCTCCCACATCCCAAAGACATATGTTTGACAGGTTAATTTGCCCACTGTAAACTGCCCTCGGTGCAGGTGTGTGATGGAAGAATCGAAGGATGTTGATGTCCTTGTGAGAGAGGTCACAGGGAAATAAGTGGTGGTATGGAACAGATGGTAATGTACTGGGAGATGGAATAGACGATGGGGTGAATAGTCTATCTCTATGTTGAACTACAATGTGATATCTTCACTTACACTATCTCACCCTTCCTGCGATTGATGCAATCACTGCTTATTCCTGGGAATGAAGTCTCTCAATATGCAGAGAAGAAAACTAATATCTGGGGAGGTAATCTCACAATAATGCAAGCAGAATGTTAACATGACCAAGGTGGAAAATCCAGAGGTGGCATGAAGTTCAGCCATAAACCAGAGTGACACAATATTATAGAAACATAGAAACTAGGTGCAGGAGTAGGCCATTCGGCCCTTCGAGCCTGCACTGCCATTCAATATGATCATGGCTGATCATCCAACTCAGTATCCTGTACCTGCCTTCTCTCCATACCCCCTGATCCCTTTAGCCACAAGGGCCACATCTAACTCCCTCTTAAATATAGCCAATGAACTGGCCTCAACTACCTTCTGTGGCAGAGAATTCCAGAGATTCACCACTCTCTGTGTGAAAAATGGTTTCCTCATCTCGGTCCTAAAAGATTTCCCCCTTATCCTTAAACTGTGACCCCTTGTTCTGGACTTCCCCAACATCAGGAACAATCTTCCTGCATCTAGCCTGTCCAACCCCTTAAGAATTTTGTACATTTCTATAAGATCCCCCCTCAATCTTCTAAATTCTAGCGAGTACAAACCGAGTCTATCCAGTCTTTCTTCATATGAAAGTCCTAAAATCCCAGGAATCAGTCTGGTGAACCTTCTCTGTACTCCCTCTATGGCAAGAATGTCCTTCCTCAGATTAGGAGACCAAAACTGTACGCAATACTCCAGGTGTGGTCTCACCAAGACCCTGTACAACTGCAGTAGAACCACCCTGCTCCTATACTTAAATCCTTTTGCTATGAATGCTAACATACCATTTGCCTTCTTCACTGCCTGCTGCACCTGCATGCCTACTTTTAATGACTGGTGTACCATGACACCCAGGTCTCATTGCATCTCCCCCTTTCCTAATCGGCCACCATTCAGATAATAGTCTACTTTCCTGTTTTTGCCACCAAAGTGGATAACCTCACATTTATCTACATTATACTGCATCTGCCATGCATTTGCCCACTCACCCAGCCTATCCAAGTCACCTTGCAGCTTCCTAGCATCCTCCACACAGCTAACACTGCCCCCCAGCTTCGTGTCATCCGCAAATTTGGAGATGTTGCATTCAATTCCCCCGTCCAAATCATTAATATATATCGTAAATAGCTGGGGTCCCAGCACTGAGCCTTGCGGTACTGAGCCTTCCTGTCTGCCAGCCAGTTCTCTATCCACATCAATACTGAACCCCCAATACCGTGTGCTTTAAGTTTGAATTATAGGAGTGATGTGAACCATTTTATTACTTGAATTCATTTTAACTGTGCATCTTATTGCATCTCCAGATTTTTTTATCATCTTATCTTTTTGTTTGGAAGCTTAGCGAGCTCCTGAGGCAATAAAAATATTCTTGGAGATTGTTGATGGGATAATGCATTTGTGGGAAAATGAACATGTTCATGACATTTCATACCGTCTCAATCTGATTACAGCTGAAGTCAAGCAATGTTTTTTGGAAACGCAGCACTTTTTAGTAGTTTAACACAAGTATTAATGTTTCCAATGTGAGACAGCAACTCTACTGCTGCACCACATCAAAGCCCGATGTCATTTGGGTGATATATTGTAAATAAAATCTATGTAACAATTTCTGTCTTCATTTTCCTGCAGATCATTTTGGCTGAACTAACAATCAAAGCTCAAAAATGATAAAATTATTTCTTCTCGTGGTTCTCGGGACCTTTCTGGAGTCCAGCAAAGTCTTTGGCCTGCCACAGACTTTGCCTCGAGTGTATCTCACATCTAACGGTAAGTGCAACAAAATATAACACTTTCTATGTTCAGAACTGTTAACTATCTTTACAATCTTTTATCAGGACTTTCTGACTGTTAAACAAAAATATTTTAGTTTAGTTTAGAGATACAGCGCGGATACAGGCCCTTCGGCCATCCGAGTCCACACCGACTAGCGATTCATGCACAATAACCCTATCCTACACGCACTAGGGACAATTTACACATAAACCAAGGCAGCTAACCTACAAACCTGTACGTCTTTGGAGTGTGGGAGGAAAGCGAAGATCTCGGAGGAAACCCACACGGTCACGGGGAGAACGTACAGACAACACATGTGGTCGGAGGTAAACAAAAATGCTGGAGAAACTCAGCGGGTGAGGCAGCATCTATGGAGCATCTATGCTCCATAGATGCTGCCTCACCCGCTGGGTTTCTCCAGCATTTTGTCTACCTTTGATTTTTCCAACATCTGTAGTTCTTTCTTAAACTCCTGTGGTCGGGGTCGAACCCGGGTGCCCGGTGCTGTAAGGCAGCAACTCTACCCCTGTGCCACCATGCTAAATTATTGTGAAATAGAAATTGATGTAATGCTGAGATGTGATGGAGAATGGGAAAGGTCATGAATTCCTTTTTGTTCAAGATATTGAGTTGAGATCATCTAGTGCAGTACAATGAGCTTGTATTCAATGCTGGTGGGCTTATTCAGTCTGGTGTTAATGAGGAATTTCCAAAATAGTAAAACATAATTGTCCATCTGAAGTGTTTCAATATTTTAGCCTTTTATATTAAATCCACTTTGTGCTTTATATTCACTTAATAAGATGGTGCTGACTGTATATCTGGAGATTTTATTATGTGCAACAAACTAACTCCCTGCATTAGGAGGTAGAATGGAATACCTCAACTGAATGTAGTTTAAAAGTGACTGAGCAGCAATTTATATTTTTTTATGACATACTAATGAGGTTTTATTTTTTCCCACCGGGGCATCAAATGGTATCTGAGTGGTTTTATAAGTCTGGCACAGCAATTATTGGAACAGCCTACATTTAGTGACCTGAAATTGGCAGAATGAAACATCAACTTCTCAAAAGGGAGGGAGAATGCAGAAGTTCAGATCAAGGTTATAAATGGCTTTTCTCTCAACAATTTCTCAGTTTGTTTCAAGCCAATGTTGTCAGTACTAGGTTATCTGAAGGAGAAAGGCTCAACCCTGGGGGAGAGGGATGGAGAAAGTGATTGCTCTTAACTGCAAGGTGTCATGACATTGGCAGAGCCTGAAGAAGTCGGTGTGATCGGCCGATTTCAATCTTGTGCTGAAGAAGATGCAATAGATGCAGGGAGTTGAAAATATTAAGGCAAAGGGGCACATTCGCATGCATATTTTCTTTGATTTACAAATGCAATTTGAAGTTCTTGAAAGTGAAGGTAGAATTTAAAGGTTCATACACTTTGCTAAGCTAAAAGATGATTGCTCTTTCTGTAACCAGAACTATCTTTACACCAACTCGTCCTGTACACTGCGAGGATTTGGGCACTCCCATTACAGATTCAAATTCTCAAGGGTGGCGCAATCGTAGAGTTGCTGCCTTACAGCACCAGAGACCCGGGTTTGATCCTGACTGCAGGTGCTGTCTGTACGGAGTTTGTACATTCTCCCCGTGACCTGTATGAGTTTTCTCTGGGTGCTCCAGTTTCCTTCCACCCTCCAAAAACATAGAGGTTTGTAGGCTAAATGGCTTGGTTAAATTGTAAACTGTCCCTCGTGCTTGTAGGATAGTGTTAGTGAGCGGGTATCGCTTCTCGGCATGGACTCGGTGAGCCCAAGGCTACTGAATATCTGTAACTAACCTAAATGCAAGATTGGGAGTAGGTTGGAGAGAGATGGGGAAATGGGGTTGGGGCACTCATTGAAAACAAGAAGGCAGAAGTCAGAGCCAAATTTCCGGTGTCCACTCATCATTGGATCAAGTAAGACTCAGAACCAGGGTTGTTACCATAAAGATTACTCCATTGTGCGAGGAAGTCGCTTTAATGCAGAAATAATACTTTCTTTAATCAATTATATTTGGTAGCTATAATTTACATGAGTGAATGTTGAAGGACTATAAAATATTCCTGTCTTCTGTATTAGACAAAATATGACAAACGTCTCTCAAAGTATCCTTGAAATGGCCCTTGGAGAAGGAAATCTGCCTTCCTGCTCACTGGCTTACATGTGCCTGCAGACCCATCACTGTGAGCTATTACTCATTGCCTCCTCAGTTCCTGGGCAATGAGGCAAAGGTAATTAAAACCCGCACGGACAGCGATATCTGCATCCTCAGAGCAAACACAGCTGAGCATTCAGAGGTGCACCTATGTCCCGTGGAGAGTTGCTGCCTTTTGGCTCGAAACACTTTACACTGGAGGAGTTAAGCTCCTGAAGGGAGACCTGGGTCGGTGTAAACCTGTAAATGGCAAGAACCAGTGGTTGAGCCAAGTGGGAGGAATTTGAGCTGGCAAGTCTAAACATGCAAAAGAAAACAGCAGGATAAAAGGCAAAAGTCACCTGTTAATGAATCATTGGTCGGTATTGTCCTGGACTTGTCCGATTTCATCGAAGTTTACAGATTGCTGAATGAGGTAGGCACTGCCTCCGCCAGGCATCCCCTGAGGTGGGGCTGGCTAAGATGAGGAGAGGCAGGCTTCAAATTCCACCTCCATATTGCTTGTTGTTTACAGCCACAGGCACCAACTGGACACCAATGACGGTTAACAAGTCTAATGTGGTTCCTGCTGTGAGAATATTGGTGTTTTCCAAGCTGGAATCTGGAAATGTACAGAATAGCCAAATAATTCAATGGGGGTGTTACAAAATTGCAGCTTCACACTCTCGATGACACCTCTCCTTAACTTCACGCACTGAACACGTACATGTGCAAAAAAGACCATCCACTGGCAATATTGAAAGAGACCATCCACTCCGTGTGGATTAATTGTTTATTGATTTGTGACGAGTGGTGCTGCAATTCCATCCATGTTCTTTATGGTTGCTGAATTCTATAATAGATTGCATGAATGGCAATGAAGAATTTGGCCCTGACCTCAAGCTTCCAGTAAGCCAGTGTATCCCTAACATGGGACAATACTTGGCATTCCCTCTGGAGAGGAATGTTACTGGGAAATGAGCAGGTGCCAGATCATTGGAAGAACAGGGGTAGGAAGGGCTGTCAGCAGGAGTTCATTTTCACTCTGTTGTCTGAGCTGCATTTCAGTGAGGAACAGCGTGAGATATCCCTTGCTTCAGCGTGGCAATGCCACCTCCAGGGGCCACAGCTCTTGACTTAACATCATAAACCAAGCTGCCAGTGGGTACCAAGGCTTCTGTGGGCATCAGGCCCTGTTCCAGGTGAAGCTGGAGATACTTGCAGTTTACCACACCGGTTGCATAAGGGATGAAATCTTGTTCGTGAAACCCAGTTCCAAAATACTTACAAAAGAACAGTAGGGATATGGGTACACAGCTTTGTTAACTTGTAAATCTCCCCATGGTATAGGATCTTTGACCACACAGAGCCCAACTTAATTCTAGTGCATTTTCTGTGTCAAATGGATGCAGCGGAACATTGCAGTCTGAGCCGTGTGCTTATTTTGGGGTGGGTTGGGGGTGGGTTGGTTGGGGGGAGGGAGTGAGCTTCTGTTATTGAAGGTTAATAACAAGGACCCGTAAAGCCAGCAGGAAAAGTCTCTTATCATAGCGAATTGCACGGAATAAACTCAACCTGAAGTGGTGACGGATAACAGATAACAGTATTTTCTAAATATCTTAAGGAGACATGGGGACAAGGGGAAAGATATGTGAAGCAGCCATAAGCAGAGCCAGTACATCCAAAGGGCTGGACGGCCTCACATTTTCAACTATGTTGAACATTTAATAAAGTTACACTATTAAATACAATTACTATACAATTTACTAATTTTAGTGAAGTACAATTAAACTATACTATTATACAGCTGATGATCTGTAAACTACAACATTCACGATTGCCAGTGAACGCAGAGAAGAGGGGACATGATCTGGTGTGATTGTCACTGTTAAAATTGCTTGCAGATAGAATTCAGTGATGTGTACAATAGTATAATTGAACGATATTCCATGAGCAAAGGTGCAGTAAGCAGACACAAGTTACCAACAGAACTTTCAGACATTTGGATACATTTTCACATCAAATCAACTTCAAACTTCCCACTGCAGCACAAAACTGAAATGGTTTTCAGTCTAGTTGGGGTTGCGAAGGGAAAGGGAGAGATTGAAGTGTCCTCCCCCTGAACTTTTATCTTACGACTATTCTGTAAAATTACCCTAAAGAATAAATGCACATATTGCATAAATATCAAACTCTCCTGGTTTTACAGCTAGAACTGTTTCAAATGGACTTCAGAGCCGTCCTTATTAAACATTGGACATTAGTATTGGGTCAACGGGATGCATGATTTTTCTAAACCAGTACCCTCTGCCCCCTCTTAGTTTCTGAGCTCTTAGTAATTTTCTGATGGAGCATTTATACCCCCATCAAATGGTGGCCCCAGTATCACTTCAAATTCCACGACTAAATAGATTTGCATTACATTAATATGTCTCTTTATTTTTCTGAGGGCCTTTGTCGTTGTACTGCACATGTTTGATTTCTGTGCAAACATTAAATTAGAAGAAGGGATCAAGGGTCATACAAACTACACAATGTTTTAACTCAGTTTCTCCATTAATCAATTAAATCTCCCATTACAGCTTAAGAGGGCAAACTTATCAGCAATTGTGGGTCGATGCGAAACATGTGCCTTTAATGAAGGAGAACTTGCACAGCTTCCATAAGAGTTGGCACATGTCTGAAGGGGGAAAAATGATTGAGCTTATCTGATATGTAAGTGCTTAATGTGTGCAATGCATATCCCCACTGCCAATTGACAAGATAAGAAGCATGCTGCAATATTCTACAGCTTCTCTGGTACTGAACAATTCGAGTGAACGCAATGGCATTATGGCCTTCAGCCACAGATCACAATCAACTGACCTATTCCATTACACTGTTAAGAAATAAACTGTATAACTTCAGACAATCAAGCAGTTTGTGGATTCAGAAATAAAATACAAACAAGGCAGACCAGGCATCATCCATGAAAAGAGAAAGAGAGTTAATGTTACAAATCTCTGGCCTTTCATCGGGGTCACTGAACCCACCAGACAGACGTGCCTGACCTGTTAAGTACTTGCAACATTTTCTGTTTTTATTTCAGATTCCTAGCACCCGCAGTATTTTTGGTGGTTTGCAGATTCAGCTTTGTATAACCCCCCTGTGCTCTAACACTTATTTGAAACGCTAAACGTTGAACGCTTTTGCACATATTTCATTATTGGCAATGTATATCAAACGGAACATAAGAACATAATCAGAATTAGAAGCAGGAGTAAAATGTTTGGCAGCTCGTGCCTATTTCACCATTCAATAAGATCATGGCTGATCTTTCACCTCAGCACCACATTCCTGCACTAACCCCAGATCCTTTGATTTGTTTTAGATGGAATGCTAGTTCTGGGGCTTGAGATGCAGAACTTGCCAGTTCTTTGATATGTTATATTAATATTTTGACATTTCTATCTCATGAAGGAGTCGATTGTTTTGAAGCCATCAATGTGCATCTAGGGTACCCTGAGATGATATTTATAAATATATGTTTCAGTTAAATGGCCTTTTCCTGTGTTTCTGAGAATAGAGTGGATTGTTACAGAAAGGTGAAGGCAATTTAAAAATAATTACCCTTGAGCAAGACCATGTAGAGACTTTTAAACTTTTATGGATTTCCTGCTTGCAACCTAAATCAAACATAGTGAAATAAAAGCACAGAACTGGACACGATTCTTAAAGTTTCACTCTTTGGAACATAGAAACATAGAAAATAGGTGCAGGGGGAGGCCATTTGGCTCTTCGAGCTAGCACGTGATCATGGCTGATCATCCACAATCAGTAACCCGTGCCTGCCTTCTCCCATATCCCTTGATTCCACCAGGCCCCAAGAGCTAGTGTTTTCTTATGGTTGGAGGATAATAGTCTCATTCATACATGTATCATTTCACAGTTCCCTGGGCTGAAGTTAAAATACTCCACAAAGTAGCCCCAATTTAAAACTAAGTCAATTATTAAGCCAAGATACAGTAAAACCAGCTGTTTTATATGCACTTATTTCTACACTACTATGTGAAAATGACTGGGGCCACAGGCTACATCAGAATAGGGTCTGCAATGCTTCAGTGGGAACAGAGAATCAAAGCATTTTGCAGGATAGGGTCTGTGTTTTTACCCCAAAGTAAAACATGAAGATTATGGATGGACACAAAAAGCTGGAGTAACTCAGCAGGTCAAACAGCATCTCTGGAGAAAAGGAATAGGTGACGTTTCGGGTCGAGACTCTTATTCAGACTGAGAGTCAGGGGAAAGGGAAACGAGCAATATAGACGATGCAGAGAGATATAGAACCAATGAATGAAAGATATGCAAAAAAGTAACGATGATAAAGGAAACAGACCATTGTTAGCCGTGGCCTGGATCAGAACGAGTACAGACAATGAGGCTCAACAAGGCGACTTTGGAGCTGGTACGACTTGGGCGGGGGAGGGATGGAGAGAGAAGGAATACAAGGGTGACTTAAAGTTAGAGAAATCAATATTTATACTGCTGCCCAAGCAAAATATGAGATGCTGTTCCTCCAATTTGCATTTGGCCTCACTCTTACAATGTAGGAGGCCTAGGACAGAAAGATCAGTGTGGGAATGGGAAGGGTAATTAAAGTGTTTGGCAACTGGGAGTTCTGGTAGGTCCAGGCGAAGACTGTGAAACTTGTAAGGGAAAGTTAATGATGATTTCCTGGGGGCAGTCCAAGGTACAGTCAAGGAGGTGCTGAATGTCCTAAGGTGTATGAAGGTAGCTACATCTCCCAGGCTTGACCAGATATATCTAATGACCCTGTGGAAAGCTAGAGAAGTATGTTCAGGAGTCCTGGCTGAGATATGAGTGCACATCATGGTGGGGACACAGGAATGAGAGTGGGAGGAAACAAAGCAAAATCTGCAAATAATAAAAATCCAAGAGCCAAGAGGAGCGAAGCTGAAATAAATGATTACAGGTAAATTATTATGGATGAAGAACAATTGAACCTAAAAATAGATCCATAGTTCTCAATGCCCAATTTCTGAATTTATAGAAGTGGCTCCAAATATAACAGATGCATTGTTTCGACTTGCAGATTTGCCCAAATTTTAATAATATTACTCAAGACGGGATTGAGAGCGAAAGCAAGGATCCATTGGCTGGTTAGCCTGACATCAATAGTGGGGATCCCATTGAAAATATTTTTTTTGATAATAGGACTTGAAGAAAATCATAATGCAATTGGGAACGATTATTGTAGATTTATGAAAGGGCCAATTGGCTTTCACATACTCAGTAGAAACTGTAGACAATGGAAGAACTGGATGTACTATAGATGAATGCGCAGTAAGGCAGCAACTCTACTGCTGCGCCACTGTGCCCCCCCCCCCCCCCCCCCCCCCCCCCCCCCCCCCCCCCCCCCCCCCCCCCCCCCCGTAAACAGGATTAGTTGCGTTGTGTACCATTATAACAATGTTCAGCTCTTGATTGTAGAAGTCATTCAAAGGGTCTTTAGTGTCAATGGAAGTTCTAACTTGTCAATGAAAAGGGATCTCGGTTGCAAGCACAAAAGCAAAGGTTAACATAGTTCAGAAGTTTAAGAAGTCAGAGTATTGTTAAAGAACTTCCTCCTCCACAGTCTGCACAATGTTACATCCACTGACTGCCCAGCTTTACACAAGGGATTCATTCTCCCTGAGAACACAGCGGTACACTCAGCTACGGGAAGGCACATGTGATACAGAGGAAATTACAGGAAATTAGCAAGTACAATGATTTTTAAAAACGCATCCATTCATTATTTTTTCAGACTGTATGAAAACAAGATGCAATATCATATCATTCTTTGACATATTTTAAAATGTGAATTCATTAAAATTTGGGAAGAATATGTCAAGTAGTAAAATTAGAACTAGAAAATTATCCAGTAGAACTGATACACAGTAGATTTAACATCTTTATAGGGTAAAGTATGTCATGGGCATGGTGAAAATAGTACAAAATATTATCTGAGAAATCTGCTTATGTGAGTTTGAGTAATGCAAAGACACATGAAAAGAACATTCATCATTTTCAGAAATCAACCAAACCAAGTGTGTCAAGAGGGTTTAATTGTCATATGTACCAGCAAGAGAACCTGGAGGTGATGGTTCACGAGTTCCTGCACTTTCTCCCTGATGGCAGTAGCAAAATGAGAGCATGACTCGGGTTGTGTGGGTCTATCTTCTTCTTGCGTATGGCGTGCACAGCCTAAAGTTGTAGGACAACTTGTTCTATTTGATCTTGTGCACGCCAGGTTGACTGTATTCGTTGAAACAGGGCAGACCACGTGAAGGTTGCAATCACCCACCCCTGTGGGTCTATGATGATATTAGCACTCCTCTGAGGCAGCACCCCCTGTAAATCCCTTGGAGGTGGATCGGTCAGTACCCATGATGAAACAGGCAATGTCTCTCACTTTTTTGCAGCCTCCTTCATTCCTGGGCTTTCAATTTACTGAACCAGACCAGTCAACATGTTCTCTACTGTACACCTGCATAAATTTAATAAATTATCCAGTGACACACTCAAGGATCTCCTCAATCTTCTCAGCAAGTAGGGCATTGATGGACTTTATTCATGATTGTACCAATATATTCGGCAAGTATAGATCATCAGAGATATGCACACCCAGGAACTTGAAGCTGTTGACTCACTCTTGATGAAGTCAACAATCAGCTCCTTGGCCTTGCTAACATTGAGAGAATGATTGTTGTTCTGGCACCATTCAATCAGATTATCAATCTCCTTTTGTACTTCCGCACACTGACCAACATGTCCTATCTACACTAGTCCCACCTACCTGCATTTAATAGCCCATATTCCTCTAAACATATCCTATCCATGGACCTGTCTAACTGTTGGTGGTATGAATTGACCAGCATCAAGATCTCTCTTAACATTGGTCTTTGTGCATGTCATTTCAAGTAACGCAAGATAGATTGTTTATTTTTCTCCTTACTGATATTTGTTTCCTGTATGGCCCTTCACTGCCTTTTTCGAAGCTTCATGCAGCCTGGCATTGGAATACAGGATGTTAATGTTTCTAATGGAAAATGCATCTGGTGGTTTCTTCCTGGCAAGCAGCACAGTTAGTTTATTTGTTGATATGAGGAGTACTAATGTAGATCGTAACTCAGGTGACGAATAAATGTGCCTATTGACTGAGTCTGTATCCCAGATGTAGAAATTCAGTACAAGCTGAGAGGGAACGATATAGGCGATGGATTGCAGCATTGTTTATCTTTCTACCCCTCGAGTGAGATGGGGAACCGGATCAGGTAGGTTTTTAAAATGCAAAAGGGCAACGAGAAAGAATATGGATTTGTTCTGGTCAATTTTCCTCCTCCCACCAAGCCACTACAAATGGGCCATCAACGTAATTATTATCAAATAGTTGACATGTCTGCACATGCCTCGACAGGATCGTGAAATGGTTCATTATTTTTCTGTGAATTATAATGCAGGAATGTAATGTTTTCCTTTAACTGTTGAAATATAACTACCGTATATATTTACATATGATTCAATACATGAAAATATTTATTAGTTTTTTGTGTTGTAACTATTTCACACCTAAAATGTCAGATGGAGGAGATATGACGTTGTTCCTTGCTAACTGGAATTGCAACGCACTTGACCGGAAAAATACATGGAACTAATTTTTTTTAACTTTTGTGTTCAATTAAAATTGTTTGTCCTCCAATTCAGTACCCTCAGTTTTCCCCTTACTTCATTCCTTTTCTTCAAGTGGTTGGACTATTTATCAGTAAGCAAACCTCATGGGCCAGACCTTATCAGTCCCCTTTAGAAGCCATATATCCTTGTTCTTCTGACAGCTGAATGTCAGCTGTGGCTTAACTAGTAATGCACAGACCCCCTACTTCAGAAGGTTATGGGTACGGCCAACTGTAAGGGCTTAGCACATACTGACACTTCTGTTTAGTACTGAAACAGTACTGAGTTATCAGAGGTGCCATTTGCAAGGTGAGTTATTAAACCACATCTGCTCTCCAGGGTGAACATAAAATATCCCCATAACACTCCTTAGAAATATTGTTGAAGAGTAATTCCTGCTGCCCAGGTCAATATATATCTTGCAACCTTACTGTGATGAAAACAGATGACACAGTCATTATCTCAGTGGTATTTGAGTCAGTATACTGTGTGCATATTAGAGTAATCATATTATATTCTTCCCAGCTGTTATCAGGTAACTGAACCATCCTCTCACCAGCTAGAGTCTGGTCCAGACCTACCTCATTGGAAACCTTTGAACTATCTTTGATTGGACTTTATCTTGCAATAAATGTAGTGCCCTTTATCATTTATCTGCTCACTGTGCATCATATTTACTACTTTGCAACACTTTGAAGCACACGGAGCGAGCTTTGGAATATACAGAGGTCATGAGCAATGTTACGTAACCCACCTTGCTGGTTGAGAGGTTAGTTTTGTTTAATTTATTGTCATGTGTACCGAGTGAAAAGCTTTTGTTGGACGTTATCTGGTCAAAGAAAGGGCTATGCATGATTAAAATCAACCATTCACTGTACTCAGATAAAGGATAAATGGTGCAACGTTTAGTGCAAGATAAAGTCCGATCATACATAGTTCAAAGGTCTCCAATGAGGTAGACTTGAGGTCTGGACCACACTCTAGTTGGTGCGAGGATGGTTCAATTGCCTGATAACAGCTGTTTCAACCATTTCTACTTCGCCATCAATGTACTGCTTCACTTCCCGAAGTTGGACCGCAATCTTCTTTGTCTTACTAACATTGAGAGAGAGATTGGTGTCTTGGCACCAGGTTACGAGGTTCTCCATCTCCTTCCTGTACTCCGTCTCGGTGGTGCCGTCTGCGAACTTATGAATTGAGTTGGATCGGTATTTGGCTGCACAGTCATGAGTGTTTAAGTATCGTAGGGGACTGAGAACAAATCCTTGCAGGGCAACAGTGTTGAGGATTATTGTAGAGGACGATTTGTTCCCTTGGAGGTGGATCGGTCATTGATTGTTGTCTGTTGGTCAGGAAGTCGAGGATCTATTTGCAGAGGGGAGTGCTGACTCCACGTTCCACAAGGAAACTTGTCGCGTGTAAATTGGTAGCTGTGATTCCCACATTATTGCAGTGACTAAACCTCACTGGCACTGGACTTTTCTGTGGTTGTGTTGTGGAAGGCACAACATAGTACGTCTGTCTTTTAATCAAATTCTGGTCTCTTGTTACACTGGAAAACCAAATCAGCTGCTCTTAGTTCTTCAGCACCAGTAAAGGTAACAGCTGCCTTAGTGTCTTGGCCATGTTCAGACCCAGTGAAGCCCACGGAACTGGACTTGTTGAATTGAGCTGCCAGCTACTGTGTGCACACACGTACAGGGCTACAGCAGGAGACCCACATTTTCCCCCAAAACCTCGTCCCGAGCATTGTTAGAATAAACTGTGTCTGCAAGTGTGCTATTTGTTTCATGAAATATAAATGTATCCATCCTGGTGGTGGAATCTAATCCAGACACCTTCCGCTGGCCCTTTCCACGCCTACTATGATCAGGCTTAGTTTACACGCTACTGTGTAGCACAGAAGAGAAAGCTCCTCTAAAAACAATCATTAACACCAAATATAAATTCCGTGCCTGCTGCACATTCCCTCTACAGCCCTACTATGTTTTGGTTGAAACGGGCCCAGAATTAATCTTTCCTGCTGAGCACATGTTTTACTTGCACGGTCTTCACATAGTCTGGCAGACGATCTCCTATCTTAAAAACACATTAATATTCTTGCCCATTGCATCATGCAAAGTTTTCAAGGAGTTCTGCACAAGCAAATCTGCATGGAGGTCTAAACAGTAGATAACATCTTAGAACTCCTTTCTTTGAGAATGGGACCTGATCTATTTCGTGGAAAATGATTCACTGTGCAGTGATTTCTTCGAACAGGAACTGTTCGAAAATAATTAATAATGTTAGTTTGAGAAACTCGACACGTAACATTCCCACGCCTAAAGTATTCATAACAGGACTCGGTTTCAGTGTTTCCACTAAAATCATCACATTCAATTTTCAAATACAAAAGATAACCATTGTTTTTAATCACCAGATAGTCCATTCCACTGCACAATATTTTGATTTGTGTAATAACAAGGAGCTGCAGATGCTGGTTTATATAGAAGAGGGTTCCAACCCGAAACGTCACCTTTCCATCCTCTCCAGGGATGCTACCCGACCTGCTTAGTTACTCCAGCACTCCTTCACCTTGCCGAACTTGTCCTTGCCTTAACAACTTCTCTTTTGACGCCTCTCACTTTCTTCAAGTAAAATATGTAGCCTTGCGCACTCGCATGGGCTCCAGCTATGCCTGCCTTTTTGCTGGTTATGCCATACGGAGCTTGTGCCAAATGTACCTTGGCACTATCTCCCAACTCTTTCTCTGCTACATTAGTAACTGCATTGGGGCTGCCTCCTGCACCCATGCAGAACTCATTGTTTTTATTAACATTTCCACCCGCCCCTAAAATTTACCTGTACTACTACCTCTGTCCCATTACCAAATCTCTCTCTTTATCACAGGAGACAGACGTCTGCTATAAACCCACTGACTTCCACAGTTATCAGGACTACACCTCCTCTCCCTCTGCCTTTTGCAAAAATGCCGTCCCCAACTCTTAATTTCAGGCTCTGCCGTATCTTCAACATGATCTCACTATCAGTCCCCACCTCCTTCGACTTTCTGCAGAGACTACTCCCTCCACAACTCCTTGGTTGAATCACCTCTTCCCAGACAAACCACCTCCTTCCCTGGAACCTTCCCCTGCAACTGCAGGTGATGTAACATCTGACCCTACACCTCCTCCGTCACTTCCAACCAAGGACCACATCAGCCCTTCCAGCAGAGACGGAGGTTCACATACACCTCCTCTAACCTCATCTGCTGCATTCGGTTCTCCCGATGTGGCTTCCTTTACATCAGCGAGACCAAGCGTAGGCAACTATTTTGTCAAACACAATTGCTCAGTCCGTCAAGCTCTGCTGGATCTCCCGGTTGCTAACCATTTTAACTCCCCTACCCATTCCCATACATATTTTTCTGTTCTGGGCCATCTTCAGAGTGAGCCCATGCACAAATTGAAGGAACAGCACCTTATATTCCACTTGGGAAGCTTACAACCCAATGGCTTCACATCTCACAACTCTTCTTTCCTTATTCCTTTTTGTCTTTTCATCTCTGGCCTTTATCCACCTATCTGCAAATCCACCCCCCCCCCCCCTCCCTCCCATCGCCTATATCCACCTATCACTTGCCTAGCTTTGTCCCACTCCCACCACTCTTCTAGCTTTCTATCCCCTTCGACAATCAGTTTGAAGAATGGATCTGATCTGAAATGTCACATCCATATTCTGCAGAGATACTGCCTGACCCGTTGAGTTACACTGGCAATTTGTGTCCATTTCAATTACAGCCCTCTGCTTATCATGGCTCGCTATTTGGGAGTAGTATGAAATCAATCTCCTTGCTGTTGGTGTCTATGACCAAATAATGATGTTGAATCTTGCAGCCTTCGATAGATAGTTGGTAGAGCAGCTGCCTCACAACGCCAGAAACCTGGGTACGATCTTGACCATGGATGCTGTATGTGTGGAGGTGGCACTTTCTTGATGTGACTGCTTGTGTTTCCTCCCACATCCCAAAGATGTGCAGGTTTGTAGGTTCATTTGCCTCAGTAAAAAACTGCCCCAAGGGTACAGGGAGTGGAAACGAAAATGGGATAATATGGAGCTAGTGTGAACAAATGATCAATACTCGGCTTGGACTCAGTGGGCTGAAGAACCTGTTTCCATGTTGTATCTCTAAATTATCACTAAACTAAACTAAAACAACAGTTCACACCATGATACTGGCAGCCGTACATCAAGTAATCGCATCCCAACACTGCTTTGTCCATCTCTTAGCTACTTAAGCTGTTTAAGGGCCTGACCACCTAATTTAATTATACACTTTATTATTTCAACTTATATAATCTTTATGTAATAAAACTGATAATTTAATATTGCAGACAAATGAAATTCAACAAAAAAAGTATTGGTTTAAATAATCCATTTACCACTGGTTTTATAAACATATATTTTATGATTAGCACTTTATTTGGCCTGTCTAAAATTAATCTAGTGCATAGTGCACAGAGGAAGGCCCATTGTTGATAGTGGGTCTGAAGAAGGGTTTAGGCCCGAAACGTCACCTATTTCCTTCGCTCCATAGATGCTGCTGCACCCACTGAGTTTCTCCAGCATTTCTGTGTACCTTGTTGATAAACTGTTGTGTTCCTTTGCTGATTTAGAAAATAAGGAACAGCATGGCAGTCTCCCACTATTGCTATAGCCCAGTACCTCGAATTTAACTGCAGTTTTCTTTGGGCTCAGTAGATCCACTTTTGAGGGGGCTCCTGATCGTATCTCCATGTGTGGTACTTTGAGTTTCCTTGTCACTGTGTATACTGTTATCAGGACGTGGAATAAATTTCCAAGCACCCTTTACTCAGGCGATTGACACAGTGGAGCAAAATCCAACATTCATGCATATTGCAGAGAGTTAAACTATTTATTGGCACTCATGTGGATGGTCTGGTTTGACCTCTTACAATTACATGATTGTCAAGTTTATTATTATAGCATGAGATCTGGAAGTTAACACAACATTAATTAAGTGGATTTATTGATACAGTAGCAATCATCGTCAATTAACTCTTCAACTCTTAATTTATACCTGCTCTACTTCTTGAATGTTGTGCTAGGCAATTATGTATAATTTGCTTGCTGTATTTTGCTCCAACAGGAAAAATGATACCTTTTTTTAATATGATTTCCACCCTAATTCCCTAATCCCTGAGATTAGCAACTCGTGGTAAAATGACAGACTAGGGAGAGCTGCCTGACAAATGAAGTAATAACTCAAGGGCTTTGCTCCGAGTTACGTATCCTGTTTAGAACCTTGTGAGAACAGCAAAAAAGCGTGATTGTATTTAGGCTCAATGTCAACCCTTGTGTAATAAATCATATTCGGTTCAGTTCTGTGGAATTGAACCCAGCTCAACGCCTGATGAAACTTCAGCTCGATTTAACACTTAGATTGCACTGTCTCTGGAGTGAAAACTACCTGAAATCTGCGGCTCAGGTTCTATGGTCAAATTCCACTTTGCATCTGAGTCTTCAGCTCTGGTGTATGTAGCACCAAGCGAATTGCTTGAATTTGATCATTGGCCAGATTAAAAATAATTAGGTGCTGGTCATTTTCTTTCTGTTAATTTTTCATTCTAATCCATTTGGCATTGGAAAACTGGCAAAGAGAAAGGAATGGGCAGCAGGAGATTGAGTGACTGCAGCAATATGACACAGGCTGACTGGGTGCATGAACAGAGATATTGAGAAAGATGAAAGGTAAGGATGGAGAATAATAGTCTAAAGGAATAAATGATTAAACATCTCTGACTCAAAAGGCCATAAGTGATAGGAGTGGAATTAAGCCATTCGGCCCATTGTCTACTTTGCCATTCAATCATGGCTGATCTATCTCTCCCTCCTAACCCCATTCTCCTGCCTTCTCCCCATAACCTCTGACTCCATGTCAATTATGAAAGCAGCAGCTTTGAGCTTGAAAACCCAAGGAACAGAAATAAAATGGGAACGGTGAAGGCAGTAAGGTTGGAAAAGAGGAAATGAAGTCAGTTTGTCAAAGTTTAACTTGATGCAAGGAACAGCTGGTGAGACTTCGTACCTTCCAGTTTCGAACTAAAATGTAGACTTTTCTTCAAAAGTATTAGACGTGGTTCAAAATCTACCTTATTATAGAAAGATAAATAAAGTTTACCTAATCCAAAGAAATAGTAAACCGGCTAGCGTCTGTATTCATGGAGGATATATTTATAAAGAACTTTGTACTAAGAAGATGAAATATTTTGTGATTAGTATGTCGGGCAGAATAACAATACTGGACGTTAGAGGTGTGCAGAGAGAAGGTAGATGTTCAAGGTAAGCGTAACAGGACTGGGGATATGAGTAGTAATGATCCAAATGACCATTTCTCAACATTGACGACTCTTCATTGTTTATTATTTTGGAATATCCTGCCCAGCTGTTGTCAAGTCAAGTCAATTTTATTTCTATAGCACATTTTAAAACAACTCTCGCTGACCAAAGTGCTTTACATTAGTGCAGGTACTAACTTGCTACAAACAGTGGTACATAGATCAACAATACATACATACATACAGCACTCACTCAGAGGACCTCAAGAAAGGCTTGAGAGTAGAAAATGAAAAGAGTCTGCTAACCTACTAATCTACCATCTCACTCAGTGGCAGTGGATTGCCTACAGTTCCAGGAACAACTCTGAATAGAGATAAATCACTTTGTAGAAGTGTAGAGGCTACATGAGATTGAGCTGGGAAATGCTGCCAGGGACCCTTCCAATGTGAAGAGGCTCTCAAACAGAAGCCGCTCACTCTCTTGTCACAGAAAGAAACCTTCACGCAAGTTAATATCAAAAACATTTTGCACATCATTATGTCACCGCTGTAACTTAGTGCTGGGAAACAGGGGTTGCACTGTGTAATCTGTGAGAGCCGAACTGTTGGCTTTTTCACACTCCTGTAACAAAACAAACCTTATCCAAACACCAAGCAGCGGACCAGTGCCTGCTAACCAGCTGTGAAGAAAAGACCAAATACACACTCAACAATCCCCTCCCCGACACATTGCTCATAACATTGACGGGTCTTTGAACAACTGAGCTGAACTTTATCAAAGCCCAATGTTGTCTGGTACATGCGGAGAGGAGGTAGTGTTTGTTTTAAAACCATCATTATATGCTTTGCAGCAGATAATATCATTTGCTGTGGAGTTTTTCCCCACCTTGTAAATATTAGAATGTTTTAGAAAGGAAATGTATCAGGCCTTTCTCATAAGAAACCATGGAATAATTATCAGCCTGATTTTTATCACCACCCAATTAGCAGAAATGGCCAGTGTTAAACTTGCTCATGTAAGGTAGACACACTTTTGACTTGCACTTGCAATCTACATTGTGAGATAGACACAAAATGCTGGAGTAACTCAGCGGGACAGACAGCATCTCTGAACAGCTTTGTTGTCTCCTTCTGCTAGCTAACAATGATCTATTCTACATTTTCCTTGATCTTTTGATATCTTGTTTTCACACCTTACACTTCCTTATCTCTGTTTCTCCCTCTCCACTGACTCTCATTGGAGAGAAGGCAGGTACGGGATACTGAGTTGGATGATCAGCCATGATCATATTGAATGGCGGTGCAGGCTCGAAGGGCCGAATGGCCTACTCCTGCACCTAATTTCTATGTTTCTATGTTTCTCAGTCTGAAGAAAGGTCTTGACCCGAAACGTCACCCATTCCATTTATCCAGAGATGCTGCCTGTTCCTCTGAGTTATTTCAGCATTTTGTGTCTATCATCAGTGTAAACTAGCACCTGCAGTTCCTTCCTACACTTTTATCACAGTCTTCCTCAGATTACAATCTTGGCTTGCCTCTCTAAGGTGGACAACTGACAAGAGGAATAATTTCTTGAAATCTATAGATTGTGGTCCAATAATTTTTTCCAAGGTGGACCAGAGACTTGAGCAGTGAAGTGGTTGTGGCCTTCAGCAAGAATAAACGCACATCTTTTAATTTCATTTTAGTTCCCACTTTACCATATATCAAGAAAGTCAGGCTAAGTTTGCTTCACTTAGAACATACATAGAACAGTACTGCACAAGAACAGGCCTTTCGGCCTACAATCTCTATGCCAAACATGATGCCAAGATCTACCCGCACATAATCCACCCTTCCCTGCATGTCCAGCTGCCAAACCTCTTAAATGTCACTATTGTATCTACTTCTACCACCACCCGCAGCAGCTCATTCCAGGCACTTACCAGCCTCTGTGTAAAAAAAAACTTGCCCCGCACATCTCCTTTAAACTTTGCCCCACTCATCTTAAAGCTGTACCTTCTATTATTTCATGTTTTTCCATCCTGAGGTTCTGACTTTATATCCTATTTATGCCTCTATCATTTTATATACTTCTATCAGGCCTCCACACAACATCTCCAGAGAAAACAATCCAAGTCTATCCAAACTCTCCCTGTATTTAATACTCCCTAATCCAGGCATCATTTTGGTAAACCTTCCCTGTGCCCTTGCCAAAGTCTCTACATCCTTCCTGTGATGGGGCAACCAAAGCAACATTGCAATACTCTAAATGCAGCCTAACTAACGTCCTGTAAAGCTGCATCATGAATTGAGTTGAGTCAGAGAGTAAAAGCGGTATTTGAAGTGGTGGGGGTAAAACACAATGGTATTGAACAGTGGCCCCACTGTCATGAAAGCAGCAGAGTCGGCTGCGGTTCCAGTTCAATGTTGCCACAGAAGTGCAGCTGGTGGAGCTGCTGCCTCACTCCGCCAGAGTCCTGGGTTAGATCCTGATCCTGGGTGCAGTCTGTGTGGAGTTTGCATGTTCTCATTGTGACCGTGTGGGATTCCACTGGGTGCTCCAATTTCCTCTCTCATCCCAAAGATGTTTAGGTTTGTAGGTTAATTGGCCTCTGTCAGAATTGCCCCTAATATACAGTGAATGGATGAGAAAATGGAAGACAATAGAACTAGTGTGAATGGGTGATCGATGGGCAATGTGGACTTGGTGAGCCAAAAGGCCTGTTTCAATTCTGTATTTGCTTCAGTGTTCTGTGAACTTTGCTGACCTGTACGAGTTAAACTGTGGTCTCCAGTAGGGAGAACCCCTCACATATGTTCAACTCGCTGCAGAAATCTCATCCCAAGGAAAGCAGTGCTCCACACCCAGCGAGTACCATGCCAGTGGAATCATAGGTGTGGAGAAATGTAGGAATCTGCTGACAAATGAGGCTGAAGATTAGTCCTTGTGAACTCAGAGTTGTTTACACTCTGAGGCGGCTTTGGCAAGTCGACCTTTACTGCTGACCTGAGGGAGTCAGGGTTCAATGTAGAGCCACGTTCGGCCAGACCACACACAAGCTTCTTTCCCTGAAGGACATTGATGAAACAGTGAGGATTTGTAACAATACAGCAGCTTACACGGTTATTATTTCACAACGTTAACTCACACAAATTAATGGAGTAGGAACTTGTCTGTGAGCAGTCATGTTTAACCTACTCATGTGAATGGCATGGCAGAGAGCTCTCTGCATTTGATCCAAACGCTCTGATAGCACATGGAAATTACAAGTGCCTTTGGAAATTACAAGTGAAGTCTGAGCCACCTCTTCTTGTCGAGTCCACGCACAAGATTAGAAGTTGTTCAGCCAGAGCTGAACACACTTCTCGGCATCTGCATACAATGGTGTCTGTCTTGTCGCATCTTGTGCTTCTTGTGGGTGGTGGTGGAAAGATTTGTGGAAAAAGAGCCGCGACGGGAACGCTCTTTCCTTGACCCCGTCTGAGCCACTGCAGGCCCAAGGCTCAGCTGGCCTGCAACCTGAAGGGTCACATAGTCAGCTCATCGCAGAATGTTCCAGCTCTAATGGAAGATTAGCTCTGAGGCGACTTTGGCAAATCGACCCTTACTGCTGACCTGAGGGTGTCAGGGTTCAATGTAGAGCCAAAATTGGCCGCACCACATACAAGCTTCTTTCCCTGAAGGCTATTGATGAAACAGTGAGGTTTTGTAGCAATACTGCAGCTTTCACGGTTATTGTTTCACAAAGGTAACTCACACATTAGAAGAGAAATAACTTGTCTGTGAGCAGTTTTGGAAACATGTTCAGTTAGGATTTAGTAATGGCAAATCATGTCCAACTAACGATAGATCTTTCTAGTTGAAGTAACAGAGAGGATCAATGATGGGATATGGTTGTTGTAGTATACCTGGTGATATTACATAACACCAATGGCATATACTGTGAATGATTTACTGAGCACAAATGCCTTCTTCACATCAGGTGAGGTGCTGCAAACGAAACAAATGATTGGCTGGTTGAATGCCCAGGCACCTGGGACATTGAGCGATGAGCTGACTATGAGACCCTTCAGGGTGCAGGCCGGCTGAGCTCTGGGGGATCAAGCCTTGTGTCTGTAGTGGTTCGAACTTCACTCCAAAGTCACTTGTAATTTCCATGTGATATCAGAGAGTTCAGACCAAATGCAGAGAGCTCTCTGCCGTGCATTAACATGGATTGGTGACATATATATATATATATATATATATATATATATATATCCATCACAGGGGACAGACTAATGATTGACATGAACTACAAACCTACCGACACACAATTATCTGGAGTATAAGCTAATTCAAGGTCAGGGTGGAAGTTAGTAGTAAATTTAATAAAAGCAACAAGTTCTGCTTGGGTGCAGTCGTCGATGTAGTGGAGAAAGAGTTGGGGGATGGTGCCGGTGTACATTTGGAACAAAGACTGTTCAATGTAACCAATAAAAAGACACCAATAGCTGGGACCAAGTATCCATGATTACACTTTAAAGTGAACAAGGTATGAGGAGTCAAAAGAGAAGTTATTGAAGGTGAGGACTTGTTCCACGAGGCGGAGGAGAGTGTTCATAGACGCAAATTGACTGGGTTTTTGTTCAAGAACTGAAGGGCCGGAGACCTTCCTGGTTGGGGGTGGAATAGTAAGAGGGACTGAATGTCCATGGTAAAGATGAGGCAATGGGGGCCTAGAAATGGAAAGTAATTGAAGAGTTGAAGAGTGTGTGAGGTGTCTTGGATGTAGGTCAGAAGGGGCCCTGGCCAAGGTGGGGATAGAATGGAATTAAAGTATTGGGAGATAAATAAATTGAAAGATGCAGATTTCACCAATGTGTTGTTATATTTACAGATTAATAAGAACAGAGGTAAAGTTTGTCTTTGTCACAAACAAAGCAGTAAATACAATCTAACCAAAGTTCCATTGGAAATGAATGTTGTCGGGGGAGTACCGTGAATGCCTATTTCTATGTCACACGTTAACTGAAAGCTTCCAACCAGGATTTATCAGCCACATGCCTCACATCTCACTCGGTTATCAGCTCCTTTAAAATTGATGGAGCTGAACATCAACAGGACATGCAAAATCCAGCAGCTGCTTCCTATTTGTTTAGCAACCTTGCCCAGGCTCAACTTCATCGCTGCATCTTCAGTTTTGAGGAATAACATTAAAGTATTTAACAGGACAAATAGGCCCCGTGCTTTGACTGTTACGCCTCAATTTCTTTAGTAACACGAGTACTCAACAGCCTGTCATACGGTCTGGCTGATCAAAGGGAATCTTTCCACCGTGCTTACATTGTTGCTGTGATGTGGTGATGGAGGGAAGTTTCCTTCTGCTGCTCCCAGTGCTCTGCTCAGAAACCCATGTGTTATTTCAGAGAGTAACTCACATAGTCATGGTGAAGCCTCCGATAATCCTGCCGCTGCTGCTGTTTTGCAGTTGTGACCCCCTGGGCACACATTGTGTACAGTTCATTAAATTGGCAGAGGAGGAAGCATTGCTGTTGCGTGTGGGAATGTAATGTTAGCCCTGGATTTTAACATGACCGCACTTGAGTGAACGATGGTGTAAGAGCTGTGAGAAAATGAAGAAAGTATGGATCAGGATAGCACTGAAGGGTAAATGTTGAAGTCTGACGAAATTCAAAATTGAGAACTTTGTTTTTTCCTTTAATTCAGACCAAGCACCTCTATGTCCCTGTGAATATATGGGAGACACATCTCAGACTCCCATTTTGAACTTACTAATTTCCTACTTTTCCATAATTGACGGCTGTTCAGAATTGATTTTCCTTAATTAATTGGAGCTGTTATTAGCAAGGATTAGATGTGATTTAAATATCAAAGAATTAAGGAAAACAATCTTAGAAATGTAATTTATTTGCTTTACCTGTTATCTTGTAATCTTTCATGATCGAATTTAAAGGTACCCTTGTGCCTAGAGAACGAGGCAGTAAAATGGCGTGAGGATGCCAGGTGGTGATAGCAGCAGATGGTTATTCTTCTGGGTGGCAGCTGTGACAAGCGTAGTACTCATTGTGTCATCTTCATTGCAGCTGCTATGCCGACAGCTGAATATTGACTTTAGCTGGTGGCAGGACCCTAAGAGAGAGCTGCTGCTTACACTCTGGCCTGAAAGTTTCTGGCATCGTATTACTGGATGGTGAAGCAAATGCACATTTGTGCGCAAAGATCGATGTGAGAATCCAACATTTCATAGAAACATAGAAAATAGGTGTAAGAGTAGGCCATTCGGCCCTTCGAGCCAGATCATTCAATATGATCATGGCTGATCATCCAAAATCATTACCCCGTTCCTGCTTTCTCCCCATAACTCTTCATTCTGTTAGCCCTAAGAGCTATATCAAACTATCTCTTCAAATACGTCCAGTGAATTGGCCTCCACTGCCTTCCGTGGCAGAGAATTCCACAGATTCAAAACTCTCTGGGTGAAAAAGTTCTTCACACAATCTCCAGTGTATTTGATCCCCCATTAGCAGTCTTTAATGGCTTTAGTGTCCAACTGCTAATATGCAAAAATAGTGTGTTATTGAAATACTTCACAATGGGCTGTCCTGTTTCTTCAATGGTCTTGTGCTGAGCTTTGCAGTTTCTAAATGTCAAAGTATTGCAAGGATAGTAATTGCTGAGCCCTCTCCTCTACTCCCTCTTCACCTATGACTGCACACCTGTACATGGTACTAACACCATCATCAAGTATGCAGATGATACAACGGTGATTGGCCTCATCAGCAACAACGATGAGTCGGCCTACAGGGAGGAGGTCCAGCACTTAGCAGCATGATGCGCTGACAACAACCTGGCCCTTAACTCCAAGAAGACCAAGGAGCTCATTGTAGACTTCAGGAAGTCCAGGGGCGGCACGCACACCCCCATCCACATTAACGGGACGGAGGTGGAACGTGTTTCTAGCTTCAGGTTCCTGGGTGTTAACATCTCCGATGACCTCTCTTGGACCCACAATACCTCAACTCTGATCAAGAAGGCTCACCAGTGTCTCTTCTTCCTGAGGAGACTGAAGAAGGTCCATCTGTCTCCTCAGATCCTGGTGAACTTCTACCGCTGCACCATCGAGAGCATCCTTACCAACTGTATCACAGTATGGTATGGCAACTGCTCTGTCTCCGACCGGAAGGCATTGCAGAGGGTGGTGAAAATTGCCCAACGCATCACCGGTTCCTCGCTCCCCTCCATTGAGTCTGTCCAAAGCAAGCGTTCTCTGCGGAGGGCGCTCAGCATCGCCAAGGACTGCTCTCACCCCAACCATGGACTGTTTACCCTCCTACCATCTGGGAGGCGCTACAGGTCTCTCCGTTGCCGGACCAGCAGGTCCAGGAACAGCTTCTTCCCGGCGGCTGTCACTCTACTCAACAACGTACCTCGGTGACTGCCAATCACCCCCCCCCCCCCCCCCCCCCCCCCCGGACACTCCTCCCACAGGAAAAACACTATGTCTGTATATATGCTAATGTAAATATTTATTCAAATCATATGCTATGTCGCTCTTCCAGGGAGATGCTAAATGCATTTCGTTGTCTCTGTACTGTACACGGACAATGACAATTAAAGTTGAATCTGAATCTGAATCTGAATCTGGAGCTCTTCAGTTCCAGTACTGATTTGCATCAGCAGATTATCAGTGGTGCCAATATCATCATTCTGACTCCTAAATGAGACAATTTGGGCAGCTAAAATGGCCTTCAGCCAATCTAGTTTCTGTCTTACCCAGATAGTGTCAGTGATGTGGACACATAATCTTCCCACCCTCTGATTCCTTTTCGGAACTGGGACAGCAAACCCATATCACCAACAGTAAGGATCCACCACACACTCTCTTGATCTCTGATCAGGCCTTTTATTTGCATCCGGTTTTACGGCTTGCGTGGGAATGTATACATTAGGTGTTTGGGCATAGCATGCAGATGGGCAATTTAATAGATTTGCTGTTTATGTTATTTTAAAGTTGTTTTGATTGAAATTTTGCTGCATCTATAAACTGAGTGGCTTGTTGGCTTGTAAAATGTCTCTGATAGTCTCTTCAATTTATAATTTAAAAATATCTATCACACTGTTGTAAGTAAGTTCCCACCATTTCCATAAGCATGGGAATATTTAACCTTTTTCTGGTATGTTGTATGTATGAAGTATTTTGAAAAGTATCATTGTGAGAATGTCTTTGGCGACTCTTACTAAGTTACATGATAGAGCAAATCACTACTGACCATGGGCTTCATTAGTCTAAGTTGCCGTTTCTTTGTATGGAACTTTTATCGCTTTCTGTACAGATGGAAAAGCAGTGGCACTGGATTTCAAATTTCAGATAGCAGTGCTGATCTTTATTTAGGCTGTAGTATCCCTGGACTACAATCATTCCATCTTTGTCATTGTAACTAATTTAGTTTCAGGGGAGCTCTGATCCCAGCAACTGACAAGCAAGAGAGTGGAAGGTCTAGCTAATTTCCAGCATGAAACTTCAGTGATGTTGCAAGGTTGCTCCACTGTGTAGAAATTCGCCCACTGTATTTTTTTTTTTAATTACTCTTTTTATTTGTATTTCGCGCACTCACTAATCTCGCCTGCCGTGCCAGGGGTCAGAGATATGAACTGGCAGTGCTGTTCCATTTCTGCAGAGTTGGGGAAGTGCTGTTAGAGCCAGTGCATCACGATGACACTCCAGTGAAGCCATTGGGAACACATAGCATGATGCTTGAAACAGAATAGATGGCACAGGTCTTGTTGGTCACAGGTCCTTTACTTATCTACCATCCACCCAGAAACTGAAGGCATAAAAGTGCCTTGCAATTCGCTAAAGTGGATGGATGAAGCAGCGCAGAGATGTTGGTGAGCCTGGAATATTTGCTTTAGCAGCTGGTGAGAACCGTAAAGGAAGGGCAGAAAAAAGTAAGCTGCTGCACCAAAAACTAAAGCTAGGAGGTTGCAGACAAAGAGTTGGAGATGGGGCCCAAACCCAATTGCTGTGCTACTTCTCAAGGTGGCTGGTTTCAAAGTGGCAAATCACCCATCAGGCTTCTCAGCTGCAAGTGATAAATCACACAGTCAGTCCAAGAAAGGGAAAGGAGATAAGTTGTCTGAAAGGAATAGTATCTAAGCTTCCAACAAAACAGTCATTGCAGTGTTAGTTTTAGATTACAGGACCAGGGAACTCCCACCCTGTCATTGAAAGAGAATTATGTGCTGTTATTCCGAGTTTCCTTGTTCCGTTAAACATATGCATTCAACTATCAAAATTGGCTGGGAACACTTTGCTGAATGTATTGGCTCATTGTACAGCCTACGAATTCAACTCATCTTCTGCCAAACACCCGTAGCCACATAGCCTACTGATACTGTTGACACCTTCGGAAATGGTAGGCAGTCTTCCTGTGGGTGTGGGGATCATGACGGCCCCAGATGCCGTTTGGTCAATGATAGACACAAATAGCTGGAATAACAGCGGGACAGGCAGCATCTCTGGAGAGAAGGAATGCCATTTGGTCAATATGTTCATAACTCTATGGTTGAGCGTCTGATCTGGTGCCTGCAGCAAACCAAGGCTCAGCAGCCAATGTGCAGAAGATCAGAAAATGCAAAGAACTCCCTCATATTAACACTATTTCAGAATATTATATTTGATGTCAATTTTATATCAATTTTCACTTGTCAATTCATGCTCTTCCAATTAAGTTGAGAGGTGTACCTCACATTGAACAATATACAACTGTATTCATGGGCAGGAAGGAACTGCAGATGCTGGATTAAACAGAAGATAGACACAAAAAGTAGATATGTTACAAAACTTACCTTCAGCGGCGCTGCAGTTCTGCCGCTGCCCGTGTGCGCGACTTTGGCACTTTTGAGAGGGGGTTGGGTTTAAAATGCTATTTTTCTGCAGCCTATTCAAATCGATCTCTGTCAGGCTGTTTAGTTGCTAAAGAAAAATCGCTTCGACTGCCGTTTTATTAAGTTTATTAAAATTAGCGCTGGATAATTTAATTGTTAGAGTAAATTAAAAATCATCTTCTAAAGCCGTGAACACCGACAACGGGACGTATCTCACGTAGGGGACAAGGCAAGGTAGGCTGTTTATTTTTACATAAAAAAGTACTTCTTAAGATGCCTTTAATCAAAATTTTAAGTTGCGAGAAGGTGACTTGGAGCCCATCCGAACCAGCAGTATTTTTCCTGCCGACATGGGGTTCAAATTCACCGCAAACACAACGTTCCAAACCATCGCGTTCAACAAAATCCCACTTGCAAGATGATTTAAATGCCCATTAATTTACAGCAATTAAAAACTAAATTCCATCCATTTGGCCTATAAATTCATGACAATGAGATTTTAAAATCATGTTATATTGTGAATTCTTGTGTGAATGTTATTTGGACATTTAGGCTATTTAAAAATGTAAATCTTTTCTTAAGAAATGGATAGATGTTTAGATCTAGTATTGAATTTTGGAATTAGCTACAATTGGGTAACTAACTCATTATATGCTTTAATTTCAGGTCATCCAAGTAAGATTGTTTAATACTTGTTTCAGAATGCTTCAATCTATAATAACTGAAAATATCTTTCAGTTCTCTTAATTTTTAAGATAGTTATGGGCATTTGACTGTCCTTGATCACAGCTTTTGTGTTAAGTCAATGGAAAAGCAATAGGGAACAAGATGCTAATTTCTGAGTATGAAAATGGCCATAACTTTTTTAATACTGAAGATATGAAAGTGAATTAGGTGTCAAATTAAACTTCCTTTTATGCTTTATCTGATGGGATAAATTGCAGACGATTTTTAAAATCTCAAAATGTTGTAACGTTGCTACAAAAAGCTGGAGTAAATCAACGGGTCAGACAGCATCTCTGGAGAAAAGGAATATGTGATGTTTCGGGTCGAGACCCCTTCTTCAGAGTCTGAAGAAGAGTCTCGACCCGAAACATCACCTATTCCTTTTCTACAGTGATGCTGTCTGACCCACTGAGTTATTGCTACTGAATTCAGGTTCAATGTTTGTTTTCAGATGGGAGACCATTGAAGATTTGTAGATTTTTCTCCTCTTCCACACATCAGATTAAGTAATTATGTCAGCATAGATATGGCACACACAATCAAATTTCCTTAATGGAATAATCCTGGAATGCATTAGCAATTGTACAATGGAAATCAGATCAGATTCAGATTCAGATTCAATCTTATTGTCATTGTGCAGTGTACAGTACAGAGACAACAAAATGCAGTTAGCATCTCACGTTTGAAGAGCGAACATAGAATAATGAGCAATAAATATATATACAAATTCTGTAAACTCAGATAGTCGGCATCTGGTCTGCGTAGCAAATCCATCAGAAAACCAAAATGGAAAGATAAAGAGTTGCATATGATGGATGAAAAAAATTATATAGATGGGTGAGTTGGAGCATTAAGAGGCAGTGATGTAATAAGCGAGTTCAGCATTCCAAAAATCGCAAGGAATCATGGGATTTGTCAAAGGTCATTCGCGATAAAGAAAAAGCAAACAAAGTACTGGTTGTATAAAACTGTGTTTATATTCTTATCTTTATTCATAATTTATGTGTAAAAATATGTTTAATCTGAGGAACGGGTGCCAGGTAGTGGGAGAGTGGGGTGTAACAGCGAGAGAGAGAGGGGACAGATTGTGAGTGGGAGACGGGGAGAGACTGGACCGACGGAGAGACATTCTCGGCAGCTGCGCTGCTGCGTGTGTACAGACCACCATCTCGTCCGCAGCCAGGATCGAGTCCGGGTCCCCGGCACTGCAAGCGCTGCCGAACCACCACTGGACCGTCAGTGGGAATAAGCAAAATGGCACTTGATTTGTCTCCACCGATAGAGGTTCAGTTTCCTCCAGGGGCTCCAGTTTCCCCTCGCATCCCAAAGACATTCTATGGGTTAATTGGCAGCTGCATATCACCAAATGTCAGTTAATGGAGGAAAAAGCATAGAGAGCCTGTCCCACTGCGGCGACCTAATTGGCGAGTTTCGAAGAGTTTGCCCTCGACTCATACTGGCAGCATGGTCGACAAGAGGTCCTAGGAGGTCTTTGTAACTCTCCTTCATGCTCGAGAGTAGTCCCCGTGTACTCGAGGCCTCAGCTAGGTCGCGGCGTTTTTTTCAACATGCTGAAAAATGCCCGTGAGTAAAAAAAGGATGCCATGGAAAAAATCGATATATTTTACTCATAGGTTTAGTCGTAGTAGGTCGTAGTAGGTCGGCATGTTAGTCGTAAGTAAACGAAGGTCGTCAAAGCTGGTCATGGATAGTCTTCAACATAGTCGAAGGGAGGTCGAAGGAGATCGAAGGAGGTGGTCTTCACTCTCCACTATTTTGCTGAAGCTAGTCAACATAGTCGAAGGAGGTTGAAGGAGGTCTTCTACATAGTCAAAGGAGGTCTTCAACATGACACTTTTTCAAACTCTCCTAAACTCTTCTAAACTCGCCAATTAGGTCGCCGCTGTGGGACAGCCCCTTAGGGAATTGATGGATGTGAGTGCGAGAGAATAGGTTGAGAGGGCATTGGGAAGGAAGGAGGAGGGAATGGAATAATTGGATTGCTCTCCCATGAACTAGTAAAGACTTGATGGTCAGAATGGCCTCCTGTATTGAGGTAAATATGACATTGTGAATTTTCAACTAGTCAACCCTACCTTTTCAAGTATGTAAGAAGGATCTGCAGATGCTGGTTTAAACGGAAGATAGATACATAATGCTGGAGTAACGCAGCAGGGCAGGCAACATCTCTGGAGAGAAGGAATGGTTGACGTTTCGGGTTCAGATTGAAGAAGGGTCTGGATCTGAAACGTCACCTATTCCTTCTCTCCAGTGATGCTGCCTGTCCAGCTGAGTTACTCCAGCATTTTGTGTCGATCTTCCACCTTTTCAAGGACAGCCTCATGCATGCACATTCTGATGAGGTGGCAATGATTCATTGCAGCTGGCACATTTTCAAAATGTGAAATTAGGTGTTTCTCTTTGAAAAATAATAAATGTTTCAGAGGAATCGCTAACTGTGTATGTTTTTCATTAAAACATTCAAGCCTGAAAGCTGGTTGTGTGATCCCGATCTGTTCTCCGTTTGGCCAAGACTGGAGAAATCACAAACTCTTGGCTGATGTGGTTAAGGCAGCTGTTCAGCATATAACAGCGCTGGAATCGTCTTTCAACACAATTCATAAAAAATGTAGCGTTTCCTCTGACATCTCCAGCACATCATGGAGCAAAAATTCAGCAACTCCACCCTTTAACCTATTATTTTCTAATTTGTTATTTTTTTTATTGTATGTGTCATTTCGCAATTGTATCCAACACCATTTACTGATGTGTAATACACCACAGTTTGATATCATGGTTTTGGTCAACGTGCTAACTAGCAGCTTGCGATGGCTATCTCAGTATACAGATGATTTCCTGTAAGAATAACTGCATAGGCATACAACACACTGGAGATAGTGGCATGAGAATGTGTTTAACATCTGTGAGATGAACAGATAGAATGGTGCGACTGAAGGACATTCAGACGGTCTGAACCAAAGAAAAGGAAATGCATGCATCTAGAGCCTCTCAACATCTTGTCATCCACTGCGATTAATTTATTTTGAAGCATAATCAATTTTGGAATATACTGTAGGAAACAAGGCGTCCAATTTACACACCATTTCCTTTAAACTGCAAATATTCATGGTCGCATAATCAACTTTACCAGTGCTAAATGAGAAAGACACCAACTGCATTTCCTCACAGCTAGCTGCCTTGTCTGGCAGTTAGTCACCGATGTAATTCGGACCCTTAAATGAAGACCTAAATAAGGACAAAGGAGATAGACACAAAAGGCTGGAGTAACTGGCGAAAAGGAATAGGTGACGTTTCGGGTCGAGATCCTTCTTCAGACCCGACCCAAAAAGTCCCCGCTACATTCTATTCCTTTTCTCCAGAGATGTTGTCGGACCCGCTGAGTTACTCCAGCTTTTTATATCTATCTTCGGTTTAAAAAGAAGCATCTGCAGTTCCTTCCTACACTTAAGGACAAAGGAGAATAAGTCAGCCCAGTACTATCTTCAGATCTGATTTACAGAACCATCCTGACAACAGTACAAGTATCGAATAAATAAATTGAATCTTACCAACATTTCAGTGTTGAAATATTACCACATTACCTAATTCTTTAATTGTGTCAATATATTTTTTGTAGATCAGAAAAATAAATTTAATAAGGGGTGAAAAATTCACTGTCTTTTGAGAACAGCTTATTTAGATTATATGAGTAACTGTATCTCTACTAGGTATTATTTCCATTTAAGCCTGCAGCTTAATCTAATCGCAGGCTATTGGCTTTATATAACGTAGATGATCCACTTCAATCCGTTGACCGGTCATTCCTAGACCTGCAACCACCTGTCACCATTACCAAGCCATCAGCTCAGTGTATTAACAATCACTGCAATGAGAACTTGGCACAACATCTCCATACAGCCATTTCCTCTTCATCGGAAGAAGACTGGCTCCTGACTTACTGCTGAAAACAAATCGGTTGGAAACTCAGTGCTGGCTTACACTATAAATAACCAAAATAATTGCTTTGTGGAAAGCAAGCCCAAAGATCCCAGAACTCATCCTCAAAAAGTATCTAACATTTCAGGTTGGACGCTGGCCCAGGTCAAGCTTTTTATTTGTACCCAAATCAGATGAGACATGCAATTGACCCAACCATCAGAAGGTTTCCATACTAACACTTCAAGAGGATGAATTTCCCTTGTAAAATTACACTGATACGATGGTGGGAAATGTTGAAGACTTCTGAGAACAATCAAGCTTTGTGGATTTGTTTCTGTTTCAAAATAAAATGGAGCAAAATCACACTATGCAGCTACTAAGCACGTTACAGCGCATGCTTCTTCTGCAATCTTTGTGCATTGCCTGTAGATCAAAATGTACAAAGTGAATGTAAATGTCCCACTATGATTATGTAAAATAGAATACGCATTTCCTCCTGTGTCCTGTATTTAGCCTTCCCAGGACGTCCTGAAACTTAAACCAGTAGCGGTGTTGCTCCTTCACCTCCCAGTGACAACCTCCTGCTCCCACCCCCATGTTCCATCCACATCCACCCCTTCCCCACCCACTCTCATCTTCCACCTACGTATTCAAACCTACGCAGCCTAAAAATATGGAGCCAGACATTAAAATCCATGGTTTCCCTCCTGACTTTATTGTGGTGGGGCGATGGTGGAGGGGGGTTATTGATCATTTTGCCCTTCATCTGCCTGATTCTCACCCCAAATGATAATCAGGAGTGAAATGTTTCATACACTTTATTATCATGGTATTGCTCAATCTTGCAATTTATTGCCTCTCATTTTTATCCAATACCCCCTCACAAGTGTTTTCCTTCATCTGGACAAAGATGACCCTGAAGCACAAGAACTATTTTTTATTCGCTGGTCCAGTAGCCTGCAGCTGGAGATTGAACAGCAAATGGTGTGTTCTCTCTGCCTGAGGGTGTTTCCCCTTGCTCAGTCATTCACCAAATCCAACCGTCTGACTAGGAACTGCGACAGTGAACCCTTTGTGCTGAACATATCAGGGGGCCCGCATGTGAACACATCAGGGCCCCCGCATGTTATACAATTATACAATGTATTTATTGTCATTTGAACCTCAAATGAAGTTTAACTGATAATTGGTTTCTACAGTCATACAACAAGAAAGAACCAAGGCACACAACCAACACAATTTACACAAACATCCATCACAGTGAATCTCCTCCTCACTGTGATGGAAGGCAAAGTCTTGTCTCTCCCCTGTGTTCCATTCTTCTCCCAATGTTAAAGCCCTCGGTGGGCGATGGCAAGACCCGCAGCGGTTAAGGCCGTGCCGGGCGATGTAAGGCCCCGCTCCGGGTCATTTTCATCCCCGCAACTTGGGTGGGAGAAGCTGCCGTTGCAGGAGCTCCGAAACACGTTCTCCCACCAGGCACCTACAAGCTCCTAATGTCACCGTCCACCGGGCCTGCAGCTGGAGCCTCCGAGCTCCGAAGTCGGGTCGCAGCCGCGCGCCACCACAGCTCTCCACGCTCCGAAGGCGGCCAGCCCCACGACGATAAGTCTGCGGGCTCCGCGACTGGAGCCCCCAGGTCGTACCAGTTGGAGGCCGCTCCACGGTGCTAGGCCCCAATGACAACGGAGACCCGACAGGGAAATGGGTCGGGTCCCCCGTACAAGGGAAGAGATTTAAAAGTCCCCCTCCCTCCCCTGCCCCCCACATATACACAGCTAAAAACAATATAAAAACCACAACAAACCACACATTCAACGGGACAAACATTTTAAAAAGACAGACGGACTGCAGGGGCTGCTGCCGCGAGGCGCCGCCATTTTGGACTCTTTTTACATTTATGTGAACATATCAGGGGGTCCGCATGTATAATATGTGCAACATGAATTTCACTGTGCAGTTGCATAAGTGACAAATAAAGCACTATTGTCCATTGATTGACTATTGACTGTTAGCTCCATGTTGTGACCAACAGCATTAAAACTGAGATTCCTCAACATATTTATAGATGTGAAAGCCAAAGAAACAACAAGAAATCCTAACTTTCAACCCAAACTTTCTTGCTATATTTTCTTAATGCACATTTGTTTTATTTTGACTGTGTATAACAGAGTCAAATCTTTAATTCCACAGCTTCAGTTTCAGGTTGGATGCATCAGACATTTCAGAAAGTGGAAAGTAGGTCGGATCCATTTCAGACAAGGATCCACAATAACTGTTCATTTTCTCAATTGACCGGTGCTGTGTTTAAAAACCTGTTCATGGTCTATTGGGGATGGCGGTATGATCATTCTGATCAGCTTCCACTGTTACTTCTCATTGGAAATTTATGTAGCCTGTTAGGTTTGTGAAAGGGAATTGGCTCAATTGTAATTGTGTCCAACTAGTTTCACGAGAAGGTTAACACATTGCAGCTGGACTTTTGCATGGCCTCCAACATATATTAATTAGATGTTTCTCCTTGCCCTTTTCTCCCTAGAGTTCCATTTAAAAAACAAGATCATTTTTCAATTTGATTTGCTTGAATGTTTTCATGTGCCAATACATTCAGGAAGAGCCATAAACTTGGAGAAATGTTAAGACCCTTTCAATGAGAGGGAATGGTAGGTCAGATAGAACCAGAATGTCTTCACCTAGATCTTCTGCAGATATGAGCGGGCAGATGGAGATCAGGTCACAATATACTTGCAGCATCAATGTAGAATATTTTACTTTGCATCAACTCTTTAGTAACCATTGTTCTGAGATCACCCTCGACGTATTGAACCAAGAAGAAACTTTTAAGGAAAAACTTCAATAGAATGTGCGTCTGTCAGAACAGCCCTGATCACTCTGTTTACAAATTCACCGTTCATGTCAGCACAAAGTCACCCAATTTGTGAGTACTTAAAGGTTACTCCCATGGAAGATAATTTGTGGAAGTAATCAAAAAGTCATGAATTGTACATGGTTTATTATTTAATCTTGGAATAGATTACAAAAACTCAATAAAATCTAGTAAAATCTACCGAATCGCCAAAAAAAACTTCCACTGATTTGATGCCAAGGACATTTCAGGTCAACTTTCTCCCAGAGGAGGATCCAAAGGATCATTTTAAAGGAGAAAAAAGAGGTAGAAGCGGAGAGATTTATTGAATGGAACATTGTAGGGCTGGAAATAATATAATTTACGATATTGTAGCGGTTCCTGCTGGCGCACGCAGGTATCAAGCCCAGCGTTAGGAAGCCGCGGTCACGTGACTCGGGAGGGGCTGCTTGTTTTCGCGTGGTTTTGCTTTTGCGCGCTAGTTCAGCCCTGACCACCGATGTGGCCAGACGTGTCTAGAGAACCTGTGTACTGAAAACCAAACTTTCGAATAAAGATTTGTTTGAAACTTCAGTTGTCGTTCTTATGACCGCCAAAATATGTACGATACGATACGATAAAACTTCATTCGTCCCCAGAAGGAAATTGGTCTGCCGATAGTCATAACACACAAGGTACACAAAAACTTGAAATTAAAAGTGAAAACAAAAAGAAAAAGGCAAGCGACTGTTGTCTGGCTGCCGTGTGCACAGCGCCTTCACCGGAACAATTGACCAAACAAACAAATAAACACAAACAAAAAGCATCAGTCTTGCTAGCCTTGCCCTTCAGGAAATTTCACCTGAGCCAGAGCTTTAAGTTGGACGAGGAGGTGAAAAATGTTGCAACATCCCTGATGATGAAGAGGTGGGCCTTAGCTATACCCATGCCATGTAACTGGTTCTTGAAGTTTGCTAATTCATCCTAATTCATATTTTATTTCATAACAAAGAATCCAATACAGCAATTGTCGCAACTAATAACCACATAACTGTCTTCCCTTCACAGAGCTAAAGGCCACTCATACATCTCAGCTTTACAGTCTGTCCTCGAATCCTTTGGATTATCGCATCCTACTCATGGATGAAGATCAAGACCGCCTGTATTTAGGCTGCAAAGATTACATCCTGTCTCTCAATGTAAACAACATTAGCCAGAGTCCCCTTGCTGTAAGTTTTATCTCCTGAAGATTTTCTTGATGATGGAAATGATTTTTGCTTCACACTATTATAACAAGGTTTATATCTGCTCTTTGCTAAAATGTTGTAGCACCAAATATTGTCTGGACCACTCCGAGATGTGTCCAGTCACACTGGTCTTTAGTGTTGTTACAGCAAGCTTTCTCTCTTGTTTTCCCATTGGTTTAATTTTCCCATTGGTGCAGCCAAACCAAAAACATTCAGAAGTAGTTTGTGAAGAGATTCCAAGCTATATTCATGTCAGCACATACACGATGTATTAAAAACTGAATTATCTTCCATACAAACTGACAATAAAAGTTTGATTAACATAAAGTGCCCAAAGAGGATCAATTCTAACAGCTGCGAAGTTATCGTTCTATTTTCGATTGTGTGAACAGAAAGACGCTCTCCAGCTTGCTTCTGGCCTGTTCCTCTAACAATCTTTCCATTGCCATAAGACACAAGCAGCCTACAATAAGCAGAATGTGGAGTAGATCCATGTTGACTGCAATGCTTATTTACTGTGTCCCTGAATTGTTTTAACAGTGCGTTGAAATTTTGCAATATCTTTCTTCAGGTTCACTGGCCAGCATCAAGCAATAAAGTGGATGAATGCAAAATGGCTGGCAAGGATCCAAATGTAAGTAGCAAATGTTTAGATTCTCCATGTAGTGATGAATATTTTTTTTGACAGACATGGAGTTACTTAGAATTACAACATGGAATTGGCCCATTTAGCTCAACCAGTCCATGTCAATATTTGTCCTCCACATGAGCAGTAACTCAAAACCCATGTGCCTATTCCAATATTTTATTATTCCACTTTCCTTCAATGACCTGTCATATGCTTAAATGTCAGCAGGGTCTCTACTTCACTCACTAAATCTAGTCCTGAATTCCACAGTCTCTCAAACCTCTGTGTAAATATATTTCTCCTGCTCCTTTCCTTAAATCTCTTTTAATTAATTGTGTGCACATAATATGTCCCTTGTTCTATGTTCCTCAACCTTGAGAGGCAATCAATTTCAGTTCACATGTGATATCTGTTCTTAGTTTGTAACAGTTTGGTCAGATTACGTGTACACCACCTTGTTCTCGTGAAAATTGATCCATGTTTTTCTGAGTTTTTTTGTATTGCTTCATACAAGCAACACCCTAATAAATATATTCTGTGCCCTTAAAATTGTGTTAACCTACATTGTCTATTATGGAATGCCGTACATATCACAACGGTGATCTTGAAGAGATTTGATGGAGATTCACTACTACACATTAACTTCAACTTTCCACAGTTCTGGTCATAAAGCACAAATTACCCACTGGGGAACCTGTTTTTGCTTCTTATGAACCTGATGCTGCAAATTCTCGTCTCTTGTATATCATTGCAACAGATGTTAAGCTGACTGGCCTGTAATTACCGGGGTTAGCTTGATCTGTAAAGTCCCCTCTCCAACCTTTCATCACATTTCCATTCTCCATGCAAACATCTGCATTCTTATCCCTTGGATTTCATTATACCTCATGTCTTTAAAATGAACTAATATCTCTATTATTTATTTTAATGTATTATAATATTGAGTTCCGGGCTTATCTCTTCCCCAGATTATTCTCTTTGCAAACTCTGAAACAAAGCACCCTTAAAATATTTTTAACAGAAATGACTTGGCGAAGTGAATAATGTGTAGGTCATCTGAAATGAAAGCAACTATATTGTGGTTGATTGGCAGCATAGTAAGTATGAGGTCAATGGAAATAAATCTCCCAATTGAACAAAGACTAATAACAATCTCCAGAGATCACTCACCGTGTTTAAAAATTCTCATATCTGCCATACAGAATCATTTAGTTTGTGACTACCTGTTGGTGAAAATGTATTTTCCTTTGATTCAAATGTAAAGTGGTGATTGCTTGTTCATGAATAACGATTATTTACTTTCTCACATTTTTACAGAATGGTTGTGGTAATTTTGTACGCGTTATACAAGTGTACAACCGGACGCATCTCTTTGTTTGCGGCAGTGGTGCATTTAGCCCTGTCTGCACATACATCAACAGGGGTCGCAAATCTGAGGTTCGTGTCATACCATTGATAAAGTAGACATTATATAACGTGTGCAGACAGTTGTATTGAATCCAAAACAGACTAAAGAAATGCTGCATCCAAACCCTTGTAGTTACTGTTATAGAATCAATTTTCCGAATTTTTCCAATAGCTCTGGAAGTCTTTCACTTATACTTTGTCTCGTCTTCCAAAAATATCTAAACACTTCAAACGGTCAATTATTGAATTGTACAGTTACTGTTTAATGTAAGGAGAAGCTATTTGCCAACATGTTATGCAATATATTCAAGAATTTGAGGGTTATAGGGGAAAATTATAGTTTGACAAAAAACATTGAAATAGGAATTTGGCTCATCTGTTTTTTGTAGATAGTATCTAAAGACACAGAGGCAGAGTTGTAAAGCACATGAGCAGGCCCTTCAACCCAGCAGGTCCATGCTAACCAATGTACTTATCAATATAATTCCTTTTTGTCTATCTTTGATCTATGGCCATCTGTGTCTTAGTCATTCAAATACTGTTCCAGATGCTTTGTATGTATTCCTGCCTCCAACACCTCTTCATTCAATGTGTTCCAGATCCCTACCATTCTGTGTGTGGGGGGGGGAGGGGGGGTGAGGGGGGGGAGTGGAGATCTTTCCTTAGATCCCCTCTAAACCTCCTACCTCTCAACTTATATCCATGCTCTCTTGTTATAAATACTCCCACCGTGGAAAAAAGATTCTGTTTATCTATGCTATCTATCCCCCCAATAATTTTGTAAACCTCTATCAGGTCACTCCTCAGTCTCTTCCACTCCAGAGAAAACAGGCTCAGCCTTTCCAATCCTTACATCTGAAACACTCCAATCCAGGCAACATCCCCTCTAGCACAATCCCATCCTGCCTATAGTGCGGTGACTCGAACTGCACACAATGCACCAACTGTAGCCTGCAGGTACATTTTATAAAGTTCTAACATTATGTCCCTGCTGTTACATTCTCAGTTCAGTTTTAGTTCATTTCAGTTTTAGTCTATTTTATTGAGCTTATTTTTAGTTTATCTACGCCACACCAGAAGCATGAGGTCATAAGACACAGGAGCAGAATTAGACCATTTGGCCCTTTGAATGTCCTCAATCATTTGATCATTGCTGATCAATCTGAAGTATTCCATATGCCTTCTTCACCAGCCTGTCTACATGTGTTGTCACCCTCAGGGATCTACAGCCTTTTTCCAATATTCTCCCGGCTGCTGGTGTAAGACTCACTGCCCTGTGATTAACCAGCTTATCCCTTCCGCCCTTCGTGAATAAAGGAAACACATGTGCTATTCCCCAGTCATCTATCATTCACCTGTGACTCGTGAAGGTGCAAAAATCTCTTGCAATGTCCCACCCTCCCTTATCTCCCATATTAGTCTTGGATACATGTAAGCAGACCCTTGGGATTTATCTACTTTTTATGTTCTCCTTGACATCTAACATTTCTCCTTTCTTACTGCTATACCACTGCCCCCTCTCCCTGAAATTCCCATCTACTGTTTCTTTTCTCTTAGTGAATACAGATAGGAAATATTCATTTAAGACCACCCATATCCCCAGCTCAGCACACAGATTGCTAAGGGGGCATATTCTTTTTCTAATTGCCCTCTTGTTCCTGATGTGTTTACAAAATGCCTTGGAATTCTCCTTCATCTTTCTGCTAGTGATATTTATCTTTATCCCTTTGGTTTCTTCTTAAAGTACTCACCTATTGTTTTCAATGGCCTGTCCTGCTTTAACCCACAATAGCTGCCATAGGCTTCCTTATTTTCTATCATCAAATCTTCGATCACTCTTGCCTTCTGTAAATGTCGTCCCTACCTTTCATGCAGTAGAAAACATGTTTGCCCTGATCTTTCACCGAATTACTTAAAATATTAACTCATCGGATATATTACAGAAATTGTTAAAAGATTCCTAATGTACCAGTAAAATTTAGAGCCATTATTCTAGGAAATACCAGTGGTATTAATACAAAATTAATTTATTCTGTTAATTTAAATTATCCTCTTTTCTTCATTGTGATGATACTTCAACATAATGAGCTTTATCATTTTTACCACTTGAAACCAATCTCTAGCCCATTCCAACAATAGTATTACTGATATCACAAGAAGGACAATCGTTCAACAGTACATGCCAAGGATTCTATGGAAGCACTGTTCTTATTTTTTTATCATGTATTTGTGTCTTATCCTTTCAAATGGTTGTTCCATCTGAGACATGAGTTATGCAATGTCTAACCAGCCTTAGATTATTTAATATGACATGGAAACATAAAACATTTGGTGCAAAAGATAAATATGCCATTTTTATTTATTTAAGGCTGGCTACTTAGACAAATGGCACACTTAAAAACTAAAACTGCTGAAGAGATAATGGTAAAGAGATGGAGTGTCAGGCACCTTGGGGTCAAATTACAACAGATACGTATTGTATGCAGTAACAGTCGATTCAGCAATTAACGTTACCAAGAGCCTTCATGCCTCCAGCCCAGAAGCAGAATACATTTCGATAGCTCTCGTTGTTGGCTTTGTCAACCTGGAGAAATAAATTCTGGTTAATGATTTGCACAATTTGAAGAAAAATTGCACCTAGCTGTTGAGGCACCAGAAAGAAGCCGATCAAGAGTATTATTGCCTTTGTTCTCATCCCTGATGGTATCTGCGCATTGTACTTCATTACAGCATTAATATTTGATATATTACCACGTTGATTTTCACCACGTGAACTTTTCCTCATCTTCTCCATAGATAATGAAGATGGGTTTAGTCAGCTTCAAGTGGCTTTACCCAGCTCTACTTCAAAGTAGTGAACTTTTAAATATACATTGAAATCACAAACCCTCCCCTGCATTCCCTGTAGAGGCTCTTCAAATCTATGAGCTAATATTGTGACGTGGTAGAAATGTATCTATTGTATCTAAATGTAAATTGGATGAACCCGACATTCAATTCGGCTTCAGAAGGTGAGAAAGATCCTGTAGGAGCTACCGCAGATACTAATGATGGGACCTGAGAACCCCTCTTAGTCTGTACATGGTTTCTACCTGAATCTGATACTAACTAACTGCAGGCTGCACGTTTTAACTGATAACAATGAATCACCTCCCTGTCTCATTTTATTTTTCAGGATCAAATATTTATGATTGAATCAAAAAACGAGTCAGGAAAGGGCCGCTGCTCATTTAACCCTCAGGTTGACACGGTGTCCTTAATGATCAGTGAGTAGAGAAAATAGAATTACAACCGTATCTTTGAAATAATACAATTCAACTATACTTCTAATTGTGTCACTTTCTTCTTCAGATGAAGAGTTATTTTCAGGAGTGTACATCGACTTCATGGGTACTGATGCGGCAATATTCCGCAGTCTAACAAAAAGAAACAGCATAAGGACAGACCAGCACAACTCCAAGTGGCTAAGTGGTAGGTATCCTTAATTAGAGCCCATTCAATACAAACTAGACACAAGATAGCTGGAGCAACTCAGTATTACAGGCAGCATCTTTCGATAGAAGGAATGGGTGACGTTTCATCGAGACCCTTCTTTAGATTGAGTCAGGGGAGAGGGAGACAGAGATAAGATAGGATAAGGTGTGAAAACGCGACATCAAAGGAGACGAGGGTCAAGGAAAATGTAGAATAGATCATTGTTAACTAGGAGAAGCTGACAACAAAGCACACAGAGATAAAATGTAATCAGGGGGATTGTCCGACTGGTCGGAAAACTGGGAAGGGGGAAGGATGGAGAGAGAGGGAAAGCAAGGGTTACATGAAGTTAGAGAAGTCAATATTTATACCGCTGGGGTATAAGCTGCCCAAGCGACATATGAGGTAGGAGATGTCAGTTACAGAGGTTGTGTTTAATCATCTATAGGCACCAACCCATAGATAATGCCTGTAATGTTTGTTATAACTAAGTCAGGTTCTCTTTGAATTTTCACATTTTGTCATTGAATAGCGATCTACACCCAGGAATGTTTCTACTGTTGTGCATAATACAAAACTTAATCTGGGGAGCACAGATATTACTTGGTTTAAATGTCCAATTCAGTTATTTTTGGCTTAGAATCCAAGCTGAAGTTTATATATGGAGGAATATTTCAGAGAATGACTGAGCTTAGTGTGATGTTCCTGGATATGCTGACACACGGAACTGTTTCATATGCTTTATTACTGGTCACTTCAATTGAATAGATTATAATGAACCATTATTTGGATCACTGTGGTGTACTTTACAAAGTATTTCAGCCTAGCTCATTTATTAGCACCTCTCGTGTCTGAGAGAGTAGATTGTAGGTGCACGCCCCACTACTGTCAAACTGTTAGAATGTTATTTAAACCTTTCAGATAATTTTCATGACCTCTTGTGCAGAATTACACATAATATGCCCTTCAGAAGTAGGCCATTCAGCCCATCTAGCCTAGGCTGGTGCTGTTGCCATGGATAAGTATCCTCCCCAGCTGTTCATCTCCACCCCATCAGTGTCTCCTTCTGTTCCTTCCTTCATCATTTTCTCATCGAGTGTTCACTGAAATACATTTACTTTCCCCCCCATCCTGTTAATATAATTCATGCAGCAATCCCAAAGCTTTAAACAATCAATCAAATCTGAATTTTGAATTCTGCTCTACGTTGGCTACAAGCTGTTAATCTGCTATTGACTGTGTCTCTGTCTGTTGTTAGAGCCTGTATTTGTGGGCGCGCAACTCATTCCTGATGGCACTGACCCAAATGATGCAAAACTGTACTTCTTCTTCCGGGAAAAGGTGACAGATGCTCACGGTAATACCAAGCAAATTCACTCCAGGATTGCCAGGATCTGTCCTGTAAGTAATGCACCTCGTTGTAGATTGAAATCTCATTATGTTATTAGGGGGGGATATTTCGTGTTTTGGAAAATGGAAATTCTAAACCAGATTTAATTTTTCAATTGAAATAAATGCAAGTTGAAACTCAACACAGCCCCAGTATGGCTCGGCATTGCAGAGTTTAAAAAAAAATACAAAGTTACTCACTTAGATAGATAGATAGATAGATAGATAGCCTTTATTGTCATTCAGACCGAAGTCTGAACGAAATTTCAGCAGTCATACATACAATACAATAAAAACAACAATAAACACATATTAACATCCATCACAGTGAGTCCACCCAGCATCTCCTCACTGTGATGGAGGCAAAAGTCTTAGGTCTGCAGTCTCTTTCCTCCTCTTCTTCCTCTGCGCTGAGGCGATACCCCCCGAGCGATATTACAAATCAGTCCTGCGGCTCAAACACCGCGGCCCGGGGTGGTCGAAGCTGCCGCCCACCAGTCCTGCAGACGCAGCCGCTGGCCCGCGGCCGAACCCCGGACTCAGGCCACCACCGCCAGAACACCGTCCCAGCCACCCTCACGTGAGTACCGTACCGTCTTCAGCCTCGGGCTGGTCCGCCCCCGACATGGGCGCCGAACCTCCCTCTGGCCGGGCCGCCCCTACTTGGGCGTCGCTTCTCCCTCTGGCCGGGCTGCCCCGATTTGGGCGTCGCTTCTCCCTCTGGCCGGGCCGCCCCGACTTGGGCGTCGCTTCTCCCTCGGGCCGGGCCGCCCCGACATTGGCGCCGAACCTCCCTCGGGCTGCGAGCGCCGCACCTCCCCGAGCTCGGCCGCTCCGACGGGAGCCTCGTTCCACCCTCGGGCTGGCCGCCTTCACGGGAGCGTCACAACCTCTCACGGGAGCACTGTTCCAGCCCTGAGCCGTACCGCCCTCACGGGAGCGAGCTCAGGGCGAGTCCTGACGGGCTCTGCCTCCGGAGCCTCGAGGTCGCCAGCTCCATTAGGCTTCAGCGCAGACGGAGGCAGAGAAGGGGAATACGACAAAAAAGTCGTATTCCCCCGCAGGGAGAGACTGCAAACCCCGTTTCAACCCCCCCCCCCCAAAACACAAAACTAAGAACCAAAAACTAGACTAACCAAAACGAAATAAACAACACAAAAAACACAAACAAACGGGACTGCCGGTGAGCCGCTGCTGCCAGGGCAGTGCCGCCACTCCGAAGCATAGAGAATCAAAAAATACAAGCTTAAATATAGTGTAATGCTCAAAAACTCCATGGCATGCAATTGTGGTGAAGGAACTTGTTGACAGTGAGGAACTGTTGGGAAAATGTAAAGACTGAGGGATAGTTATTATCCTGAAGTTCTGCTCAAGTTTTGATGATCTATTTTTTAATAGATATTTATTTATTGCTACATATGCAATTAAACATTACACATAGTGAAATTCATTTTGCATATAATGACTGCTGTGCTATTCATCAAGACATTCCAACTCAATGCCATTTACGTGCACGGTCCAGATAACCCATGATCCCCATAATATCCAGAAATGTATTGATCTTTGTATAAAATATATCCAGTGATCTGGGCTAGAGTATGGCAGATACATCGCCCTGTGCAGGAAGAAATTTCTCCTCCACTCAGAAGTAACTTACTTCTTATTATGAGACCATCACCCCTTGTTTTTGATCCTTTAGGAATCAGAAGCATCCTTCTTTCATCCAGCCGGCCGAATCCTGTATAACTATTGAATGCTTTAATGAGGATTCCTCTCAATCTTCTGATTTCCAGAGCGTGTGGGCCTAGTATGCTCAATCACTCTTCATACACCACCCAATATGTCTGCAAATAGTGTGATGGAGCTGCCACATGCCTTCCATGGCAAGTGCATGCTCTCTTGGGTAAGGAGACGAAAACTACACATCGGGTGCAGTTTCCCCAAGGCCCCATGGACATACAATAAGCCATTTTTACTCCTGTATTCAAATCCTCTCATAGCATTCCATTTGCCTTCATTATCACTTGTACTTACAAATTGCCTTTCAGTGATGTGTAAACCCTATGAATATCAACATTTCTCATCATTTACAAAATAGACCAATTTTCCTTTGTGTACACCTAAATGGATGTCTCTACATTATGTTGCATCTCCCATAGTCTTGCCCTCTCTCCCAGCTGGTCCATATTCCCTTGAAGCCCTTTCCACCCCCCTCCCTCAACTCAAGCTTTGTATCAACAGCTACTGCAGCTGAGAAATGTGACATTTCCTTTGCACAACCAAGCCAATTATCATCAATAGCCTCAAATAATAATCCCGGCAATGCCGTATTCGTCACAGCCTGGCAACATGAGAACTATCATTTATTCTTTATTTTTCAACTGATTACCAGTTGTCAGAATTATTTCGACTAACCATCTCAAATAAACCATCTAGCCACCTTTCTCCAACCATAGCCGGTCATTCCAATCTACCCTCCTTCCAACACCAAACTCTGACCCGCCCTCTGCATGGATCACTGGCCCCATTCTCCAGTCACTTGTATGCTCAACTCATAACTCCTAGCCTATTCTCTGTATCCTCGCTAGCTTGGATTTCCACTCTGCCATTGCATTTCAACGCGCCCTCCCCATAACTATTGGTGCATTTTATTCTACCACAGGCCAAAGGGATATCTGCAAAGCAGCAGTCCATGCCTGTGCTTGATGGGACATTCTAAACGCTGAAGCAAATTTGAAAGGGTACATTTATTCCACGTAACAGCTTGCACTAAATTAAACATGTATTATTTAAGACATCCTACTGACAGATGTATGAAGTATTTCTATACCAGCCAGGATCCTGTTTCTATGTGGTTTGGAAGTTGTGTTATAGTCATGAGTTATTGGATCTAGCGTTAAATCTATTTTTTCCTTAACAGATGTTTAAATTCTTCCTTCACTGGATATTTACGATAAATTTGCTTTAATGTCTAGAATGATATAGGAGGTCAGCGCAGTCTTGTTAACAAATGGACAACATTCTTAAAGGCTCGTTTGGTATGTTCTGTGATAGATGATGATGGCACAGAAACTCACTTTGATGAACTGCGTAAGTGAACAATATTATAAACTTTCGTCTGACATGTTTTATTACAAAAAAAAATTTCCGTTGAGTTCATATGAGAGAAATGGAGTTGGCTGACTTCTTGAGTTGTCTGATCCTAGACATATCTTATGTCAGAGCAGGTCAGTGAAGACTGTAAAAGCGATTCCAGTCTATTGTGCTGTAGCAACATAAAACAAAACAAAGGTTTATCTTCTTTATTCCTCCATTGTATCTTTTATATAAAAGCTATCCAGCTCCCAGATGAATCTATTCCGATTTTCCCCTGCCCCCATTCATCCTGTGAGTAATTACTAGCTAATAATGCCTAACTTGCCAATGAGGACATTTCAGAAACCAAAGAAAAATGTTACCTGTACTAAGCTAACGTCAGAAATGTCATCACCAATCTAGCTGGTGACCTTTTCAGTTTCCATATTTCAGAACAAGCCCAACCTGATATCAGACAGGATGTAACTGAGAGCTGGGCTCAACACACATTTTGCAGATCTACTTTGATGGGTATTTCCCTAAAACAACCTTGAATGCAGGATTTCGACTTGCAATCATCACCCTCTGCAGAACAATCCTGTCAACTTATATTTCTCTATTTTGGGAATCTGTTAAGTTTCGATGATGAAAATGACTGAATCAAAGAAACACTTTTATTCCTGTTAAATAATTGCAAGAGCACTGCTGGCAAATTTAATAATAGGAGCCTTGTATTTTATGGAGCAGCAATCCAACTCGTCAGACCCTTTGGTTTCTTGAGATTTATCTTTTTGAGATTGTTTTCAGAATCAACAAATGGCTAAGAATGTGTTTTTTTCTTCTCAGAGGATGTATTTTTATTAGAAACAGAATACCCCAAGAGCCTGCTTGTCTATGGACTGTTCACATCTTCAAGGTATGGCACAGTTCCAACACCTTTATCTTTTGTTCTATAAATTGATTTAAATCTGATGAACTTTTTAATAGACTTATTATTTTAATGAACAAATCATGTATTTATTGCATTATTGTAAGTGAATCGCTTGTAGTACATTTGTTTGTAAGACAACTTATAACAGAGAGTTTTTGACATAAGCCCTCCATTGCATTTACCCAGTTGAATAAAATAAATAAGAAGCACACTAAGTTACTGCTGCATCTCCTGGTTGCTAACTATTTTAACTCCCATTCCCATACTAACCTTTATGTCCTTGGCCTCCTCTATTGCCAGAGTGAGGCCACATGCAAACTGGAGGAACAGCACCTCATATTCCACTTGGGTAGCTAACAACCCAAAGTTACCAATATTGAATTTGCCTTTTTCAATTAATAACCCTCCCCCACCGCCCCCTTTGCATTCCCATGAGCCACCTCACCGCATATGCACACATTTCTCCAACTGCAACTTCCCCTCCTTCCCACACTAATGTCCGATCTAAAAAGTCTCAAATTTCCCTGTTATCTTCCCTCTTTTTCTCTCCTCCATGTCCCCTTACTCCCATATGCCTCTCTCTGATTGCATTTTGCTCCTCTTCTCCGCTTATCTGATACCCTTTTGTCCCCTTTGTCCAGCCTTTGTCACTTACTCCAATCAGCTACCAATCAACCCCCTCCCACCTGTATCCACCTATCACTTGCCAGGCTTTTTCCGCCCCTACCTGTTATCAGCTTTTGTTCCATACTCCATTCACGCTAAAGAAGGATCCCGACCCAAAATGGTGCCTGTAAATTCCCTCCTCAGATGCTGCCTGACCTGCTAAGTTACTCCAGCATTTTGTATTTTCCTCAAGATTTTTGCTAACCAAATCTCATAAATGATTGTTAATGTTGACTGAGAGCTTTGATGAGAGAGATTTTTATGTTCATCAAAACAAGACTATCAGTGCTGTAGAGTTGACTTATTTTAATATTTCTGATCTTCATCATGTAAACTAGGTTGTTCAAGTCCAAGTAGAATATTGGCAGTGGAGAGTGAAGCTGCTTCTATTATGTGGGTGGCACGGAGGCGCAGCGGTAGAGTTGCTGCCTTACAGCACCAGAGAGTCGCGTTCAATCCTGCCTACAGGTGCTGTCTGTATGGAGCTGTGCGTTCTCCTTATTGCAACGTGGGTTATCTCTGGGAGTTCCGGCTCCCTCCCACACTACAGAGATTTGTAGTTTAATTGGCTTCTGTAAATTATCCCTAGTGTGTAGGACAGTGCTAGTGAACGGGATAATTGCAGGTTGGCGTGGACTCGGTGGGCCAAAGGGCCAGTTTCCACGTTGTATCTCTAATCTAAACATTTATGCACTGACGTTTCAGTTAACTAAGGTACTCAAATCTGCAGCCTGCCATTTAACGGGCATTTTCTGCGTAACCATGATTGCGGGGTACATCATACCTGCACCTCTTAATGTCCTTGCAAACTCCCAATAAAATTCAGGGTTCAGATTGTGTGATGGAGAGGGGTGGACCGGTCTGAGAGCAATATTTTACAGTGGGCACAGCTTGGTTTTGTAGGGTAAAACGCACAACCCATCATTCATGTGCATCACTGAATGAGACAACAATGATTTATAATCAATTCAAAGTCAATAATCTTCCTTAGGGATCATCTGCTTTTATTTATGCTGATTTCTTCATTTATAATAAAATGATTTCCATAAGTTGATGGAATATTTTAAGACTGAATATGAGCTTAACAAGTAAAAACAATGCCTGTTGTATTGCTCATCACAATGCAATCTCTGCCTGTTCTTGCAGCTCAGTATTTAAAGGCTCGGCTGTGTGTGTCTATAACATGCTCGACATTCACACGGTATTTAATGGACCATTTGCACACAAAGAAGGACCAAGCCATCAATATGTTCCATACCAAGGCAGGATTCCGTATCCTAGGCCTGGCACAGTGAGTATTGAAATTTCCACCTTGACCTGCACTGTTTAATAATTCACTCAGCTTTAGAAGATTTTCTGAAGCCACTCGGTTTGATACAATGACACCACACATCCCTCCTTCCCTCCAAGACAGGGATTATGGCTCGAAATCTCATTACACGCACTTGTAATGTATAATTTCAGCTGGCATTTCAGTGTGGGAGGGCAATATTGCTATCTTACTGCAAAAATATTAAACTGATGGAATTTACCATGTGATACTCTTCAAAGCAGAGCGTTTGGCATTCTGTTTGATGAAAACAGTCCAAGTCCAGCTTTGGGCTGAACAATGTGCTTCCCTGATGTTTACTATATGCTCAGTTTTTACTAGGGTAAGAAACCAGCCATTAAATTCACTTTCATCTCAGCAAATTTAACTACCTTGATCTGCCCAGATTACCAATCTATCTACTGTCATAATTACCTGAATGGTTTGGTATATACAATTAATCAAACCAAAACCAGACATTCTCAGTCCATTAACATCTAATAGATCCACGTTCAGCCCCCCTGAGGGTCTGTTTGAACTTTGAAGGAGTCTTCATACACAGCTGTTTTCATTGACACAGGCAGTCTCAGTAAATTCAAGTACATTTTTATTTACTGTTAAAAGCAACAACAAATAACATTCGGAGAGAAAACATTCCATTCCAACTATTATATCAGCATCTGCTTTCTTTTTAGGAATATACTAGAGCAAGTGGGACCCGTTGGGTCCCTGTCATAGGGCCTACTCCTATTGTCTATTGTCTATTGTCACATGGGAGGCCTGGTCCCCCAACGCAACCCGTTCCCCAACGCAATATTCCACCACTCACCCATAGCTCCCATGGGATGCCTGGTCCCCCAACGCAAACCATTCCCCAACACAATATTCTACCACTCACCCATAGCCGACAACTGCACAGGGGCTGCTCATTTCACCTTATGCACCCTCCCTCATTTTTAAACTTTAAAAAAAATGCAATTGCACTTGCTAGCTAGCAGAACTCAGTGTAATGTGACTAAAAAAATGTATTTGCATTTGCTAGGGCTAGCAGGACTCGGTGTACTTGGATAGCAACAATGTTGCGAGCAGGGCTACAATCCCATTGTGACGTCACAGCTGTAAGCACAGGGAATACGTAGTTATTTTTTTCCAAGTTTCTTCAGATTTTTGAACATTTTGATTAATAACGAGAAATAATGCATTAATTTTTCAGATAAGGCAATTTTTTACTTCATGGGATAAATCAGAATATGTACAAATTTTACCGTTAATGCGTCGTTTTTCGAGAAGATGTGATCGCACATGAACAAATAAATACACACACACACACACACACACACACACACACACACACACACACACACACATCCACACACACACACACACACATACAAGATCAGAGTTTTATAGTTATAAGGATATGAATTTAACATGTTTATTCGTTAGAAACTTTGAACCAGCATAATATGAACATAGCCACATTTGTATTTCATCTGTGAACTTTGGCTCCAGTAACAACAATAGCAAGATTTGGATCTGATAGAAGCAGTCCTGGTCAAATGGTCCAAAATTGTCCACAGGAGCAACCTTGATGAACTTGCCCGTTGTTTATGGGTGGCCATCCTTCAGCAATTTCTATATTAATAGAAACAGGAGTTGGAGTAAGTTATTCAATCCTTCGTGCCTGTCCATTGATCATTCTATATGATCAAGACTGATCATCCAAATCCAATACTGTGTTTCAGACTTTTCTCCAAATCCCTTGATTGATCTGGTCCAATCAAATTCATTGAGTGTATTTAATGGCTCAACTTCAACTGCTTTCTATGGTAGATAGTTTAATAGGTTTACCACTCTCTGGGGGAAGACATTTCTCCTCCTCTCAGTTTTAATTGGTGTACCTTTATCCTAAGACTGTGACCCTGGTCCTGGGTTTAAAGTCTAGGGAACATATTTCCTGTGCCAAATCTGTCCAGTTCCTTTGGAATTCTCTAGGATTCAATAAAGACTTATTTAATTACTCTAAACATCAACAAATATAAATCTAATTAATACAATCTCTTTTCATAATCATGTCAATCCCAGCAATCAATAGAGTCATAGACATACAGCATGAAAACAGGCCCTTTGGCCCAACTTGCCCATGCCGCTGAACATGCCCCATCAACACTAGTCCCACCTGCCTACATTTGGCCCATACCCTTCTAAACCTATCATATCCATGTGTTTTTAAATGTTTTAATAGTACCCGCTTCAACTGCCTCCTCTGGCGGCTTGTTCCATATACCTACCACCCTTTGTGTAAAAACAAAAGTTGCCCTTAGGTTCCTGATTGAATTTCACTCCCTCCCCTCACTTTAAACCAATGACGACTAGTTCTCGATTCCGCTAGTCTGGGTAAAAGACTCTGTGCATTTACTCTATATATTCCTCTCATGATTTTATACACATCTATAATATCACCCCCTCATCCTCCTGCATTCCAAGGAATAAAATCCCAGACTGCTGAATAGCTCAGGTCCTCAAGACTTGGCAGCATCGGAAATCTTCTCCGCACCCTTTCCAGCTTAACAACATCCTTGCAATAAGTACTTTGGAAAATGTTGGAAGAGTAACAGGGTTTAAGTAGTGCTGGGTCATCTTTCTCCATGGTGGCCAAAACTGAACACAACAATCCATATGGTGATCATTTACTAAATTCCCCCCATTTCAAATATTTCCTCATAGAAATTTATCAGGACGAAGGGCACCTGAGTGACCACATCTTTAAAAAATGTGCATAATACCACCCATGTATAAATATTACAAAAAATGATATTTGCTTGAACTGACAATCCAAAATATTTCAGATCTTAAGTCTGCAATGTTGCATCTGTGGCATCTTCGTCAGTCCAAAAAACATCTAATATAGTAAATATCCGATCATAGCTGACTGCCTTTGCAAAAATAATACAAATATGAAAAGCAACCTGATCAAGACTTGCATTGCCTGTGCCTCAGATATCCAAGAACAAACATTTGTGATCAGTTTCAAAAGTGGAAACCTGGAATAAAAGCATTAAATGCTGAAAGTACTTTGCAAGTCAGGCGACATGGGAAGGTAGAGAAACAGAGTTAAGGGCCTGTCCCACTTACGCGTCCTTGGCTCGCAAATTACGCGACCTCGTGGTCGCTTGATGCGTACGGGCACCGTATGGCCGCGCGGGGCCAGTCCCAATTAGAAGCGAGGAGGGGTATGGAGTTGTGCGGGGCCGGCCCCGACATCGCGCGGGGCTTCGAAATTCTTGCAGTGAACAAAATCTTCGTGCGCCAACGGCCTGTCGCGGAACTGACGTCCAAAGTGGGACAGGCCCAAGACCCTGGCGCAACGCAAAGTCTCACCTTCAACAGCAGCAGAAGCAGGCAAACGATCGCCGAACTCGGCCTGGGGCTCACAGCCGTTGCGGTCCGGATCCGCTCCCAATTCTACTCCCGGAGGGGGGCCAAGAAAATTGAAGATAGACACAAAATGCAGGAGTAACTCAGCGGGACAGGCAGCATCTCTGGAGAGAAGCAATGGGTGACGTTTCTGGTCAAGACCCTTCTTTTCAGACTGAAGTAGAGACTCGACACGAAACGTTATCCATTCCTTCTCTCCAGAGATGCTGCTGGTCCCGCTGAGTTACTCCAGCTTTGTGTCCATCTTCAAATGACGTCACGAGCTCCAGACGGCTGTGCGTACGCATGTAATCGCACCCGACCTTTGCTCGACCGTCTCGGCTCAACGCGAACACGAGGTCGCGTAATTTGCGTGCCAAGGACACGTAAGTGTGACAGGCCCTTTAATATTTCTGCTGGCGAGCATTCACCTGCACCAGTGAACGGAGGAGAAACAGGGATGAAGAATTGCAGGGTCATGGATGGTATAGAAGGGAAGAAAGATGAAAGGGCTGTGTTTGTAGGATGGGAGGCAGACAATATAAATAGTAAATAGGAAATATAATATAAAAAATGAAACTTGGATTCAGAAATAATCGAAATTACAATAGCAGAAACATACCCTGCAGTCGCTCTCCAAAACATAGTGGTAAGCATCAGTGGTAATGAGCTGCGATTACAAAACTCGGTACAATTTTCTCTTCATAGTTCTCCATTGTTTTGTAAAATGTGATTGTTTTTTCTTTGTGTGTCTTTTTATTTTTCTCCTTAAGACACTCAGTGTTAGTTGAAGTACTTGGCAAAATATCAGCTGCAGCGCCATCTCATTCCGTTACGCTCTCACTATCTGTTCCAAAATAGTGAAACAGCCAAACCACAAAATAACATAGAGAGACACAAAATAATGGAGTAAATCAGCGGGTCAGGCAGCATCCCTGGAGAAATCCCTTCCTGGGATGCTGCCTGAGCCGCTGGGTTACTCCAGCATTTTGTTTCTTTCCTTAGTAAACTAGCAGTTCATTGTTTCGACAATAATACATGTTTTTTTCCTCATTTTTTCATATCAATTATGCTTTTGTGGTTTTGCGGTTGCAGCACCTAGACTATGGAACAGCATCCCTCTTCCCATCAGAACTGCCCCCTCCATCAACTCTTTTAAGTCTATACTTAAAACTTATTTCTACTCTCAAGCCTTTCTTGAGGTCCTCTGAGGGAGCACTGTATGTATGTATGTATTTATGTATGTATTGTTCATCTATGTACCACTGTTTGTAGCACGTTAGTATCTGCACTAACGTAATGCACTTTGGTCAACGAGAGTAGTTTCTAAATGTGCTATAGAAATAAAATTGACTTGACTTGAATTATCTTTGTTCGAGCCCGTCAAAGAATTTTAGTTCAAAAAATGCAATTTTTTGAACAGTGTGAGGGGCTATTTCCCATTAGAAGCTGTATTGAGACTGAATAAACATCCTCCAGGTAAAAAGCTCACAATCATAAAAGTGGACAATTTCACCCTCACGTACTTGGCTGAATGTGAACTCTTGCTCAGTGCTTAAGCTAGCACGTCGTCCTATTCCAGCCAGGATTTCATCATTATCATTTTACAAGTTTCAGAGAAGGTTTGGTTGATGAAAGATATTGCAAAGCACAAATGCCAGAACTTAAAACATTAATCACAATAAAATCCACTGACTGTCAGTTATCCTATCATGACCTCCGGGGCCGACAAAATGGAAAGATTTCATAGTACAGGTCATTAGGCCCATTAAGGAATGAGCCCCATTCCTAAACTTCATCTGCTCATCACAGCATGGTCTTGTATAATTGTTTTAGCCAGAGGCTGTATCCTATAACAGATGAAAAAGTATGGTCGATGGACAACTATTTTACAGTGTTGTTCTGGTTCTCAAACAAAATTATGTGCTTAAATCGTTTAAATAAAAACTTTAACAAGGATCCATTCCAGTTCTCGGGAGTTTCAGGCACAATTATTTGCCATAGATTTCCTGTCCATGTCCCCTACGATTATCTCACACTCCTGGCCAGTCAACAAGATGGGCTGGATGGCCTATTTCTACTCCCATCACTTATGAAAATCGTAGGTTCTTCACATCCATCATTCCACAGCTCAGTCACCTGACAGCAGCAAAGTATACTTCTGCTCTTCCAATTCTCATTTTCTTTCCCCATATAATATCTTCTGTTCCGGAATAAAAAAAGAGTACATTTCCTTTATTCACCAAAAAGTTATTCACTTTGGCACCAATCACAAAGCTCAAACAGTAATCAGTTAGAATTGTCGGCTGGGATCCTGTGTTTTTATGAGCATTGAATTGGTTTATAATGAATTAATACCTTGCCTTTTGAGATGAAGTATTACGACATATGGCATTTATAGAAAAATGATTAGTTCAGTGCCAGGACTTTTAACTGACTTTAAATGGGTGAAAGCTGCTATGAAAACAAAGTAATATAGGTGGGATTATTAGCTGTTCATTACACCATCAGAAATGGAGGAAAATACTGCAGCTGGAAATCTGGAGAAGAATAGAAAATTTGGGAGGTATTCTGCAGATCAGGCAGCATTTGTAAAGAGTTCAAAGTTCACGTGTGCCAATTAAGGCACAGTGATACTTGATTTACCATACAGCCATACTTAAAAAAAACACAAGACATACAACTATATAAAAGTTAACATAAACATCCACCACAGCGGATTCCCCACATTCCTCTGTGATGGAAGACAATAAAGTCTAATCTTCTCCTGCGGATGGGGTAGTCAAACCATCCGCAGTCGTGGCGAGCGAAACTCCCGCAGCCAGCGATCGAAGCCCTCACGTCGAGGTGATCGAAGCCCAAACGTCGGGGTGGTCGAAGCCCCCACGTCAGGGTGGTCGAAGCACCTGCAGCTTGGAGCTCCCGAAGTCGGTCCCTAACCAGGAACTGCAAGCACCACGATGTTAAAGTCCGCAGGTTCCTAAGGTTGGAGCTCCGAGGTCGATCCCCGACAATTGGACCGTCAGCTCCACAATGTTAGGCCACAGTGCGGACGGAGATACGATACAAAAAAAATTACATTTCCCTTGAGGCAAGAGATTTAACCCTCCCCACACACACACACATAAAACGAAACTAAAGAACATTAAATCATACATTTAACACATACTATAAACAACAAAGAAGTATGGGACGAGACAGACTGTTGGCAAGGCAGCCACTGTGGCGCCACCTGGTGGCGTTAGTGTTAATAGTGTTAATGGTTTCAGATTGATGACCTCCCATTACAACTTGTAAAGTTCAAGATAAAACAGGAGTGAGGGGGAAAAGGAAACAAAGGGAAAGATTTAGAAACATGGAACCATAGATGCTGGTTTATACAAAAGGATGCAAAGTGCTAGAGTAAATCAACGGGTCAGGCAACATTTCTGATGAACGTCAATAGGCGACGTTTTGGGTCAAGACCCTTCTGCAGAATTTTTGTGAGAGGACGGGGGGGCAGGAAAGACTGAATGGTAAAACTGGTTATGAACCCAGTAGTGAGATGGAGGTAAAGGGCAGTATACAACAAAGAATTCATATGATGATGAAGTAAATAGCAGGAGACGAATAAAACCTGAAGAGTCACTGCTGAAAATGTAAGGTACATATTTGGAAAGGGTGAATATCCAAATATGTTGTACTCATAGCCAAAATCAACAAATTGAATTGTGTCTAGTTGGAAGGTGAGGTTCCTCGTGCACTTCATTGGAACAGTGTAGGAGGCTGAAGACAGAGTGGCGCAAGTGAGATGGAGAATCAGTAATTGCTTGCATCATTTTTATTATACAGCAGGATAAACAAAAACATAGCATGGGAAATTAAAGCTTGGACCATCGCCTCAACAAATACACAGGATTAACAAAGTTGGTGAAATTACCAGGATTTCAATTCAATTTTGAATTGAAATTATATGCTCCTCTATTCGGCCCTGAAGTTTTCCTCAGCTTTTTATATAATATATTCGTGGGTTTTGCCTGTTTAAATGTTATACATTTTACTTTTTTTGAACTCCAGATTGTCAGCAGTGTTTTATCAGGCGATAACCACTGCACTTTAATACAGTGTAAATTCTGATTCACTTTGGACAGATATAATTTACTGTCTCAAAATATCTATTTGAAAGCAGCAAGAAAAAAGAGTAATATGAGTGTCCATAATATCTGTGAATATGGTTTTAAAAAATACAAAATCCAGAAGAATAACATAAATTGCATGATAAATTACAGACCGAGATAAACAAGAGATTTTAATGAAACCTAATTGCTCTTGCTGTGGTTTTATATTTAATTCTTAGTGCCCTGGAGGAGCATTTACACCAAACACGTTGTCAACAAAGGATTATCCCGATGATGTGGTAACGTTTATCAGGAACCATCCTACGATGTATAACTCTGTCTATCCGATCAATAAACAGCCGTTGATTGTGAGGATTAACACTGATTATAAGTACACCAAGATAGTGGTGGACCAAGTGAAGGCGGCCGATGGAAGATATCACGTCCTCTTTCTCGGCACAGGTAAGATATTTTTTTAAAGTGAGTCTAAATCTCAATAAGCGATGCCTATAACTTTGCATTGTGGAGGAAAACATCATGTTTGTTGGATGTTCAGGAGAATGATAGACCTGCTCCTTTGTTAACTAAAAAGTTTCTTTTTTGGGGGACACTGCCAGCTAACATAACATTACTGGCCAGGCTCATGCACACCAAGATGCTCGTGGCCAAATGTAAAGATTTGTAGCGCAATAATGTCAAGGGGATATCATCAGAGAGCCAGGAGCAGGTCTGCACCAAAGAGGACCTATTCCAATTCTTTCTTCCATCTTCTTAAATGGATGCTACAATGCTGACCCTACAATGGTGTTATAGAGTGAGGGGCTCCTTCATATCCACTTTTGAAGAAAACACCTTCACTTCAGCAGCCTTTAAACAGCTGGTTTGATGACCCACTTCCAAACTCCTAACTGCACCTTGGATATATTTTCACTTTATCATTGACCCTAGTCTCTCCTCTCTCTGCAATGCCATTGGCTTGGCATACACCTGAACTAATGCAGGGAGGATTTTATCCTCCCATCCCCCTTTCAACTACCTGCATACTTTCACATTCCACCTTTTCACAATAACTTTATAAGGATGATTGTCAAGGACTAGATATGCCCTCGAGTCCTTGACATTTCCACCGTGGGGAAAATGGTTCTGACTGTCTGTCCTATCCATGACTCATCATTAATGTGCTCTCTCCCAAATCTGCATTGGAAGCAATGCATGACAGAACAACAAATGTCCATTGGAGAATAGAGACCAACATCACATATTGCCTCAGACCAGCATGATACATTTCATTTGTCGGAAGGAATTGCGGATGCTGGTTTAAACTGAAATTAGACACAAAAAGCTGGAGTAACTCAGAGGGTCAGACAGCATTTCTGGAAATATTCCTTTTCTGCAGAGGTGCTGTCTGACCCGCTGAGTTACTCCAGCTTTTTGTGACACATTTCATGCTTGCTGGGGGGGGGGGGGTATTTTTATTGTCACCTGTGTAAAGCAGGTGATGGTGGACTCTTTTTATTGAATATACACATCTGCATTTATTTTATTTTTTCAGTCCCCAATGTGAAGAAGCAGATCTTGCTCACATTGTAATATCACCAAAAGTTGTTTGCATTCACCAGGTAAAAACAGGCATCTCTCCCAGTACGGAAACCGTGTTTAGTTTTGTTATCAGGTTGTTCATTCAAAACTTCCTTCAAGAAAAGGAATTAGATATTTTAAGGTTCCATTGAGCCAAATTCTGATTGGCAAATTGATTTGTTTCTGATATGTCTTTCAGATAAGGGAACCGTCCAGAAGATTGTGGTCTTGTCAAAAAACACATCAAATAAGGAGGAGCTTATCTTGGAAGAAATTGAAGTATTTGAGGTTTGACCATGTTTTTTTAAAATCAGGCTATGTAGCATCTAGTCAGCAGGTTGGAATTTATAAGAAAGCCTTTCCAAAGTTTCATAGATGAAAAGCTATCGGCTAAATTCATATACGGGCCAAGTTAGATGCTGCATCAGAGGCCCATGTGGAAACAATCAGCACAGTCTTTATCATCAGACTGCTGCTTTAGGTTCAATCCGGAAGACGTATAGAGTGTGCTCCTAATTATACAAGTCCCCAAAGATCTGTAATGTTTTCAAGGCAGTCAAACCTTTCATGCTTTGAAGTCTCATGCCCATGGGTTTACTGGTAGACTAACTGAGTAGATATGTGTTATGACACTGTGAAGGCTACGATGTGTTGTTAAACAATGCAGTTTATTCATTCCATTCACTTACATTCCCTTTTTTTGTCAATGCAGATCATTAAATTCAGCTAATTGTAGCCCGTTTTAAATAAATTATGGCAAAATGTATTATATAATTTCTTGAAATTCTTGTAAATAATACATAGTGAACTCCCTGCATGATTTTTTGGCAATTCTGAAGTCTGCTTCAACAATGGGGATACTTGGGGGGGGGGGGGGGGGGGGGGGGGGGAAGCAACGTGGGAAATAATTTGTTCCAGTAGTTCAGAGAGAAAGTGCTTGACAGAAGAGAGCAATTTAAATGTTTATTTAAACATAAGCCAACTTTCCGTGATTTAGCAGATGGGGCTGTGGAGTTGCCAGATCGTATCGAATGTATAAATAGTGGTTTGACATCAAGCCCCACACTTCTGCCTTCAGTTCACAACATGCCCATTCTCCCGGCCCACTGCATTCTCCTGATGATTCAAAGGCAAAGAAGTGCGTCATTAGTCAAATGGACACCATTTAATTCAACTTTGCACTTCATCTCCACGGTCATGGGCGGAAATCCCAGGAGGGACAGGGGGGGGCACGTCCCCTCCATGTTTTGGGAGGTGGGGGACAATCCCTCCCATGTTTTGTAATCTTGATTTTTAAATTTGGTGAGAAAAACTATTAAAAATCTCCGCTTCCAGCGAGACAGTGGGGTTGGGACTGATGGTCGAGGGTGCCGATTGGACGAGAGAGGCGTCGGTCAGCAGGCAGTGGGGGGGATGGGACATGATGATTCAGTGCAATGATTGGAGGAGGGAGGTGTCGGTCAGAGGCGGAAGAGGGGGGGTGGGACTGAGGAAAGAGCGCAGTGATTGGAGGAGGGAGACTTCCTGGTGGAGCAAAGATCATAGAGCGGAGGTTGAATCAACCTGTTCGCGGGGCCTTTCATCGCCCGGCGCAGCTTAAAATTGGCTGCGGCATCTTTCATCGCCCAGCGGTCAAATTGCTGCGTTGAGGCGATCGAGGCTCCCGATGTTGAAGCCTGCGCCCCCCATGTTTTGACCGATTTCCTCTCTTGTCCACGGATTATATAACCTACAGAATCTACAGGTTTGTAGGTTAATTGTTTTGGTATCAGTGTAGATTGTCCCTTGTGTGTGTAGGATAGTGTTAATGTGCAGGGATCACTGGTCGGCTCGGACTCGGTGGGCCTAAGGGCCTGTTTCCGTGCTGCATCTCTAAACTAAACTAAGCAAACAACCCTTTAAGCATTATGAAAAACCGACCAGGGGACAAAGGATTTGATAAAGGAATTTGAGTTTAATGAGCCATTAGGAGGTAGTGACCATAATATGGTCAGGTTTAATCTACAATTGGAGAGGGAGATGGGTAGATCGAAGGTGTCAGTGTTACAGTTTGTTGGTTTAGAGTCCTTGTAATAATAAAGACCTCACACCATGTCAGGTATACCCTGTTTATTTAGAATAAACAACTACAAGCTCTCACTTGAGAGTTTACTTCATACTGCGGAGTGCAGTAGACCGCGACGCTAGTAAGCTAGTGGGCGTAACTACAAAAGCATGACTCATAACATGAGCCACTAATCTACATCCCCCCTCTTAAAGAATCAATAACACTGTATACCCATAACTAAGCAAAGCAAAAATCACAACCGATGACAGAAGTACGTAAAGTCAAACATAGTCCGGATACTTCACGACCGGCCTGCTAACACGACCGACACGTGTACGATAGAGGCCATCTCCATTGCTCTTCTCTGGGGACAGAGTTGGTGATTTCACCACCGTGGGGGAGTGGACCAACGCCCCTGGGGTCGAAGCAGGAGACTGTGGCACAGGCAAAGATGGGGCAGACAGAGGAACTGTCGCAGGCATGGATTGTTGAGCTGGGAAGAGCATGCGAGGGTCACCAGATGCAGATTGAAATGAACTTGCACCATCCGGATAATAAGGAGGAGGGATTGGCTCCTTCACAGGCAGAAGATCTTGTCTGTTTCTTCGGAGGTGTGCTTGACTACTCTTCTGGAATTTTTTGAGGATGTAACTAGGTAAATGGACAAAGGAGAGCCAGTGGATGTAGTGTCGGGACGACAGATGGCACAATGGGCTAAGTGTTCGGCTGGCGACCGGAAGATAGCCGGTTCGAATCCCGCTTGGAGTGCATACTGTCGTTGTGTCCTTGGGCAAGACACTTCACCCACCTTTGCCTGTGTGTGAATGTGTGTGAGTGATTGGTGGTGGTCGGAGGGGCCGTAGGCGCAGATTAGCAGCCACGCTTCCGTCAGTCTGCCCCAGGGCAGCTGTGGCTACAGAAGTAGCTCACCACCACCGAGTGTGACTGAGGAGTGTATGAATAATGCGATGTAAAGCGCCTTGAGTATTCTAGAAAGGCGCTATATAAATCCCATCCATTATTATTATTATTAGTGTACCTGGACTTTCAGAAAACATTTGATAAGGTCCCACATAGGAGATTAGTGGGCAAAATTAGGGCACATGGTATTGGGTGTAGTGCTGACATGGATAGAAAATTGCTTGGCAGACAGGAAACATAGAGTAGGGATTAACGGGTCCCTTTCAGAATGACAGGCAGTGACTAGTGGGGTACCGGAAGGCTCGGTGCTGGGACCACAGCTATTTACAATATACATCAATGATTTGAATGAAGGGATTCAAAGTAACATTAGCAAATTTGCCGATGACACAAAGCTGGGCGGCAGTGTGAACTGTGTGGTGCTATGAGAATGCAGGGTGACTTGGACAGTTTGGGGGTGTGGGCAGATGCATGGCAGATGAAATTTAACGTGGATAAATGAGGTTATCCACTTTGGTTGCAAAAACAGTAAGGCAGATTACTATCTAAATGGCTATGAAAGTCTATGAAAGTAAGCATGCAGGTACAGCAGGTAGTGAAGAAAGTGAATGGCATGTTGGCCTTTATAACAAGAGGAGTCGAGTATAGGAGCAGTTGTACAGGGCCCTAGTGAGACCACACCTGGAGTATTGTGTGCAGTTTTGGTCCCCTAATTTGAGGAAGGACATTCTTGCTATTGAGGGAGTGCAGCGTAGGTTAACAAGGTTAATTCCTGGGATGGCGGGACTGTCATATGCTCAGAGAATGGAGCGGCTGGGCTTGTACACTCTGGAGTTTAGAAGGATGAGAGGGCATCTTATTGAAACATATAAGATTGTTAAGGGTTTGGGCACGCTAGAGGCAGGAAACATGTTCCCAATGTTGGGGGAGTCCAAAACCAGGGGCCACAGTCCAAGAATAAGGGGTAAGCCATTTAGAACGGAGACGAGGAAACACTTTTTCTCACAGAGAGTTGTGAGTCTGTGGAATTCTCTGTCTCAGAGGACGGTGGAGGCCGGTTCGCTGGATACTTTCAAGAGAGAGCTAGATAGAGCTCTTAAAGATAGCGGAGTCAGGGGATATAGGGAGAAGGCAGGAACGGGGTACTGATTGGGGATGATCAGCCATGATGGCTGTCGGAAGGGAGAGTGTACACTGGCGCGGTTTAGCTGCCGCTGCTCTCTCTTCACATTGTGTTTTTGATTTTTTTGTCTTTGGATCGAATTCTGTCTTTAATTTGTGTATAGGTGATGTCTTTATTATTTATTTTACTCCGATTATATGATTTTTACTCTTGTTAAATTCTGTAAGGTGTCCTTGAGACTTTTGAAAGGCACCCACAAATAAAATTTATTATTATTATTATTATGATCACATTGAATGGCGGTGCTGGCTCGAAGGGCCGAATGGCCCACTCCTGCACCTATTGTCTATTGTCTATAATTGTAGTCTTCAGGGCAAGTGAGAGTAAAGGAGGAGAATATTTGAGGGCATAACATAGTTCTCATTTTAGAAGCTGCCATGGCTTCAACAAGTCTATCACCAATAGCCAAACACATATGCTATATGTCGACTTTAAATGCATACCTGTTTTTTTAATGCATATTCCTGCCAGCTCACCACTTCCATTGGACAAAGTCTGATAAGGATCTAGAAATTCACTCTTGGTTGGTAGAAATATACAGATCATACAGTTGCTGTGCTCTCTGCCTTCAAACTTTGTGCCATTGAAATTAATGCAACTGAATTGAAGATTTGGGATACAATGTGCTCATATAAATATTTATTGTGTTAAAGATGCCAACTAAGAATGAATCTCTTTGTATAATATATCTCCACAGGCAGTTTCAATTATAAATGTTGACTTGTGCCTAGAAATTGCTTAACTGCAATTTAATGACACTTAAATAGTGTTGTATGTCATTCTAACGCTGTTTTTTAAAGTCCCATAAAGATTGTGAACATCATTTGCGATGTTCCCAGAGCAACATTATTATCTTTCCCCATGTTGCACTACCCTGGGCCAGTGTCAGCAAATGCAATCCCATTAATTCATTGCAGGCTCTCACAGATGCCAGCAGTCAGCTACAAAACCGCAACCTGGGGAGTCGTCCTTTAAAGGGATGTGCACATATGATTAGCACTGTCACGGGGGGGGGGGGGGGGGGGGGGGGGGTTGTGCTTCGTCAGAATGCATGGGACAGGCTAAGAGAAGAAATTACTCTCTAGATGGATAGCCTGCATCCTAATGGTATGAGCAGGTTCTTATGGCAAAAGATTGCCGAGGAGATTAGTAATAACATCAGGGATGTGTAGAATAGGAATAGAAACATAGAAACATAGAAAATAGGTGCAGGAGTAGGCCATTCGGCCCTTCGAGCCTGCACCGCCATTCAATATGATCATGGCTGATCATCCAACTCAGTATCCTGTACCTGCCTTCTCTCCATACCCCCTGATCCCTTTAGCCACAAGGGCCACATCTAACTCCCTCTTAAATATAGCCAATGAACTGGCCTCAACTACCTTCTGTGGCAGAGAATTCCAGAGATTCACCACTCTCTGTGTGAAAAATGTTTTCCTCATCTCGGTCCTAAAAGATTTCCCCCTTATCCTTAAACTGTGACCCCTTGTTCTGGACTTCCCCAATATCGGGAACAATCTTCCTGCATCTAGCCTGTCCAGCCCCTTAAGAATTTTGTACGTTTCTATAAGATCCCCCCTCAATCTTCTAAATTCTAGCGAGTACAAGCCGAGTCTATCCAGTCTTTCTTCATATGAAAGTCCTGACATCCCAGGAATCAGTCTGGTGAACCTTCTCTGTACTCCCTCTATGGCAAGAATGTCTTTCCTCAGATTAGGAGACCAAAACTGTACGCAATACTCCAGTTGTGGTCTCACCAAGACCCTGTGCAACTGGAGTAGAACCACCCTGCTCCTATACTCAAATCCTTTTGCTATGAATGCTAACATACCATTCGCCTTCTTCACTGCCTGCTGCACCTGCATGCCTACTTTTAATGACTGGTGTACCATGACACCCAGGTCTCGTTGCATCTCCCCTTTTCCTAATCGGCCACCATTCAGATTAGAGTCTACTTACCCACAGTTCAGGCAAGTATGGAAAATGAACAAATTTGGTTTAAACCGGCATCTGTAGTTCCTTCCTACATGTTTCCCTGTGATCATTCTGTGTACTCCAGTGGGCCAATCAACAATTATATTGGACTATAGAGTTTGGAGAACTCTATAATTGAACAATGGGCAACAATCTGTGGCAGGAGATTAGTGACATTCGTCTGGAATGATCCCAAGACCAGGAATTTGAGAATGGTCATCTGGACCTCCACATAAGAAGGAACACAGTCACACATCTGAGCCTGTATTTGATTTCTCAGGTCATACATCTCAGTGAGGGCAAATAATGCAGTTTTGACTATTGCCTTTTTTAAATGACACAGATCTTTAGGCCAAAACGGTTCTAAGATCCTGGCTAATCAGAGCATAATAAGAAGCGTTTTCAAATGACCAGGATCTCCAAACCCTGTTTGCCTAAAATCTGTGTCAATTTAAAAGTCAATATTCAAACTACATTAGACACAAAGTGCTGGAGTAACTCAGCAGGACAGGCAGCATCTCTGGAGAGAAGGATTGGGTGACGTTTCGGGTCGAGACCCTTCTTCAGACTGCCCTATGCTTGCTTTTCAAACCAGTGAGGCTGAGTTAAACAGGAGTTTTACAGTGGAGCCTGTTTCCTACTCTTCATGGAAACCCCGTATAATGTCAGGAGTTGAATTACCCACAAAACACAAAGAGGCCTGGAAATGGGTGGGTTTTTATTTTGCACCAACTTAAGTCTTTTTCCAGCTGCACAACAGTTTTTCCCAGACCTGTGAAAAGGAAGTTACAGACCATGATTTTTTAGCGGAGAGGGGAAATTGTGCTCATATCTAAAATTTCCAACATAAAACAAGTTGATCACCATAAAGCTGAAAATACAATGTCATCTATGGAGCGAAGGAAATAGGCAACGTTTCGTAGTCTGAAGAAGGGTCTCGACCCGAAACATTGCCTATTTCCTTCGCTCCATAAATGCTGCCTCACCCGCTGAGTTACTCCAGCATTTTTGTCTACCTTCGATTTTCCAGCATCTGCAGTTCCTTCTTAAATATGTAAGATCGCACCATTTTTTCAGTCTGGGTCACATTATAAGCTACATTGGGATAAATCTGGGGGACTTTGCCTTAAGGCCAGTAATGAATCAGATGGATTTATATAATATTCCAGTAGTTTATTCGTGCTAACGTTTCCTTCTATATTTAATTAAATTAATTTAATGACATAAATTTACATTTCCCAGCTGTAGTGCCGGCATTTGAGCATGTGATTCTGGATGAATAGTCAGGGCCTCTAGATACTAGCCTAATACTTTAAACACAGTACTTCTCTGACCATGAATCTTTATAAGCATGTATGTAAATAAATCCTGGTCTTGGAATAAGGGACAAACAGTAGCACAGTGTTAGGTGCTCCTCAACAAATGCATGGTTTCAGATTCTATGTTTGTCATTTGGCTGAGTGCTATTCCAGTCGTTTTGAGGCAAATCAGATCTTTATATTCTCAACCAATGTACATATTGACTCCTCAGGTTACTAACTTTGACACTCTTTTTCTTTTGGAGTGTGTTTAAAATACATTGTGAACAACAACAATTTAATAAGGGAAGGAATTTTTCATGACCTATTTTCACTAATGAAAAGTTAGTGATATTTATCGTCTAGTGAGAGACGTTTATTGGTCTTGACGTTTCCTGGTGTTTATCTGATCTCTTTGGTTATATAAATTCAATCAAAAGAAGAGTTAATTTGATTTTGAGTCAAGTGTGTCTTTTTTTTCCTGGGAGGGCAGTAACAATAGTATACAAACTACTGAGAGACAAGTTGGTCAGAATCATCAGAGAGTCTTCAGGTGCAGATAATTCCTGCAGTTCCATCACAGACAGTCAAAAGGGAATACAGTAAAATGTTTCACTTTCCCCAGAGCAGACTTCCTTTCCATTACATCACGCTTGATCTGATAGTGAGGCAGAGGAAAGGATAGGGACCTCAACAAACTGAATGCAAGCAGGAAGTGAGGTTTGTGTTTCAGACTTTAGGATTAGGTCCCAAGACTTCAGCAATGGGAGCAAGCAGACTGCCAAAGCATCATCTACTTCAATAGACAGTTATTTTGGACATTAGTCGCACCTAAAAAGCACAACAACCTATGAGAAAGTTGGACACTATTCCTTAGTAATTGCAATCCAAAAAAGTTAACTTTGAATCAACCTTTTTCTTAATAGTTTCAATATGGGGGGGGGGGGTTTCAGATGAAAAAGTGTTCATGTTGCACATGGGTTCATATTATTGGGATGTCTAGCACTGGGTGCAAATCGTTAAAATGGATAGTATTTATTGATAACATTGCGTGAGCCAATAGTTGGAGGTAGTTTTGCTCATGTAATTCACAGGGAGGGGCCGACTGCTCAGCAATCAGACAACTTTATCAGATCTTATCCCAGTTCTGACCAAGAGAATTACACCTAAAATGTCTTCTCATAGATGCTGCCTGTTTTGGAAATGGCAGGATGTTCCCACTTTGAGGGATTCTCAGCCTCATGGCAAAAGGAAAAAATATATATTTACAAACTCCAGGCTGAGTCAGGAAACTTAGGTGTTCGAGATGAGGCCCCACTTGCAAAATTTTGGTGGTCATACCTGTGAAGTCAAACCTGAAATAGTCGGTCTAAAATATATAGGATCGATTAATACTGTGAAAGTTTAACTTTATCAAAGGTGCTTTGATTTCTGATTAATTTCTGATTTCAACTTTTTTTAAGTTGATTAAAATTGTATGAAAGTGTTGATTTCATCCAGGGTAATAGATCATTTCAAATAAAGTTGGTAATCTGAAGCCATATTCTGAACTTCAGAGACATTTCAAGGCTTCCAATGGTACCCAATAGAACAGTGCAGGACAGGGCAGTTGTGCTCAATGTGGTAGATTGGCACAATGTGGTGCCTTCACACGTGGGGCTGTAAACCACACTTAATTTGTCCATTAGTCGACCTTCAGCATCATTAGGTTTGAAGCTATTTTCAGATTGTATGCCTATTTCATCTAAAATCTGAAACCTAAAACAATACACAATTATTGCTTTTATATTTGTGGCTAATTGACCTCAGGAAATGGTAGATCACCAAAGACTATTACATCAATAGATAAAACAATTTCAAACAGGAAAGTTGTATCAGGTCAATGTGCTATTCATTATTTGTAGCCTTAATATAAATTTCTTTGGCGATTTGCCAATATGCTGACGGTAATCTGTCAAGAATGCTTAAACAATTCTGATTATTTTCCTTTTTATAGAATCAATCAGCGATCACAACAATGAAGATTTCATCCAAAAAGGTAGATTTTTGTTTTATTGATGGCCGTCTCTTTATTGCAATAAAATAGTTGATCACTGATATGATGCTGTTTTTGAATTGGTACAAAATGCTTTTATGAGTTAGCATTGGCTCTGGAACTGCAAATTAATGGAAAGGTGAAATAGCAGATCATGCTGTACATCAAACTGTGGCAAGCATTTCTACCAGTAGATATAGTAATCCTGCTCAGAGAGATTTGCATTATTTCATTTGCAGAACTAAAATTTTCAACGTTATGATGTAAGTGGTCACCAAACATTTTTAATGCAGAAAAAACGAGCAAAAATAAAATTTTAACAGACATATCAACTCTATACTTTTTTGGTGAGAAGTTAGAATGCTAAGACAGAAGTCTATTTAATTTTTGAACTAAATTTGGCACGTTCATTAAAATAATGAATTATTTGAGTCTACACTACGTTTCAGAAGTAGTGCACAGCAAAGGACCATTACCCTGGACAAATGTCTAGCCACAAGATTTTCAACAGCAAAAATATTGAATTGATGGAAAAGCTGAGTTGAATTCTGGATCAAATAACCAAAGATTGATAGAAAAGACACTGGAATCCTTACTGAAATAAGTAATAGAAAAAAACTTGGAAATTCAAAAGTTGCTCTTGTTCAATATTATTTCCAAAAGACCATATGTTTAACCTTCTCTATTGAGTTACAGAAGGAAGTAACAGAAGATGCTGATCGTAATAGAATAGATATCATATATATACATATTTCCAAAGACTGTTCAATAAGATAGACATGACTAAGATAAGAACATGAAAAATAAAAATAGACGACTTTCATTTCAAAAATAGAAGACTGGATCATAAGATGACTAGAAAACAGAGATTAACCATTTTTAAAATAATTGGTCAGAGTGGGGATAGGTTTCGGTATTGGTATTGAGTTATTATTGTTACATGTACTGAGATATGGTGAAAAGCTTTGTTTGCATCCTATCCAATTAAATCAGATCATACTACACATGATTAGAACCTACTTGCATACAAATTCAACAGGTAGTGGAAATCCATGTATAGATGTGTAGATGTGATGAAAAACTTTCCAATTGCAGTTGAGGCCAGAACAGTGGCCACCCTTAGAAGAGTGTCTTTTTTAAACCCAATAAGGAATTCTCGGGAACTGTTTTACAGAGAAAATGTTTTCAGAAAATGGAACTGGCTATTATTGCAGGATGAATTGAGGTGAATAACACCTTTAAAACACATTTAAGGATAGATTGAATAAGCATGAAAGAGAAAGGAAAAGAAGGATGAGATGAATCGAGATGAAGGAAGGCAGGACACTTGTGCTGAGCACAAACATGTAGAGCATTTTTCTTTGTGGCAAATGTGTTTAAGGTTTTTAGATATTTATGCAGCCAAAGATAAGCCCCTGTTCCACTGTATGAGGTAATTCAAGAGTTCTCCCGAGTTTTCCCCTGATTCAAACTCTGAGAATGTCCGTAGCAGGTCCATAAGAGTTGGTGGATGTTTCTTAGCGGCTCGTAATGTTAACGGTAGGTACTCGGGACATCCGGTAAACTCGTGACATTTTTTCATCCCTGCAAAAAATGTCCCCGAGTAAAAAAATACTCGTGATGAAAAAAATTGTTACTTTTTACTCGTACGAGCCGCTACGAGACATCCACGAACTCCTACGGACCCGCTACAGACATTCTCCAAGTTGGAATCAGGGAAAAACTCATGAGAAGTCTTGAATGACCTCGTACAGTGGGACAGGGGCTTTATCTGAACATATTTGTGGGGCTTTTCGGTTTGTGGCATTTCAAAAATACCTCTTTGCTCACAGACCATAACAGATCAGTGATATCAATGGGATGGCATGTTCCTTAGATGTAAAGACCAAAGGATCTGTGGTCTCATCTAGTTCACTGCATGCTCACCTTGTGTGAAAGTAAGTCTTTAACCAATGTACCTGCCACTAACTAATACTCACCAAGAAAGTGAGAAGTTATGAGCCATTTTGCTGCAAGTTTAGAATTGCATATAACCCGTATTGATTCAGAATGGCAGACATTAATGGCAGACATTAATGAACCAGATCAAATAAAGCAACCTGCTGGAGGAAGTCAGCAGGTCAAGCAGCATCTGTTGAGGCAAAGTGATGGATGACAATTCAGGTCAAGACCTTCCATCAATCAACTTCCATTCAATCAATTCAATGACAAATAAAGGATTCAATCTAGAGTGAGCATGTAGAAGGAAAATAGTCAGTATGTAGAAAGGCGGTGGAGGAGTGGAGGAGTGGGGCAGTGACTGATAGATGGTAGGTGGAAGCAGGTGAAGAGGGGATGATGAGCAGACAGGGTCAGATGGGGAAGAGGAGGAGGGAGTGTTGAAACAGAGTTTGCCAGGTAATAGGTAGAAACATAAGCAAAATATATATATTGGTAGATGGAGCCAGGTGGTAGAGAGGGAGAACATTAGACATGGTGGCTGGTAGGTGGTAGGTTGGACCAGGTGAGTTTGGGGTGAAGGGAGATGATAGGTACATGAAGTCAGGTGAGGGAGAGGATAGTTTAGTTTAGAGATACAGTGCGGAAACAGGCCTTCCAGCCCACCAAGTCCGCACCGACCAGCGATCCCCGCACATCCCAGCGTGTGGGAGGAAAGATCTTGGAGAAAACCCATGCAGTCACGGGGAGAACGTACAACCTCTGGACAGATTGCACCTGTAGTCAGGATCAAACCCGGGTCTCTGGCTTTGTAAGGCAGCAACTCTACCACCGTGCCACCATGGCACGGGAGAGGTGAACCAACTGAGAAGAAACATAGGAAGATGGAGATATGGATGCTGGGCAAATGAAACCAGGTGGGGGAGGGTGATGAGTCCAAGTAATGAAGAGAGGGATGGGAAAGGTGAAAAAAGGGAGAATGACCCAAGGTGAAATGGATAATACGTAGCAGTTTTCCCCTGGTGGAATTAATTATCTGGGCATCTGGATACCAGCCCAGCAACTTAACCACAATGCTGTCTCTCTGTCCCAGCCCAGCAACTTAACCACAATGCTGTCTCTCTGTCCCAGCCCAGCAACTTAACCACAATGCTGCAACACAAGCAAGGTAGCAAAGGTGGGAAAAGAGGTAACAAAAAGAAGTAAGATTGATTTAAGTATTAACATAGGTAAAACTGAAATCAAAGACATTATTAAGCAAAGACTGAAGGAAAGATGGCAAAAGCAATGGGAGGAAGAGCGGAAAGGACGGTGGTTCTACAGAGTCCAGAGGAAAGTGGGAGAAATGAGATGTGCAGGAAAAAACAGAAAAGAGGAGACAGTAATTTCAAGAATCAGATTTGGACACACTGGTCTGAACAGTACACTTTTTATAATAGGCAAGCATAATACAGGCAGATGTGAATACTGTGGGCAAGAAGAGACAATAGAGCATGTCATTATACATTGTGAGAGGTATGAGGAAGAAAGAAGACAAATGAGTGAACGATTCAGAAAAGAAAAAGTACAATTTGATTTAATAGATATTTTACAAAGAATTCATATAAGTGCTATCAAATCCTAATGCTTTTTCTCAGGGTAACCAATTTGTTCGGAAAGATATAGGTTATTAGTATATAAGTTATAATGTTATTTGATCCACACTCCATACCAGTTGGTGGCGGTAATGCACTAAAAAGTTGTTTGCCAACCGCCAAAAAAAACTACAAAGAAGAAGAAGACGAAGACGAAGACGAAGAAGAAGACGAAGACGAAGAAGAAGAAGAAGAAGAAGAAGAAGAAGCAGCATTAAGACAAAGCTATGGAAAAAAGAAAGTCCATCTAAATCCTGTTTATTGAATTGTGTCAGGAATGTGTTCTTTGCAGCCAAAAGGAGAAAAGATTGTTTATATTAAGCACCATTTTTGTTTTTGCTTCAGCAACAACTGTATGTGAGCTCTGATGAAGGTGTAGCCCAGGTGTCCTTTCATCGATGCCATGTCTATGGTACAGCATGTGCTGACTGCTGCTTGGCCAGGGACCCTTACTGTGCTTGGGATGGCAAATCCTGCTCCAGGTTTTATCTAACTGGCAAAAGGTAAGTGAAACAACAAATGTTGCCTGAAAAGTCTTAGTGAAAGACCAATACATTCACAATGTAGTCAGCGATCAAATGACTTGAAGGTTATTCGAGTAGATCCTTCAGCTAAAGGATAATATCAATATGCTGCAATGATCATTGTGCTGTATTGTCTCAGTGATTGCAATCTAATATGTTAACAAGTAGCCTTAATAAAACCACTGAGCCAAAAGAGTTCACGGCTTATGAATAAATTATTTTGACTATTACCCCATTCTCCCTCTATAGGCCTGATGCTACTGCTGATATCAACACCTGCTTGGAGGGTGACTCTGGATGTCTAAACTGTAAAACAAAGGGGCCTTTAGATCCATTACCTTGGTCCTATCAATTAAGCCCCAGCTGCTGCTGAAATGGGAACAAACTCAATTAAAACAAGTCTGTAATGACAAAATGGGAAAGGGAGGAACAAACTCATAAAACCATCATTAAGTGCAATGTATTGGTCTCTTTCTTTAAGGCCAGTGCTGATTTTGAATAAGCTTTTCACCCTCATGAAAGAATGATGCATTGAGCTGCCTGAAAGCAATGGCTCTGCTTTTAATGAGAGATTCTGAACTGATGTGCAATTTGGAGCGTCAATGGTAGAATACAGCACCAAACTAGCACATTATCATCCATGAATGATTCTTTTCAATTTTTACTTTTGTAAAATAATCACTTGTTCAGACTCCACTGGCATTTCTATTGCACGCATTTATGCAGAGAGAATGAAATGTTTTCCAGAGAGGACAGAAGCGGCAGTGGAGAGGTAATAAGATACTTAATCGCAGGCTCAGGATTCAAATAACGCCAAACGATACTTCACCAATCTGCTCAATTAGCACAGATTAATTTCCAATTGGGCCAGTAAACAATAAACCCGGCATTTAAAGGGAAGGGCAAACAAATCATTCTTTGCAATACCCCTTGCAGATGGATTGGTTTCCTAATGACCCATCATAGAAGACACCTGGACTCTGCACCTTTATCCAGTTGTCCTGTTGATGGAAAATGTGCATAAATTTGGAATATTGTGTTCAGTCTTGGTCATCCTGCTGTACGAAGGATGTCACTAAACTGGAAAGAGTGCAGAGATTTATTGGGCGTTGCCAGGACTTGAGGACCTGAGCTATAGGGAAAGATTGGGCAGGCTAGGGTTTTATTCCTTGGAGTGCAGCAGGCTCTGGGGTGAACTTATGTATAAAATAATGAGAGGAATAGATAGGGTGAGTGCAGAGTCTTTTACCCAGGATAGGGGGAAATCAAGAACCAGGGGGCATAGGTTTAGGGTGTGAGCACAAAGATTTAATAGGAACCCGAGGGGCAACGTTTTCTCACAGAGGGTGATGCGTATGTGAAATGAGCTGCCAGAGGAGGTAGTTTTAGAGACGGATACAATAACAACATTTAAAAGACACTTGGGCAGGCATATGGATAGGAAAGGTTTAGATGAATATGGACCAAATGCAGACAAATAAGAATGGCTTAGATGGGGCATCTTGGTCAACATAGGTGAGTTGGGCCGAAGGGTCTGTCCCCGTGCTGTATGACTCTATGACTCGCAATGTAAAGCTCCTTATGACCAAAGATATTCCATGATTATTAAGAAAGTAGCTTCTTTCCAGGAATTCTAATGCATTGATGGACAAAACTAACTTCTTTCAAAGAAAACTTCAATTTTTAATCAACAATTTCATTGGTGATAGCAAGGGAATTCTTGCCCCCAATGCTGAGGGAGAAATCTGTTGCAGAACCTGCAACTTTCTTGCAAACCAGCCTCTCCCTATCAACTCCATCTACACTTCACGCTGCCTCGGGGAAAACAGCCGACATGATCAAGGACCAGGCTCATCCCAGTCGTTCCCTTATCATCTCCCTCCCATTGGGCAGAAGTTAGTGTGGAGGGAGAGGGAGACAGGTGGGGGGAGAGAGGGGAGAGTGTGAGGAGGGAGAGTGGGGAGAGGGGGGGAGAGAAGTGGAAGAGTGGGTAGGGAGAGAGGGGTAGGGGGAGTGGTGGAAGAGGGACAGAGGGGTAGGGGAAGGGGTGGGGGAGGGAGGGAGGGGGAAGGGAGGGAGAGAGAGAGGGATGGGGGAGGGAGGGGGTGGGGTAAGTGGGAGAGAAGTGGAAGAGTGGGGAGGGAGGGGGAGAGGTGGAAGAGGGACAGAGGGGTAGGGGAAGGGGGCAGAGAGAGAGAGGGAAAGGGGTGGGGTAGAGAGGGAAGGGGGTGGGGGAGAGAGGGATGGGGTGGGAGGAGGAGGGGAGGAGAGGGTGAGGAGAGGGTGAGGAGAGGGGGAGGAGAGAGGGGAGGGGAGGGGGGAGATGGGGTACCACCATGAGGTACCACCTCCAGTTTAAATTCCATTTGGAATATTTTGGAGGACCAAGAAACCATGAACCAAGAACCAAGTTACAAAAACCTCCAAGCACATCCCACCAGACTCCGAGCAGCTTCTTCCCCTCTGTTATCAGACTACAAATAAGATGCTTCTTAATCTACGTGGCATAGTTCTAATCTACCACCCCTTGGAATTGTATTTTTCCATTTTCACTGCAACCAAAACCTATACACTGCATTTTTTGTTTCTCTTTGTACTACCTGTTGCACAGTTTGATTAAGTTCATGTACAGTATGATTTGACAGAATAACATGCAAAACAAAAAATTTCACAGTATCTTCCCAATTAATGATAATAACTCAATTCCAATACTAACTTTCTGCAGAAAGTGCCCTTAATAAAGTTGCTGTGCAGTTTGGAAATCTGTTTTGCAACATTACTTCTCACGAGGTGCTCAGAAACAACCACGGATTAAACTCTATCATAATTCTCGTATGTTTGTGTTTGGTCACAGGAGGAGTCGAAGACAGGATGTCCGACATGGCAACCCAATGACCCAGTGCAGAGGCTTTAATCTGAAAGGTGAGCATTACACATTGTTATTCATGAGGCAGCAGAGATATTGAAGGCTATTTACAATATAAAGTTAGGTATGGAACTTTCAAACTCATCATCATCACAAACGAGCAGAAATTAAGTTTAAGGGCCTGTCCCACTTAGGCGATTTTTTTCGGCTACAGCTGGAAAATAGGCTGTTGCCACATGGTCGCAGGGTGACGCCTGTATTGTGAGCTGTCTCCTCAAGTGTCAAAACTTTTTTCTTGTCGCTGCTGGATCTTGAAATGTTCAAAACCTTTCGGCGACAGTGGGGTTGATGTTGCCTGCCTTTTCCTGTCGTAGGTGCTGTCGTAGGTTGTCGTAGGTTGTCGCCAGGATGACGCCAGGTGATGTTGGTTGTCGCCGGGTGATGACCTCAGTGAATTCCATTGGCGACAACCTACGTCATCCTACGTCAATCAGCGACAGTTGGTTGTCTGGACCAGAGATGTCTTCAGTTGTCTTCATTTGTGGCCGACAGGGTCTTAGCTTGTCGTAGCTTGTCGCAGGTGGAGGTAGGTTGACTTTGGTTGTTGTAGGTTGTCGCCTGTGTAGTCGAAGGTTGTCGTGGCTGTCGTCGTGGTTGTCATATGTGTGGCCGTAGGTGGACATCCCAAGTGGCGAGGAATTGTGTCGCCGGTTGACGTAGCTTATCGCAGCTTGACATCGACTAGGTAGTACCTTGTCATAGACATTGTCGTAGGGTGGGTCCCTTTTGGCATCCCGCTACGACTGTGACTGTCGCCGACAGTTGCCTAAAAATTTGCCTAAGTGGGACAGGCCCTTTAGGTATTATTAAATAGCAAGAGAGTCAAGAGTGTGTTTAATTGTCTTTTGTGCCGAATAAAGAGCAATGAAATTCTTACTTGCATCAGCATAACAGGTCTGTAAATACAATGCACACATAGATAATGTAATAGTTCTTGGTTTTTCAGGCGAGTGCCGCGAACTTGACAGTCGCCAGCAGTCCGCCGAAAAATCGTCTAAGTGGAGCAGGCCCTTTACAGATCTGTATTCTTCCTTTGCCTGAAGAAGAAAATATATTTTTCACTGTCTTTAGTTTAATTAAGTTTAGAGATATAGCGTGTAAATGGGGCCTTTGGTCCACTAAGTCCACACCGACCAGCGACCACCTGTATCCTAGTTCTATCCTACACACGAGGGACAATGTATAGAAGCCAATTAATCTATAAACCTGTAGAAAGGAACTACAGATGCTGGTTTAAACTGAAGATAGACACAAACTGCTGGAGTAACTCAACGGGTCAGGCAGCATCTCTGGAGAGAAGGAATGGGTGATGTTTTGGGTTGAGGCCCTTCCTCAGACTCAGAGTCAGGGGAAAGGGAAATTAGAGATATAGATGGCACACAGAGTTTGGAATGTGAGAGGAAACCAGAGCATTCGGAGAAAACTCACACGGTCACAGGGAGAACATGCAAACTCCGTACAGAGTTTGTAATCAGGATCAAACTGAAGTATCTGGTGCTTTAAGGCAGCAGCTCTATCATTGCACCACTATGCCGCCCTGTCGACTGTTTCAAAGCCTTTTACCGTCTTAAAGATATACTTTGCATTGTTTCTCAGTCTTCTCTTTGCTGGAAGAAAAGAGCCCATGATAACCCAGTAATTTGTTGCTTTAAATACCTCGAGTCTCCCATACTCCTATTTATAACATGAACACAGAACCAGCATTAACAGCATTCCACCTCCAATCAAATCAAAATTATAAAAGTTTAACAAAACCCCTCTTCTCTTCAGGCCCATCCCTGCATAAGAAAACCCAGTGCCACACTTATGTTTTTATTCAGTAAGCTTATTAACCTGCATTATTATAATTTCTGATGATCTAAAATTGAGGCCCATGCATGAATGTTAAGGGATTATTATTTGCTTCTATTCGTCCTTACACATTAGTTAACATTTTAGTTGTTTGTCGTGTTACAGCATTAAGACATTTAGAGTCTGGGAAAGGTTTGGTAACACCACATCATAAAACTTTATTTTCAGTCTGTAACAGTAAATGCTATAACCTGGAAATAACCATTGTCAATATTAATGGACAAGTATTAGTCACGCACTTTTCTTTGTCTCCTATGTTAGCAAAGAGATTGACCATGTTCAAATAATAAAGAACAAGTACCACTTGAATGAAATAGACACATGCTCAGTGGTCACTTCAAGTTGATTCTGTTAAAGACTGCTTGACAACTATATTTTGGGCAGATTTCCTGCCCTGGAAGGCACTCTATTCGCTTCTGACTAACTGAGACTAACTCGTCTAGATTCAAGTCAACCCATTGGCTCAGGATTTGCATGCCAGTAAATTAAAAGCATCAGTGCAGTATGGTAAATGTCCTCAATCATTAATGCATACTCATCACACTTTCTGTCTGAAAATATCTCCATTATTCTTCTAACACGCAAATGTGAGTATCCTCTGATTATGCTTATCCAGGACTCCTTACTAAACTAATCAACTCATTTTTCTGGCCTTATAACTATATATTTTAACGTTCACCCTCCCTGGTATTTTTATTATATTTTCGTGGCATGGCTGGCAGTCGTTGTCAGTGTGTATTTAGGCTGACAAGTAAAATATTCCATTTTGACACATCGTAAAAGTTGGGAGCCAAGAAATATCCAATTATATGTTAAATGTCATCTCGACAAAGCATTATCCAGAAAGAGATCCGAGAATTGTCTGCCCAGTAAAGGATGAGCTAATGTTACTTGTATGGAACACAAAAATGACAAGAATTTATAAAACCACAAAGAAGAAATCCCCTCTGAGTGAACTTATCATTCCCGTTTTGTCTTAGCACATATCAGCACTCAGAGTTCCATCCTCATGTGGAATTCCTTTCTTTTTCCAAGAGAGCATCTTTTTGATCATTTTATGAAGCTACATTTGAAAGCTGCAGCCTGTTTGCACTTTGCTATCTGTGGACAATATTTAATAGTCGAGAGACCCAACTTGCATTGCCAGGTGTGCTGTTCTCGGCAACAAGGTGAATGAATGTGCTTGTGCAAGCATGCCCACCGCACTCCACTCCTGGACTGATCACTTGTTATCAGAGTTGATGGCAGTGTCTGTTTCGTATCATGTTAGAAACTTAGACAGATAAATGTATTCTGTAAAATATTTTCTCATGGACCTCATACCCCACCTTCAGGCAATAATATTTCAGACATTCAACCGTCTGAATATGTTGGCTAATTCTTTACCTGCTTTTGAAAGCTTTTTATGTAGACCTTAGGTTTTTTTCTACCTCATTCTTCCAACGTCACCTTGCTCTTCTACCATGACGAGCTGTTCTGAAAATATCAATAATTTCATGATAAGATAATAAGCTTTTTCATTGTAGTCTGGAAAAGTTGCCCAATCTGGTTTACAGTTTCCTACCAATCCTTGCCTTGGTGATCTGCAGAGACATAGTGACAAATAACACCTAGAGAGATTATTAATTAATACAATTGAACAATAAACCCCTGCCAAGCTTTTCACAGGGCGGCAATGACGAAATAAAGGCATAGGTCAACTTTATTATCATTACAGAATTTTTAGGACGTAATTTTCGTTGGGCAGCTAAAAGATTTCAGTGCTACCTCAGTCACCATTTGCTTTTTAATCTTTTCTTTTGTCAAGTTATTCCCAAACACAAAATTTTGAAAAACCAAGCGGGTTGAAAGAAACACTCTGAGATACTTGCATCCAAATATCTTTTGTAAAATATCAGTTCAATTGACTTAAAGTAAGAAATATAAATACATTAATATAAATTACATGTCACTAGGAAGAAAAAAATCACATAAGAATATTTATTCCCAATGCATTTAGAGCTTTATTTGTTATATGCCCATTCAGTTTATACATATTTTGCCTCCTTTTATTCAGAAAGTTTGCCATTTGCAAAGTTCCACAAGACCATCAGTATCCGTTTTGATATAAAGAACATGTATCCAGACTTAAAATGTGGTCAAACATTATAGATTATTTACGGATATGTCATTTTCTTTTCAATTATATCCAACCAAAGGGAAATTATTGAAAAAAAAATTCTGAAGAACATGAATAATCTGCACATAATGAGGGAGGGATAGTCTGTATGGGTTGATGGGAAGATCCGTTTTACTAATCTAGTAGTCATCTTTTGAAAAATTCCAACTAGGGATTGATGTAGTCTACATGGACCAGTAGGCCTTTGATAAGGTCACACAGGGAAAAACTGATCGAAAAGATTAAAGCCCATGGGATCTGGGATAATATAGCAGTATGGATTCATGTCAAGCTTTCGTTTTTAACGTGTAATGTTATATATGTGTATAATGTATGTTTAAAATTGCATTACTTTCAGAATACAGAAATGCTGTGGAGTCTGTGCAATATGGAGTGAAAAACAGCACTGCCTTCCTTGAATGCACACCAAAGTCACCCCAAGCATCCACCAAATGGTTGATGCAGAAATCAAATGACAGAAGAAAGGAGGTATTGTAGCAAATTATTGTTTTGTTCTTAATTTGTTCCTAAGAGTGAATCGGCAGCTCCAACTTCACATCTTGCATTTCCAAAATTCCAGGCTGTTTTCCCTCATCTTCTGTTGACCAGATTTTTTTTTTTAGTCTTCTACTGTTTATATTGTTCCAGACTAATCTGTTGTACATTCCCCCTCTTTCACCATTTCCGTCAATCTTTTTGTTCCTATAATTTGTGCTGGGCCCCATTTTGACAATTGGATAGTCTACTGTGGTGATTGAGGGCTCCAATCATTGAGATGCCCTTCTCCCTGCCTTGTCCTCAAATGCCTCAAGAACAAGATCTGAGATTCTGAGGACTCCGACCCTACCTTGTTCTCTCATCAGACACAGAGCAACAAGGTACAGGGTATGATTGTACATGACCTTTTCTGTGGACCTCCTGAAAAGTTGAAACCTTTCTCCAATGTTGCACCAGGGATTGATGTTCAAAGTGTGCATGATTTGTTCAGAATTGTCTTTCTGCCTTCAGCTGTGCATCATTTCAAATTGAGTGTCTCTTTCCAAATAGGTAAAGCAAGACGACAGAATTCTTGTGACTGAGCACGGCCTCCTGATTCGTTCCGTGCAGAGCAATGACCGAGGTCTCTATCACTGCATTGCCACTGAGAACAACTTTAAAAGCACCGTGACCAAAGTTAAACTGAAGGTTTTTGACCCGGAATTGGTTTCCCCCAGAATTACCAAAGGGGCACCGTGGCCCTGGACTGCCGCCAACGACCTGAGTGGTGTGCAGGTCCTCCACAAGGATCTGATAGGACTATTCAGTTACTCCGAAATGCAGGCGATCAATAAGTACTGTAAAGAGAGCTGGCACAAGCCGAGACCCAATGGTGAGGGCCAATCAATCAGAATAGATCACTCAAAACTAAAGGCCCTCATCAACAGAAGAAAAAGTCGGAATAGAAGAAACCATTTGCCTGTTACTTAAAGGACTGCTTGCAAAGAATGTCTTTGTTAGTGTAAAACTATTTAATATAAATTGTACAGAATGCATCTGTAGTCACCTTTTACTATTTTTATCCTTTTGAAGTACAAGTAAATTCTTACTGTCTGAGCATGTTATGAGTAACAGAACATTTAATACTGTTGCCTGGTCTGTGTAATACTTTTCTCATATGTAAGGTCCAGATGTGCATTTAGTTTTCATTTTTGCCTGGTTAGAGTAACTTAGAAGGCAGCTGTATTCTGTTGAAGCGTTTGAAGGTAACTTCACTCGGACCTCTGCTTTCGATCAGTAACCCAAAGCCCTCTGACTTTCCCAACTTGTGTTTGGCTCTTAGCCAAGACTAATGATCAGCTCATCAGAATTTAATGGCCGGGGTGGGCCAAAACATCCAGTCTTTTCATGAGAAAGTATGCTATTAGCTTGGTGTGGTACTAGTCCTGACATCCTACTGTACGGAGAGGTTGGCAGGTCCAAAGAATACTAGATCTTGTGCTTTAATGTGATGTATAATGGTGTAAAATGTTGGTATCTTAAGAGCAAAGCCCTGAGGGGAATTATTTTAAGAAATCTGTTCTCTAAGTATTATATATAGAGAAAATAGATATTATGCTGTCAAAAGAATTGTTACTTTGAAAATCTAAAGCTGCTGTACGTTAGAAAATTGGCATGACAAACTCAGAGCAATCCCGTCACCTTTTGCAAGGTGGTTAAGATGAGCATCTTGCATAATCTTTCCTCTGGGTTGTAACGGCCTGTCTGTCAATTGATTGCGGTATGTTTGTAATATTAGCTGTTTTAATTTCAAACTTTTAGCATTTACATCTTGTTATTGCATTATTCCTTATCCACTTTGAGATGTGGAAAATAAGAAAATTCACTTTTGCCCCATTGTGAAACGATTAATCACAATGAAAACAGGACGATATTTGGTCATCAAATGAACGTCAATCTTCATTGGGTAAATGGGTATAATCCCTGAGTAACACATCTACACGTTGCCAAACCTCAAGGCACGTTTACTAAAGCTCCAGGCACAACCTGCAAACCCATAAATAACCACAAATGGAATCAGCTGCCTCTGGTGTTCCTGCTAGGATCAAACTGCAGATTGTAAAAATAAATGTGTTCCGAGTCTTTATTGTAAATGAAATGTGTAGGATATTATTTAGTATGTTTCAATGTTTTGGCAAATTCAAATGTTATTTGGTGTGCTGTAATGTGTAGATTAAGTGCAAAAAGTATTTCCATCTGCCTTTGTAAGCTGCAGTTCAAATATCTTTGTACAGATTTTATAAAAATTGCATTGAAGTCATAGAAAAAAGCAAAGTAGAAATGGAACTGTGTGCTCCTATAAATTAGGTTAATGTGTAGATAAAGTATAGATTAAACTCATATGTTCTAAATTATGTATATCATGACACAATGTACTTTCATGGTGATGATAATAAATCTTCAAAGACACAATGAATCTTTTGTAATATGTTTGTTCTCTCTACCTTGTGTTAAAAGGCCTAGTGTTCTTTTTCACTTCCAGCCCTGGTGGCATGGGTATTCTGAAGCAGATTCATCATTCACCCGCTGTCTTAAAGTATCTGACTCAAATGACCATTCATTTCCACCATCTAATAATGTAGACTTTCACACAGGGTCCCAGGGTAGAAGGTAAGGAATGATGTTCCCTTTTACTTCTTTAAAACATAGGTACTGAGACCAGTTGTGTGGACAGCCCCATTCATGCTGAGATTAGCTAATGTAGTGCAAATCCCCCAAAATTGTGGAGACCGTAGCCGAGAAATCATAATAAATGACACTTTTTTCGATGTAACAAATATGAAACTCAATTAGTTGACATAAGATTTTCGGTTGCATTTATGCATCAGACACCATGGAAAAATGTTAGTTCCTGTGCAAAGCTTGCTTTAAACCAGCATCTGTAGTTCCATGATTCTATTTTAATGCATGCCTGTCATTGGGCGAGATCATGTTTTAACAGCATTTTCTCTAAAGGACTGGGAACATAATTTGGATTTATTATCTACCCTCCCCTGAGTCTCTCATTTAGAGGAGCCATTTTATTCCCTCCTCCCTGACCTTATCCTTGCATCTCAGAACCAACCTACTCCCATCTTCTCACTGAGCACAACACCAGCAGTAAACACTCTTTTTGTTTTCCACTGGCCCACTCAACTGGTTCTGAAATTCCTATCAAACTTTTACCCCTGACATCTGAACAACCCAAATCTGATGCCAAACCCTCTGGCCTTCCCTCCCTCATCCTCCAACCACCTCCCCCCGCCTCCATACCCCTCCCTCCCACCCCATCCCTTCCCCTCTCCCCCACTCCTCGCTCGCCCTCTCCCCTCTCCTATCTCCCCAACCCTCTTCCTTGGATTTGCCTCCAATTCTGACCTCAGTTTCTTAACCCAAAGCTCTTAAGTCTAGGCACAACTCTAGAACTACCTTCCCAATCCAAACTCCAGGTGGATCCTTAGCTGAGATTGTGATCTGGGCCCTAACTCATGACCAATGCCCAAAGTCATCTGACAACCCCTGATTTAAGGTTCCTGCTCTTTCCTGGTCTCAGACCAATCTGAAACCTAACTTTAAAGCACACCTTCATGGCACAGCTGATGAAGAAATGCACAAGAGGTCCACTGGCCTTGGGCACCATGGGATCTTGCTGTGCCAGGCCCAGGACTTATTTGGTCATTGCTATACAATAGTTGATGTTCAGAGATACCACTGAATTGCGAGGCTTCCATATTTTAAATCTCATCTACAGACTGGTTGATTTGCTCAAAATTTGCAAGCTTTCTCATTGAAAAAATATATAAACAAATCTCTATGTTGTTGGACAAATATTGATATGAATTTGTTGAAGTATCAACTCTCTCGGCAGCACGCATAAGTCTATTCCACTCTCAGAAGGTTGTCACAGTAGCTCTTTCTTCAGTGAACTAATGATTATGATTTATTCTGACAAGAAGACGAGAAGCCAGTGATTCAAATGCTCGTGGAAAATTCCATTGTGCTATGACCTTTGGAGAACAGTACATAAGTCTCAAGTGACAAGGGAGATGAAATGCCTTCCTTCAAGTCAATTTACCTTTTCAGCTCAACAATAAATGCTCAGAGCAGTGACGAGTGGGAGTGATATCAGTGCTTACTAAGGAGAAGCAAGTGGAGGAGAATATTACCATCTCAATACATATCTTTCATCAAGGCTTGCTCTGAAGCTAATCATTTATTAGGTCTACACACCAACAGAACCACTGTCATGACCAGTTGAGGTTAAGAGTTCACACTAGATGAAACAATATTAGCAGCAGTGTTGCAGTAAGTTAGCTCATGTTCTTGATGGATGTGCAGGTATTTTGCTTTCTTTTTCTGGTTAAAAGTTAATATTCTGCCTTTATTTCCAGGGCTTACCAAACAGTGCGCATGCTGCAGCCAAGATGATGGCTGACCCGCTCTCTGGCTCCATAACCAAAAACAAGGACATTGACATAAACGATACAGTGAGAACTCGCTCGGGTCAATCTGTGAGACCGCCTAAGTATTTCGGAGACTATGTGACCCATTGATTTAGTTCTTATCAATTGATATGTCTGTATGGGGTTGCAAGTATGATAAAACAAATTTATGTAAATAAGATAATGAAAAGGAAAGGAACTTTTACTTTAAATAAAAGTTTTTTTTTCTCACTTTCTCACTTTGACAGATATATGCCATGAGCATACATTGGCTCGAATGGCCGAATGGCCTACTCCTGCACCTAATTTCTATGTTCTATGTTTCTATGTACATCTGTACGTTTTTCTCTTTTGGAAAAAGAGGGGATGTTATGATATGTGTAATGTGCCTTTAACGACTTAATAAAGTCCACGCATGCGCAGGGGTTCCAGGCATGCGTAGGAGTTTTACTTACTGGAAAAGCTTGTCCTTGAACAGGTCTCGACCCAAAACGTCACCCGTTCCTTCTCTCCAGAGATGCTGCTTGTTGCGCTGAGTCACTACAGGTTTTTGTGTCTATCTTTTGTTGTCTAAGACTCTAAATACATACATTTCTGCAGCTTCCTCTTATCATGTTACAGGATTTTAATGGAATCTCGTCTTAAATCTGACCTGGAGTTCATTGACACTGGAAGTAACATAATTTTCTGTGCATGTGTCAACTGGATTCTGTTTAAATTTCATGTCATATTTCATGTTGTTTGTTGTCAGTGCAGAAGTGGTTAACTAAATCGCCGAGCTTCAAAGTAAAATTAACAATGGAATTTGTAATGCACATTTATTCATCTACCATTTCACGTTTATCTTTGACAGAAATGTAGTTACATTTTAGAGAATTTAACTTTTATAAATACCCTTTATTCATTCTTCTACCGTTGCTTTAACCAATTCACAAAGTTACTTTTGAAATGCAATTTTGATATGAGTCTCTTTGATTCCATTTACAATGCCTCTTTCCACAGGGCAGCCTGATCATCTTAGTTTTCCAGCATTCTGTAGTTCTTGTTCCTGAATCAAACTACCACATTTTGAGTACTCATGAGAAGATAAGTTATTCCCTATATGTATACTCGGCTTGTACTCGCTAGAATTTAGAAGATTGAGGGGGGGATCTTATAGAAACTTACAAAATCATTAAGGGGTTGGACAGGCTAGATGCAGGAAGATTGTTCCCGATGTTGGGGAAGCCCAGGACAAGAGGTCACAGTTTAAGGATAAATGGGAAATCCTTTCGGACCGAGATGAGAAAAACATTTTTCACACAGAGAGTGGTGAATCTCTGGAACTCTCTGCCACAGAAGGTAGTTGAGGCCAGTTCATTGGCTATATTTAAGAGGGAGTTAGATGTGGCCCTTGTGGCTAAAGGGATCAGGGGGTATGGAGAGAAGACAGGTACAGGATACTGGACTTGGATGATCAGCCAGATCATATTGAATGGCGGTGCAGGCTCGAAGGGCCGAATGGCCTACTCCTGCACCTATTTTCTATGTTTCTATGTTTCTATATCTAAACACTGTAAATAACTCAATTATAATCATGTATTGACTTACCGCTGACTGGTTAGCATGTAATAAAAGCTTTCCACTGTACTTGAGTACACTTGACAATAAACCATTGGCCATCTGATAATTCACAAAACCAGTGGAAAGTGAGACATTGTCAATCCCAAGGGACTGTGTGGGAACAAGTAACATAGGAAGAAGTAGATAAATGCCAAACAATTAGAATGGGATTATGCCTGTGCCCTTAGACTGCCGAAACTGCAGGATTGGGATATTTTACTGCCATACTTTCAACACTTGCAACACTTTCAAATGCAATCTGTTGAATAAGAACCATTAACACTCTCAAATGGAATCTGTTGTTCCTCAAATCTCTTAGGATGAAATATGTTGCTGCTACAGTCCTGATGACTGGAGTCTGCTGCTGCCCAATACTTTCACACTATCTGTTATACCACAATTATCTTAGCAAAGTTCTGTTACAGCAACTGCCTTTAGACTGACATTTGTGGCCACGGTCTTTAATGAGATCTGTTCCTGCCACAATAGTCAATTAACTGAGTTATCATTGCTCAAAGTTGAAATCTCTTGGTGTCCATTGCTTATTTGGCGAGATTTATATTGCTTCAAACATCCTTGACCCAGATCTGTTTCTGCCCAAGTGTTTGACTGAGATTTGTATTCGCTTAGGATCTCATAGTGAGCTATGTAATTGTCCAACAATACAGTCATCCAAGATCTCTAAATGACCAAAGCATCGAGATAGAGATTATTTCTGCCATGAAACATTCTTTCCTGAGCTCTGATACTGCCCAACACTCTTAAATTGAGAATGAAAATTCACAAGCAGGAATGGGCAATTTGTCCCCTCTCACTTGCTCCACCAGTCAATAAGATCATAGTACCCTTTTACCCCAGAGCTATCTTCCTGCATGAATCCTGTACCTCTTGAATCCCTTCGTATCCAAAAATCTTTCAATCTCGACCTTGAATACGCTTGGAAATTGAAAGAGTTCACATTGCCCCTGGATGTAGACATTTCCTCTCACCCCTGTTCCAATTGTCAATATATTATTTTGAGTCTGTGGCACCCATGTTCTAGATTAGCTGAATTTCACAAACTGATTTAATTTTTTCATTGTATATTATTATGCCAATGGTTATACATAAAACATTGATTTTGCCTTAAAGTTATAATAGTACATTCAAATCATTTCCAGATTGTCTGCCTTTTACAGGATGTTGGGATTGATGGCTTTTACTGTAACCGGCTCACAAAGACATGAGGGGGAAAGCCAGGTTGTGCAAGATAGCGGCTGATCCCATCGTGCCTTCAACATATTTGGAAAATACGTAATTTCTAAGGTACAAATAGTGTCGTTTTTATCTTAAGGTTCTGGGAATGTCAGCCAAGGTTTTGTTATACTTTTTATTTAGTGCAAGTTACTCATTTTCTCAGGACTGCATAACAGAATATTCATGAGCCAAATCTGTTCTTGATTATCTTTTTGCAGCCTCCCAAAAGGCTCTTTAATTAACATTGTTTCATAAGATTATTCCCCTTTACGCAACTCTTGTTTTTGCATTAAATTAACCTTATGAAAATATAATGCTCAATAAAAACAGTGTCCTCCCCAGTCGCACAATCTGGTGTTTTATCAGTACTCTGCCGGGGTGGTGAAAAAGCACATTATTTAATGAATCAATACAGTTTATTTTTGGATAATGTACACAACTTTCAATAAAATTATCTGCTACGTTCCTGATACAGCAAGAAAATTACATTTGGGACCCCTGTCGCTGTGTAAATTGTGTCACTGAAAAATTTGAAGCTTTCCTTTGAAGGGAAAAAAGCAAATATATCTTCACCCAATTATCTATTCCCTTCAGTGAATGATACGACAAATGTACAGTCATTTAACGGCTTTAGCTCCTTTCCAGTAAAAATTGCCATTGGAATATGGCCATTCCTGGGACAGACTAAATGTGAAATGTCACAATCAGTAGCTGATTTTAATTGATTCAAAAGAAAGCAAATCGTCAATCAACAATCAAGCAAAGATTCATCGTATAAAATTAAGAGAAACTCAAGAGAAGATAGTTCTCGTTTATAGCCTTTGGTATTCTTGAAAGAAGTGTTTCAGTTTTCGTGTAGGAAATGTTTTCAAGGTTTTTAATGGGGGGTTTGTAAATACATTGATCCATAGCAACAGTGAACATATTCTTAACATTATCTCCACAATCCTTTCTGGTGGGATCATAATTACCTCTTTTCCAATGTTCCATGTTTAATTCCTTAGCCGTGGTTTGCACTCTTTTGTCTTTTGTCTTTTGTCAGAGTAACATAATTCATTAAAAAAAAGATAGACACAAAATGCTGCAATAACTCAGCTGGTCATCATCTCTGGAAAAAGGATTAGGTGAAGTTTCGGGTCGAGGCCCTTCTTCAGACTGGGTCTGACATCTTCAGACACAATACATATCTGAGAGAAATTGAAGTTCCTAATTACCTTTCAAAGCCTTCAAGACTAATCTTATTACTTTTCTATGCAATGTGATAGCACAAGTGAATTCCTTTCAGAGCAACACAGTTATGCCGGCTCTTTCAATACGCAATTGATTCCAATTACTTTGTACGGAAAGAATTTGAATAACTTCATAACTACTTCTGATGAAAGGTCATTTACTGAAATTTATGTCTCCACAGATCATAGAATCATAGAATCATAGAAAGTAGGTGCGAGAGTAGACCACCAGGTCCGTCGAGCCCGCACCGCCATTCACTCATGGCTGAACACTAAACAGACACACTTACCCACAAACAGTAGACACAAGACACAGAACACAAGACACTACCCTCCCCTTTATACCGCTATCACCCCTCTCCACCCCAAGAACCGCGTGATCTCCTGGGGGAGGCAAAAAACCGGATAAAAACCCAGGTTCAATTTGGGAAAAAAATCCGGGAAATTCCTCTCCGACCCCAATCCAGGCGATCGACACTTGTCCAGGAGATCACTCAGGTCTACTATACTAACCATACCTAGGTCCATATCCCTGCCCTCTCCCCGTAGCCCCTTATCCCCTTGGCAGCTAAAAAACCATCTATTTTTGACTTAAATATATTTAACGTTTCTGCTTCCACTGCTCCCTGGGGCAGTGAATTCCACAAACTAACCACCCTCTGGGTGAAGAAGTTCTTCCTCATCTCAGTTTTAAAAGAGCCCCCCCTCACTCTGCAACTATGTCCCCTAGTTCTAGCCTCCCCGATCATTGGGAACATCCTCGGTGCATCCACCCGATCAAGGCCCCTTACGATCTTATACGTTTCAATGAGATCGCCTCTCATTCTTCTAAACTCCAAAGAGTAGAGCCCCAGCTTACTTAACCTTTCCCCATATGTCAATCCCCTCATTGCAGGAATTAATCTTGTAAACCTTCGCTGCACTGCCTCCAGGGCTAGTACATAGATGCCGTTGACCTGCTGGGTATTTCTAGCCTGACCAGTTTTGCACTTGATTAACTCATCATATCAAATGTAATTTCTATCTAGAATACTGGGCACTATATCCTATTTGGTTACCAAATGGTAAAGAATCCTTGCAGCTGATGGATAGGCTTGCCTAATTTTGCATCTACCTCTCGCCTGATTCTGCATTGTATAACTGGGTAAGTCCTAGCATTAGTGGTGGCATTTCGGTGGAAGATCTGTTGAATAATATCGACCGCTACCTTCCACTTCCAACATTTAGTTGTACTAAAACCAATAGATCCAAATACCACTGTGCAGAGTCTCAGTTGATAAAGTAACTTCTGCTTAGTCCTAGTGACCAAACGTCTTATGAGCAAATGGTCCAGTAATCCATGCTAAACTGTGGCATCTACACATGACTTCCACATGGTATTTATTCTGGTTCTCTCACTCTGCGCCTGCAGAAAAGGCAGAGTTTATCCACTTGCAGAGACCTCTTGGAGGAAGTTTGAGCCATCCGCCTTACTGAAGAAGATAAGATGTGTCCAACTTTTGAAATTTCTGGAAAATCTTTCTACAAAAGGAATTTTAAAACAAAATATGTATTTTCCAGTTTAAAGAAAGGTTGTGATCTGCAGATGGTTGAAATGTCAATGATGATTTTGATATTGGAAAACTATTTGATAGCATGCATCAATTATTAATGAACAGCCCAAATTGACAGTGTCTCCGGTCTTTTCAGGCTACGAACAGAGATGAATAAAGAACAGAGTGATAGGGACAAAGGCAAGTTAAAATCAACTGTGAGATCAGCTTTAAGTGAAGGTCAGAATGAAAATACAAACTGTTGGGTTAGTACTTTTTTTTTTAAGAGTCCCAGAAGACACTAACAGGCTCTAGATCAAATCCACTTTAATTGGTGGGATGATAAGCACTGAATCTCCTGAGGAGCAGTCTACAAACTGATATTCATACAGCCTTCCACTCTGCGGCTTTTCCCCCTAAGCTGTTCTGTGCCTGACAGAGGAAATGCGAACTACTTGCTGGCCACTTCACTGAGAGACATTCTGCAGCTTCAATGAAGTCACCAGGAGGTCTGATGGTGGCAAGTGGGCAAGGAAGATTGTGTTTAAACCTTGCAATAATATCACCTATGGAATACTTGTGTGTCTGTAGTACATCCTAGCTTTAAAACAATTACATATTCATATTCTCTCAAACGTTAAACTTGTTTGGGAAATAATTTGATGCGCTAGTTTCATTTCGTTGAACAAATGGGTTGTATGTGGTGAAATGACATCCATAAATGCCCTTATGGAAGGAACTGTTCTCCATGCACGTAGCTGACTGTACTTTTATTTCTGCTGCCATCAGTAGTCTGCATGTAAACTTCTCAGCTTTGCAGAACCATCTTGCATCCAGTGGGACAACAGCGTGCGATGACATGATGCAAGAGAGCATCAACTCTCTCGGTGGAGCCGTGGACTTCCCCATCAGCAGACTTTAGCAGTCTTTGAATGCACAAGCTTTTTGGGAAGTTTCAGTCCACCAACCACCTGCAGTTAAAAGGCTGAGACCAAAAGCTAAGAGCATAGCTAGATGTAGCAAGAATTTAGTACAAAAACTCAGATAAGCCCTCAGCTCATTTACATCAGTGGGGCCAGGAGCACTGGTAATGTCTTTCACCTTCTCTTGAAATGGGTGTGATTCTTTAGCACTCAGTACTACACACCATACACTTAGAAGTAAATAAAAGTACGCTTACAGTACTTCTCTTAAAACTTAGGCCTGCCTTTTCCAGTCTGCACAATGCTTCTTCCAAATCCCGCAGGTGTTCACCTCTCGGGTCTGCCGTGACCTGATTTTGTTTCTGATTCCTAGAATCTGCAGGAATTTTCTTTGATTTTCTGACCCTTTGTTTGGCTCGGCAAACTGAACAAAAAGAGGATGTCAGTTACTGAGAGAAATTGCACCATCTACTGGGCATGAGACATATTCATTAAATGAAGGCTTTATTTGAATTTTGCTTTCAAATTTTGCCACAGTATCCTGACGAATAGATAGAAATAAGGAACTGCAGATGCTGATTTCGTTTTAAAAAATACTAAAAGTGCAGGAGTAATTCAGTGGATCAGGCCGCACATCTAGAGAACATGGATAGGTGATGTTTTGGGTCTGGACCTTTCTTCAGAGGAGGGTCTACATTTTCCAAAGACGCTGCCTGAGTTACTTCAGCACTCGGTGTCTTAACTTGATGAATATGACTGCCGCATGGTAAACTTCCTCAAATTATATATTTTTTCACTTCCAAACATGTTGCATTTGAAATGAAACCCATCAAATATTGTGCAAATTCTGAACATGCCAGATTGTAACTGTTTTAATATGTCAGTGTATTCCATTGGGTCTGGAATTATCCTTGCATGGGTCTTGGTGGAGGCACTCTTGGAAGGTTGTGGGTTCAGGTCCAAGTCCAAGAGAGGATCATATACTTTGAGCCAAGAACTGCATTCTGCATCCATTTCCTTCAGTGGTTGCACTGACAGGGCACATTTTTCTGGCGTCTCTCCAAAGAAAGCATCAAAAATATATAATTTGTTGAGCTCTGCATTTGCTGTTTGCAAGTAGCCTGTTATTTTTCTCACAACAGCTAATCAAGAAGTTGTTAAATATTCTGGTAAATTCAGGAATTACAATGTCCCATGCAGGTCCTCCGTTACTCTGGCCAGTTATATTTCAATAGCAGATAATGTGCGACGGTACAGTGGCGCAGACTTACAGCACCAGAGACCCAGGTTCGATCCTGACTATGGGTGCTGTCTGTATGGAATGGTTACATTCTCCCAGTGACCGTGTGAATTTTCTCCAGGTTCTCCGGTTTACTCCCACACTCCAAAGAAGTACATGACCAATAACACCTGGTGGAACCCTGGAAATATCAAGATGCTTTCCCGTTCCTGCTCGCCGGACCTGGAGCACCTGACGATCTCATGCCGCCCATTCTTCCAAACCCACTACCTGCTCCCTCGACCCTCTCCCCACTCCCCTGTTGAAGTCCTGCCTCCCCGTTCTCTGCCCCTACCTCACTAATCTCTTCAACTCCTCATTGTCCCAAGGAATTGTCCCCTCCGCTTTCAAAACTGCTGCCGTTACACCAATCTTAAAGAAACCTGGTCTTGATCCCTCCTCTCTCATTAACTACCGCCCAATCTCAAACCTCCCCTTTCTTTCAAAAACCCTGGAGCATATCGTTGCGTCGCAACTTCATTCCCACCTCCTTGCGTATAACCTACTTGAACCCCTCCAATCTGGCTTTCGCCCCCTCCATAGCACAGAAACTGCTCTCCTCAAAGTCCTCAACGACCTCCTCACCTCTGCTGACACTGGTTCCCTCAACATCCTCATCCTTCTCGACCTGAGCGCAGCCTTCGATACAGTGAACCATAACATCCTGCTCACAAGACTCAAAGACCTCGGCATTGAAGGCTCTGCACTCAGCTGGCTCCGTTCCTACCTTTCCAACAGATCCCACTTCATCTCTCTCCACAACCACACCTCTGCTACAGCCGCAGTCACTCAAGGCGTTCCCCAAGGCTCCGTACTCGGCCCCCTCCTCTTCATCATCTACATCCTCCCCCTTGGTCAGATACTCCGCCACTTCAATCTGGACTTCCACTGTTACGCTGATGACACCCAGATTTACCTTGGCACCAAATCCCCACACAACCCCCCCCCTCTCCCATATCAACTCCTGTTTGTCAGCTATAAAAACCTGGATGCAACATAATTTCCTCAAACTCAACAGCGATAAGACAGAATTCCTCCTCATAGGCTCCAAAGCCACACTCAGCAAAATCAATAACCCCACTCTCACCATCGACGGCACCACTGTCTCCCCATCTCCCCAGGACCCGCAACCTTGGCGTGATCTTTGATTCCACCCTCCCCCTTGAGCCTCACATCCGCCATGTCATTAAAACCTCCTTCTTTCATCTCCGCAACATCGCCAAACTCAGACCCTCTCTCACACCGCCCGCTGCTGAAAGACTCATCCATGCCTTCATCTCCTCCCGACTGGACTATTGCAACTCACTTCTCCTTGGCATCAGCTCCACCTACATCAACCGACTCCAACTGGTCCAGAACGCAGCCGCCCGACTCATCACCCATACCAAATCCTGGCATCACATCACTCCAGTCCTCAAACAACTTCACTAGCTTCCCATCTCCCACCGGATCACCTACAAAATCCTGATCCTCACCTACAAAGCCCTCCACCATCTGGCCCCCCCATATCTCATTGACCTCCTCTCCCCCTACCAACCCTCACGGTCCCTCAGATCCACATCAGCCGGTCTCCTCTCCATCCACAAGTCCAACCTCCGCAGTTTTGGGGACAGAGCCTTCTCCAGGGCAGCTCCCAGGCTCTGGAACTCCCTCCCCCAACTGATCCGCAATTCCGTGTCCCTCACCATCTTCCAGTCCCGCTTCAAGACCCATCTCTTCACCTCTGCCTATCCTTAGCCCCACGTCCCCCTCCCTTTTCATCTGTGCATTAATTGCCTCATACTGTGTTTTGTATTGAATTCTGTCTTTACTTTGTGTACTAGTCATGTCTCTACTATTTATTTCATTCCCCTTACATGTTTTTCCTCTACCTGCTCAATTTTTGTAAGGTGTCCTTGAGACTCTTGAAAGGCCGCCATAAATAAAATTTATTATTATTATTATTATTCTACCTTCCCCGGGAGTTCGGCTCAGTGACCGTCACAGCCGTCTACATTCCACCGCAGGCGGACACCGACGTGGCACTATCGGCCCTACACGATGTGCTATGTCAACATCAAAACAAGTACCCGGATGTGGCTATGGTGGTGGCTGGAGATTTTAATAAATCAAATCTCAAGAAGGTCATGCCGAACTTCTACCAACACATCACGTGTGCCACCAGGGGGGAGAGAACTTTGGACCACTGCTACACACCGTTCAAGAAAGGCTACAAGGCCGTTTCACTCCCTCCCCTAGGAAAATCTGACCACGCTGCCAAGGGCAAGAAGGCTCTGCAGAGAGTAGTGCGTTCGGCCGAACGCACTATGGGAACTTCACTCGCCCCCCTGCAGGAACTATACAACAGGAGGTGCAACTCCAGAGCAAATAAAATCATGGGAGACCCCTTCCACCCCTGCAACGGACTGCTCCAGCTGCTACGGTCAGGCAAACGCCTCCGTTGCCATGCAGTGAGAACGGAGAGGTTGAGAAGGAGTTTCTTCCCAGAGGCCATTCGGACTGTAAACGCCTATCTCACCAGGGACTAACTCTACTGAACGTTTTTCCTTCCATTATTTATTATGTAAAAGAATATGTGTGTTATGATTGTGTTTATAGTTTGTTTGGTTGTTTGGTTGTTTGTCTTTTGCACAAAAGTCCGCGAGCATTGCCACTTTCATTTCACTGCACATCTCGTATGTGTATGTGACAAATAAACTTGACTTGACTTGACTTGACTTGGTTTGTAGGCTAATTGGCTTCGGTAAAAAAAATTGTAAATTGTCCCCAGTGTGTAGGATAGTGTTAGGGTACGGGGTGATCACTGGTTGGTGCAGACTCAGTTGGTTAAAGGGCATGTTTCCGCGCTGTATCTTTAAAGTCTAAAAGTCCAAAGTGAATGTGGGCTCATCTTCCTCCTGTTTGAGCAAACTCAAATATTGTAAATGGTGCTGACATGGGTGCAAGTAGAATGAACCCTTCGAGCTCAAGGAGAATGTTGGTCATAACTTCCTTCAATGGAGCTAAATCTGGAACCACAAAGAACTTGCAGTCAGTTGTTCGGGTTGTTGTAAAAGGCCCAGCAGTTTATTAATTGACTGCAGGCAAGAAAGTCTGTTCTTACCAGATCTGTCTGTTTCTACACCATAACTACATTGATATTTGCCACAATGTTCCCTGATGGCTGGTGCTGCAATGCTCTTCACTTGCTTGGGCGAATGCATGAGCATTCATAAAACTTAACACCATCCAGTACAAAGCTGCCCACTTAATTTGCATCCATCAACACATGGAACATTCATTCCCTCCATTGCCAGAGCAGAATGGCTACACTGCATAGAAGGGGGAGGACGTGCAGCTAATCACGTAAGCAGTTAGCAGACTGGATAGTAATGTAACCAAATGATCTTAACAAGTTGAAGAAATGGCTTGTGTGGAAGAAATGGTTGCCGTTGAGAGATGAGTAAGCAGTGTGGCATTAGTTGTTGAGTTAATCGTGTTGACTAGGAAGGGGACTGGGTATAATTTAGGCTGGAAGTTGTCAGGGGGACAATATGGGCATTGGTTGGGGGGAGCGTTAGGGGAAGTTGTTTCGGGAAATGATCGCTGGAGATGTCTGAGGGATTGCAGGGAAGAGGTGGCAGGAATAATCATAAGAAATCCACACTGGAGAATCTACCTGAAAGAAGATGAAAGCCAAGTTATGGCCCTGTCCCTACGAGTTCATTCAAGTGCTCTCCCGAGTTTAAAAAAATAATCAAACTCATGGTAAGCACGTAGAATGAACGTAGCGGATACGTCAGAGCTCGGGGACGTCTCTTAGCGGCTCGTAATGCTAACGGCAGGTACTCTGGAAATGCAGTAAGCTCGGGAAGACTCGTGAAGATTTTTCAACATGTTGAAAAATGTCCACAAGAGCCCCGAGCACCGACGAGAGGCCATTAGTGTAAATCTCCGAGTTCGAATCAGGGCAAACTCGGGAGAACTCTTTGAACTCTTTGAATGAACTCGTACAGTGGGACAGGGCTTTTAAGATATTAAATAGTTTTACAACGGGTCTTCAGCCTCCAGTTAAGGACAGGTTCCCTGTGTCAGGCAAAGACTAATTACATAGAACATGGAACAGTACACCACAGGAACAGGCCCTTGGACTCATACTGCCCATGCAAAACATATTAATTAACAAGTTAAACTAATCTCCCTCTGCCGGAACCTGATCCATTTCCATCTATTGCTTACATATCCATCTGTTCCTTACCTATCTGAAAGCCTGGTAAACAATATTATCAGATCAGATATCCTGTCTATGCCTCTCATAATTTCATATAATAGGCAATAGATAATAATTGACAAAGGACAAAGGACATTTATTGTCACATACACCAATTGGTGTAGTGAAATTTGTCTTGCCATGCAGCACACAGATTGCATCAGCCTTCCAGCCCTATAACAATGATTATAATATTATTCCCATACCCCCCACATCTGGGAAGAAAGACCAGCTTCAGTCTTGATGATAATCTTAAGGAACCAGTGTAAATACCACACAAAAGCTTCAATTGAGCTGGCCATCTTCTGAAGGAAGTCATGACACAACACAATCTATGTCATTAAATCAACTTTCAAGATGAAAATTATTCAATTCAAATGTAAAACATCTCAAGGGAGTATTTTATTCTGCAATATTACAACATGATTAATGTACAAGCTATAATACTGACTCAAATGCAATGCCTTTGGTAATGTAATCAAAGTTAGAAGGCTAAATTAAACCAGTGTACCATTGCAAAAAGTTAATATATTATAATTGTAATACCATTAGAACAATGGATTGTTTCCCTCACAAAGTGACACCATTCGTTCTCTCTCTCCAGAACGCAGATAATTATTCCAAACATAAAGCCATGGGATAAAGTAAAGACCCTAGACTTTGAAATATATGTTTGGTCACGGGTACTTAAAGTGCATACAGTACCAGCAGTACATTGGGCACTGCTTCCAAAGGACAATGTTCGTCAATAATGGTGTTAGACAACTGGTTTCAGATCAGCCTAACTTTGAAAGTACGTTGGCAATATATTCAGTCAATATAAACGGGTTAAATTAGCAATGTTGGTAATCTGGCATAAAGTTTAGAAATAAATTATCTTCATATCTGATTCCCCGGGATATATTATGGAAATATGATCTGATAATGATTATTTTAAACTATCATTGAAGATTAATGTGTTTGCAGTTGACATTCTTGGAGGAAGCTTGCAATGGCATCAATTTTATCCCTTTATTATTTTTTAACATTCAATCAAAAATCTCCAAGATGCATCCAAATATTTTATCAAATGAATTTATTCAAATCTCAATGTAAATCACCCTGATGGTATTTCTAACATTATAAAACAAGTAACATTAAATCAAGCTGATTTTGAAAAAAAACTAGAAAGATATATCAAGAGTAGCTGATCTAATGCCAAAAGGATTTCCTATAGTTTTTGGGTCCATGTTATTAGGACATTGTTAAACCTGCTGCACATTATATCACTACTGGGATTCACATACAAGGAATTTGCCTTGGTGCTCCACCCACAAGTAACAACATGACATACAGTAACAGTTACGAATGACTCAGAAAACACTAAACATTAATAATAATAAAACATTAATGATGAAACACCATTGATCAAGCATGTGAACCAATAAAATACCAGATCAAAGGGAGGCTACAGATTTTTGGCTGTTGGGTAGAGCAACTACTCGTGGATAAAAACTGTTTTTATGTCTTGCTGTGGCAGCTTTGACAATCTGGAGTCGCCTTCCAGAGGGAAATGATTCAAAGAGTTTGTGGCCAGGGTGAGAGGGGTCAGAGATGATCTTGCCCACTCGCTTCCTGGCCCTTGCAGTGTACAGTTCATCAATGGAGGGAAGGTTGCAGCCAATAACCTTCTCTGCTGATCGGACAATTCGCTGCAGCCTCCAGGTGTCGTGCTTGGTAGCTGAGCCAAACCAGACCATGATGGAGAAGGTGAGAACAGACTCTACGATGGCCATGTTGAATTGGACCATCATTGCCTGAGGCAGATTGTGTTTCCTCAGCTGCCGTAAGAAGTACATCCTCTGTTGTGCCTTTTTGACTGTGGAGTCGATGGTAGCCCCCCACTTAAGGTCCTTGGAGATGATGGTTCCCAGGAACTTAAAAGACTCCGCAGATGCGGCTGTGGTGTAGTTGATGGTGAGTGGGGTGAGAGGAGGGGGAACTCTCCTAAAGTCTACAATCAATTCCACTGTCTTAAGAGCATTGAACTCTAGGTTGTTGCCATGGCACCAGGACGCCAGCTGTGACACTTCCTGTCTGTAGGCAGATTCCTCTCCATCCTGGATCAGAGGGTTGTGTCATCCGCAAACTTGAGAAGCTTGACAGAGGAGTCTGTGGAGGTGCAGTCATTGGTGTAGAGGGAGTAAAGGAGAGGGGAGAGTATGCAGCCTTGCGGTGCTCCTATGCTGAGCGTTTGCGGGTTCGAGAGGTGCTTTCCCAGCCTCACATGCTGTTTCCTGTCTGTCAGGAAGTTGGTGATCCACTGACAGAGGGGTTCAAGCACGGTCAACTCGGAAAGCTTGGAGTGTAGTAGCTCTGGCACAATGGTGTTGAATGCAGAGCTAAAATCAACAAACAGGATCCTCGCATAGGTCCTGTAGTCATTAAGACAAGTAATCCTTGCCTTTTTGGATACAGGGACAAAAGTGGAGACTTTGAAGCAGGCAGGGACAGTACATGTTTGCAGGGACTGGTTAAAAATCTGTATAGACCGGTGCCAGCAGTTTGGCACAGAGCTTAAGAGTAGAGGGGGAAGCATTGTCAGGTCCTGGAGATTTCTGGCTTATTTGTCCTCTGGAAAGCCTCTCCACCTCCTCTATTTTTATTGTTGAACAAAGACCATTATATGCAACACCAACATTAGACAAAGATCACAAAATATTACCAACTGTTTTTAATATTACCAATATTAAAATCTGCCAATTATTTCAGCAAATCGATCATTTTATATAAAATCAAATTAGAAGCATAGTGGTTATTCAATTTCAAGCAGGGTTAAAAGATTACATTCTGCTCATCTTCATGGTTATCTATTCAAACAAATTCACCCTGAAGATGTTTCCGACCCAAAATATCACCTATCCTGTTCTCCAGAGATGCTGCCTGACCCATTGGGTTACTTTAGCGCGCGTTGTCATTTTTGTAGCTCTCCGCCTGTTCAAACAAGGAAAGGAAATCATTATTATGGTGATCTGAACCAAACAAGAGGTTTAAACAACCATCTACTATGCAAGTTCATCCCATTAATCAGCGACAATGTTCTCATCTTGTGTTGAGTTTAGTTAATTGTCATATGTACCGAGGTACAGTGAAAAAGTCTTGTTGTGTGCTAACCAGTCAGAGGAATGACAATACATGTAGCTATGTCCTCAGTATATCAGCATAATTTCCTAGATTACTTGCATTGAAATGGATACCATTTGCATGCTACCAATACTCTTTTTCAACCTACGTTTCCCTTGATCTTCCTAGGTTGAACGTGCTTTATTCCTCCCATCCAGTGTGGCATGATGGAGCAGCATTGATCATGATGGTCAATCTACTTTATAACTGACTTTTAACCTTACATCAGGAAAGCAGGAAAACCATTCATGCACAATATGCTTGTTTTCTAGTTATGGATGATACATCCTCTTTCACCACGTGGGATTTAGCTTTGATGAGGTTGATACCGGTGAGGGGGTTTCAATAGGCAGATGGTAGAACAGAGACCAGACATGAAAGGACAGAATGTGTAAGACGAAAGGATTGAAGAGTTACAAATTATGAAGCTAGAACAAGGAGTGTAGGTGGAAGGGGAGGGGGAGGGGGAGGGAGAGAGGTGGAATAGGTTTGAGTCCGTGTTGAGCACAGCATATAGGGGAGGGAGAAGGCGGGGAGAGGAGAGGTTTTGTTGGAGAATGTTCAGACTGTTGGATTGTACGCTACCCAAGTGGAATATGAGGTGTTGTTCCTCCAGATTGATTGTGGCCTCCCTCTGGCAATGAAGAAGGCTCAGGACAGAAAGGTCAGTGTGGGAATGAGAAATCTGAGGATCCAGCAGGCCATGGCGGACCGAGCACAAGTGTTCGGTGAAACACATTCCTACCAGCTTTGAAATAGACCAAGATCACAGTGATAAGGGTTGTATAAATTATTTTTATACTTACTTTTTTGGGCCTTGAAGTCATACAAAGAGAAATACAAAGACCAATTGCACACGGAATAAGAAGCAGACCTCCTAAGCACATCAAGGTTAGCTGAGAGATTCCAAGTGCTATCGTGGGGTCTATCAATGATTCCTTGAACAACTTTGCAGTTTCGTCATCAACAGTTGCTGTCTAGGATTGAAAGAGGTCAGAATTTATATTGCATATTTCGACAAGTAGGCCATCAGTAAAGGCTAAAATTCCAGCTTATTCTACAATTTACCAATTCTACAGTTCCATTAGAACTGTTCAACAAGAGTAAGAAATGTAGACCCTATTCTATCATTCAATTACATCATAATTCTTCGACTATTCCCCGTCTACCAGCCTTTGTTCCATAATCAATTATTAGGCAATTCTGAGTTCTTGGCAAAACCAGGAGGCAGCTCGAATGCCGGTGTAACATCACTCCCTGACGAGCTCAATGCGTTTTACGCACGCTTTGACAGGGAGAATACTGATGTGCCTTCCCGATCCCCCATTCGCTGCGATGGCATTTCAGTCTCAGTCACAGAGGCCGATGTCAGGAAATCCTTCAGAGGGGTGAACCCCCGAAAAGCACCTGGACCTGATGGTATACCCGGCCGTGTTCTAAAAACCTGTGCGGACCAACTGGCGGGAGTTTTTACGGACATTTTCAACCTCTCACTTCTGAGGTCTGAGGTCCCCACCTGCTTTAAAAGGGCATCAATTATACCGGTGCCCAAGAAGAGTAAGGTGACATGCCTCAATGACTATCGACCAGTGGCACTAACGCCGGTGGTGATGAAGTGCTTTGAGAGGTTGATCATGGAGCAAATCAATTCCTACATCGACAAAAACCTGGACCCACTGCAGTTCGCGTACCGCCTCAACAGATCAACGGTGGATGCGATCTCGCTGGCCCTCCACTCCGCACTGGACCACTTGGACAACAAAAACTCATATGTCAGGCTGTTATTCATTGATTACAGCTCGGCATTTAACACAATCATCCCCTCCAAACTGGTTACCAAACTCGCAGAACTGGGTCTCTGCGCATCCCTCTGCAACTGGATCCTCGACTTCCTCGTCCACAGACCACAGTCTGTTCGTATTGGTGGAAATGTGTCAGCCTCAATAACAATCAGCACAGGAGCACCTCAAGGCTGTGTGCTCAGCCCCCTGCTGTACTCACTCTATACCCATGACTGCGTAGCGAACCACAGTGCGAACTCCATCATCAAGTTCGCTGACGACACCACTATTGTGGGGCGTATCACTGATGGGGATGAGTCAGAGTACAGAAGAGAGATCGAGCAACTGTCCATATGGTGCCAGCGCAATAACCTGGCCCTCAACACCAGCAAAACCAAGGAACTGATTGTGGACTTTGGAAGGAGTAGGAGGGGGACCCACAGCCCCATTTATATCAACGGGTCGATGGTTGAAAGGGTCAAGAACTTCAAATTCCTGGGCGTGCACATCTCTGAAGATCTTTCCTGGTCCGAGAACACTAACGCAATTATCAAAAAAGCTCATCAGCGCCTCTACTTCCTGAGAAGATTACGGAGAGTCGGATTGTCAAGGAAGACTCTCTCTAACTTCTACAGGTGCACAGTCGAGAGCATGCTGACCGGTTGCATCGTGGCTTGGTTCGGCAATTTGAGCGCCCTGGAGAGGAAAAGACTACAAAAAGTAGTAAACACTGCCCAGTCCATCATCGGCTCTGACCTTCCTTCCATCGAGGGGATTTATCACAGTCGCTGCCTCAAAAAGGCTGGCAGTATCATCAAAGACCCACACCATCCTGGCCACACACTCATCTCCCTGCTGCCTTCAGGTAGAAGGTACAGGAGCCTTAAGACTGCAACAACCAGGTTCAGGAATAGCTACTTCCCCTCAGCCATCCGGCTATTAAACCTGGCTCGGACAAAACTCTGATTATTAGCAACCACTTTCTGTTATTTGCACTACCAGTTTATTTATTCATGTGTGTATATATTTATATCATGGTATATGGACACATTTATCTGTTTTGTAGTAAATGCCTACTATTTTCTGTGTGCTTAAGCAAAGCAAGAATTTCATTGTCCTATACAGGGACACATGACAATAAACTCACTTGAACTTGAACTTGAACTTGTTGTGTTTATTAAAACTATATAAAACATTCTTATTATCAGTCTAAACTGTGACAGGTAACATTTAATTCTCCATTAATAAATTCAGTTGATTATCACCTGTTCGTTACTGACTTTAGAAATGTACCAAGATGTCTCCTTACTTACTTAATAATTTTTATAAATGATATTTACAAACCAAAGCAGCTTCGAGCAACTGTGAGAAAATACCAACTACTCATGCAAATTGCAACAGTGCAGCACAATCTGATATTGATTTCATGCTTGTTGCTGGATTGTTGCTGAGGCTTAGACCATGGACCTAGAGACATGAACCTATAATCCCACCATGGCATCTGAAGAATTTAAATTCAAGGTTCCGCATGGTATGCTGCTCTGGAAGGTTAGATCGCATGGGATCCAAGGAGATAGCTGAATGGATAGCAAATTGGCTCCATGGAAGGAAGCAGAGGGTGATGGTGGAAGGTTGCTTCTCGGACTGGAGGCCTGTGATTAGTGGTGTACCTCAGGGTTCGGTGCTGGGCCCGTTACTATTTGCCATCTACATCAATGATTTGGATGAGAACATACAGGGCAAGATTAGCAAGTTTGCTGATGATACAAAAGTGAGTGGTTTTGCAGATAGTGATGGTTGTGAAAGATTGCAACAGGATCTGGATCGATTGGCCAGGTTGGCAGAGGAATGGTTGATGGAATTTAGTATAGAGAAGAGTGAGGTGTTGCATTTTGGGATGTCGAACAAGGGCAGGACCTACACAGTAAATGGTAGGTCTCTGGGGAGTGTTGTAGAGCAGAGGGATCTAGGAGTACAGGTGCATGGTTCCTTGAGGTCGCGTCGCAGGTAGATAAGGTGGTCAAAAAGGCATTTTGGCCTTCATCAGTCAGTTGTATAAGATGTTGGTGAGACCACATTTAGAATATTGTGTTCAGTTCTGGGCACCATGTTTTCGGAAAGATATTGTCAAGCTTGAAAGGGTTCAGAAAAAATTTACGAGGATGTTGCTCGGACTAGAGTGTAAGCTAGAGGGAGCTGTTAAGTAGACTGGGTCTATTCCATGGAGCACAGGAGGATGAGGGAGATCTTATAAAGATGTACAGAATCACGAGAGAAACAGATAGGGTAGATGCACAGAGTCTCTTGCCCAGAGTAGAGGAATCGAGGACCAGCGGGCATAGGTTCAAGGTGAAGGGGAAAAGATTTAATAGGGATCCAGGGGTTAACTTTTTCACACAAAGGGTGGTGGGTGTATGGAACAAGCTGCCAGAGGAGGTAGTTGAGGCTGGGAGTATCCCATAATTTAAGAGACAGTTAGATAGGTACATGGATAGGACAGGTTTGGAGGGATATTGACCAAGCGCAGGCACGTGGGACTAGTGTAGTTGGGACATTGTTGGCCGGTGTGGGCAAGTTGGGCTGAAGGGCCTGTTTCCACTCTATGACTTTAAATAAATGAATATATCTGGAATTGAAAATAAAAGGCTAATAATACCAGTCATGATGCCCACAAAAAGACTGAAATGTTTGAAAACCCATCTCGTTCACTACCAGTAATCTTTGTAGTACACATGCAGTGATTGTTAGATTGAACCTGACATTGCTTTATTTATTACATATGTGATTCTAATATCTGGATGGTCTCTGGATAACCTTAACTGGCAATAATACTAGCGATAGATAAAAGCTAGATTCATATTAGTTCTTTTGATTGTTCTCTGATTTTCCTTACCATCATTTTAATTTATCACTTTGAATAACCTTTTAACAATCACATCTCCACTTCTGTATCATTAGCTAACCAATCATCTTGCTAGTTTAAACATATCCACCTGGCTACACATTTCATTCCGCTGAAGCTTGTTGTATCAGACGAGATTAGCAATGATTTATACCTGGGATGTATGGTGTGCAGTGATAATGCAGGCAGATTGTATTGTGCAGTCAAAACACAGTGGTTATGTAGCCGAAAGGAAAAGATTTGCTGGGGCAATGGCAAGGGAGCAGAATTATCCTGTTTGCCCTTGCAACGATTCTTCAGATATTTTATATTTCAAACTGTGTAAATCTCTGCTGCAAGTAATTGTACATTATTAAAGTAAGCTTAAGGTAGACACAAAATGCTGGAGTAACTCAGCTGGAGAGGCAGCATCTCTGGATAGAAGGAATGGGTGACGTTTCGGGTCGAGACCTTCTTTCTCTCTCGCTGCTCCCCCTCTGATTCCTCATGCTCTCTAGCTCCATGACCTACACATTAAAGTAAGCTTGTTTGGTTTGGTCTGGTTAATACCACTGCGTTTCGATACCACTCTATTGCGAGAATAACATTGAATCAATATTATTTTTGTTTCTCTACCAAAGTGTTGTTCATTGTGAACCATAGTGTAGAAACAACCTCCTACCTCATTAAGCCAGAGCAGTGGAAAATATGTTGCCTCCTTAATATTACGTAATATTCTACAAAGGAAAAAAATTGTGTGAACACTTTGAAATGTTTAGCGTCTGTAACAATGAATTTGTGGCAGGACACACAAAAATTTGGAAACACACATTAGCCATACTTACTACACACAGGAGGACTTTCAGCCCATTGAGTCTGTACCAACCCCTTTGGGAGGAATCCAATCAGTTCCATTCCCTCTCTCTCTTCTTCTCTGTAGCCATGTAATACAGGCCCATCAACTTCCTTTTAAATTATTTTTTACCATTCCCCACACTACTGGACAATTTACAACAGAAAATTAACAGATCGCACATCTTTTGGATGTCTGATAAAACCATAGCACCAATCAGAACCCCATGCAGTCACAGAAAGATTGTACAAATTCCACCCAGGCAGCACTCGAGGTCAGGAACAATCCCAAGTTTTCTGAGGCCACTGAACTAAATGCTGTGCTTTAAATGATTTGGAGGTATATTTGAATTAATCCTAATAATCTGCTACCCACACTTCCATCACTATGCTCTGTAAACCTTAATTCATCCAGTACCCTGTTGCCTGTATCTAATCATCCATTAACCACATTCCACTGATTTCCTTAGTTTGGAGACCCACAGAGTCTTAGCTTAATGATTAAAGTCTTGTATTTAAATCTCTTTATAGTCCAGGGCCCTCTTTCTCTCTATATTCTCCTCTTGCCCCCTTCTAAACTCAGCATTTTGCTTATTCTGCCCTTTGTGTACACAATGCCCTTTCACCCCATTTATTGGGAGATAAAGAATGGATCGATTGGCCTTCCAGTATATTCACTGGAATTTAGGATGAGAGGGAATCTTATAGAAACGTGAAAAATTCTTAAGAGATTGGACAGGCTAGATGCAGATAAAATGATCCCGATGTTGGTGGAGTCCAGAACCAGGGGTCACAATTTAAGAATAAGGGGTAGGCCATTTAGGATTAAGATGAAGAAAAACTTTTTCATCCAGAGAGTTGTGAATCTGTGGAATTCTCTGCCACAGAAGGCAGTGGAGGCCAATTCATTGGATGTTTTCAAGAGAGAGTTAGATATAGCTCTTCAGGCTAATGAAATCAAGGGATATGGGAAAAAAAGTAGTATCAGGGTACTAATTCTGGATGATTAGCCATGATCATATTGAATGGTGGTGCTGGCTCGAAGGGCCGAATGGCCTACTCCTGCACCTACTTTCTATGTTTCTATCTGCCTTGGCACACCGAGGTCCCACACAATGCTCTTCCCTTCTTCACCTCCCCGCTTCTCACAACTCAAAGACCCGCCAAGCTTTTCACACCACATGCAATATTTCTTTCTATAGTTCTTTGAATTGTTTGCTTCTGCCTTCAAGAAGTAATGTGTAAGAAGGAACTGCAGATGCCGGTTTAAACCGAAGATAGGCACAAAAAGCTGGAGTAACTCAGCGGGACAGGCAGCATCTCTGGAGAGAAGGAATGAGTGACGTTTCGGGTCTTCAGACTGAAGGGTCTCGACCCAAAACGTCACCCATTCCTTGTCTCCAGATATGCTGCCTGTCCCACTGAGTTACTCCAGCTTTTTGTGCCTACCTCTAGAAGTAATATCAGCATAGAATGTAGTAACTATTTCTAAGTTATTTGAATTTGCCTGAGTTATTTTAGGCAAGTAGAAATCCAGACAAACACTTATTTTCTTTAACACGATGATTCTGCTTATATATGCATGTTTGAGTAAATCAAACGTACTCAATTTTCTTTGAAGGTTTAAACATTAAGTTGATTTGGATACGTTTTGCAATTCTCAAGGTAAATCCAGTAACCTGCAATGATAAAGAACATAGAAAAGCTTCATGAAGAAAGTATTGATGTATTAAATATTGCCAGTTGAACACAATGTTAAACAGGTAAACCAGCCCAGTTTGGGAATTTATGGAATTGGCAGGGTTTCCCATCATTGTATAGTGTCAAAGTTCAGCTATTGCTCCCTCAGATTTTTCTGAGTTATGAAACGCCCATTGCTATTTATTTATTCTTTCAGACTAGAAATATAATAGTTTTAGTTTTGTTTAGAGAAACAGCGCACAAACAGGCCCTTCAGCCCACCGAGTCTGTGCCGACCAGTGATCCCCGCACACTAACATGATCCTACACACTGGGCACAATTTACAATTTTTACCAAAGCCAATTAGCCTACAAATGTCTGAATGTCTTTGGAATGTGGGAGGAAACCAGAGCTCCTGCAAAAAATCTAAGCAGGTCACGGGGGGGTCGTACAAATTTTGTGTAGACAGCATCCATAGTCAGGACCGGACCTGGGTCTCTGGCGCTGTAAGGCAGCAACTCTACTGCTCCGCGTCCGTACCATAGATAAAAGGCTTTCAAGAAAAAAAAAAAACACTTACAGGTTCCACGTCAAGGAAGGTTTCATGTTCTTCCTTGTTGGGCCTCATGCCATTAATTGAGTTCACAATTTCATCACTGGCATACAGGAAGTGAGGAAGTGAAATATAAATTGGTTTACCTAAAATGTAAACATACCATTACACCTAAATGTGCAGGGAGTATTTCACAGGTTAGAATATGTCACATTTCATCTGCCAATACTGAAGCAGGAAAATGCCAAATCAACAAAACTTGAATTTGCATAAAGACCAGAAAAAAACAGAAATTAGCATCCCCATTCATCACATACCAACCATTCATTTGCCAGACCAAATACAATCGATTCTTTGAGAACCCATATTAAAAACCTCAGACATCTTTCTCTTATGATGTTTCTTCCTTTTTCCGTTGTAATTCCAAAATGGAAAAATTATAACTTTACCGTCTTCACTGACTGCACCTGAATTTTCCTATTCTTTTGTCTGTTTCTCTATCTTCATTACAGTATAGCCATCAGACCATAAGACAAAGGTGCAGATTTAAGTCATTCAGCCCATCAAGTCCACTCCACCATTCAATCATGGCCACTGTTTCTCCCTCTCAACCCCGTTCTCCTGCTTTGTCCCTGTAACCTTTGGCAACCCATTACAAACAAGGCTGCCTCACCCGCTGAGTTTCTCCAGCATTTTTGTCTAACTTGGTGCGTAACCTTTAGTTAAGCGATCATATTTGGCCAGGATTTATATGGGCCAGTGACATAACACTAAATGCTGTTTTCTTCCATTTATATGTCTCCATTGGTGAGATCATAGATGTAGAGTAGAAACAAAAAAACTGCTGATGCTGTTTTATACTCAAAAGAACACAAAGTGCTGGAGTAACAACAGCTCAGGCAGCATCTCTGGAATACATGGATAGGTGATGTTTGGGGTTAAGCCACCTGCTTCAGTTGGAGAGCTGTACACTGTATTCTTTCCCTGATTTAAGGAAGGATGGCAGTGCACCAGGAATAGTTCAGAAAAGACTAACACCTGAGGTGAGCGGTTGCCCTATACAAAAGGATTGGACAGACTGTTTCTGCTGTGATTTAGAAGGCTGATAGGAGATTTAGTTGAAACATATGAGATTATGAAGGTCCTTGACAAGGTGGATTGCTGATTGCTGAGAGGTTTCTTTTTCTCGCAAATCCCGGACCTGCTGAAAAACAAGGGGTCGTCCGTTTAAAACGGAGGTGAGATGAATTATTTTTCTCATAGGCTTTTGTCTCTTCAAAGAGCAGTGGAAGCAGAGTCTGAAAACATTTTTAGGGCAGATAAATAAACATTTGATTTGCATGCGGTTGAGAGGTTACTGTGAGAAGCACATTCCTGTCTACATGTAGTTGAGGTCACAATTACATCACCTAAGATCTTATTCAAGGTCAAAGCTGACTTGATAGGCTGACCGGCCTACTCTTGCTCCTCAGCAGCATGCTCACAAGTTCACATGGCCAATACTTACCCTCTTTGCAGGCACTAATCCCCAGGATTCCTCCGAAGGTACAGTTCTCTGAAATCGCCGGGTCTTTGCAATAACAATGATTGTCAGGATTCTCCACATAGGATGCAAGAGCCTCGGGGGGAATAACAAAACGGTGGACAGGAATGCCGTTCACTGATATCTTTTGTTCATATTCAGCATAGATGGATCTGTGGAATCAGTAGAAAAGATTGAAGGTTTTTTCACTCCTTTGAACACAGTTGCTGAGATTATACTCAAGGCGATTCTTCACTTCATTTATAATGACAAAGCAGGTCATATTGTTTCAACGTCTGTTTAGTTCACCTCAGCATGATGCATGCACTTATAGCATTCTCGATATCTCACCTGAACATGTGGCACTGCACACCAACTTTACAATATTCCTGCCACATGTGGTTAGTACTTGTGAGGGGGGAGTTCTATTAAGGAGCAGTGCATGGATTTGGGCAGGGGACCAGAAGGATGAGATTAGCGCAAATGTGAATGGGTTGAGCAGTCAGCTCCAGATCACCAAAATAACCATTGCACATGGTTTTGTTTAGTTGAATTTCATTCATTATTGTCACAGGTACAGTGAAAAGCTTTTTTCCCATGCTATCCAGTAAAACAAAAGACGATACATGAACACAACCAAGCCACAGTGCAAAGATAAAGGATAAAGGGTCCAACATTTAGTGCAGGATATAACACTAAGTCTGAAAAGGTCCACTTAAAGAAAGTTCACAGGTCTCCAATGAGATAGATGAGGAATCAGGACCATGCACTAGCTCCTGAGAGGACTGTTTGGTTACCTGATAACAGCAAGGAAGAAACTGTTCCTGAATCTGGAGGTATGTGTTTTCAAACTACTGTATCTCCTGCCTGATGGGAGATGGAAGAAGTGGGATAGACCGGGGTGAGACTGGACCTTGATTATGCTGGTGGCCTTGCCGAGGCAGCGTGAAGTGTAGATGGAGTCAATGGAAAGGAGTCTGGTTTGTAAGGCCATTGCACACAGCACTGTCGTAACCCTGCGTCCAGAAACAAGTTGGAACTGTAGAATCATTACAGAATGAGGAGCCATTCCACCAACGCCCATTCTAATTCTCTATCAAAGCAAGCCAGTCAATCCCTGGAGTAGTTAACCCCACAATGTTTGCTCTTTCATGTGTCTACTCAGCTCCCTTTAGAAAACCTTCGGTTTTGCCCCACTTTGAGGCAGTGAATTTCAGGTCACAAAGGTCTCCCCTGCCATCCGACAGCTTGTTCACAGTGCTATTAGTAAAGGCTCTGCTCTTACTGACCTTGTGCAGTCACCCACCTGCATCAAACCCCACCTTCAGGCTGTTCCCCCGAAAATGTGGAGATGGGATCATGTTATGTGGGATAAAATCTCACTAATGCCTTCACAAATAACGCCAAAACCCAGACTGTGGCAGCAGTAAGATACACTCAACATTTGCCCTAGTTTCCCAGCAGTAGCAGACCCTCCCACCTCCAACATGCCTTCATATAATACTGAGGATTTCCAAACAGGAAGCTGAACGAAGGAGAGATTTAAAGGCCATTGAATTTCTCTCGGGATAAAAGCCCAAGTGCAGACATCCTGACAGAAACTGGCAGGAATCGTATTTGCCATGACGAGGTCGAGGATTAAAACATGTATAGACAGCTTTCTTGGCTTGATCTTGTAATTGACGGCTTAGTCAAGGAGTGTGGGTGACTTTGCCCGCAACAAGCCGTTCCCACAATGTAAGTATGGATGTACTTTGGAGGTCCATGGCTGAAGATGTGAGTAAACCGCTCAGTTTTGCACTGTGCCATGAAGAACAGTTATCCTGCGAGTGCCATGTGACAGGATAATTTGCTCCGTTCCTGTGAAATGCACTAATGTGACCATAACTCTAACGTGAACATATCTTTTTAAGGCAGAGATTTTTCAGATTCTTGATTAGGAAGTGTGTTAGGGGTTATGGGGAGAAAGCAGACGAATAGGGTTGAGAGGGAAAGATAGATAGGCCAGGATTGAATGGTGGAGTAGACTTGATGGGTCGAATAGCCTAATTCTGCTCCTGTAACTTATGAACACAGACATTACATTAGGGTCTTGAGGGTGACTGCTGGCAGGGAATGCCAGGATGAATTTTCTGAATGATGACCTGGAAATGGTTGTTATTTTGTTTATCTCCTGACAAAGATAGATTTTCAATTACATAACACTGAAAAAGAGAGTTTCATGCAATGTAATCCCATTTTAAATATAACTACATCCATTCCCATTATTTGCATACATTTTACAAATCATCCAAATCATTTTTATTGTAATGTAATACATCAATCTTGTTCTAACTGTTTCTGGTAAGAAGTATAGATGGAATTAGTTATTTTTTAGTGTTTTTGGATAGATGTAATAACAAAAAAATGTTGAACTTGTGTTTCTGGTATTGCATTGCTGGTTTTTACCATTGTTAAATTTGCATTTACAAAGTTATTAAACTATTAAAACTTGTGGAGAACTTACAATGAATCGTAAAACCATTACCTGCAAATGTCAGAGGAGAAAAAAAACACTTTATTTTCATTGTGAAGAAATGGTGGAAATGAGCTTCCATCTGTTGATAGATGTGAAGATACTATATATTACATGTGAAAATTACAGTCAACCACCACACAGTAATACGTTCAACGTTTTGTAGATCATAAAATCATGTCATGGTAGAATTAGGCCATTTGGCCCATCAAGTACACCATTCAATGATGGCCGATCTACCTCTCCCTCCTAACCCCATTCTCCTGCCTTCTCCCCATAACTTTTGACACCTGTACTAATCAAGAATCTATCTATATCCACTCTTTGCCTCCACAGTCTTCTGTGGCAAAGAATTCCACAGATTTATCACCTTCTGTCTAAAGACATTTCTCCACATCTCCTTCCGAAAATAACATCCTTTAATTCTGAGGCTATGACTGGTTTTACTGATATTACTGGTTAATCGACTATGAGTTGTAAGTCAAATAGATCCTTACTTTTTCTCACCTTATCTCACCTTTATATCTATTCACTAACCAAATATAAGCAAAACCTAACCTTTTGTGAAGGTTCTACAAAAATAGCAGCAATGAGGCTGCAATTCACTTGCACTCTTTCCATCTAATGCATTCAATGCTTATGACATAATCTTCTCTAGACTGGTGAAACCAAACGCATATTCAGTGATCTCTTTGCATGTCACCTTCATTCAGTCACTCCCACTCTGACCCAATGAGGTGTAATGTAAGCTTGAGGAACTGCACTTGGCCAGGCAGGTGACAAATATCTGAACACCATAACAAATTCAGCGATTTCAGATAACTCACTTTTTCTGTTTCATAATGTCCATGCTGAGTGTACCTGGGAAGAAGGGTCTTGGACTGAAACGGCCTGAAACACCACCCATTCCTTCTCTCCAGAGATGCTGCCTGTCCCACTGAGTTACTCCAGCATTTTGTGTCTACCTATGGCCAGTTCTTCTGCAAGTTTTCTCATATATCTATAATATACAATCAAGCCATCCACTGTATCTGTACACAGTGGATGGCTTGATTGTAATCACGTATAGTCTTTTTGCTGATGAGATAGCACGCATCCAAAAAGCTTTTCACTGTATCACGTGACAATAATAAACTAAACTAAACTAATCTTAGAGAACTGAGTCTGAAGAAGGGTCTCGACCCGAAATAGCGCCTATTCCTTCGCTCCATAGATGCTGCCTCACCCGCTGAGTTTCTCCAGCATTTTTGTCACCCTTCAGAGAACTAAGTTCTCACTTTTGTTCTTATTCAAGATTCCAGCAGTTCTGTGACTATTTGGGTGTTGATAGTTGGATTGATATCAAACTTACCTGTGCCATTGATCATATCACAGTAAGAGTCATTCCAAAAGGGTAGCTTCCTAAAATAGATAATATTATAATAATAATAATAATAAATTTTATTTAATGGGCGCCTTTCAAACATCTCAAGGACACCTTACATAGTATATCGGAATAACATATAATCGGAATAAAACAAGTAATAAAGACATCACAGAGACACAAATTAAAAACAGGATTCAATCCAAAAACAGAAAATCAAAAACACAGTGTGAAGAGGGAGCAGCGGCAGCCAAAGCGCGCCAGCGTTCACTCTCTCTTCACGGCAGCCATATTGGACACAGACCTACAGGACTACAATTATACAAAAAAATCATCCCCCCACAGTGGATAGCACTGTGGAGGAAGGCACAATGTCCAGTCCCCACCCCACGTTCACCCCAAAGTCAGGCCTATTGAGGCCACCGCAATTGCCTCTACGGAGGCCCGATGTTCCTGGCCGTTCTCACCGGGTGGTCTTGCCCCGGCGTCGGGAGAGTCCTTTCGGCGGCTGGGCCACTTGGATACCTCATCTGCCTATAAACCTCAGAATCTCAGAACCTCAGAAACTAAAATGATCAAGTTAAAGATTATGGCATATTTTACTTTGTTACAATACCATTAACAGATGGAAAATGATGCATGTCCCATTAGTCACTATAATTAGAGGTATGCTCCCAACACTATTTAATTATGGAATATTTGTATTGATTTTTTGGGATCTGTCTATTGCTGGTATTACTGGCATTTATTACCCATTCTTAATTGTCCTCAAGAAGGCAGTGGTGAGCTACCTTCTTGAAAACTACAGTCTTTTCTTATGAAAGTCCTCTCATGTAGTAAATTCTAGAAATTGGATCCATCAGTGATAAAGGAATAGTGTTTTATTTCCAAGTCAGGATGGGAGTGGGATCGGTAGAAAGTGGCATTCTCATGGATCCTTAACTTTCTTGGAGGTAAAAGTTATAGGTTTGGGGCAGATGTGGTTGGAGTCATCTAGATAAGTAAAGTGCAATGCATTTTGTAATCACTGTACACTGTGAACATGCAACACTGGTGGTGAAGTGAATGGATGGGAATGCTTTAGGCCACTAACCAAGTGGAATGCTTTGTCCTGGAAATTGATGAGTATCTTGAGCGTTGTTAAGAATTCCACTCCTCCAGGAAAGTGGAAAATATTTTGTTCTGTATTTGTGCCTTGTTGATTTTTGAAAAGGCTCTGTGGCGTCAGCAGGTGGGTCTCTTGTCATAGTGTCTGATGAGCGTTTATAGGCACAGTATTTATGTAGTAAGTTTAATTAGGTTTCTGGACAATTGAAACCCCCAGAACGATGATAGAAGAATATTCTATGTTAGTAATGTCATTGAATATCAATTATAGATGTTTCGATGTTTTTGAGGTGGTCTTCTATTTCAAATATGGCTTGTAGATTTTGCAGTCCATGTTTGAATGTCGTCTAGGTCATGTGCAGAATTATGCAGGACCTCTTCAAGTGCAGAATTATGAATGGTATTGAATATCTATACATACTGTATGTCCACTTCAGACCTTCTCATGGAAGGGAGGTCATTGATGAAACCAAAGAATAGGTTTCATTCAAGACACTAATCTGAGAATTCTTCTCAAGGCATTTATGCAATTACACTGAACGATAAAATCAAATGGTTATAAATATTTAAGTTAATGAAGGGAACAGAGGTAACAGAGAACCCTTAGTTAGTTTCTCTATTGTGTGATTAGAAACACTTTGGAAATGTCGTATTTTGGCACAGGTGCACAGACAGCATGAACACGCAAGTTACTTTATTTCGAGGGGAAAGTGCATAGACCACGTAAAAAGATTAAATGTAATCACAATCCACTCTTACTTCTTATTTCTCCAGCGGTCAATGATGCCAACGTTGCTAATGTCGTCTTTGCCAGTGAACACGTTATAGTATCCATCTGCTGTTCCGTTGTACTAGAGGCACAGACAAGTAACATCCTAACTGAATCATAACAAGTTATAGCAATAGCCCAAAAGACACAAAGAATTGTCAGACTAAAACAGTTTTAAGACAAATAAACTAATTCTGCTCATTGCCCTCACTTGTTGATCATTTTGGGGGTGGCACAGTGGCTCAGCAGTAGAGTTGCTGCCTTACAGCACCAGAGACCCAGGTTCGATCCTGACTATGGGTGCTGTCTGTATGGAGTTTGTACGTTCTCCATTTGACCGTGTGGGTTTTCTCCTGGTGCTCCGGTTTCCTACCATACTCCATACAGGTTTGTAGGGTAATTGGCTTCTGTAAATTGCTCCTAGGACAGAACCAGGTGATTACTGATCGGTGTGCCGAAGGGCCTGATTTCACACTGTATCTCTAAACTAACTTTCCAGACATTTCTGCAGGAAGTGGTGGCAGACCCAGAAAGCTCGGCCTATAGTAGGCCAAATGCATAAATCAAAATATTAAGGACCAAAATAGGTAATTTGAGTTATCCATCTTAACAATTCCAATCAACAGAAATGCCAGGTTCCTGGGCATATTATCTTACTCAAATGCCTTAAAGAAAGAATGGAAATGGAGAGAAAAGGATCATGTATAGGCAGATGAGATTAGTTTATCTTGGGGTCATGTTCAGCATGGACATTATGGGCTGAGCGCCTTGTTCCTGTACTGTAGTTTTCTATATGATATGCTCTATAGAAAGGATATGAAGGCCTATAATTGCATGCTGGAAAATGGGGTTAGTGCATCTAGGCACCTGATGGACACAGTGAGCCAGAGGTTGAGTAAACCATGTTATGAATTGCACTGGACAAAAGGTGTAACATTGTTCCCTCTACTTTGCTGACATCGGTGCAAATTACTTACCGGGTAAAATATACCAATGATGGGGTCCTTTGGGGTCAGTTTCTTCAGTAAAGGATCTTCATATCCCCAAAGTAACTCCTTCACTGTTTTAATCTGAAACAGGGAGGCATTTACCTTTTTCAAGACCTTGTTAACCATACCGTGTAATAGAACTGGAAGCAGAGAAGGTGCAGCCTGTGAATGGTAGAGATAATATATTAGCATCAAACAGCTCCGGGACACAGAATTTGTACTGTAGTTATGATTCTTCTTGTATTTATTCATCAAATGCAATTCTCTGTTCAAGAACCTATTGAGAGGTGAAAGCTAAAACACTGTCAGTTATTATCATAATACCCATTATGTATTTTGACATGACTTTGGGAGAAATGTCGATCACTGTTTCCTATGTAACTAGATCATCCAACATCAATGGATTGAGTGTAGCCAGTGAATACTATGTCCAGCCTCTGACTGATCTCTGGCCCTCTGACTCCAGTTCTAGTTTGTAACAGTGGACGCAAGACCCAGATTATGAGTAGAGTCCAACTCAGTTTGGTCCATTATCATCGCCCAAGTCTTTTCATATTTCCGTCACCTAGTTTCTTACGTTTTTACTGCAGCATAGCCTAATGTCTTTAAAACAAAATGTTGAGGGAGGAATAAATATTGGCCCAGGCCATAAAGGATTAATATCCTGCTTTCTCTCCAAAAGGGTGTCATGGGCCACAGTTTAATATCTCAAACTAAAGATGAAACCTCTCCCTTAATGCAGCACTCGAGAGTCAGGATAGATTTTTTTTTCCTTATCAAGGAGATTTTATTACAAATTCACAGTTTAAATATAAACATAGAAAATAGGTGCAGGAGTAGGCCATTCGGCCCTTTGAGCCTGCACCGCCATTCAATATGATCATGGCTGATCATCCAACTCAGTATCCTGTACCTGCCTTCCCTCCATACCCCCTGATCCCTTTAGCCACAAGGGCCACATCTAACTCCCTCTTAAATATAGCCAATAAACTGGCCTCAACTACATTATGTGGCAGAGAATTCCAGAGATTCACCACTCTCTGTGTAAAAAATGTTTTTCTCATCTCAGTCCTAAACGATTTCCCCTTTATCCTTAAACTGTGACCCCTTGTTCTGGAGGTTTACATCCCACTGCGTTAATTAAAACTGCTATTCTTGCAGTTTACAAACCTCGAGCATCAGATTACAACATTATCAGCCATATCCACGAAGCACTCAAGCCTCCACAGCGACCAGCATTCACGGAAGGCCACCAAAGTTCCCATGGACACCATGTGTTCCTTCTCAAGGACATGCAAGTACGGAGAGAGCCCTCGACTGCCCACTGCCTGGACTCTTGAATGGCCATTCAGGCCAGGCCCAGGAGCAAACCAACAGGGAGATCCCCCCATACTGACAGACCGACACTCCCCCATCCGTACGGAAGACCAAAAATCAGGGGCGTGGAGCTGAAATGTAGTAAAAATGTGAGGAGCAGCTCCTTTAGATGCTCAAAGGCTTGCAACGTCTCATACTCCATATACACATGTTATACGGTCCAGGCCGCAGCAGTGACAAGCAGAATAGATTTTTGTGTTCCATTGACTAAAGTATGAACTCTTCAAAAATGTTATCATTGACCCACCTGCGATGCTGGGATTGGAAAATAATGTTTTTTGTTAACTGTCTTTCAATAAAGAGCTTCAGCGACTTCTCCGATTCAACAGGTACTGGGAAACCTTGGGGTGTTGGGATAATCTCAAGGACCGTTGAAGAAAGAAAGCCAGATGTATAAACACTTATTCCAGTTTTGACTGCAGCAAATGACTGGGGTGCTCATTGTGTAGGAAAGAACTGCAGATGCTGGTTTAAACCGAAGATAGACACAAAATGCTGGAGTAACTCAGCGGGACAGGCAGCATCTTTGGAGAGAAGGAATGGATGACGTTTTGGGTCGAGATCCTTCTTCAGATTGAGTCAGTGGAAGGGGAGATGAGGAAGTGTAAGGTGTGAGAACGAGCCATAACTCCTTCAAAGTAGGCCTTGATTGCAAAATCTCCTCAAAGTATGCCTACTTTGAAGAAGTTATGTTTCCCAGTGAGAGCCCAGCCAAGTTCTCCTCCCACCTTCAGTAACTTGTCCTCTGCTGAATGGCACCTCACCTCCTCCTGGTCACTGTGTACCCGAAGGGAATGACGGCGTGTGTCTCCTAGCAACTGTGCTGTCAATTGCCTGAAGTCAGCAAAAAGTCCTTCACCTCCTGGCACGCCACTCCCTCTAGACTTAGCCCCGGGAACCAATTAAAACAAGCAATAAACCAGTGTTGAGTCAGAATAACAGCCAGCAAATAAAATAAACAAGCAGCTAGCTTGGAAATACTTCATAAGGGGTGGATAGGGGTCCATTTGAATGGTAAGAGGAGTTACTTCTCACTGAAGAGCAATTTTTTCAGGTAAAGATTTAAGACTAAGAGAGGGCATTAAAGGAGCACTGAATTCAAAACATTGTTTGTATTTTACACAGAATCACAGAATTGTGGGAGTACAGAAGCAGGAATTTATGCCCTTCTAATCAGTACTGGTTCTATGTAAAATAATGTAACCAATCCAGTCCCCCATCCTCTGCCCTTAGCTCTGCAAACTCTTTCCGACTTGGCATTTATCCGGCTTTGAACATTACAATCGAATTATCCGGCTTTGAACATTACATCTCTCCCATAGCCATAACAACACCAGCTCCACTGTTTCCTCCCATTATGATTTTCCATATGAATTGAAGAAACAGGAAAAAGGTGGCATTAAACTTGCATCTCTGTCTATGATGCCCAGCCCATGCCCCATGTCAGTACCATCGCCACGTCACAGCCGCAGGGAGATAACAACCAAGCGGAGGGCGCCACAGCCCCCCTCCTGTATTGATAGCAGTCCTGAATATTACTGAGACAAGAAAGGGTTCAGCCGTAGACACATTACGAAGGAAGTTCCGCATAATCAGCTGAACCCAAGGTCGCCTACGTCAAACTATGGCACCTTCTGCATTCCTGTTGTGACTACTAAGAGAGTAAACAAAGGGAAACTTAGACACACTGCTAACCTAACAAACCTAATACCTATTACCTCCAAACCAAAACCAACCATAAAGCCTATCAATAATACCATCAGGATGGGTCTGCTTAATGTTAGGTCTCTTAATAACAAATCATTTTTAGTCAACGATTTTATTACCACCTCTAAACTGGATTTTATGTTTTTAACTGAAACATGGCTAGAACAAAATAACAGTGCAACCATTCTGATCGAGACAGCTCCTCCCAACTATAATTTTTTTGATGTATGTAGATCTGGAAAAAGAGGTGGAGGGGTTGCTGCTATATTTTAAAATGTATTTCAGGGGAAACAGATGTCACTTGGTGATTTTCCATCATTCGAATACCTTTGTGCTGTATTGAAATGTTCCCCCAGAGTTCTCCTATTAATTATTTACAGGCCACCTAAATATTATGCAAATCTTTTCGATGACTTTACAGAATTACTGTCTAGCATCTCCACTGACTTTGACTGTCTCGTCATAACTGGTGATTTTAATTTTCATACTGATGATTTGAATGACAAGGGTGCAAAAGAATGTTATACTATTTTAGACACATTTGAACTGTCTCAACATGTGAAAGAGGCTACTCATTGTAATGGGCACACCCTGGACTTGATTATCACAAAGGGTCTCAATGTTTCTGATATTTTCGTGACTGATCCTTCATTGTCTGACCACTTCTGTGTTTTCTTTAATATATCTTTTATTCCTGACATACAGACAAAATCAAATACTGTCAAAAAACGGTATATAAATGAACATTCTAATGTACTCTTTAAAAATGCCATCTCCTTGTTAGATAGATAGATAGATAGATAGATAGATAGATAGATATAATTTAATTGCCACACAACCAAGGTCAGTGGAATTTGGGTTGCCAGCAGCGGTACAGTGATAAAGAACACACCCACAATAAAAGTTTTACACAAACATCCACCACAGCATTCATCACTGTGGTGGAAGGCACAGAGCTTGGCCAGTCCTCCTCCATTACCACCTCTAAACCCATGTTCTGCTGATGATCTTGTAGATAACTTTAATTCCAAAATTGTGAAAGTTATAGATGTCATTGCACCTGTTACGGTTAAAACGATTTCTGGTAAGCAAAAGGCACCCTGGAGAAAAGCTGCTTTTGTAACAGCCCAGAAAAGAGAATGCCGGAAAGCTGAACACATCTGGCGGAAAACAAAACTTCATATTCACCATGACATCTATAAAGATAGCCTCCGTGCCTACAATTTAGACTTAAAAAGTGCTAGAGAAACATTTTTCTCCAATATCATTAACAACAACACTAAATAAGGCAAAAACCCTATTTGCAACTGTTGACAGACTGACCAACCCCCCAACACAAATACCACCTGAACTCCATTCCACGCAGAAATGCAATGAGTTTGCATTCTTTTATACTGATAAAATTGAAGGCATCAGACGTGCCATCAATATCTCCGCTTCAAACAAAAATGTTGGATCACCACCCTGTTTGGGCAAAAGTAACGTGGCAATGATGACATGCTTTAATGTCATAGACTCTAAAACTCTTGTGGAAACGGTGACACAACTAAGGCCATCCACCTGCTGCCTTGATGCTTTACCTACCAACTTCTTTAAGAATGTTTTTGACTGCCTAGCAATAGACATACTGCAAATAGTTAACAGCTCTCTTCAATCAGGCAATTTCCCAAAAGCCTTGAAAACTGCAGTTATTAAACCTCTTTTAAAAAAGCGGAGCCTAGATGCCTCTATTATTAACAACTATAGACCAATATCAAACCTATCTTTCATAAGTAAAATCATTGAGAAAGTTGTCCTCCAGCAACTTAATCACTTCCTGGCTTCAACTGGCTGCTACGACAACTTCCAGTCAGGATTTCGACCCCTTCATAGCACCGAGACCGCCCTTATTAAAGTTGTAAACGACATCCGTCTTAACACAGACTCTGGCAAAGTTTCAATATTAATGCTATTAGACCTCAGTGCTGCATTCGACACTGTTGATCACTCAATACTTTTGGACAGGTTGGAAAAATGGGTGGGGCTTTCAGGCACAGTCTTAAGTTGGTTCAGGTCATATCTACAAGATAGGAACTATTTTGTTTCCATTGGCGACTTTGTATCAGAACCAACCATCAGAACGTGTGGAGTCCCGCAAGGTTCGATCTTAGGGCCTTCTTTATTCAACATCTACATGCTCCCACTAGGGCAAATCATGCGAAATAATAATATTGACCACCACTGCTATGCCGATGACACTCAAATCTATGTAGCGCTATCACCAAATGACTATCGCCCTATAGATCTGCTGTGCCAGTGCATTGAGCAAGTCAAAGACTGGATGTGCCAAAATTTCCTCCAACTAAATAAGGACAAAACGGAGATAATTGTTTTTGGTGCTAAAAAAGAGAGGCTTAAAGTAACCCAACACCTTCACTCTCTGTCCCTGAAAACTTCTAACAAAGCCAGAAATCTTGGGGTTATTATGGATTCAGATTTACATTTCGACAGTCACATCAAATCAGTAACAAAATCGGCCTACTATCACCTCAAAAACGTAGAAAGATTAAGAGGACTCATGTCAGCTCAAGACTTAGAAAAACTTGTACATGCCTTTATTACTAGTAGGCTAGATTATTGTAACGGTCTCCTTGCAGGTCTTCCGTAAAAAACTGTCAGGCAGCTACAGCTTGTTCAGAACGCTGTTGCTAGAGTTCTAACAAAGACCAAAAAATTTGAACACATTACACCAATTCTTAAATCCTTACATTGGCTCCCTGTATGTCAGAGAATTGATTTCAAAATCCTGCTGCTCACCTATAAATCACTACATGGTTTAGGACCAAAGTATATCACTGACATGCTTCCACTATATAAGCCTTCTAGACCGCTAAGATCTTCTGAAACCAATCTGTTAGTGATTCCCAGAGTAAATACAAAACATGGGAAAGCAGGATTTAGTTACTATGCAACAAATAGCTGGAATAAACTTCCTGAAGATTTAAGACTTGCCTCAACTTTGACCACTTTTAAAACAAGACTGAAACTTTTATGTTTACTTTAGCTTTCAGCTAAATCTTAACTACATTGCACTTTTAACTTTTGCACTTTTTATAATACATTTTTAATTTTGCTTTTCTTTTCTTTTAATTCTTCTATTTTATTTCATTTTATTATTTCATTTTATTGTATGACATGTTTTTATGTGAAGCACTTTGAGTCTGCCTCGTGTATGAAATGTGCTATATAAATAAAGTTGCCTTGCCTTGCCTTGCGCCTCTACCACTACCCCGGCACTGTATTCCCAAGGCCAGTGACGTGCTATAAATGACGTTTCCCTTGTGATATTCTGTGTTCTTTAGCCAGTGATCGCAAACCAGGAATCTGAGTTGTTGATCCCCTCAGCCAAAATGAGCTGGTTCCATCCATAAGATCATAAGTGATAGGAGCAGAATTAGGCCTATCGGCCCATCAAGTCTGCTCTGCCATTCAATCATGGCTGATCTATCTCTCCCTCCTAAACCAATTTTCCTGCCTTCTCCCCATAACCCCTGACACCCCTGACACCCCTGACACCCGTACCAATCAAGAATCTACCAATCTCTGCCTCCATGGCCTTCTGTGGCAAAGAATTCCACAGATTAACCACCCTCTAACTAAAGAAATTCCTCCCCATCTCCTTCCTAAAGGAACATCCTTTAATTCTAAGTCCATGACCTCTAGTCCTGGACTCTCCCACTAGTGTAAACATCCTCTCCACATCCACTCTATCCAAGCCTTTCACTATTTGGTATTTCACTATGAGGTCCCCCCTCATTCTTCTAAACTGCAGCGAGCACTGAACCAGTGACGTCATGCCTTTACTTTTCATGGAGATAATTATGGAGAAGGTCAGAACTGGACCTAGGGTTGAGATTTTTGATTGGAGAAAGGCTAACTTTGATGAGATGCGAGATGATTTAAAAGGAGTGGACTGGGACATTTTGTTTTATGGGAAAGATGTAGAAGAGAAATGGTGGACATTTAAAGGGGAAATTTTAAGAGTACAGAATCTTTATGTTCCTGTTCGGTTGAAAGGAAACAGTAAAAATTGGAAAGAGCTTTAGTTTTCAAGGGAAATTGGACATCTTGTTCGGAAAAAGAGGGAGATCTACAATAATTATAGGCAGCATGAAGTAAATGAGGTGCTTGTGGAGTATAAGGAATGTAAAAAGAATCTTAAGAAATAAATTAGAAAAGCTAAAAGAAGATATGAGGTTGCTTTGGCAAGTAAGGTGAAAGTAAATCCAAAGGGTTTCTACAGCTATATTAATAGCAAAAGGATAACGAGGGATAAAATTGGTCCATTGGAGAAACAGAGTGGGCAGCTATCTGCAGAGCCAAAAGAGATGGGGGAGATATTGAACAATTTATTTTCTTCGGTATTCACCAAGGAGAAGGATATTGAATTATGTGAGGTAAGGGAAACGAGTAGAGTAGTTATGGATACTATGAGTTTCAAAGTAAAAGAAGTACTGACACTTTTGAAAAATATAAAAGTTGATAAGTCTCCAGGTCCTGACAGGATATTCCCTAGGACATTGAGGGAAGTTAGTGTAGAAATAGCCGGGGCTATGACAGAAATATTTCAAATGTTATTAGAAACGGGAATAGTCCCCGAGGATTGGCGTACTGCGCATGTTGTTCCATTGTTTAAAAAGGGTTCTAAGAGTAAACCTAGCAATTATAGACCTGTTAGTTTGACTTCAGTGGTGGGCAAATTAATGGAAAAGATACTTAGAGATAATATATATAAGCATCTGGATAAGCAGGGTCTGATTAGGAACAGTCAACATGGATTTGTGCCTGGAAGGTCATGTTTGACTAATCTTCTTGAATTTTTTGAATAGGTTACTAGGGAAATTGACGAAGGTAAAGCAGTGGATGTTGTCTATATGGACTTTAGTAAGGCCTTTGATAAGGTTCCTCATGGAAGGTTGGTTAAGAAGGTTAAACTGTTGGGTATAAATGCAGGAATAGCAAGATGGATTCAGCAGTGGCTGAATGGGAGAAGCCAGAGGGTAATGGTGGATGGCTGTTTGTCAGGTTGGAGGCAGGTGACTAGTGGGGTGCCTCAGGGATCTGTGTTGGGTCCTTTGTTGTTTGTCATGTACATCAATGATCTGGATGAAGGGGTGGTAAATTGGATTAGTAAGTATGCAGATGATACCAAGATAGGGGGTGTTGTGGATAATGAAGAGGATTTCCAAAGTCTACAGAGTGATTTAGGCCATTTGGAAAAATGGGCTGAAAGATGGCAGATGGAGTTTAATGCTGATAAATGTGAGGTGTTACACCTTGGCAGGACAAATCAAAATAGGCCGTACATGATAAATGGTTGGGAATTGAAGAATACAGTTGAACAGAGGGATCTGGGAATAACCGTGCATAGTTCCTTGAAGGTGGAATCTCATATAGATAGGGTGGTAAAGAAAGCTTTTGGTATGCTAGCCTTTATAAATCAGAGCATTGAGTATAGAAGCTGGGATGTAATGTTAAAATTGTACAAGGCATTGGTGAGACCAAATCTGGAGTATGGTGTACAATTTTGGTCGCCCAATTATAGGAAGGATGTCAACAAAATAGAGAGAGTACAGAGGAGATTTACTAGAATGTTGCCTGGGTTTCAACAACTAAGTTACAGAGATACATGGTAAGAGATTTACATGGTAAATGGTAGGGAATTGAAGATACATGGTAAATGGTAGGTAATTGAAGAATGTAGGTGAACAGAGGGATCTGGGAATAACTGTGCACAGTTCCCTGAAAGTGGAATCTCATGTAGATAGGGTGGTAAAGAAAGCTTTTGGTGTGCTGGCCTTTATAAATCAGAGCATTGAGTATAGAAGTTGGGATGTAATGTTAAAATTGTACAAGGCATTGGTGAGGCCAATTCTGGAGTATGGTGTACAATTTTGGTCGCCTAATTATAGGAAGGATGTCAACAAAATAGAGAGAGTACAGAGGAGATTTACTAGAATGTTGCCTGGGTTTCAGCAACTAAGTTACAGAGAAAGGTTGAACAAGTTAGGGCTTTATTCTTTGGAGCGCAGAAGGTTAAGGGGGGACTTGATAGAGGTTTTTAAAATGATGAGAGGGATAGACAGAGTTGACGTGGAAAAGCTTTTCCCACTGAGAGTAGGGAAGATTCAAACAAGGGGACATGACTTGAGAATTAAGGGACTGAAGTTTAGGGGTAACATGAGGGGGAACTTCTTTACTCAGAGAGTGGTAGCTGTGTGGAATGAGCTTCCAGTGAAGGTGGTGGAGGCAGGTTCGTTTTTATCATTTAAAAATAAATTGGATAGTTATATGGATGGGAAAGGAATGGAGGGTTATGGTCTGAGCGCAGGTATATGGGACTAGGGGAGATTATGTGTTCGGCACGGACTAGAAGGGTCGAGATGGCCTGTTTCCGTGCTGTAATTGTTATATGGTTATATGGTTATATGGTTATAGGTTGAATAAGTTAGGTCTTTATTCTCTGGAGCGCAGAAGGTTAAGGGGGGACTTGATAGAGGTCTTTAAAATGATGAGAGGGATAGACAGAGTTGATGTGATCAAGCTTTTCCCTTTGAGAATAGGGAAGATTCAAACAAGAGGACATGACTTCAGAATTAAGGGACAGAAGTTTAGGGGTAACATGAGGGGGAACTTCTTTACTCAGAGAGTGGTAGCGGTGTGGAATGAGCTTCCAGTGGAAGTGGTGGTGGCAGGTTCGTTGATATCATTTAAAAATAAATTGGATAGGCATATGGATGAGAAGGGAATGGAGGGTTATGGTATGAGTGCAGGCAGGTGGGACTAAGGGAAAAAAGTTGTTCGGCACGGACTTGTAGGGCCGAGATGGCCTGTTTCCGTGCTGTAATTGTTATATGTTATATGGTTATGATAGGAAATTTCTAACCTCCTCTGTTCTAAGGAAAGTGCGTTGTCTTTATACCTCTCTTACATTTTACATCCTCCCTGAAGTTTCTGTAATTAACACAATCCTCGCATATAGATAACTTGGAACCATCACCTGCATTTTCTTTATTTCTCTATCTTTTTGATCATCAATAGAGTTCTGGATTTAAAATCTTTATCCTCCCCCCTCATGGACATACTATAGCTGAACACTTCAACTTATTATAGTTTTACCTGCCAAGCTTTGATTTCAACGCATCTGTTCTTATATCATTGAAAGTGACTAACCTACATTTGACTATTCTTATATTGGACTGGTTCAAATCCTTTTCCACAGGCATTCCAAAACTCGTGAAAGGTATGAATTAAGACCTAAAGTAGACCATTCATGCCTGTGAGCCTATTCCACTGTTTAGTAAGATCATGGCTAATCTCACTGTAACCTGATTCTTTCATTCCCCTGTTTATGAAGAATCCACCTGTCTCTGCTTAAAGATATTCCAACTCTAATTCTACCAGCCTTTGAAGAAAAGTCTCTAAATCTCATGATTATCTGAGAGTAAAAAATGTTGCTTCTTTTCTGACTTAAATATGTGATTCTTTTATTTTTAAACAGTGACCCCCAATTCTAGATTCTCCCACAAAGGGAAGCCTCTCCATGTCCATTATGCCAAACTCCTTTATTGTTGTAAATGTTTCTATGAAGTCCCCTCTCACTCTTCTAAATTCCAGGAGATACAAGCCCAGGTTTAGTTTTAGATTAATTACTGTCATGTGTACCAAGGTACAGTGAAAAGCTTTGTTTTGCATGCTATCCAAACAGATCAGATACTATGTATAAATCTAACCAAATAAAATGCAAGTACAATCGATAGTGCAAAGGGAAAGACACAGTTTTCAGAATATAGTTCACAGCATTGTAGCGCATCAGTTCCATAGACAAAGTTCAATGTCCACAATGAGATAGAAGTGAATTGGACAGTACCCTAGCTTTTGGAAGGACCATTCAGAAACCTGTTAACAGCCTGTCAGGGCAGGAGAATGGGGCTAAAAGGGAAAGATAGATCAGCCATGATTGAATGGCGGAATAGATTTGATGTGCCGAATGGCCTAATTCTGTGCCTATCACTCATGAACTTATGAACAGCGGGAAGTCTATCCGAACTGTCCTCACATGAAAACCCACCTATTCCAAGTATCAATCTCAAAACCTTCACTTAAAGGGGCTGTCCCACTTGGGCAACCTAATTGGCGAGTTTAGAAGAGTTTAGGAGAGTTTGAAAAAATGACATGTTGAAGACCTCATTCGACTATGTAGAAGACCTCCTTCGGCCTCCTTCGATTATGTTGAAGACTAGCTACGACTAGCTATGACTAACTTCGGGAAAATTGGACACCGAATAATGGAGAGTGAAGACAACCTCCTTCGATCTCCTTCGACCTCCCTTCAACCTCCCTTCGACTATGATGAAGACTATCTACGACTACCTTCGACTACCTTCAACTAACCTCGATTACCTACGACTAACATGCCGACCTACTACTTCTTACTACGACTAAATCTACGAGTAAAATCTGTATAGATTTTTTCGATGGCGACGTTTTTTTACTCGCGGGCATTTTTTAACATATTGAAAAGAATGCTGCGACCTAGCTGAGGCCTCGAGCACGCGGAGACCACTCTCGAGCATGAAGGAGAGTTACGAAGACTTCATACGACCCTCATGTCGACCATGCTGCGAGTATGAGTTGAGGGCAAACTCACCAGGACTCGCGGACTAGGTCGCCCAAGTGGAACAGGCCCTTAACTCAGTACTCAGGATCTCTGTGTTGGTGAACATTTATTGGGCAAGGTACTTATTGATTTATGAGATATTTGTTAAAATGCTTTTGTTGCTTACCGCAGCAGCAAGGTTGAGGGCTGTCAATGTGTCTGTTTCTAATCCCATTGACATGGTGGGCTCAAAGATGGCTGAATACGGCTGAAGGTATGAGACTGTGTAATTGTCATTGATAGTAACGTTGCTCTTCTGAAGAGACCGCACCCTAGAAATAAAATCAATATAAACATTATATCTGTAGGAAGGAACTGCAAATGAAGATAGACACAAAATGCTAGAGTAACTCAGCGGGACATCTCTGGAGAGAAGTAATGGGTGACGTTTCAGGTCGAGACCTGACCCGAAACGTCACCCATTCCTTCTCTCCAGAGATGCTGCCTGTTCCGCTGAGTCCCGCTGAGTTACTCCAGTATTTTGTGCCTATAACCATTATATCTGTTGTGTTCAATAGCACAACTGATAAATTAGAACTGCGGTTTTATAATGATTTTTTTTTTTTTTTTAAAGGATTTTTTTTTTTTTAATTATTTTTATTAGAAGTACGGTAAATTACAATAATACACAACACATATATCTTAATACATTTTTTGTACCGCTTCATTTTTTTGAGCTTTAAGAAAAAGATAGAAGTAAGGAAAGTATAGAAAGTGCGCAAGAGTCGTGAAGTGCAAGAGAGTGTTGGGAAAAGAAAGCCCCTTAGAAAAGAAGTTAGAGAAGGAAGTAAAGTAAGAAAGTAGACCCTAGAAAAGAAAGAAAAAGAAAGTAGGGACAATCGCTCTATTATAACATTAAACTCCGCAGAAAGGGGACTACCAACCAAGTCTGTTTTTGTTGTTTTACCTCCCATTGCCAGGTCCTGATACCATTTATTCATTTATTTATTTTTTAAATTACTATTGCGCCTCATGCTTGTAATTTATAATGATTTATAACTTTGCTTTGTAGTAGTGAATCCGTTACAGAAGAGGTGAACGAGGTGTGTGAAAGTATTTTATTGCAAGAAAAGAGTTAAGAATGTGAGGGTGAATGTAGAATGCATGGTGTGAATGGCCAAGGTGGTGATGAGTGAATACGGAGGGAAATGTTCCTGAATCCAACGACTGATGCTAGAGGAACATTAGTTCCCAGAGCAAAGGACAATGATGGTATTAATGATTCTATGATCAGATTTAATTGCACTGTCTGTACTAATGTTTTTTATGTTCTTTATTTGTTTCAAAATTCATTGATAGGCCTTCATTTGGTTGTAAATTTGAGCAACGCGTGTCATTCATTGAGATAAGAATAAAATAGAATAGAATACGTTTATTGTCATAGCACAATACTGTGCAACGAAATTCCATTGCATCTCCTTCGGTTTAAAAAGAACAAACACAACAGCCATTGACTCACATATACACAAATCAGTAAAAAAAATAATAAATAGGTATTAAAAATATTTTAAAAGAATATTTCGCATTATCTTGCACCCCAAATTATATTGTGCTTCCCCAGTGTTCTCTGTTAGAATTAAGTTATTTTATTGCACATGGGTAGAAACTATTTTTTAGTCTTCAACGACCTGTATCGCCTCCCAGAGGGTAGCAGAGTGAAAAGGTGATTGGCAGGGTGGGATGTGTCCTGCTTGATGTTTGTGGCCCGGCGTAATCCTCGAAGTCTGACTTTTGCACAACATGCAAATTTAAAGCGAATCCTGGAGTTACAGCCAATATTTTTTTCGATTTTTATTTTTCAGTCAGCGGTAAAATAAACCTCTGGCTACACCTATCAGGATATTAATTGTTTATGTTTAATCCACTCCATCCTGAACATTGTCATATTTAACTGGATGGTTAAAATATTCTCAGACATTTTAGTTTTTGCAATTATTCGAGGGAAGAATTATCAAAGAAAATGTTATTGTTTCTTTTCGCAAGATATCAAAGATAAAAGATTTGATGAAGAGGCCAAAGTGTGGCCGGGAAATTATGAAAAAGAGAGTCAGAAATCCCAAATGCTTACTCGCCAGATAGTGTGCAGCAGGCAAATATATGAAGATTCAGTTTCATTGCATCAGTCGTTCGATAACTTTGTGACGTACCGGTAGGTATAGGGTCCTCTTTGCTCAAGCACTGGTTTATATCCATAATTCTGGATTTCTGATGGATTTTTCACATCGAAGAGCCAGAACTGCCTGTAGACTGGACTTCCAGTTTGTATCCAGTTCTCATAAGCAAGGGTGCCTTCTTCAATAACGCCTTCCTGTGATAGATTGGAAAGATAGTCAAGTTATCCAAACTACCACAACAACACAGTGGCATGGTGGTGCAGCAGTAGAGTTACTGCCTTACAGTGCTTACAGCGCCAGAGATCCGGGTTCAATCCTGGCTACGGCTGCTGTCTGTATGGAGTTTGTACTTTTTCCCTGTGAACAAGGGATTTTCTCCGAGAACTTCCATTCCAAAAACGTACAGGTTTGTAGGTTAATTAGCTTGGTATAAATGTAAAAATTGTCCCTAGAGTAGGATAGTGTGTTAATGTGCAGGGATCGCTGGTTGGTGCGGACTTGTTAGGCCGAAGGGCCTGTTTTCGTGCTGTACCTTTAAACTAAACCAAACAATAAATTCTTTCCCATTGGCTTGGAGCTGCTAAACAACACCGTCAGCATAGACAATCCCACACAACTAAACTGTAACAATAGGACACAAAGTGCTGAAGTAACTCAGCAGGTCAGGCAACATCCCTGGAGAACATGGATAGGTATCATTTAAGGTTGAGACCCTTCTTCAGCTATAACAATTAAAAACTGTAGCAATTGCAGGGATGTCCCCAGCAGTTTAAATCTGGTCAACACTCATCTTTAATGATATCAGGCAAATCTGTGCTCATGTGCCAATAATCTGACCCGGCTGCACAACTCTTCCCAACCTAGAGATTTTCCAGAGATGGTCGCTATCATGTAAAATAATATGTCCTATAACTGAGGCCACAGCAACTTGTCTGCAATACCAGTATTGAGGCAAATTCTCATAACTCACTCCTTGGATGACCTAAAATATTGATTAGCCTAGAGTGTATACCCAGGGACTCTAATTACAACTGCAGGGAGCAGACCAAATGTTTGACATGTCAACATGCAGGTTGCATTTAATCCAATTGCTTCTCTGGTTTCACTCTACTCTTTCACTCTTGTCACTCTTGTCTAATTTGTTTTAGCATGGTTTAAACACTACCTGCTTCTTTGAGGATTCCTAATTCTGATTGTGGACCTGTGCTCATCCACACTGCGAAAGTTCAGGAAATCCCTGGCAACAAGTTTGCAATTATGTCCAGAATTTACTGCTAGACTTCCTATATTATAATGGTAAATTCATTGCGTCCAGGGACATGCAGATCCAGTTGTTTATGTGGGCAACACTATATAAGATGAACAAAGTGGAGACGAGCAGAAGCTACTGAGAATTATGTTTTCCAACAGCCCAGACGCCCTTTACTTCCAGCTCAGACAATGGAACAAAGACAGCAGAGGGAGGGTCCTCAGGAAACATCTTTACAATCATTTAACAGTCACGTTTGGTCCGTTACAGGGTGCTGGCAAATAACAAATATAACTTCATCCGTACAGTGCCGTTAATGATATCTGCACTGATGAGCAGAGAGAGTTGGATGAAATGTTCTATTATAGAAACAGCAGGGCTTTAATAAAAAGTCTACAGCCAGCATCCATTCACAACGATATTTGCACCCTGTTTCTGGTGTTTGTACGCCAGGTTAGATGCAGCTTAAGTGACGCTATACAAGGGGTTTTCTTGCTTTCTAGGTCCTCTGACTGAGATCATTGGTTTGCGCGAGTAGGTCTGTTTCCATGCGGTTTGGCTCTATAGTCATATTACAGCTATTTTGCAAATATTACAGGAGATGCATACTGAAGTGTCAATAGGTTAGCTGAATTTGCCATAATGAGACTGAAAATGTATTCAGTGAACAGGATTTGACTATGTATATGCAATATTGTAAACATGTATTTTGGTGGCAATAATGCAAGGCATAGAGCAGTCATGTAAATATTTTGGTAATAGTGATAATGAATATGGTTTGTGAGTGATATAACTGTGCCACTGGTGAATGAACACTTTTCTATGGAAATATTTTCTACGTAATTAAGTAGTTTTGTAAGATAATCGTTTCATATTTGAATTTACATTAGTTCTAGGAATGGTTCATTTCCTGAATTTCTCTTACAGAGAGAAAAAGACTAACACAAATGAAGGTCATAAAAATCTGCAGGTGCTGGAATCTAAAATAAAGGCGGAAAATGCAGAAAATGCTCAGCATGTCAGGCAGTACCTGTGGGCATGAAGCAGAGACAATGTTTCAAAACCAGGTTTTCTTTCCACAGATGCTGCCTGACCTGCTGAGTGTTTCCAGCAATTTCTTTTTTTGTTATTATTAACCATTAATCAAGCTTATATGTCAGGGGTGCTAATGCATTGGACCATGTGCACTATGTGCACTATCTAGTGAATGATGAACTAACAAGCGAATAAACATGATCTCAATTTATACATTACATCAATGTGATAATACAGCAAAAAACATTCATATAAAATGAAGAGTACACATCTTTTCAAATGTTTAAGGATAAACAAACCATCTATATTTATAGACGTCAGAATATACCAGTACCTTATTTATCGTCTGATGTACAATCCCATTTCCAACAGGTATCAGGACACCTCCAATTATCACCAAGAATGTGCCAACAGCAACTCCAATGCTAAATATGATTATTTTGTTGCAGACCATTATTCCTAACCGGATGATTGTTTGGTGCAGAGCGGATGTTCGGCTAAACAACAGCCAGAAATCAGTGCAGAGAGACACTCTGAGAAGTCGGGAGCCTGTAAAATATCCAGCAATTGAAAGAGTATTCACAGGAAATTAGAAGAAGCAAACACTGATAACGTGGGGTTTGATTGCTGCAAAATTCAAACCGCACCAGATCTGCTTGTACAAAACAAATAAAGGTCAGACATCAAAGTTCACATGATAAGAGAATTTGTGCTGACAATAAATTAACGCTTAACCAGTTGAAGAGCCTGCTTTTTTACCCAAAAGACAATCATTTAATAATTTGAGAAGGCTTTTCAATATAATGTACTCTCATAATGAGGACAATGAAGATATTTCAGTTATCACGCTGGATGCAGAGAAGGCATTTGATCAAGTAGAATGGCAGTATTTATACAAGGTACTCCAAAAATTCAATATGGGAGAGAATTTTATTAGATGGGTTAAACTACTTTACGATAGACCTACGGCAAGAATATTAACTAACAATACGCTATCTCCAAAATTTTACTTATCAAGGGGTAATAGGCAAGGGTGTGCCTTATCACCATTGCTATTTGCCCTTATGATAGAACCGTTGGCCGAAAAGATTAGAAATCACCCGAATATTCACGGATATAACACTAAGGATTCAAAGAATAAAATTTCACTATATGCTGATGATATTCTTTTATATATTACTAATACACAAACGAGTATACCCACCTTATTAACACTAATTGAGGAATTCGGCTCTTTTTCAGGATATAGAATAAATTGGGATAAAAGCGAAATTGTGTCTTTAAAACCACAGGATTCGAGACACTTACTAAAATTCCCCTTCAAAATTGCAACAGAAAAATTCAAGTATCTGGGTATTCAAATTACAAGAAGACACAAATCATTATTTAGTGCCAATTTTATACCACTATTAAATAAACTGAATGATATGATTAAATTTTGGAAAACACTTCCGCTCTCATTGATAGGTAGAATCAACGCTATAAAAATGACTTTCTTACCACAATTAATATATTTGTTTCAAGCGATCCCAATATATATTCCAAAATATTTTTTCAAAAAACTAGATTCCACTGTTACTAATTTTATATGGGATTACAGAACACATAGAATTCAACGAAAGCATTTGTGCAAATCTAAAGAAGTTGGGGGTTTATCATTACCTAATTTTATGTATTACTACTGGGCAGTGCATTTTAAGAACATAATGTACTGGCTGGATAGTTCCACTCAGCAGTTGGAGTGGATAAGAATGGAGAAAGAGGAGTGCTATCCGCACGATATAGGAACGATCCTGCTCTCACCGATAAAATTGAATAGTATAATATACAAGAAGAACCCAATTATTCACAATATAATAAGAATTTGGAAACAAATAAAAGTATCCTTGAAATTAAATAATTTATCAGTACTAACCCCACTATTGAACAACCCCGCATTCAAACCTTCTCTCATCGACAACACATATCAACAATGGGATAGACTGGGGATTAGGAAAGTAGGGGATATGTATGAATTGGGTAAACTGTTATCATTTCAACAATTAAAATTAAAATTTAAATTGAAGGATAATCAATATTTTAAATATATACAGGTATGTGACTTTATGAAGAAATATATACATAGATTTCAAACTATATTTTTAGACCCTTTAGAAGAAGCAATGAATATTAAGGCTGATTCACAAAAATTAATTTCATACTTTTATAATAATATATTAGATAGAGAATCACCCTCAACAGAAGCACTAAGAGAAGATTGGGAACATGAGCTAATGATAAAGATCTCGAAGGATAGATGGGAAAAGTATTTGATGAATACACATAACTGTTCTATTAATACAAGACATAATTTAATTCAATTCAAATTATTACATAGACTATATTATTCAAAAACGAGGTTGAATAAATTTTATCCAAACGTCTCTCCCAGATGCGATAAATGTTTGTTTCAAAACGCTAATTTAACACATTCATTTGTAGGATGTACAAAGTTGAATAAATTTTGGAGTGATATATTTGATATATTTACAAAGCTCTTCAAGTCAAGAATAGAACCCAAAATGGAATGGATTATATTTGGAATAATAGGAGAAGATACCAATTTAAATAAAGACCAAAATGTTTTTTTTAATTATGGGTTAATAATTGGAAAGAAATTGATACTTAAATTTTGGAAAAATACAACCATACCAACTGTTAAAATGTGGATTAGGAATATGATGGACATAGCACGCCTTGAAGAAATGAGACTCCGACTAATAGATAAATATGACCAATTCTTAAGGAGTTGGTCTCCTTTCATCGACTTTTTGGAATCATGTGATGCAGCGGTACCATAAGGATTGCTGATTTCAGTTCATGACGTGGATAGATCTACATCTCCGAATATAGATTTGAAAAATTCTCTTTTAAGGGGCCTTTTCTTCTATTTCTACTTTCCACCTTTTCTTTTTTATTTTTATTTTTTATTTTTATTTTTTATATCCACACTTCACATTTTTCTACTCTCTACCATCTATTTTTCTACTCTTTCCCCTTTCTATTGTTTTCTTTTTCTTGTCTTGCCTACTCATAACATAAAACTAGAGGTTGTACATAGAATGGATTACGGTATGACATAGTTGGCACCTAAAATTAGGTGCCACTGTATTGTTTTGTATTGTATTAACTTCTAATAAAATAAACAAAAAAAAACAAAAACAAAAAAAAACCAGTTGAAGAGCCTGCTTTTTTAAAATAAAGTTCTTACTGAAGGAGATAAATAGGATAACACCAGATTGAAATAATGTACCATATTTTGGGTTAAATATCCATCTGCTAATACTGCCAGAGGATGGGATTACAGATTTCTGGGATCCATCAAATTAGGCCCAGAGACCAGGGAAAGGATTCTAAGCTCCAAACATGATCTCACAGCTTTCAAAATGTCCTACGCAGCTGTGCTCGGCACAGACATCTGCTAATGAATTATTGTCCTTTGGGTGACTGAGCTCATATAAGGTTTTTGTAAAGCACATTTTGTCCCTTGACAACTTGTGATCTTCGTGTTTAAGAAGGAACTGCAGATGCTGGTAAATCGAAGGTAAATCCCCCACCAGGAGAGACTCAAAGCCCTCCGTTCTTCCTTGACCGGAGAACCAACCATCCCCCACCAGGATGGCCTCAAAGCCCTCCGGTTCTTCCTCGACCGGAGAACCAACCAATCCCCGTCTACAGATACTTTCCTCCGCCTAGTGGAGCTGGTCCTTACCCTTAATAACTTTTTGTTTGATTCCTCCCATTTCCTCCAAATACAAGGCGTAGCTATGGGCACGCGCATGGGCCCCAGCTATGTCTGCCTCTTTGTAGGGTACGTCGAACAATCCTTGTTCGAGACCTACCAGGGCCCCATCCCCGACCTCTACCTCTGCTACATCGAGATCGCATTGGTGCTACCTCCTGCACCCACACACAACTCACTGACTTCATCCGCTTCACCACTAACTTCCATCCAGCACTCAAATACACCTGAACCATTTCCGACACTTCCCTACCATTTCTTGACCTCACTATCTCCATCGCAAGTGATAGACTTCTGACCGACATCCACTATAAACCCACTGACTCCCATGACTATCTAGACTACACTTCTTCCCACCCTGCTTCCTGTAAGGACTCCATCCCCTACTCCCAATTCCTCCGTCTACGCCGCATCTGCTCCCAGGATGAGGTGTTCCTCACCAGGGCATCGGAAATGTCCTTATTCTTCAGGGAACGGGGGTTCCTCTCCCCAACTATTGATGAGGCTCGCACCAGGATCTCTTCCATACCCCGTAACACTGCTCTCTCTCCCCATCCCCCCACTCGTAACAAGGGCAGAGTCCCCCTAGTCCTCACCTTTCACCCACAAGTCGTCACATACAACAAATAGTCCTCCGTCATTTTCGCCACCTCCAACGTGACCCCACCACTCGCCACATCTTCCCATCTCCCCCCCTGTCTGCTTTCCGCAAAGACCTCTCCCTCCGTAACTCCCTGGTCAATTCTTCCCCTCCCTCCCGCACCACCCCCTCCCCGGGCACTTTCCCTTGCAACCGCAAGAGATTCTACACTTGTCGCTTTACCTCCTCCCTCGACTCCATTCAAGGACCCAAGCAGTCGTTCCAGGTGCGACAGAGGTTCACCTACACCTCCTCCAACCTCATCTATTGCAATCGCTGCTCTAGATGTCAGCTGATCTACATCGGTGAGACTAACATAGAAACATAGAAACATAGAAATTAGGTGCAGGAGTAGGCCATTCGGCCCTTCGAGCCTGCACCGCCATTCAATATGATCATGGCTGATCATCCAACTCAGTATCCCGTACCTGCCTTCTCGCCATACCCTCTGATCCCCTTAGCCACAAGGGCCACATCTAACTCCCTCTTAAATATAGCCAATGAACCGGCCTCGACTACCCTCTGTGGCAGAGAGTTCCAGAGATTCACCACTCTCTGTGTGAAAAAAGTTCTTCTCATCTCGGTTTTAAAGGATTTCCCCCTTATCCTTAATCTGTGACCCCTTGTCCTGGACTTCCCCAACATCGGGAGCAATCTTCCTGCATCTAGCCTGTCCAACCCCTTAAGAATTTTGTAAGTTTCTATAAGATCCCCTCTCAATCTCCTAAATTCTAGAGAGTATAAACCAAGTCTATCCAGTCTTTCTTCATAAGACAGTCCTGACATCCCAGGAATCAGTCTGGTGAACCTTCTCTGCACTCCCTCTATGGCAATAATGTCCTTCCTCAGATTTGGAGACCAAAACTGTACGCAATACTCCAGGTGTGGTCTCACCAAGACCCTGTACAACTGCAGTAGAACCTCCCTGCTCCTATACTCAAATCCTTTTGCTATGACTAAGCGTAGGCTTGGCGATCGTTTCACCGAACACCTCCGCTCGGTCCGCATTAACCAACCTGATCTCCCTGTGGCTCAGCACTTCAACTCCCCCTCCCATTCCGAATCCGAGCTTTCTGTCCTGGGCTTCCTCCATGGCCAGAGTGAGCACCAACGGAAATTGGAGGAGCAGCACCTCATATTCCGCTTGGGCAGTTTGCACCCTAGCGGCATGAACGTTGACTTCTCCAATTTCCGGTAGCCCTTGCTATCTCCTCCCCTTCTTAGCTCACCCTCAGCCCTCTGGCTCTTCCTCTTCCTTTCTGCTTTCTTCTGTGGACTTCATTGCCACAGATGGTTGTGGTGGCTGAGTCAATGGATATTTTTAAGGCGGAGATTGACGGATTCCTGATTAATATGGGTGTCAGGTTATGGGGATAAGGCAGGAGAATGGGGTTGAGAGGGAGAGAGAAATCAGCAATAACTGAATGGTGGAATTAACTTGATGGACTGAATGGCCTAATTCTTCTCCTATCACTTATGAATTTATGAATTGTTCTGTTGTCAGTGCATATTCCGAACAGCTACGTAACTAATGACTCTGTGATTTACAGACTGTTCCCAGGGATGCATTCAGAGACCGGCATCAAGTGCTGCTGGAAGGTCATCAACTCGTTGAAAAACGCTATTTGTTTTGTCAGAAACTTGACCCCCCAGCAGAGCCAGATGTCTGTCGGGGAATGTTGCCGACTGGCCCACTGCAGACTGCAGGAGTAGGTGCTGAGGGACAGACTGAAGCTTAGTGCAGCCAATGCCAAGGCTGTGGGAGAGGGCGATGGGCTAGGGTCCTTCTGCTGCTGGACATGGGGGGCAGGGTGTGGTGGAGACGCCCCTCAAAAATAAGGGAAGGAATTTCACGCCAGGGGGCCACAGGATGTGGGGTAAAATTGTGTAATTTGTGTAAACAGTATTGAATGTATGGATTGCATTCGAGAATTTCAGATGAATATTTTGCACGGTTCCTGTATTGTACATATTTACTTGATTTATTTTTAATGATAATCAAACACCAGGGCTGCCAACTCTCACGCTTTGAGCGTGACACTCACGCATTTCAGCCAATTCTCACGCCCTCACGCTGAAGACAGAATTCTCACGCTGTCTTCAGTCCCTGCACAGCAAAGATCCTATAGCGGAGCTATAGGATCTTTGCTGCACAGTTCGTCTCTTTGCGTCACATGACAGCGATCTGCACGGATTGGAGAAGCGTGTCGGTCCCGGTCAGCGGGTGTCCGCGCTTTTGTGCGCCGTCTGCGAGTGCTGCGCTGCCGGGGCAACCTCGCTCCCTCCCTCCCTCCTGCCCTTCAACTCACATGGCAGCGCCAGCGCCGCCGATCCACGCTAAACCGTGCCCGCCGGACTCCCCATTGGGCGGCCGGGGAAAGAGAGGGAGGAGAGAGGGAGGGGAGAAAGAGAGAGAGAGAAAGAAAAAAAGGGAGGGATGGAGGCAGAGAGACAGGATGAGGGAATGTAGAAAGGGGATGAAGGAAGGGAAGGAGAAAGGGGAGAAAGAGGAAACGTGAGGAAAAAGCGGGAGGGTGAGGAAAGAGAGGGAGGGGTACGAAAGAGAGGGAGGGGGAGGAAAGAGGGAGGAAGGGGAGGAAAGAGGGAGGGAGGGGGAGGATGGAGGGGGGGAGAAGGAAAGGTGTGTGTGTGTCTGTCTCCATGTGTGCCTCCCTGTGTGTGTCTCCCTGTTTGTGTCTCCTTGTGTGTGTGCATGTGCCTCCCTGTGTGTGTCTCCCTGTGTGTGTGTACGTGTCTCTGTGTGTGTCTCCCTGTGTGTGTGTGTGTCTCCCCATGTGTGTGTGTCTGTCTCCGCGTGTGTGTGTGTGTTCCTTTGTGTATGTGTCTCCCTGTGTGTCTGTTGTCACATCCTGGCCTTAAGACAGGGCTGCCAACTCTAACGCTTTGAGCGTGAGAGTCACGCATTTCAGCCAATTCTCACGCTGATTACAAAATTCTCACGCTGTTTTCAGTCCCTACACAGTTTGTCTTTTTGCGCCACATCACAACGATCTGTGCAGTCTGGGGAGGCGCGTCAGTTGGCGGCTGTGAGTGACATCGCATCTCTTCTCTTCTTGGTTGGATGTGCAGCCGCTGACAACATGAAGCAGCCAGAGATAGAACTAACCAGGTGAATCGGTTGTAAAACATGGGGCGGACCACAATGAGGCCAGGACAGGGTTCGGCAACCTACGGCACACGGGCTGAATCCTGCCCGTAACCCGAAAAAACGCGTTTTTTTAGTTTGCTTTAATTTGTTAGTTGATTGTTTGTTGAGTGCCATCATTTCTGAGTTAAAGGAACTCTTTATAAAGCAATAATAAGTGAATTTGTCCAAACAATTGGAATTTGCATAAAATGTTTGCATTATTAGCAGGACTGCCAACTCTCACGCATTGAGCGTGAGACTCACGCACTTCACACAATTCTCATGCTCTCACTCTGATCACAAAATTTCTCACGCTCAAAAATCTGCAGGTGCTGAAAGTTCAAAATAAAGCAAAAATTGTTTTAGAGGCGAGTAAAAACCATGAGGGGAATATCAGGTGAATGTATTGTCTTTTCCCCAGGATATGTGATTCAAGCACTAGGGGGGATTGGTTTAAAGCAGGGGGAAGTAGTTTAGTTTCTCCCATGCAGATGGTGTGATAGGTGAGACACGACCAGCACCAACTTCCCCCCTGAGGCCCGGCACACACCTCCCACCCTCACCTCCGGCGGCTCTATACCCGTTGGCCGCTCTGTCCACACCCCATGGAGTTTTAACCCCGGCCCGGAGCCAGGAGCGGACCGGGTGAGTGAATTGGTGCCGCCTCCAGAGCCTACTATGGCAGGGGGGACACACCCTCCCGCTCCCTCGCAAATTTCTCACTCTCAACTCTCAGCCCTGAAACAAGGAAAGAGACACCAAGTGCTGGAGTAACTCTGCGGGTCACACTGCCTCTCTGGAGAAATAAACACGCTGAACTTCCGCCCCGCAGCCGCTAAGGGAGGGGCTCCGTGACCGGGGTGGGGGCACTTCCGCCCCGCTGGGGGAGGGGCTCTGTGACCGGGGTGGGGGAACTTCCGCCCCGCAGCCGCTGGGGGAGGGGCTCTGTGACCGGGGTGGGGGAACTTCCGCCCCGCTGGGGGACGGGCTCTGTGACCGGGGTGGGGGAACTTCCGCCCCGCAGCCGCTGGGGGAGGGGCTCTGTGACCGGGGTGGGGGAACTTCCGCCCCGCTGGGGGAGGGGCTCTGTGACCGGGGTGGGGGAACTTCCGCCCCGCTGGGGGACGGGCTCTGTGACCGGGGTGGGGGAACTTCCGCCCCGCTGGGGGACGGGCTCTGTGACGGAGTGGGCACTTCCGCCCCGCAGGATGGAGGAGAAGTTGGCGGAGTGGCGGGCCCGGCAGCAGCCGGCGGAGAAGGGGGAAGAGGAGGAGGAGGAGGCGGCGCCGCCGGGCGAGTTCGAGCACCGGGGAGGCATCGGCGGCCTCTGGCACCGACTGCGGCCCCTAAGGGCTGAGGCGGAGTGGCGCCCAGAGCCGCCGCGGAGCAGCGTGAGTGCGGCCCCGCTGCCGATCCGACCCCGCTCTGTCCCATGGCAGCTGCTGAGAAGAGGTTGCTGCTGTCTTGGGGGTGGGGGGTGTCAAAGATGCAGGTGTCAGTGGAGGCGGCAGAGACAGACAGGAGATGCTGGTGTTGTGGAGGACAGACACCGGGGATGCAGAGGGGCAATAATGGTGTCTGGGGGGCAGAGAGAGGAGATGCTGGTATTAATGAGCACTACTAATTACAACCAAAGCAGTGGAATCCACAAGTAGTCAGAAGAATAATTTCTGAAGTTAGACACAAAAAGCAGAGTAACTCAGCAGGACAGGCAGCATCTCTGGAGAGAATGGGTGACGTTTCGGGTCGAGACCCTTCTTCAGACTGACATCAGGGGAGAGGGAGATACATGGAAAAGGAAGTATGAAAGTGTGAAAACAGGGGAAAGGGAACAGAGATCAAGGAAAATGTAGAATAGATTATTGTTAGGTGGGCGAAGGTAACAACAAAGCAAACTAATAACATTTAGTTGGTGACAGTAATACCGGTCAGAGAACTGGGAAGGGGAAGGGATGGAGAGCGAAGGAAAGCAGGGGCTACTTGAAGTTAAGAGATGTCAATGTTCATACCGCTGGGGTGTAAGCTGCCCAAGTGAATTATCAATTGCTGTTCCACGAATTTGCGCTGGGCCTCACTCTGACAATGGACGAAGCCCAGGACAGAAAGATCTGAGTTAGATTACAGGGCTGGAGTAGGTTAGAAAAAGATCGAAGAAAAAAAAATCACCTAAATCACGATGCCTGCTAGAAGGACCACCTCTGACGTACAAGGACAGAACGACAAGATGGAATTTTAAGGAAAGTCAGGCATTTTGAACAAGCTTATTCCAGAGAAGTTTGACGCTACGCCTTGAGATCATCAATGTGGGTATAGACTCAAACCTCGTCCTGAAACAGACCAGTTTACTGATAGTAGACTATCTGATGTACTGCAACTCGGCTCTCCTAGACATCAGCGGCGATTCCACAACGGCTTATTTGGTCTGACAGACAAGATGTGGAAATACCTTCTCCCAAACAAAAACCCCAGCTCGGATTGCCTGTAACTCTGCTGACAGTGAAGAGCGCCAGTTCTGAATCTATAATCTCAGCATCTCTCCTTTTTATTGTAACATTAAGTATTTTTTTATTAAACTCACGCAAGTACTTTCTAGCTCACTCATGCCCTTTACTATGACAAGAAGATTAACCTTTTGTCCATAACTGGCCCCTTTACATCCAGTTGCCCTCCTTTTGTTTTTGTTTTTTGGTGAGCTTCAAGGTTCCTTTTCAGGTTCCCTTTTAATCGCATGTTCCATCTTTGCCCACATTTTTTTTCCAATCAACCCTTGAATTCTTTGTCCCAAGTGTTCTGTATTACACTTATGATGTAATAGTTATTTTATTGTTTTATTTAATCTTACCATTCATGTGGTTCTGGATGTCATCTATTATAGAAATATGCTTTGTTATCTTTTGGGGCTCTGCCTATTTAATCTTTGCTGATCTTTGTTTCCGCACCAGCATTAGTGTCTCTGTAAATTAACACTTTCCTGGGGGGTTTTTTCACCATGCATATTATTTTGCTTGGCCTAATTAAACCTATTTCAATCTTATATTATGACTGACCTTATGTTGCTATTCTTGCTACAAAATGCACTTTCCCACTTAATTCCCTCCTGGAATTAGATTGAAAACTAAAAACTGCACAGGAAATAAATAGAAAACTAAAATGCAGAAATACTCTGCAACTCAAACTACATCCAAATATCTTTTAGGATTAGTTTTGCCATCAATTCCCTTCCCTTGATGTCAAGTAAACTATTATTGATGCTTTTTAAAAATATATATATATATATATATATATATATGAAATGTGCCTACAATTTAGCATTGCATTCTCAATTTGGAGAACTCTCCAGTAAACACTCAACTTTCTGTCCTTGAACTCTTGGTCTTTGAATCCTTGGTGATTTCATCTCCTGTGGAACTGTAATGCCATTTTTATCAATGTTATCCTTGTTTTCTCAATTCTTTCCAAATACATTGTACCAAGGAATACTTAGTTCATATTTTGCCAATATTCAGATCATCATTGTAACCATTATATTATGTATTTCCATCATTTTATCCTTGGGTCAAAATCGTATACTTACCTCGCCAACAGCAATGAGAGTTATATGAGGCGAACATTATAGGCAAGGCCATCATTTCTTGCTCTTTTGTAGCGTATTTGTCCTTGAACTGAATGTATTGGCAGGATATGTCAGGGCAGTTAAGCGTCAGCCATACTGCTGCAATTTCAAATATAGACAAAGGATTGCAGATGCTGGTTTACAGAAAAAGATAAAGTGCTGGAGCAATTCAATGGGTCAAGCAGCATCTCTGGAGAACATAGATAGACGATGTTTTGGGTCAGGACCCTTCTTCAGACCGATTACAGTAGGGGGGTGATAGCTGGCAAGGAGGTCCTGTCTCCCCCCCCATCCCCCAACTACAATCGGTCTAAAGAAGGGTCCCAACCTGAAATGTCACCTATCCATGTTCTCCAGGGACCCATTGAGTTACTCCAGCAGTTTGTGTCCTTTGCTTCAGTTTAAAGTTGCATATTGGTCCCGAGCTAAGAGATCTGCTTCCTTATCAGTTTTTACATGCTTGTCTCATCTGGCTGTATTTATTAATGGATGTGCATCTATGGACTACAAATCATTTGTTTGTGTCTCTAGACTGTGAGTCAATGAACATAGTTGCCACACCACCACACTCGTAAGCAATGCATCACACAGAAGACATTTCATTCGGATAGCTTACCAAGTTCTCAAAGGCAAATTAAGTATGACCAATAAATGCTGTACTTTAACATCCATATCTTAAGCTAATTAAAAAACTTGAGCTCACTTTCAAAGTGGTTTCCCAGAGCACGAGATGGGAATCATGGCTTCAGGATGTACAAACCTGGGTGTCCTTGTACATCAGTAACTGAAAGTAAGCATGCAGTTACAACAGGCAGTGAAGAAAGCTAATGGCATGTTGGCCTTCATAATGAGAGAAGTTGACTATAGGAGCAAAGAAATCCATCTGCAGTTGTACAAGGCCCTGGTGAGACCACACCTGGAGTATTGTGTGAAGTTTTGGTCTCCAAATTTGAGGAAGGACATTCTTGCTATTGAGGGAGTGTAGCGTAGGTTCACCAGGTTAATTCCCGGGATGGTAGGACTGTTGTATGATGAAAAAATAGAGGGACTGGGCTTGTATTGTCTGAAATTTAGAAGGATGAGAGGATATCTTATAGAAACATATACAATTATTAAGGAATTGGACACGCTGGATGCAGGAAACATGTTCCCGATGTTGGGAGGGTCCAGAACCATGGGCCACAATTTAAGAATAAGGGGTTGGCCTTTTTCACCCAGAAGGTTGTGAATTTGTGAAATGTTCTGCCTCAGAAGGTGGTGGAGGCCGATTAACTGGATGCATTCAAAAGAGAGTTAGATAGAGCTCTTAGGACTAGTGGAATCAAGGGATATGGGAAGAAGGCAGGAAACATAGAAAATAGGTGCAGGAGTAGGCCATTCGGCCCTTCGAGCCTGCACCGCCATTCAATATGATCATGGCTGATCATCCAACTCGGTATCCTGTACCTGCCTTTTCTCCATACCCCCTGATCCCTTTAGCCACAAGGGCCACATCTAACTCCCTCTTAAATATCGCCAATGAATTGGCCTCAACTACCTTCTGTGGCAGAGAATTCCAGAGATTCACCACTCTCTGTGTGAAAAATGTTTTCCTCATCTCGGTCCTAAAAGATTTCCCCCTTATCCTTAAACTGTGACCCCTTGTTCTGGACTTCCCCAACATCGGGAACAATCTTCCTGCATCTGGCCTGTCCAACTCCTTAAGAATTTTGTAAGTTTCTATAAGATCCCCCCTCAATCTTCTAAATTCTAGCGAGTACAAGCCGAGTCTATCCAGTCTTTCTTCATATGAAAGTCCTGACATCCCAGGAATCAGTCTGGTGAACCGTCTCTGTACTCCCTCTATGGCAACAATGTCTTTCCTCAGATTAGGAGACCAAAACTGAACGCAATACTCCAGGTGTGGTCTCACCAAGACCCTGTACAACTGCAGTAGAACCTCCCTGCTCCTATACTCAAATCCTTTTGCTATGAATGCTAACATACCATTTGCTTTCTTCACTGCCTGCTGCACCTGCATGCCTACTTTCAATGACTGGTGTACCATGACACCCAGGTCTCGTTGCATCTCCCCTTTTCCTAATCGGCCACCATTCAGATAATAGTCTACTTTCCTGTTTTTGCCACCAAAGTGGATAACCTCACATTTATCCACATTATACTGCAACTGCCATGCATGTGCCCACTCACCCAGCCTATCCAAGTCACCCTGCAGCCTCCTAGCATCCTCCTCACAGCTAACACTGCCCCCCAGCTTCGTGTCATCCGCAAACTTGGAGATGTTGCATTCAATTCCCTCGTCCAAATCATTAATATAAATTGTAAATAGCTGGGGTCCCAGAACTGAGCCTTGTGGTACCCCACTAGTCACTGCCTGCCATTGTGAAAAGGACCCGTTTACTCCTACTCTTTGCTTCCTGTCTGCCAGCCAGTTCTCTATCCACATCAATACTGAACCCCCAATACCATGTGCTTTAAGTTTGTATACTAATCTCTTAAGGGAACAGGGTACTGATTGTGGATGATCAGCCATGATCACATTGAATGACGGTGCTGGCTCGGTGCCGAACGGCCTCCTCCTGCACCTATTGCCTATGTATCTATGTTCATTGTCAACTCTCTTCTGTTGCTGCTCAGAATATTAATGCATTTCCCCATAGCTTTTCCTTCAGCATCTTGCATAATTTAACTCTAACATTTATATTCTATTGATTCATGTTTTTTATTTATTAATTGTTTCGTTGATCTTTATGATTTGGCAATTTCTGGTAGGACATCACCAGCGGACTTTGTTGCAGTGGTCCCACAATGTGATTTGTGTGGTAATTGCAGAAATGTTGAGAATGGAGACTCATCACAAACTAAGTGTGAAGAAAGAGTTTCAATGTATTATTGCACTTCTTAGTAGGAGAGGTTGTGAGAGGTAGACACAAAATTCTGAAGTAACTCAGCAGGTCAGGCAGCATCTCTGAAGAATACGGATAGGCAACGTTTTGGGTTGGGATTGACCTGAAATATCATTTATCCATGTGTTCCAGTGATGATGCATGAGCTGCTGAGTTACTCCAGTACTTTGTATAATTTTTTGTAAACCAAAAGGAACTGCATTTCCTTGTTTCTCCATTGTGGAAGAAAGTGCTGTTTTTGAGTGAATTCCTTAAAACTTAATTCAAGATGTTGGTGGAAAAGGCAGAATGAGCTACAGTGTGTTTACAAGCTATGAGCTGAATAGGGCCAGATTCCTGCCTTACACTCGTCTTGCAGGCTTGCACTCCTCTGTGGCCATGTGGTGACCATCCCATAACACTTCTGAGCCTTGTATAGTGGAGAGGCTAGGTGGGGGCAAGAATAGCCTTCTCATTCTGCATTGCTCAGAACAGAATTTCCCGTTCTTTATTAAAGGAATGCAAAACAAGTTCATATTAAATGAGTTCTTGTGTCCAGCCATACGTACAGAATGCTACATTGTGCATCATCCAATATCAAATGACAATAGAATTCCATTTTGACTGCTCTTGTTGTAATTCAGCTTATCAGGAAATAATGGCGTTCATTTTATTGTTGATTTCTTATTACTGTCACTTGTAATTTATCTAATCTCATAAACTAAAACTAAACACATAGTTATTCCTTTTCCTGGAGAAAGGTGTCTAGCATAATTGATGCTCTCAGTCTAGCCATAACTTAATACCGGAAATGTTTCCTTCATTTTTTTAGGAAAAGGAAGAAGATGATCAGAATTCATTGACAGAGAGCTCCGAGGAGCAGCCAATTAAAACTGATCACTTTGGCGCAACTGCGACTGTTCTGAAGGTCCTGCTTTGGCTGGTATTACTTGGCCTCTTCATTGAGCTGGAGTTTGGCCTGGTATATTTTGTCGTCTCAATGTTTTATTGGATTTACATTGGAACACGAGCCCCATCCGAAAAGAAACAAGGAGAAATGAGCGCATACTCTGTGTTCAACCCTGGTTGCAAGGCTATTCGGGGAAGTCTGACAGCAGAACAGTTTGAACGAGAACTTCAGTACAGACCTATGGCCGGCAGATGATTGGTCCTGTGGGGAACTATTTATTGTATTGTAAGCAGCTCAATTGCCAATGGAATCTCAAACACAATAAAGATCAACAGTGAACAGAAGGAATCACCTGAGCTGTAATTTACCCACATGTAACAGCTGTTTACATACAGTGAGAGATAAATTAATTTTTCACTGTATGTGTCTGGCATAATTGAATCTAAATCCTGCACACCTTATCTTGCAGGAACTAATTTAAGGCATGCCTGACATATAATAGGTGACCCTGTAAACTCGCACTTACAAAAGCAATTCTTTAAGACCACTGACACCCACGTGGTCTCCTCCCCAGAGTGCCTGGGTGGTCTCCACCTCGGATCTCCAAGGTAGTCTCCCCCTCGGAGCTCCCACGTGCTCTCCACATCTGAGCTCCCAAATGGTCTATGCATCGAATAGTAAATTTACAAGTGCGCGGTAGCACTTCCATTTTTGACTTGCATAACATCCGACTTCTACAAGGCTCTGCGGGACATAACCCTTACGTAAATTAGGGAGCACCCGTATTGTAATTCTGTTGAAGACAAACTCCAGATATATAGTGAGGTAATAATGTACATGTTTAATCTGAAACCTCAGGCACACATTTTTCTGGTATAAAGGTTGGTTGCCATGTGTGCCTTCCTCTTAGAATGTAGGTCAGGTTAAAAAATAAAATAGTATTTTCCTATCTCATTACTCATGAGTGAATCTCAGACACATGATTGTCCCAGTGTCCTACAAACCCCATTTATAGCCTTCATAAGAAAATAACATGCAATAAACAATACTTCCTTCTAAAACCACGTATTATATGTAAGTTCTGTTTGTTTTATACAAAGGAGAATTGCCAACCATTCCATAACTCTAGCTGAAATCGTACACCTATATTTAAGTGAAATTAATATTTTTAAGTTAATAATTTCGATGTTCTCTTTCTAGATACTATGTGCTGGATACATATAGTGTCTTGTCACCCCTCTTCCATCTACGTTCCCTCTAGCTTCGCAATTTGCAACTCTTCAATTATTTTCCTCTCTGGCCTTTGTCCAACCATCTGCCTGTCAAAAATCCCCCTTCACCGGCATCAACCTATTACTCGCCAGGCTTTGTCCTGGCCCTTCTCACTTCCAGCATTCTTCCCTTTCACACCCCACGCAATCCGTCTGAAGAAGAGTCCCGAACCAAAATATCGCCCATCCATGTTCTCCAGCCATTCTTCCCGACCTGCTGAGTTAATCAAGCACTTTGTCTTTTTTTGTAAACCAGCATTTTCAGCTCCTTGTTTCTTTCAACTTGTATGTTCAGAGTGGTTTCCCAATGTTACAAAATTGCTTTTAAATTGCTACAAGATTCCACTGAAAGTGACTACAAGCAGAATTAAATAGTGTGTGTGGTCCTGACATCCATGGCCTTGCTTTCTGGCTACAAATAGCAAAGATCAATTCAAGTGTGATCCTTCCTTTTCTCATTCCCTCCAGCAAGAAGAAAGTAAAGAAACTTGCACTGTTATAGTGCTTTGAAGTCCAAGTGCATAAACTGGCCAGTTTGTTTTTAGCAGTATTCTCCAAACAAAGGGTGCAGACCAGTTTTCAATGCTCCTTAGAAAGCTTTCAGTCCAATACTGAACTGTCTGTTTTTCTCAACACACGTGCAGAGCCCAAGTGTACTTTAGCATGGGTTCACTCCTTTAATGGGCCATATTGTGCTGTCAGTTGTTGTGCTCGTGATTGTCTTGCATTGCAGTGCTTCTTTGATCAAATGTGAAAGTCAAATATGTCCTGATAGACATTTGTCAGACTGCCAGCCTGCTGCGGATTCGCCACCCAAACCCCGAGGCAGAGCAAGGCCTGAAGCACGGGACTAGGAGCACATTGCATCCCGCCCACAACTTTACATGCAGGAACAGTAACCTCATCCATTTGACATTGTGGTAAAAGGTAAATGCTTTACTTATTTTACTGTAAAAGCAATCAAACAATAATTGTTAAAATAATACGTGAAGCCACTTCACCTCTCAAAGCAAACACCATCTGGCCAGAATCCTGTAGCATTAAGGAATGGAGCAGGTAGGGAGAATGGGAATGGGTCTTGTTCAATACCAAATGTGTAGGAAGGAACTGCAGATGCTGGTTTATACTGAAGATAGGCACAAAGTGTTGGAGTAGCTCAGCGGGTCAGGCAACATCTCTGGTGAAAAAGGATGGGTGACATTTTACATTAGACAATAAACAATAGGTGCAACAGTAGGTCATTTGGCCCTTCGAGCCAGCACCGCAATTCACTGTAAGCATGGCTGATCATTCACAACCCCGTTCCTGCCTTCTCCCCATATCTCTTGACTCCGCTATCTTTGAGCTCCATCTAACTCTCTTGAAAGCATCCAGAGAATTGGCCTCCACTGCTCTCTGAGGCAGAGAATTCCACAGATTCACAACTCAATGGGTGAAAAAGTTGTTCCTCATCTCCGTTCTAAATGGCCTACCCCTTATTCTTAAACTGTGGCCCTTGTTCTTGACTCCCCCGACATCAGGAACATGTTTCCTGCCTCCAGCGTGTCCAATCCCTTAATAATCTTATACGTTTCAATAAGATATCCTCTCATCCTTCCAAATTCCAGTGCATACGAGCCCAGTCGCTCCATTCTTTCAACATATAACACTCCCGCCATCCTGGGAATTAACCTCATGAACCTACGATGCACTCCCTCAATAGCAAGAATGTCCTTCCTCGAATTTGGAGACCAAAACTGCACCCAATACTCCAGGTGTGATATCATTAGGGCCCTGTACAACTGCAGAAGGACCTCTTATTATATACTCACTACTCTTGTTTTTAAGGCCAACATGCCATTAGCTTTCTTCACTGCCTGCTGTACCTGCATGCACCCAGATCTCGTTGTACTTCCCCTTTTCCTAACTTGACACCATTCAGATAATAATCTGCCTTCCTGTTCTTGCTACCAAAAGTGAATTATCCACCTCACATTTATCCTCATTAAGCTGCATCTGCCCACTCACCTTACCTGTCCAAGTCACCCTGCATCCTCACAGCATCCTCCTCACAGTTTACACTATCACCCAGCTTTGTGTCATCTGCAACTTTGCTAACGTTAATTTTAATCCCTTCATCTAAATCATTAATGTATATTGTAAATAGCTGCGGTCCCAGCACTGAGCCTTGCGGCACCCCACAAGACACTGCCTGCCATTCTGAAAGGGACCTGTTAATCCCAACTCTTTGTTTCCTGTCTGCCAACCAATTTTTTATCCATGTCAGTACCCATGTGCTGTGCTCTAATTTTGCCCACTAATCTCTTGTGGGACATTATCAAAGGCTTTCTGAATGTCTAGGTACACTACATCCACTGGCTCTACCTTGTCCATTTTCCTAGTTACATCCTCAAAAAATTCCAGAAGATAAGTCAAGCATGATTAATCGTAAATCCATGCTGACTCAGACTGGTGCTGTTACTGCTATCCAAATGTGCTGCTATTTCATCATTTATAATTGATTGCAGCATCTTCCCCACCACTGATGTCAGGCTAACTGGTTTATAATTCCCTGTTTTCTCTCTCCCTCCTTTCTTAAAAAGTGGGATAACATTAGCTCCCCTCCAATCCACAGGAACTGATCCAGAATCTATAGAACATTGAAAAATGATCACTAATGTGTCCATGATTTCTAGAGCCACTTCATTAAGTACCTTGGGATGCAGACGATCAGGCCCGGTGGATTTATCAGCCTTCAGTCCCATCAGTCTACCCAACACCATTTCCTGCCGAATGTGAATTTCCTTCAGTTCCTCCGTCACTCTGGGTCCTCTGGCCACTAGTGCATCTGGGAGATTGTTTTTGTCTTCCTTAATGATGACAGATCTAAAGTACCTGTTCAACTCGTCTGCCATTTCCTTGTTCCCTACAAATAAATGCACTTGTTTCTGTCTTCAAGGGACCCACATTTGTCTTAACTAATATTTTTGCTCTTCACCTACCTAAAGGAGCTTTAACTATCCTCCTTTATATTCTTGGCTAGCTTACCTTCGTACCTCACCTTTTCTCCCCGTATTGCCTTTATAGTTATGTCTGAAGAAGGGTTTCGGCCCGAAACGTCGCCTATTTCCTTCGCTCCATAGATGCTGCTGCACCCGCTGAGTTCCTCCAGCAATTTTGTGTGCCTTTATAGTTATCTTCTGTTGCTCTTTAAACATTACCCAATCATCTGGCTTCCCGCTCAACTTTGCTATTTTATACTTCTCTTTTATTTTTATACTCTCCTTGACTTCCCTTAGAATTTATATTTGGAAAGAACTGATCCTGCTCCTTCTGTATTTTTCCCAGAAATACCTGCCATTGTTGTTCCACTGTTATCGGGTCAGAACCCTTCTACAGTCTGAAGAAGGTTCCGACTGGAAATGTCAACCATCCTTTTTCTCCAGAGATGCTGCCTGATCGGCCGAGTTACACCAGCACTTGGTGTCTATCCTCTGGTCCAATACCATCTGTCCAGACTGTTTAGCCCCTTGCCCAGCCCCTCTTGTAGCAGGTTATGTGTCATACAACACTTTTAATGCATTCTTTAAAAATCTTGATCCTGAAAGGGTGCTATTTGTCTGAGTTTGTGGACATTTGCTCCATTTTTTCCTCAAGGGCATTTCACTTACTCTGCACAGAAGTGTCATGGAATTAGATATTTTTCCGTTTATTGTATGTATCCTTTCTATGAATATTGTCCTTCAGTATATTTTGGACAGTTCAAATGTGTTAAGTATGATTATTCTTTTATTGCTGGGTTCCATTCCCGGTACACATTAGCCTTGGAGTTTTATAAAAGCTGATGCTAAATTGCTAGCAAACCCCAAGGAAAATTGGAATGATTACTAGAGAGATATTTTGGTGGGTGCACTGCATAGAGAGCCGAGGTGTTTGATCAAGACAAGCAATTATCTATGTGTCATGGTTACCTTAAATAAAGTTTTCCTTTTCCACTGTTTTATTTACAATACTCATTCCAAATGTCATGAGCTTGTAACTGATTATTTCAGGTATTCTTGTACACGTAGGTGATCATTCCTTTCTAAATCTCTTCCAGTAGAAATTACCATGTTTTACCTGAAGTGCAAACCCCAAGAGTGGTGCTGAATGGCAAGTCTCCTCGAGGTTGTCCCTTTTAAAATGCTCAGATTTTGGAAAGCATGGACTGTCACCTGGCCTGCCACTAACAGTGAATGTAGCAGCAACATTTAATCACTGAATATTTGTGTAATTTTTTGAATTAAAAGTAATGAATATGAGTGAATTAATTTAGTTTTATTTTAAAATATAACATCAATAATCTGAATCCAAAGGATTAATAACAACCAGTAAGATGAAAGGTCGTTGACCTGAAACATTAACTCTGTCTTTCTCTCCATGATTCTGCCGGATCTGCTGCATATTTCCATGTTTTTCAGTTCATTGACATAAATATTAAATCTGTTTCGCTCTTCACTGATGCTGCTTGACCTGCTGAGTATTTTGAACACTTTCTATCTTTACCTTCGTGACACTCTGTTTTTCAGTTGTGGTGAAAATATTTACTAGGCTTCAGGCAATAATGTCATGGTAACTTATTCTATGAAGATATGTAAATGGTGTAACAGTGATAAACCGTTTTTACGGTGGACAAAGAACAACATTTTCTTTTGTGAACTCTATGATATGCAATAAATTGATAATTTTGTATCTTTCAGATCAATCAAGCGTGTTTTATTGCATATGTACTGAATCGAAATAATGGAATTCTTACTTGCAGCAGCACAACAGATACATAAACATATGACTCTGCAAAACCCATAATAAACAACTAAAGAGAGTTCAGATATAAAATGCTGGAGTAAATCAGCATTTTGTGTCCATCTTTGGTGTGAACCAGCATCTGCAGTTCCTTCTTACACAAAAGAAAGTTCAGTATATATATATATATATATATATAAAAGAAACGGGGAAAAAACGAAAGTAGTCCAAAGACAAAAACAGAAATGTAGTAAACAATTGTGGTAATTGTTAAAATCAAGAGCAGGCAAATCAGGGAACAGGGATGATGATGGAAGTGTGAGAAATACATTTTCAATAACTTACTGCAATATTTATGTGTAAACAACTAGCAATGTAGAATCGCATAGCTATGTAGAACCTCATATTTACAATGGGAGCATGTCTCGACGCATAAGATCATCTCTTAACATTGAAAATGTTTCTTGGGAATCGAAACACTCCAAATGCCTCCTTTTATCACTACAATGAGACGGGGGTTTCTTTGCAGATAATGGAAGGGTCTTGACCCGAAATGTCTGTCCTGCTGAGTTACTCCAGCATTTTATGTCTATCTTCCGTTTAAACCCACATCTGCAGTTCCTTCCTACACATGGTGTTTATTCATGCAGCTATCCATATCCTTGTTCGAAGCTTGGGTTTTGTTTGTGTAACAGGGTTTTGATCCATTATCTCCTGTAAATGTTCCATGCCTAACAATCCTCAACAACCTGTGAAGCCAGAAAGCCATTCTTTGGAGGAGGCAGGGCTGGTCTGTCACACTAGAATCAGTGCACAAAGGCCGGTCATGCAGTCTCCCTGTTTTCCAATAACATTAGCACAACATGAGACTGGCTGGTGGGCCACACTCAGATTGACAGGGCCTGCTATGGTCTGACAAGTAGCACACAGAGCGCACCCATTGAGTTAATTAACTGATCCATTATTTTCCAGTTTGACTAAATACAAAGCCTAAGCATGGATCATTGTCCTCCTTTGTAATCTACCGAATAGACTGCAGTGTGAATCATTGTCATTCAATACACTCTTCGTAATGGACTGCAGAGACCATTCTAGAATAATCTATAGAATAGGACAATAGTATGATTCAACAGCTTCCAATGTAATCCACAGAAATTCGACAATCATAATTTCAGAACAAAGATGGCAATTATAGTCTAACTCTGAGGGTGGATAAACACAATATTGTGCAAAGCCCTCCGAGCTAAGAATATTTGGATTTGAATGGATTCAAGTTTCTTCCAAAATAAGAGCAGAAAATTCCACTGATTTCATTGTGCCAAGATCTAGACCAGAGGGTCAAATAAAGGGCATTTTCTGAAACTCTCAATATCCTGACATTTGCAGGATGGAAGGTCTCTGCCTCGGTGAAATAAAGTGCTTAGGGCATTCGTCTGTCATTTCTAATCATCTCAAAGACTGTAAAAAAAAAGCCCCAGTAAATGTTCTATTTCGTTTAACACAAAGCATCATTACAAACCACCGATCCCATGTAAAGACAAACAGCATTGGAAAGCAGCCAGTGCCTGTTAGAAAGGCTGTGATAAAAACTTAAATAGAGCATCTTTTCGCGTTGGCACCAGGGCTGGATTTACGTATAAGCTTCACAAGCTTAAACTTAGGGCCTTGAGATCTAGGGGGGCCTCGGCCCCCTCCGTCAATGTGTATAAAACTTTTGACATAGTGGCGTTGTTACAAAACCTACCATCAGTGGCGCTGTGCTTGCGATTCCGGAGGCTTTGGTGGTATGTGTGTGGGGGGGGATTAAAATGCAGGTGAGGTTTATATTTGTGTCGGAGAGGAATTTGCTCCAAAGATCGTTGGATCTTTGATTTGCTCGGGCTGCTACTCAAAGACCTGATGCTGAAAATCCATTCTACACAAATAAAAACGCCTTACGCCTTCACCATCACGGATCGCAAGTGGAGGACAAAGCAAAAGGTATGTAGTTTATTTAACCGTTTTTCCCCACCCATTCCTTCTCTCTAGGGATGCTGCCTGACCCAGTGAGTTACTCCAGCATTTTGTGTCTATCTATAGTGCTGGAAACACCGGCAGGTCTGGCAGAGTCAACGTTTCAGGTCTGAGATGCTTGGGCAGAACCCCAACTTATTGACCATTCTGGAAGGGACCCACAACTAAAACATTAACTGCTTCTCTTTCCACAAGTTCTTCCAGCATTTTCTGTTTTGATACCAAGGAGAGATTCATGGGACACATATAGGTTGCCTTTATTTTCCAGTATTGAGACATTTTTTAAATTTATTTCTCTTCATGTTTAAACATTTTTGATACAATTGCATTGGCCCACACATTTTCAGCTGCGTTATCAGTTATCTTCCATGCATCAGCATGATCACATAACGTTCACCTTAGCTTAGTTTAGTTTAGTTCAGAGATACAGTGTGGAAACAGGCCCTTTGGCCCAGCAATTCCGTGCCAAACACAATCATCCGCACACTAGTTCTATTCTATACACTAGGGACAATTTAAGGAGGCCAATTAACCTACAAATCTGCATCTCTTTGGAATGTGGGTCACCTGAAGAAAACCCACATGATCACAGGGAGAACGTATATAAACTACACACAGACAGCGCCCTTAGTCAGGATCAAACCAGCACTGTAAGGCAGCAACTCTACTGCTGCACCACTGTGCCGCCCCTATTCACAAATTCTCAGAAAATGCTGTGAGATAAACATTGCTTAAAAGTTGTCCTTATTTCAGTCTTAAATGGCCTACCCCTCATTCTGAGACAGTTACCCCTATTTCTAAACTTCTCAGCCAGGAAAATCATTTCCCCATATTCATCCTAATAACACTTAAAAAATGTTGGATGTTTCAATGAGGTCACCTCTCCTTCTAAATACTGAAGATTAGAAGTTTAGCTCACTCCATCTCCTCTCTTACGATAAACCCGCCATGCCAGGATCCAGTCTGGTGAATCATCATTGCACTCTCCCAATAACAAGTCCATTATTTTTCTAGATGAAAAGATCAACATTTAGTTTTTTTTGTTGTTATTATTGTTATTATCATTGAGTGTACCGAGGAACAGCAATAAACTTTTGTTTGTGTGCTGTCCAACCAAATCAGATAATACTATACATGAATACAATCAAGCCAAACAGTAGTACAAAAGGTTGAATGACAAGAATGAAAGTGCAGAATATAGTTTCTCAGCATTGTAACCTTAAGAGTTCTACGGAAAAAGTCCAATGTCTTTTGATGAACTGGATTGAAAAAATTGGTCTGAACCCTAGCTTATGCCATGACCATTGAGAAGTCTGATAACAAAGGGGAAGAAGCTGTTTCTGAGTCTGGTGGTGCAAGCCTTCACGTTTCTGTATCTTCTGCCCTTCGGGAACGGGGTGAAGAAGAAATAACTAGGGTGGGTTCTCACCACATCCTTAGATAGTTGGAGTAAAATAACTTTACTCTTATAATACAACTCTCGCAATAAAGGCCAACATTTAACGAGGCTTCCTAGCTGCCTGCCTCACCTGCATGTTAGTTTTCAGTGAGCAATCACCTAGGTCAGCCAAATCATTGATAGAGCAGACTCAATGGCCCGAATGGCCTAATTCTGCTCCCATGTCTTATGATCCCTTTGAACACCAGTGTCTGTTTCCTTTAAACAATACACAGCACTTCTATTTTTTTTCCAACTGATGTTTTTGTTTCACACAACAGCTCATCGGCTATGCTACTACCCACTCACTCAACTTGTCTGTATCTTTTTGAAGCCTCTGTACCTCCTCTTCCACTTAGTTTTATGTTGTCAGCACACTTGGATACATTACCTTTGGTCTGTCAGCCAGACCATGTGATTGGAGCAGAATTAGGCTATTCAGCCCATCAAGTCTACTCTGCCATTCAATCATGGCTGATCTATCTTTCCCCTTAACCCCATTCTCCTGCCTTCTCCCCATAACTCCTAACGCAGGTACATGGACTTTATAAGTACACCATCATGAACATAGAAAAGGGGCTTGTAATTCTGTTTCACCTTATCAGAAGTGTTAAATTCCTCTGCATCTGTTTGTTCGGAAACACCTACCTTATCAACAGAAAGCTCACAGCAATATGATAATAGCTATTAGATTTGGTGGTATGGATTGAAAGATAAGTATTGGCCCCAGTAATGGGGGATAAAGGGGAAATCTTTTAGGACTGAGATGAGAAAAACATTTTTTTACACAGAATTAGTGGTGAATCTCTGGAATTCTCTGCCACAGAATGTAGTTGAGGCCAATTCATTGGCTATGTTTAAGAGGGAGTTAGATGTGGCCCTTGTGGCTAATGGGATCAGGGGGTATGGAGAGAAAGCAGGTACAGGATACTGAGTTGGATGATCAGCCATGGTCATATTGAATGGCAGTGCAGATTCGAAGGGCCGAATGGCCTACTCCTGCACCTATTTTTCTATGTTTCTATAATGTCTGCTGACCTTCATGCCATGGGATCCGTTATGCCTACACACAAGGTCAGACAGGACCTTGTGTTAATATCCAAACTCTCTGGCTCCTAACCCCTTTCGCCCCATTGAAGCGATTGAACTGACAGTGCGGTACAACCTCAAGTCTCTGGAGTGGGATGTAAACCTGTTGTGTTTTAACCCACAAACAAGGGCACTCCCTGCTGAGTCACACCTGATAGACACAGCAACAAGTCACTAGTCATTTTCACAACCTTCCTGCTTCAGAAAGTGGAGCGAGACAACACCTATTGGATCACCCATTTTGTCAGATAATATAAAAGTGCAATATCTACCCCAATATGTGTGCCACACACTAGTTTGTACTACCCGTATACTATTTCTATCCTACACACTAGGGAAAGTTTACAGAAGCGAATTAACCTACACATGTTTGGGATGTGGGAGGAAACTGGAGCACCCGGAAAAAACTCATGTGATCACAGTGAGAACGTACAAACTCCGTACAGACAGCACACTTAGTCTGGATCGAACCTGAGTTCCTGGCACTGGTAGCAACCCTACCAATTGGGCCATTGTGCCGTCCATTTATTTTTAACTTGCTTGCAGCTGTTTATTCATGGCTGTGTTCATCATAAACATTTGGAAACAGTGTAAAAGGCCATGGTGGGCATAAGGTGTCATCGAGTGGTCTTGGTTTCCACCCCCTGTGGCATAACTGGTGCTCGAGTCAGGATGTCAGGGGTTATGAGAAGAAGGCAGGAGAATGGGGTTAAATGGGAAAGATAGATCAGCCATAATTGAATGGCATAGTAGACCTGGAACGGAATGGAACACTTTATTGTCACATGTGGCACGGCAGTGAAATTCTTTGCTTGATACCCAATTTATACAAATAGCAGCCACCTATGATGCTGGCAAAGTTACAAAGTACACCGGCTCCTCCTTTTGTTCCTCCCCACCACACCGATTCCCCTACACCCGGTCCCCATTGTCCTTTGTTCTCCCTCCCATTGTCCATTGTTCTTCTCCCCCCTCACGGTGGTCCCCCCCATGCCGGGTCCTCCATTGTTCTTCCATCCCCTCATGGCGGCCCTCCATGCTCTCATCGACCGTCGACCCGCGAGGCATGGCCAATTTCTGCTCTTATCACTTATGAACACACCCCAGGGGAAGGGGCTGCAGCAGCAAGTCAAGCTTTAAGAAGTGGGACAAGTTAAATGGCAGTTCTGAAGAAGGGTCTCGATCCAAAACGTCATCCATTCCTTCTCTCGAGATGCTGCCTGTCCGCTGAGTTACTCCAGCATTTTGTGTTTATCTTCTTTAAATAAGATGGCAGGCAGCACCTGGTGGAGACCAAAGATCTTATAGCGAAGCAGCTCCGCTATAAGATCTTTGGTGGAGACATCCCTCAAACAAGGGAAGGCAGCCACATGAGTGGCAAGGGTGCGTGGAATAAGGATAATTTGTGAACACTACCATAGAACACTAATAAATGTATAAACACTGAGAATACCAGAAGATTTTGCACTTTCTTGTTTTGTGTATATATTTTTATTTTTCTGAATAATGCTTATTTTGGGGAAAAGAATGATGGTAGACACTCTAGAAGCACCGTCTAAGGTCCTTCCGCTGCTGAACATTGAGGGGCAGTCTAGTGGAGACCCCCCCTCAAACAAGGGCAGGGATATCCCCTCACGGCCACAAGGGTATTTTGTTTAAAGATAGGTGTGAACACTACAAAGTATGAATGAAGAGAATCAAAGTACAGAATCAAGGGATATGGGGAGAAAGCAGCAATGGGGAACTGATTTAGGATGATCAGCCATGATCGTATTGAATGGTGGTGCTGACTCGCAGGGCCGAATGGCCTACTCCTGCACCTATTTTCTATGTTTCTATGACACCATCCAATGTATAGGCACTGATAATGAGTTTTTGCAGTCTTTGGTTTAGTATATATTTTTTCTTCTGCATATAGTTTATTTTTTGGGGGGGAAATGGCAGCCGTTGGATGAAAGGCGAACCCAAGACATAGACATGGTTTTGTACAAAGTTTGAGAAGTTAAATGTTACTTCTGTTTACATTCTTATATTTAGACTTACCTCTCTTCCCACATCCATTCTCATTCCATTTACTTGATTCCATTCAATCAAGAAAATCAATGCGATTATAATTGTGCTAACTGTATTTACATCAGAAATGCCTATGAGTAGCCATGGAAGCAGAGCTAATAGTACTATTGCATATACATCCTCTCCCATTAGAAGTAACTAACCCCTTGATCATAATACACAGGGTAGGATAGGGGGGGAAGTCTTTTAGGACCGAGATGAGAAAAACATTTTTCACAGAGATTGGTGAATCTGTGGAATTCTCTGCCACAGAAGGTAGTTGAGGCCAGTTCATTGGCTATATTTAAGAGGGAGTTAGATGTGGCCCTTGTGGCTAAAGGGATCAGGGGGTATGGAGATACTGAGGCAGGTACAGGATACTGAGTTGGATGATCAGCCATGATCATATTGAATGGCGGTGCAGGCTCGAAGGGCGGAATGGCCTACTCCTGCACCTATTTTCTATGTTTCTATGATAGAAGCAGCGGGAACAATGGGGGCACTTTTCATAATCAGCAGCTTATCACAAAGGCAGAAACTTGGATCATTGATGCGGAGTCAGGATCAAACCCAGGACTTCGGCACTGCAAGGCAGCAACTCTACCACTGCGCCACCATGCCACCCTGTGGGAGGGGGAGGGGAAAGAGGTGGTTAAAAGAGAAATGAAGGACACATATAGAATCAAAGAAATGTAGCTGGAGAGAAAGAGTCCATTCAGCCTATTGTGTTTGTACTGGCTCTGGCAGAACAATTCCACATCCATTTCCCTAGATATTTAAACCAACATCTGCAGTTCTTTCCTACACAATATAGTCTGTGCTCATTGCTCTAACTGATGGCTGTCTGAAGTAGGGTCTCGATCTGAAACGTTAGAAACGTCAGTAATTCCTTTTCTCCATTGATGATGTCTGAGCCGAGTTACTCCAGCTTTTTGTGTCTATTTAAACCGGCATCTGCAGTTCCTTCCCACACATGATGGTTGTAAAGATTGTGTCTGATGCAAACGGTTTCTTCTGAAGGTGGTAAAATGCGTGGGAGGATAAGCTGTCAGTAAAACCATGCCCAGGCAGCCCACATCCACTTACATCTCTGCTCTAAAGTTGTTCATAGGCAGGGCACCTCTCTGAAGAGGAGCAAAGTGTGAGAAAGATAACAGCTGGACCAACACTGGAGAATAGAATGCAGCCTGAATATGGTATAGCTGGATTGTTTTTTAATCCACCATTCTACCATCTGGGTTTTCTCTGAGATCTTCAGTTTCCTCCCACACTCCAAAGATGTACAGGTTTGTAAGTTAATTGGCTTGGTAAATATAAAAATTGTTCCTAGTGTTAATGTGCGGGGTTCGCTGGTCGGCACAGACCCGGTGGGTGAAAGGGCCTGTTTATGCGCTGTATCTCTAAACTAAACACAAATGTACATTTTTTGGGAAGATGAGGAGAAATTTCTTTAGTTAGAGGGTGGTGAATCTGTGGAATTCTTTGCCCCAGAAGGTTATGGAGGCTGTGAGTGGATATTTTTAAGGCAGAGATAGATAGATTCTTGATTAGTACAGGTGTCAGAGGTTATGGGGAGAAGGCAAAATGGGGTTAGGAGGGAGATAGATCAGCCATGATTGAATGGCTTGATGGGCCGAACAGCCTCATTCTACTCCTATTCCTTATGACAGTCATAACCTCAGACTAATAATGTGCAGTTTCAAAGATAGTATTTCTAAATATTCCCCATTTATCACAAAACAATGGCCCAATCAAATATTTTGGGAGGTGGAGATGGTGCCTGATGAACTAGAAAGTGAATCGCAAATTGAATTGGATTCGAAGTTATGGAATGAAACAGTACAAATGTTGGCTGCTTTCCCAAGGGATTTCAAGGCAATAGACTTGCTAGTGATAAAAACGGATTAATTAAGCAGGCAATAAACAAAGGCAAGTTGTAATGGAGTGGCCTTTTGGGACTGAGAGTTTGCAGATGACATTAATGTGTGTGGTATCATAGACAGTGAAGATTGTTATCAAAAATTACAGCAAGATCTAAATCAGTTGGGCAAATGGTCTGAGCAATAGTTAATGGAGTTTAATCCAGAAAAGTGCATGGTGTTAATTTTTATGAAGATATTTGAGGATATGGTTGGTTAAATGGACAATGGCAGTGGGACATTTAGAACTTCAGAAGGTATGTGATTAGTGTAGTATACTGCTGGTTATTGAGAATTGGCTGACAGGCAGAAACCAAGGATTGGGAATAAATAGGTGGGTAACACAGGAACCCTGATTATTCAGTCTTCTTCAACTAGTTGGATGAGGAAGCCAAATATCACATTTCCAATTTTACTGATGATACAAAACTTGGGAAATGTTTGAGCAGTGAGAAGGATGTAAAGAGGCTTTAAAGGGATAGAAACAAGCTGAGTGTGTGGGCCAGAACATAACAGAAGGAATATAAAATGGCAATGTGAAGTCATCTACTGTGGCACACAAAACAAGTTTAAATTGCTTTATTGTTGTGTGCACTGAGATACAGTGAAAAGCTTTTGTTTGCATGCTATGCAATTAAATCAGGTAATACTGTACACATATACAATCAAGCCATACACAAGCACAATAGGTAGAGAGGAAAAACATGCATAGTGCAGCATACAATTTCTCCACATTGTAGCATAATCGTTTCTAAGAAAAAAGTCCAATGTTCACAATGATGTTGGTTAGAAATTAGGAAATGTATCCCAGCTTCTGGAAGGACTGTTGGGGTGGGAGATTCCAACCTTCACGTGGTCCACCCCGTTTCAACGAATGCATTCAACCTGGCATGCACAAACAGAAGATCAAACAGAACAAGTTGTCTTACAACTTTAGGTTGTGCATGCTATACGCAAGATGAAGAAGGAGGACTGTTCAGAAATCACATAACAGGGGAAGAAGCTGTTCTCGAGTCTGAAGGTACGCGCTTTCAAGCTTTTATATCCTCTTTGTGGTGGAAACAAGGAAAAGTGGAGATGACAAGCGTGGAAAAGGTCTTTGATTATGTTGGCTGTTTTCCCAAGGGAATGAAGTGTAGATGTAGTCAATGGTGGGAAGTCTGGACCATGTGCTGGAGTGATCCACAACTCTGCAATTTCTTGTGGTCTTGGGCAAAGCTGTTCCCAAACCAAGCTGTGATACAACCCGGCAGTACGTTTTCTACAGTTCAACTGTAGAAGTTGGTAAGAGTCTTTAAATTAATGTCAAATATCCATGTCTTCTGAGGAAGTAGAAATGATGGTATGCTTTTTTTGTGATGATGGAATTCAGTGGTTCATATTATTTCCTTCATCTAAATCCATTCTGTGCTTTAACCCAATAAGGTGGTTTCAATTATGTCAATGTACAAATTGGAAGTCTGGATCATTGTCCTGGTGATTCCGGCTACCATCATCATAATGAGCTGCCCGATGGTACTGCAGACTGCTGTTGTGGTGATCTGGAGGATGAAGCGTACCACCGCCATCTTGCTGGAGGGAGCAATAAGAAGCAGGATCCATCCATTCCTTTCTGAAAACTTCAGGTTATTTTCAACATGGCATCCATCTCTAATGGTTAGGGCAGTGCCTCATACTCTGGATCGAACCCAGCTGTAAAAGATAGAATAGTTTATGGGCCATTCTTTGGAAAGTGAACCAAAAATGTCACACGTGATCAGATGGCATCACATAAAGTAATACATTAAAAAATTATTGTAAGATGAATCTTATTCATTGCTATTTTCCTACCTACAGAACTATAATGCATGTTTGTTAAGGATATGAACATTCTAGCTTTTTTTAATTCACAGGGTTTGTAAGATAAAACAGTTATGAACAAAATATTTCCATGTGGTCACACACGTGACCAGTCATATTTGACCTTTGACCCTAAACAAACATTGTCAGCATAACATTAAAACATCTCTTGATAAGCTTCGAAACAAATATTACCAAGATGCCCCATCTAAACTAGTTCAATTTGCTTGCATTTAGCCCATATCCCTCCATTTAGCCCATATCCCTCCAATGCCCATATCCAACTCCAATTTCCAATGCATGTACCTGTCCACATATCTTTTAAACCATAGGTTGTTGGTGAGAGGGGGAAAAGTAATAGGGAACTGAGGGGCAAGTTTTTCCACTTAGAGAGTGGATGGTAAAAAGAACGAGCTGCCAGGGAAAGTATTTGAGGGACAATACAATATTTCAAAGACACTTGGACAGGTACACAGATAGAAAAGATTTAGAGGGATATGAACCAAACGCAAGATGGGTCAGCTTGGTTGACAGGGTTAAGTTGGGCCAAAGGGCCTATTTCTGTGCTGCATGGCTGTTTAGTAAGTATTGTTAGCTGGTGCACAGTTATAAACGTAATAGATTATTGCTATGGAAAGACACTCTGGCACCATCTAGTAACAAAAAAGATGCACAAAATCAAGGAGTTTCTGGTCTGGTCTGGTCTTGCTCAAGTAAAATATCAGATGCAGCCACCGTTAAAAAACTCAGTTCGGTTCCGAAAGTCATGCGTTCATTGAGCACAAATCTACTGAAGCAACAGATTTCATGAAAGACATCTCAAAAGATGACGGATTGTTCTTTAATCAACATTCATTATGATGTTTCTCTCTTCAGTGATGTTTCCTGATGGGCTGAATTTTCCAGCATTTGTTTTTTTATTTCCAACATTTGCCATTTTTTGTTCAAATTTACCTCTAATATCCCCTGCTAGTGCTAGACTAACAGACTGAAGATGGTTCACAACCCACAATGTTGGCTGACCATAGAGGTTTGCATGACCCATTGAGCAACACATTTTGTTTTTTGATCAAGATTCCAGCATCTGCAGATTCCCGTGGCTCTAAATTACCATGTACAGTTTCTTGACATTTAATGATTGGGACCAGCCGAAAAATAAAGACCTTTGATGCCTGCAACTTGCATTTATGTAATTGAGATCTTCAAGAAAATGCCAGCTTGTGTACAATTGTTTCACACAAACCATGTTGTGTTAAGTTGTATGATACCTACTCCCCAGCCTGAATCTCAACTCCCAGCCTGAACTATGCATCTTTTGTTACGAAGCACTAAAAATAAAGAAATAGGATATCCAGACAAAATAAATGTAAATGGCAGACTTGGGGAATACATTTTTTCTGGTGATTTTTAAAAGACTGTCAGTGAGGAATAAATTACTCATTTTGGTTGCTCTTACCAGAGGCTTTGCTGGAATGAACGAGGGAACATTGCAGATGCTCTGGATCTCCTCGGGCAAGACGGCAACTGTCAGTGTGCAGATTGGCCAGGTTAAGCTCTTTGGTCCACAGAAGGTCCATGATAGCCAAGATCTGAGAGCATGGGTCCATCAATCTTTAATAAAGAAAAAAGTTTAAAAACAAAATCAACAGTAAAGGCATCTAAATTAAACATTTTTTTACTTGAAAATCTCAATTTTTGAATGTAAATGTTAACACTTACATAGACGACTGGTGACTTGTGCTTGCCCAAGACAGCATAGAAGGAAGGTTGAGGAGGAAGGTTACTGGGAGTGGAGGTCCTCCGTATCCGCTGGTGAAATCGGAGACAGAGACAGAGGCAAGGGCACAAGAGAATCAGTGAATTAGTTTAGTTTAGAGATACAGCGCTAAAACGGGCCCTTCGGCTCACCGAGTCTATAACGTACAGCGATCCCCGCACATTAACACTATCACTATCACGCACAGTAGGAACAATTTATAATTTTTACCGTACCCAATTAACCTACAAACCTGTACGCCTTAAGTGTGGGAGTTAGCCAAAGATCTCAGAGAAAACAGGCACAGGTCACGGGGAGAACGAACAAATTCCACAGAGAGCACCCGTAGTCAGGATCGAACCCAGGTCTCTGGTGCTGTAAGGCAGCAACTCTACGCTGCACCACCGTTCTGCCCTTGGTTGAGGTCTGGAGATACCAGATGTCGACAGTTCCCCTTAGTTCTCGGCGTTTCTCCCACGCAGGGTCCTCCTTCGTTCTCCGCGGCGCGTCTTAATTGGTTTTCCCTCTTGGTGGTCCCCCAACTCCGGATTCTCCTTTGTCTCGGCGGAGCGTCTGATCTCCGGCACCCACCGCCAACCCCTTACTCCACGTCCACGGCTCAACCTTCTTGCCGACTGCTGACCCGACCTCCTCGCAAATCACCAGGCCAAATTCTATCATCGCCGGGTCCACGCTTGAGGGCTCCGTAGCTCCGACCCAGAGTTCGGCCACAGGGATGTGTCAACCAGCGTCTCCCACCGCTCGTGGCTTCCTGGTAGGCGTATGTTCTGTTCTGTTTCTTGTCTGTTATGATGCCTTGGGTTTCCCAGCAACAACTGTGTCAGGGTTATGCTGCTCTGACTCTCCTCTATGTTCATACTGGGTCTTTTCCTCCTCCCCGAGACCCCTTTTGCTCTCTTTCGGCCTGTGTTGAGTTGGTGGCCGCTCTACCCCCTGGCACATTGCTGGCAGTCATCTCGGAGTAGGTCACCAAAGTCTGCAGGAAGACGTCTCGGTGGTTCCCCATGCCAGCTCCTCCTTTGTTCTCAGCGGCGCGTCCAACCGACCGACAACCCATCCTTGACCCCCAGCCCAACCTCCTCACCTACTGTCTAAACCTGAGAGCTGGGTCTTTTCCTCATTATTGTCTCACCACACCATTGAAGGAATCTGCACAAAGTGCTTCGTCAAAAAGGCAGCTATCATCAGAAAGATGATGCAGGAACCAGGGAACTATCCCCTCCAGGTTTAAAACAGCTTTTCGTCAAGTTCGAACCCCAACTCAATTAAGGCAAAAAAAAAGCTCAATCTCGTCCCTTCTTTGCTCTCCTGCGGTCAGGGGCCTCGAGCCTTCCGTTGATGGGACGATCTTGACTACTGTAGCCGGCGGTCGAGCTCTCGGCATCAGGGGGAATGTCAGCTCCCCCACGCCGGCGATCGGACCCCACGTCGGGGCTGGTCAAACCTCTGCATCGTTGGACCTTCCCGACTCGGCCTCTCCCGAGACTGCAAGCTCGATGTTAAGTTCGCAGGCCGCTATTGAAGTGATCCCAGGCAAGGGATCGGCTCCGATGTTAAGCCCACGCGCCGCGGTGGGGCACAAAGTCAGCCCGAGAACTCCAGCTCCATCGATGTTAGACCGCAGAGCGACTGGAGATACGACCCAGAAACCAATCGCATCTCCGGCAAGATAAGAAACTGAAAAAAAGTTTCCCCCGACCTTCTACCCTTCCCCTCACATAAAACAAGCCGGAGAACATTTACAGACTTATATCACACACTAAAAATTAACAAAGACAAAAAAACAGACAGGCTATTGGCCAATTGTGCCCCCACCCCCCATGTGGTCATGTAAATCTATAGCAAATACAAATGTCATTGTTCTAATTCCCAACTGGTGCAAACAACAAAAACATTTGCTTTGGAGCAAATAATACTGTGGGATCATAATTAGTTAAATTGAATTGGTCCAATACTTTCATAAATGAGATGTACCTGTTTGTCGGGAATAAAATATTGAGCTCTTTTCAGAAGCTTTTTACATACCTTATGTTGGGCTGGGCGAGAGAAGGTAACAGATGCACTGGATCTCCTCAGGCAGGACAGCGACTCTCAGCCTGGACACCTTGTAGAATATCATCCTCCAGGGCCAGGTTAAGCTCACTGATCCTCAGTAGCTCTACAACCGCCAATCTGTCACATCTTTCAGTACAGATCGATCTCAAATTAATATCCAAGACACTGCAGGGTTATCAGTAAATGATAGATGTTCTTCATTGTGCTTCTTTTGTGATCCAGGGATTTTTCTGTCTTGCAAGCAGTGTTCTCCCAGAGCACGTCAGGATCCTGGACATCTTTCTTTTGGCCAAATCCTTATGGTGAATCTTATAGTATTGCACAGTGGAGACCAGCCTACTTCACCAATTACTATCTCCATCCTCTTCTGGTCTGTGGTGATGCTTTGGTTTCCCCAGAGAAGTGTCAGGGCTCTATTGTTCCTTCCCTCCTGTATGTTCATGGCTGGGCCTTTTCCTCCTACTTTTAATCTGGGTTGACTTGGTTGGGCCTCTGTCCTCTGGCAAGTAGAGGCTTCATTCCCAGACTCCTTGGTTTTCAGGTGTCACTTTCTGCACATTTCTTCTGGCAACCCGAGCCTTGCAATAGGTGCGAAGTGAGGTTTCACTTCCATCACCTGGCAGTTTGGACATCCTGCAATGTTGTAGTTAACTTTCAAGTATCTATTTTCTTGCAAACGCTGCAGCTAGGGAGAGATTATTGGGTTGAAAGCAGGGATAGTTTAGAACAACTTTCTTCCGGGGATCCATTAAGTTCCACATCTCTGGTTTCTCAGACAAACTATTATAAACTTCTTAACCTTCTGATAGATTTATCATTAGACCTTGGTAAAGAAGCAGATTATAGCTATTGGAGAGATATTGCATCCATCGCCTATCATTATATGGATTAATCAATACAACATGTCATGTTCACATCACACAAGAACAAGCCTGCAAGTTATCATGGTCACCATTCCTCACTTTGCATTGTGGCTAAATACCCAAAATTTTCTACTCAGCCTGAAGATAAAATGCTGGTCTGAACTAAATTGGGTAATTTGTCATAAGTATCTTTGCCACTTCCTCCTCTTCTTAATCTTCTTTCCGGTACCCACCAAGGGGAAGTCCTACCTCCGCAACCACCGCGGGCCCGTATTCAGCTGCCAAATCCTCTTGGATGGGCACACCTTGATCTCTTTAACATCTTTGCTTGTGTTTCCCACCAACAAGCAGCTTCAATTATGATGCTCATGCTCTCCTGTTTGGTCCTGGATGTGTCTTTTCCTCCTCATCATCACTGGTATTTTCTTATTTTCAGTGTTAAATTGGTAATGGGTCCATCTTCAGTCAAAAAGATGCATCATTCCTGGAGATTCTGCCATGCTAGCAGAGTCCTCCCTGAGCTGGTCATGCTATTTGACATCTTTCTTCTGGCTTTGCCCTTCTGGTGAATCCAATGACAATGCAAAAAGGATTCCAGCTTGGTTCTCAATCGTCGTTAGCTCCAGCTACTTCTGGTGAGTTGCGATGCCTTGGTTTTCCCAGAGACAATCTTTCGTAGGGTTAGGATGCTACTGTTCCTCCCATGTATGCTCCTCATTTTGTCCAGTGTTGACTTGAGTGTGGGTTCTGTCCTGTGACCAAGTGAGGCTTCATTACCAGCGATCCCTTGGATTTCAGGTGTTGCTTTCTGCATTTGACGTAACTACCATTGGCACTTGTTCCTCTTCGTCTTCTCTTTGACCTCCGGAACCCACCGAGGGCCCGTCTTCAGCTGTCGAGTCCTCGCTGGAATGGCTTTGGGGCTGTGGTTGCGGAGCGACCCAACTTCCGACCCGACTTTGGAGCTTCGGAGGCTCGTCCGCGGGCCAGTAGACGACATCGTCGGGAGCTCACAGGTTGGTGACCTATTTTTCCCGAGCTCCCGCAACTACAGCTGCGTCCGCTGGACTAGAGGGCGGCAGCTTCGACCGCCCTGGGCCGCGGAGTTTGAACCGGCCTGTTTGCGGAGCTCGGATTCAACCGCGGGACTCGCACACCATCACCCGGCGGGGTCACAACATCGGAGGCCTGGATTGCCTCGGCGCAGAGGGAGAGCAAGGAGGGAAGACACAATGACTTTGGGACAGTAAACTGAGTTGAATGTTTGTTTTGTTATTTATTCAATGAATGACTGCAGGCTAAACCATTTTGTTGCACTGTAAAGTGCAATGACAATAAAATTGAATCCAAATCCAAATCCATATCCAAAATCCCTGTTCCTCACTCCGTGAGGGCCCAGCTCACTCTCTTTATCCGTCTCGCTTGGGAGACAAAATTGGGTAATTTGTCATAAGTATCTTGGCCACTTCCTCCGCTTCATCTTTTTTCCGGTACCCACCAAGGGTATGTTCCTCGTATTGTCCAGTGTTGACTAGAGTGTGGGTTCTGTCCTGTGACAATGATAGGCTTCATTACCAGCGATCCCTTGTATTTCAGGTGTTGCTTTCTGCATTTGACGAAACTACCATTGGCACTTGCTCCACTTCGTCTTCTCTTTGACCTCCGGAACCCACCGAGGGCCCGTCTTCAGCTGTTGAGTCCTCGCTTGGACAGCTCCGTCTGTCTTCCTCGCTCCGAGGGACCAGCTCACTCTCTTTATCCGTCTCGCTTGAGTGACGAAATTAGGTAATTTGTCATAAGTATCTTTGCCACATGCTCCTCTTCTTTATCTTCTTTCCGGTACCCACCACGGGGCAAGTCCAACCTCCGGCACCCACCGCGGGCCCGTCTTCTGCAGCCAAATCTTCTCTTGGAGGCCACATCTTGATCTCTTTAATATCTTCGCTTGTGTTTCCTACCAACAAGCAACTTCAGTTATGATGCTCATGCTCTCCTGTTTGGTCCTGGATCGGTCTTGTCCTCCGCGTCATCACTGGTATTTTCTTTTGTTCAATGTTAAATTGGTGATGGGTCTATCTTCAGTCAAAAAGATGCATAATTCCTGGAGACTCTGCCGTGCTAGCAGAGTCCTCCCCGAGCTGGTCAGGCTATTTGATATCTTTCTTCTGGCTTTGCCCTTCTGGTGAATCCAATTACAATGCAAAAAAGAGTCCAGCTTGGTTCTCAATCGTCGTTAGCTCCAGCTACTTCTGGTGAGTTGCGATGCCTTGGTTTTCCCAGAGACAATCTGTAGTAGCGTTCTGATGCTCCTGTTCCTCCTAAGTATGTTCCTCATTTTGTCCAGTGTTGACTTGGTTGTAGGTTCTGTCCTGTGACATAGATTAGCTTCATTACCAGCGATCCCTCGGATTTCAGGTGTTGCTTTCTGCATTTGACGTAACTACCAGATTCAGATTCAACTTTCAGATTCAACTTTATTGTCATTGTGCAGTGTACAATGCAGAGACAACGAAATGCAGTTAGCATCTCCCTAGAAGAGCGACATAAATATGAACAATAAATAAATCTATTTACGTGCAGACAGTCATAGTATTTTTTTCCTGGTGGGAGGAGTGTCCGGGGTGGGTGATTGGCAATCACTGAGGTACAGTGTTGAGTGATGTAACAGCCGCAGGGAAGGAGCTGTTCCTGGACCTGCTTGGCACTTGCTCCTTTTCATCTTCTCTTTGACCTCCACAACCCACCGAGCGCCTGTCTTCAGCTGATGAATCCTCGCTTGGACAGTTCCGTCTGTCTTCCTCGCTCCCTGAGGGGCCAGCTCACTCTCTTTATCCGTCTCGCTTGGGTGATGAAATTGGGTAATTTGTCATAACTATCTTTGCCACATGCTCGTCTTCTTCATCTTCTTTCCGGTACCCACCACGGGGCAAGTCCAACCTCCGGCACCCACTATGGGCCCGTCTTCAGCTGCTAAATCCTCTTGGAGGGCACACCTTGATCTCTTTAACATCTTCGCTTGTGTTTCCCACCAACAAGCAGCTTCAGTTATGATGCTCATGCTCTCCTGTGATAGGTCTTTTCCTCTGCGTCATCACTGGTATTTTTTTTTTTTGTTCAATGTTAAATTGGTGATGGGTCCATCTTCAGTCAAAAAGATGCATCATTCCTGGAGATTCTGCCGTGCTAGCAGAGTCCTTCCCAAGCTGGTCAGGCTATTTGACATCTTTCTTCTGGCTTTGCCCTTCTGGTGAATCCAATGACAATGCAAAATGCTTGGTTCTCAATCGTCGTTAGCTCCAGCTACTTCTGGTGAGTTGCGATGCCTTGGGTTTCCCAGAGCTAATCTTTCATAAGGTTCTGATGCTCCTGTTCCTCCCATGTATGTTCCTCATTTTGTCCAGTGTTGACTTGGTTGTAGGTTCTGTCCTGTGACAAAGATAGGTTTCATTACCAGCGAACCCTTGGATTTCAGGTGTTGCTTTCTGCATTTGACGTAACTACCATTGGCACTTGCTCCTCTTCGTCTTCTCTTTGACCTCCGGAACCCACCTAGGGCCTGTCTTCAGCTGTTGAGTCCTCGCTTGGACAGCTACGTCTGTCTTCCTTGCTCCCTGAGGGCCCAGCTCACTCTCTTTATCCGTCGCGCTTGGGTGATGAAATTAGGTAATTTGTCACAACTATCTTTGCCATATGCTCCTCTTCTTCAACTTCTTTCCGGTACACACCACGGGGCGATTCCAACCTCCGGCACCCAACGTGGGCCCGTCTTCAGATGCCAAATCCTCTCTAGGATGGCAAACCTTGATCCCTTTAACATCTTCGCTTGTGTTTCCCGACGACAAGCAGCTTCAGTTATGATGCTCATGCTCTCCTGTTTAGTCCTGGATAGGTCTTGTCCTCCTCATGATCACTGGTATTTTCTTTTGTTCAATGTTAAATTGGTGATGGGTCCATCTTCAGTCAAAACGATGCATTAATTCTGAAGATTCTGCCGTGCTGGCAGAGTCCTCCCCGAGCTGGTCAGGCTATTTGACATCTTTCTTCCGGCTTTGCCCTTCTGGTGAATCCAATGACAATGCAAAAAGTAGTCCAGCTTGGTTCTCAATCGTCGTTAGCTCCAGCTAATTCTGGTGAGTTGCGATGCCTTGGCTTTCCCAGAGGCAATCTGTAGTAGGGTTCTGATGCTCTTGTTCCTCCCATGTATGTTCCTCATTTTGTCCAGTGTAGACTTGGTTATGGGTTCTGTCCAGTGACAAAGATAGGCTTCATAACCAACAATCCATTGGATTTCAGGTGTTGCTTTCTGCATTTGCCGTAACTACCATTGGAACTTGCTCTTCGTCGTCTTCTCTTTGACCTCCTGAACCTACCGAGGGCCCGTCTTCAGCTGTTCAGTCCTCCCTTGGACAGCTACATCTGTCTTCCTTGCTCCCTGAGGGCCCAGCTCACTCTCTTTATCCGTCTTGCTTGGGTGACGAAATTGGGTAATTTGTCATAACTGTCTTTGCCACATGCTCCTCTTCTTCATCTTCTTTCCGGTACCCACCACGGGGCAAGTCCAACCTCCGGCACCCACCGTGGGCCTGTCTTCAGCTGCCAAATCCTCTTGGAGGGCACACCTTGATCTCTTTAACATCTTCGCTTGTGTTTCCCACCAACAAGCAGCTTCAGTTATGATGCTCATGCTCTCCTGTTTGGTCCTGGGTGTGTCTTTTCCTCCTCGTCATCACTGGTATTTTCTTCTTTTCAGTTTTAAATTGGTGATGGGTCCATTTTCAGTCAAAATGATGCATCATTCCTGGAGTTTCTGCCGTTCTAGCAGAGTCCTCCCTGAGCAGGTCAGGCTATTTGACATCTTTCTTCTGGCTTTGCCCTTCTGGTGAATCCAATGACAATACAAAAAGGAGTCCAGCTTGGTTCTCAATCATCGTTAGCTCCAGTTACTTCTGGTGGGTTGCGATGCCTTGGTTTTCCCAGACAATCTTTCGTAGGGTTCTGATACTCCTGTTCCTCCTAAGTATGTTCCTCATTTTGTCCAGTGTTGACTTGGTTGTAGGTTCTGTCCTGTGACAACGATTAGCTTCATTACCAGTGCTCCCTTGGATTTCAGGTGTTGCTTTCTGCATTTGACGTAACAACCAGATTCAGATTCAACTTTCAGATTCAACTTTATTGTCATTGTGCAGTGTACAGTAGAGACAACAAAATGCAGTTAGCATCTCCCTAGAAGAGCGACATAAATATGAGCAATAAATAAATCTATTTACATGCATAAAGTCATAGTATTTTTTTCCTGGTGGGAGGAGTGAGGGGGGGGGGGGGGTTATTGGCAATCACCGAGGTAGTGTTGAGTGGTGTAACAGCCGCAGGGAAGAAGCTGTTCCTGGACCTGCTTGGCACTTGCTCCTCTTCATCTTCTCTTTGACCTCTGCAACCCACCGAGGACCTGTCTTCAGCTGATGAATCCTCGCATGGACAGCTCCGTCTGTCTTCCTCGCTCCCTGAGGGCCCAGCTCACTCTTTTTATCCGTCTCGCTTGGGTGATGAAATTGGGTAATTTGTCATAACTATCTTTGCCACATGCTCGTCTTCTTCATCTTCTTTCCGGTACCCACCACGGGGCAAGTCCAACCTCCGGCACCCACCGTGGGCCTGTCTTCAGCTGCCAAATCCTCTTGGAGGGCACACCTTGATCTCTTTAACATCTTCGCTTGTGTTTCCCACCAACAAGCAGCTTCAGTTATGATGCTCATGCTCTCCTGTTTGGTCCTGGGTGTGTCTTTTCCTCCTCGTCATCGCTGGTATTTTCTTATTTTCAGTGTTAAATTGGTGATGGGTCCATCTTCAGTCAAAAAGATGCATCATTCCTGGAGATTCTGCCGTGCTAGCAGAGTCCTCCCTGAGCTGGTCATGCTATTTGACATCTTTCTGTTATTTGACATCTTTCTTCTGGCTTTGCCCTTCTGGTGAATCCAATGACAATGCAAAAAGGATTCCAGCTTGGTTCTCAATCGTCGTTAGCTCCAGCTATTTTTGGTGAGTTGCGATGCCTTGGTTTTCCCAGAGACAATCTTTCGTAGGGTTAGGATGCTACTGTTCCTCCCATGTATGCTCCTCATTTTGTCCAGTGTTGACTTGAGTGTGGGTTCTGTCCTGTGACCAAGAGAGGCTTCTTTACCAGCGATCCCTTGGATTTCAGGTGTTGCTTTCTGCATTTGACGTAACTACCATTGGCACTTGTTCCTCTTCGTCTTCTCTTTGACCTCCGGTACCCACCGAGGGCCCGTCTTCAGCTGTCGAGTCCTCACTGGGATGTCTTCGGGGCTGTGGTTGCGGAGCGACCCAACTTCCGACCCGACTTTGGAGCTTCGGAGGCTCGTCCGCGGGCCAGTAGACGACATCGTCGGGAGCTCACAGGTTGGTGACCTATTTTTCCCGAGCTCCCGCAACTACAGCTGCGTCCGCTGGACAGGAGGGCGGCAGCTTCGACCGCCCTGGACCGCGGAGTTTTAACCGGCCTGTTTGCGGAGCTCGGATTCAATCGCGGGACTCGCACACCATCACCCGGCGGGGTCACAACATCGGAGGCCTGGATTGCCTCGGCGCAGAGGGAGAGCAAGGAAGGAAGAGACAATGACTTTGTGACAGTAAACTGAGTTGAATGTTTGTTTTGTTATTTATTCAATGAATGACTGCAGGCTAAACCATTTTGTTGCACTGAAAAGTGCAATGACAATAAAATTGAATCCAAATCCAAATCCATATCCAAAATCCCTGTTCCTCGCTCCGTGAGGGCCCAGCTCACTCTCTTTATCCGTCTCGCTTGGGAGACAAAATTGGGTAATTTGTCATAAGTATCTTTGCCACTTCCTCCGCTTCTTCATCTTTTTTCCGGTACACACCAAGGGTATGTTCCTCGTATTGTCCAGTGTTGACTAGAGTGTGGGTTCTGTCCTGTGACAATGATAGGCTTTATTACCAGCGATCCCTTGTATTTCAGGTGTTGCTTTCTGCATTTGACGAAACTACCATTGGCACTTGCTCCACTTCGTCTTCTCTTTGACCTCCGGAACCCACCGAGGGCCCGTCTTCAGCTGTTGAGTCCTCGCTTGGACAGCTCCGTCTGTCTTCCTCGCTCCATGAGGGACCGGCTCACTCTCTTTATCCGTCTCGCTTGAGTGACGAAATTGGGTAATTTGTCATATGTAACTTTGCCACTTGCGCCTCTTCTTCATCTTCTTTCCGGTACGCACCACGGGGCAAGTCCAACCTCCGGCACCCACCGCGGGCCCGTCTTCAGCTGCCAAATCTTCTCTTGGAGGCCACATCTTGATCTCTTTAATATCTTTGCTTCGGTTTCCTACCAACAAGCAACTTCAGTTATGATGCTCATGCTCTCCTGTTTGGTCCTGGATCGGTCTTGTCCTCCGCGTCATCACTGGTATTTTCTTTTGTTCAATGTTAAATTGGTGATGGGTCCATCTTCAGTCAAAAAGATCAGTCCTGGAGATTCTGCCGTGCTAGCAGTCCTCCCCGAGCTGGTCAGGCTATTTGACATCTTTCTTCTGGCTTTGCCCTTCTGGTGAATCCAATGACAATGCAAAAAAGAGTCCAGCTTGGTTCTCAATCGTCGTTAGCTCCAGCTACTTCTGGTGAGTTGCGATGCCTTGGTTTTCCCAGAGACAATCTGTAGTAGCGTTCTGATGCTCCTGTTCCTCCTAAGTATGTTCCTCATTTTGTCCAGTGTTGACTTGGTTGTAGATTCTGTCCTGTGACAAAGATTAGCTTCATTACCAGCGATCCCTTGGATTTCAGGTGTTGCTTTCTGCATTTGACGTAACTACCAGATTCAGATTCAACTTTCAGATTCAGATTCAACTTTATTGTCATTGTGCAGTGTACAATGCAGAGACAACGAAATGCAGTTAGCATCTCCCTAGAAGAAGCTGTTCCTGGACCTGCTTGGCACTTGCTCCTCTTCATCTTCTCTTTGACCTCCGCAACCCATCGAGCGCCTGTCTTCAGCTGATGAATCCTCGCTTGGACAGTTCCATCTGTCTTCCTCGCTCCCTGAGGGGCCAGCTCACTCTCTTTATCCGTCTCGCTTGGGTGATGAAATTGGGTAATTTGTCATAACTATCTTTGCCACATGCTCGTCTTCTTCATCTTCTTTCCGGTACCCACCACGGGGCAAGTCCAACCTCCGGCACCCACTATGGGCCCGTCTTCAGCTGCCAAATCCTCTTGGAGGGCACACCTTGATCTCTTTAACATCTTCGTTTGTGTTTCCCACCAACAAGCAGCTTCAGTTATGATGCTCATGCTCTCCTGTGATAGGTCTTTTCCTTCAGATGCCAAATCTTCTCTAGGAGGGCAAACCTTGATCCCTTTAACATCTTCGCTTGTGTTTCCCGACGACAAGCAGCTTCAGTTATGATGCTCATGCTCTCCTGTTTGGTCCTGGATAGGTCTTGTCCTCCTCGTGATCACTGGTATTTTCTTTTGTTCAATGTTAAATTGGTGATGGGTCCATCTTCAGTCAAAATGATGCATCATTCCTGGAGATTCTGCCGTGCTAGCAGAGTCCTCCCCGAGCTGGTCAGGCTATTTGACATCTTTCTTCTGGCTTTGCCCTTCTGGTGAATCCAATGACAATGCAAAAAAGAGTCCAGCTTGGTTCTCAATCGTCGTTAGCTCCAGTTACTTCTGGTGGGTTGCGATGCCTTGGTTTTCCCAGACAATCTTTCGTAGGGTTCTGATACTCCTGTTCCTCCTAAGTATGTTCCTGATTTTGTCCAGTGTTGACCTGGGTGTGGGTTCTGTCCTGTGACAAAGATAGGCTTCATTACCAGCGATCCCTTGGTTTTCAGATGTTGCTTTCTGCATTTGCCGTAACTACCATTGGCACTTGCTCCTCTTCGTCTTCTCTTTGACCTCCAGAACCCACCGAGGGCCTGTCTTCAGCTGTTGAGTCCTCGCATGGACAGCTACGTCTGTCTTCCTTGCTCCCTGAGGGCCCAGCTCACTCTCTTTATCCGTCTCGCTTGGGTGATGAAATTGGGTAATTTGTCATAAGTATCTTTGCCACTTGCACCTCTTCTTCATCTTCTTTCAGGTACGCACCACGGGGCGAGTCCAACTTCCGGCACCCACCGCGGGCCCGTCTTCAGCTGCCAAATCTTCTCTTGGAGGCCACATCCTGATCTCTTTAACATCTTCGCTTGTGTTTCCTACCAACATGCAACTTCAGTTATGATGCTCATGCTCTCCTGTGATCGGACTTGTCCTCTGCGTCATTACTGGTATTTTCTTTTGTTCAGTGATGGGTCCATCTTCAGTCAAAATGATGCATCATTCCTGGAGATTCTGCCGTGCTAGCAGAGTCCTCCCCGAGCTGGTCAGGCTATTTAACATCTTTCTTCTGGCTTTGCCCTTCTGGTGAATCCAATGACAATGCAAAAAAGAGTCCAGCTTGGTTCTCAATCGTCATTAGCTCCAGCTACTTCTGGTGAGTTGCGATGCCTTGGTTTTCCCAGAGACAATCTGTAGTAGCGTTCTGATGCTCCTGTTCCTCCTAAGTATGTTCCTCATTTTGTCCAGTGTTGACTTGGTTGTAGGTTCTGTCCTGTGACAAAGATAAGCTTCATTACCAGTGCTCCCTTGGATTTCAGGTGTTGCTTTCTTCATTTGACGTAACTACCAGATTCAGATTCAACTTTCAGATTCAACTTTATTGTCATTGTGCAGTGTACAGTACAGAGACAACGAAATGCAGTTAGCATCTCCCTAGATGTGCGACATAAATATGAGCAATAAATAAATCTATTTACGTGCAGACAGTCATAGTATTTTTTTCCTGGTGGGAGGAATGTCCGTGGGTGGGAGGGGTGGGTGATTGGCAATCACTGAGGTACAGTGTTGAGTGGTGTAACAGCCGCAGGGAAGAAGCTGTTCCTGGACCTGCTTGGCACTTGCTCCTCTTCATCTTCTCTTTGACCTCCGCAACCCACCGAGCGCGTCTTCAGCTGATGAGTCCTCGCTTGGACAGCTCCGTCTGTCTTCCTCGCTCCCTGAGGGCCCAGCTCACTCTCTTTATCCGTCTCGCTTGGGTAATTTGTCATAACTATCTTTGCCACTTGCACCACTTCTTCATCTTCTTTCAGGTACGCACCACGGGGCGAGTCCAACCTCCGGCACCCACCGCGGGCCCGTCTTCAGCTGCCAAATCTTCTCTTGGAGGCCACATCTTGATCTCTTTAATATCTTCGCTTCTGTTTCCTACCAACAAGCAACTTCAGTTATGATGCTCATGCTCTCCTGTTTGGTCCTGGATCGGTCTAGTCCTCCGCGTCATCACTGGTATTTTCTTTTGTTCAATGTTAAATTGGTGATGGGTCCATCTTCAGTCAAAAAGATGCATCAATCCTGGAGATTCAGCCGTGCTAACAGTCCTCCCCGAGCTGGTCAGGCTATTTGACATCTTTCTTCTGGCTTTGCCCTTCTGGTGAATCCAATGACAATGCAAAAAAGAGTCCAGCTTGGTTCTCAATCGTCGTTAGCTCCAGCTACTTCTGGTGAGTTGCGATGCCTTGGTTTTCCCAGAGACAATCTGTAGTAGCGTTCTGATGCTCCTGTTCCTCCTAAGTATGTTCCTCATTTTGTCCAGTGTTGACTTGGTTGTAGGTTCTGTCCTGTGACAAAGATTAGCTTCATTACCAGCGATCCCTTGGATTTCAGGTGTTGCTTTCTGCATTTGACGTAACTACCAGATTCAGATTCAACTTTCAGATTCAGATTCAACTTTATTGTCATTGTGCAGTGTACAATGCAGAGACAACGAAATGCAGTTAGCATCTCCCTAGAAGAGCGACATAAATATGAGCAATAAATAAATCTATTTACGTGCAGACAATCATAGTATTTTTTTCCTGGTGGGAGGAGTGTCCGGGTTGGGTGATTGGCAATCACTGAGGTAGTGTTGAGTGGTGTAACAGCCACAGGGAAGAAGCTGTTCCTGGACCTGCTTGGCACTTGCTCCTCTTCATCTTCTCTTTGACCTCCGCAACCCATCGAGCGCCTGTCTTCAGCTGATGAACCCACCGCGGGCCCGTCTTCAGCTGCCAAATCTTCTCTTGGAGGCCACATCCTGATCTCTTTAACATCTTCGCTTGTGTTTCCTACCAACATGCAACTTCAGTTATGATGCTCATGCTCTCCTGTGATAGGTCTTTTCCTTCAGATGCCAAATCCTCTCTAGGAGGGCAAACCTTGATCCCTTTAACATCTTCGCTTGTGTTTCCCGACGACAAGCAGCTTCAGTTATGATGCTCATGCTCTCCTGTTTGGTCCTGGATAGGTCTTGTCCTCCTCGTGATCACTGGTATTTTCTTTTGTTCAATGTTAAATTGGTGATGGGTCCATCTTCAGTCAAAACGATGCATTATTCCTGAAGATTCTGCCGTGCTGGCAGAGTCCTCCCCGAGCTGGTCAGGCTATTTGACATCTTTCTTCCGGCTTTGCCCTTCTGGTGAATCCAATGACAATGCAAAAGGTAGTCCAGCTTGGTTCTCAATCGTCGTTAGCTCCAGCTAATTCTGGTGAGTTGCGATGCCTTGGCTTTCCCAGAGGCAATCTGTAGTAGGGTTCTGATGCTCTTGTTCCTCCCATGTATGTTCCTCATTTTGTCCAGTGTTGACTTGGTTATGGGTTCTGTCCAGTGACAAAGATAGGCTTCATTACCAGCAATCCGTTGGATTTCAGGTGTTGCTTTCTGCATTTGACGAAACTACCATTGGCACTTGCTCCTCTTAGTCTTCTCTTTGACCTCCGGAACCCACCGAGGGCTTGCCTTCAGCTGTTGAGTCCTCGCTTGGACAGCTCCGTCTGCCTTCCTCGCTCCCTGAGGGCCCAGCTCACTCTTTTTATCCATCTCGCTTGGGTGATGAAATTGTGTAATTTGTCATAACTATCTTTGCCACATGCTCATCTTCTTCATCTTCTTTCCGGTACCCACCACGGGGCAAGTCCAACCTCCGGCACCCACCGTGGGCCCGTATTCAGCTGCCAAATCCTCTTGGAGGGCACACCTTGATCTCTTTAACATCTTCGCTTGTGTTTCCCACCAACAAGCAGCTTCAATTATGATGCTCATGCTCTCCTGTTTGGTCCTGGATGTGTCTTTTCCTCCTCATCATCACTGGTACTTTCTTATTTTCAGTGTTAAATTGGTGATGGGTCCATCTTCAGTCAAAAAGATGCATCATTCCTGGAGATTCTGCCGTGCTAGCAGAGTCCTCCCTGAGCTGGTCAGGCTATTTGACATCTTTCTTCTGGCTTTGCCCTTCTGGTGAATCCAATGACAATGCAAAAAGGATTCCAGCTTGGTTCTCAATCGTCGTTAGCTCCAGCTACTTCTGGTGAGTTGCGATGCCTTGGTTTTCCCAGAGACAATCTTTCGTAGGGTTAGGATGCTACTGTTCCTCCCATGTATGCTCCTCATTTTGTCCAGTGTTGACTAGAGTGTGGGTTCTGTCCTGTGACAAAGATAGGCTTCATTACCAGCGTTCCCTTCGATTACAGGTGTTGCTTTCTGCATTTGACGTAACTACCATTGGCACTTGTTCCTCGTCGTCTTCTCTTTGACCTCCGGAACCCACCGAGGGCCCGTCTTCAGCTGTTGAGTCCTCGCTTGGAAAGCTCCGTCTGTCTTCCTCGCTCCATGAGGGACCGGCTCACTCTCTTTATCCGTCTCGCTTGGGTGATGAAATTGGGTAATTTGTCATATGTAACTTTGCCACTTGCACCTCTTCTTCATCTTCTTTCAGGTACGCACCACGGGGTGAGTCCAACCTCCGGCACCCACCGCGGGCCCGTCTTCAGCTGCCAAATCTTCTCTTGGAGGCTACATCTTGATCTCTTTAATATCTTCGCTTGTGTTTCCTACCAACAAGCAACTTCAGTTATGATGCTCATGCTCTCCTGTTTGGTCCTGGATCGGTCTTGTCCTCCACGTCATCACTGGTATTTTCTTTTGTTCAATGTTAAATTGGTGATGGGTCCATCTTCAGTCAAAATGATGCATCATTCCTGGAGATTCTGCCGTGCTAGCAGAGTCCTCCCCGAGCTGGTCAGGCTATTTGACATCTTTCTTCTGGCTTTGCCCTTCTGGTGAATCCAATGACAATGCAAAAAGGAGTCCAGCTTGGTTCTCAATCGTCGTTACCTCCAGCTACTTCTGGTGAGTTGCGATGCCTTGGTTTTCCCAGAGACAATCTGTAGTAGCGTTCTGATGCTCCTGTTCCTCCTAAGTATGTTCCTCATTTTGTCCAGTGTTGACTTGGTTGTAGGTTCTGTCCTGTGACAAAGATTAGCTTCATTACCAGCGATCCCTTGGATTTCAGGTGTTGCTTTCTGCATTTGACGTAACTACCAGATTCAGATTCAACTTTCAGATTCAACTTTATTGTCATTGTGCAGTGTACAATGCAGAGACAACGAAATGCAGTTAGCATCTCCCTAGAAGAGCGACATAAATATGAGCAATAAATAAATCTATTTACGTGCAGACAGTCATAGTATTTTTTTCCTGGTGGGAGGAGTGTCCGGGGTGGGTGATTGGCAATCACTGAGGTACAGTGTTGAGTGGTGTAACAGCCGCAGGGAAGAAGCTGTTCCTGGACCTGCTTGGCACTTGCTCCTCTTCATCTTCTCTTTGACCTCCGCAACCCACCGAGCGCCTGTCTTCAGCTGATGAATCCTCGCTTGGACAGTTCCGTCTGTCTTCCTCGCTCCCTGAGGGGCCAGCTCACTCTCTTTATCCGTCGCGCTTGGGTGATGAAATTGGGTAATTTGTCATAACTATCTTTGCCACATGCTCGTCTTCTTAATCTTCTTTCCGGTACCCACCACGGGGCAAGTCCAACCTCCGGCACCCTCTATGGGCCCGTCTTCAGCTGCCAAATCCTCTTGGAGGGCACACCTTGATCTCTTTAACATCTTCGCTTGTGTTTCCCACCAACAAGCAGCTTCAGTTATGATGCTCATGCTCTCCTGTGATAGGTCTTTTCCTCCGCCTCATCACTGGTAATTTTTTTTTGTTCAATGTTAAATTGGTGATGGGTCCATCTTCAGTCAAAAAGATGCATCATTCCTGGAGATTCTGCCGTGCTAGCAGAATCCTTCCCAAGCTGGTCAGGCTATTTGACATCTTTCTTCTGGCTTTGCCCTTCTGGTGAATCCAATGACAATGCAAAATGCTTGGTTCTCAATCGTCGTTAGCTCCAGCTACTTCTGGTGAGTTGCGATGCCTTGGGTTTCCCAGAGATAATCTTTCATAAGGTTCTGATGCTTCCGTTCCTCCCATGTATGTTCCTCATTTTGTCCAGTGTTGACTTGGTTGTAGGTTCTGTCCTGTGACAATGATAGGCTTCATTACCAGCGAACCCTTGGATTTCAGGTGTTGCTTTCTGCATTTGACGTAACTACCATTGGCACTTGCTCCTCTTTGTCTTCTCTTTGACCTCCGGAACCCACCTAGGGCCTCTTCAGCTGTTGAGTCCTCGCTTGGACAGCTACGTCAGTCTTCCTTGCTCCCTGAGGGCCCAGCTCACTCTCTTTATCCGTCGCGCTTGGGTGATGAAATTGGGTAATTTGTCACAACTATCTTTGTCTTATGCTCCTCTTCTTCAACTTCTTTCCGGTACACACCACGGGGCGATTCCAACCTCCGGCACCCAACCTGGGCCCGTCTTCAGATGCCAAATCCTCTCTAGGAGGGCAAACCTTGATCCCTTTAACATCTTCGCTTGTGTTTCCCGACGACAAGCAGCTTCAGTTATGATGCTCATGCTCTCCTGTTTGGTCCTGGATAGGTCTTGTCCTCCTCGTGATCACTGGTATTTTCTTTTGTTCAATGTTAAATTGGTGATGGGCCCATCTTCAGTCAAAAAGATGCATTATTCCTGAAGATTCTGCCGTGCTGGCAGAGTCCTCCCCGAGCTGGTCAGGCTATTTGACATCTTTCTTCCGGCTTTGCCCTTCTGGTGAATCCAATGACAATGCAAAAAGTAGTCCAGCTTGGTTCTCAATCGTCGTTAGCTCCAGCTAATTCTGGTGAGTTGCGATGCCTTGGCTTTCCCAGAGACAATCTGTAGTAGGGTTCTGATGCTCCCGTTCCTCCCATGTATGTTCCTCATTTTGTCCAGTGTAGACTTGGTTATGGGTTCTGTCCAGTGACAAAGATAGGCTTCATTACCAGCGATCCCTTGGATTTCAGGTGTTGCTTTCTGCATTTGAAGTAACTACCATTGGAACTTGCTCTTCGTCGTCTTCTCTTTGACCTCCTGAACCTACCGAGGGCCCGTCTTCAGCTGTTCAGTCCTCCCTTGGACAGCTACATCTGTCTTCCTTGCTCCCTGAGGGCCCAGATCAATCTCTTTATCCGTCTTGCTTGGGTGACGAAATTGGGTAATTTGTCATAAATATCTTTGCCACTTGCACCACTTCTTCATCTTCTTTCATGTTCCCACCACGGGGCAAGTCCAACCTCCGGCACCCAACACGGGCCCATCTTCACCTGCCAATTCCTCTCTTGGAGAGCACACTTTGATCAATTTAACATCTTCGTTTGTGTTTCCCACCAACAAGCAGCTTCAATTATGATGCTCATGCTCTCCTGTTTGGTCCTGGATGGGTCTTTTTCTCCTCGTCTTCACTGGTATTTTCTGTTGTTCAAGGTTAAATTGGTGATGGGTCCATCTTCAGTCAAAATGATGCATCATTCCTGGAGATTCTGCCGTGCTAGCAGTGTCCTCCCTGAGCTGGTCAGGCTATTTGACATCTTTCTCTGGCTTTGCCCTCCTGGTGAATCCAATGACAATACAAAAAGCTTGGTTCTCAATCGTCATTAGCTCCAGCTACTTCTGGTGAGTTGCGATGCCTTAGTTTTCCCAGAGACAATCTTTCATAGGGTTCTGATGCTCCCGTTCCTCCCATGTATGTTCCTCATTTTGTCCAGTGTTGACTTGGGTGTGGGTCATGTGCTGTGACAAAGATAGGCTTCTTTACCAGAGATCCCTTTGCAGTGAATTCAATGTCACTGCAGAGAGACCAGCTTGTTACTCAATCATCGTTAGCTCCAGCTCTTTCTGGTCAGTTGTGATGCCTTGGTTTTCCAAGTGACAATCCGTGATAGGGTTCTGATGCTCCTGTACCTCAATATATGTTTTCTTTTGTTAAGTGTTGATTTGGGTGTGCGTTCTATCCTGTGACAAAAGATAACCTTAATTACCAGAGATCCATTGTCTTCCAGGTGTTGCGTTCTGCATTTGTCGTAACTACTATTGACACTTGCTCCTCTTCGTCTTCTCTCCGACCACCGGCACTCACCGAGGGCCATGTTCATCCAACCTACGGAACCCACCATGGGCCCATCTTCAGCTTCGGAGTCCTCTCTTGGCCGGCTCTATCCGTCTTCCTCACTCCCTGACGGCCCAGCTCACTCTCTTTAACCATCTTGCTTTGGTGATGAAAGTGGGTCATTTGTCGTAACTATCCTTGCTTCTTGATCCTCTTCTTCAACGTCTCTCCGGCACCCACCGTGGGCCCGTCTTCAGCTGTCGAATCCACTTGGATGGCACACCTTACTCTCTTTAACATCCTCACTTGCGTTTCCCCATGTACAAACAGCATCAGTTGTGATGCTCATGCTCTCCTGTTTGGTCCTGGCTGGGTCTTTTCCTCCTCGTCATCACTGGTGGTTTCGTTTGTTCAGTGTTGAATTGGTGATGGCACCGTCTTCAAGCAAATAGATGCATTATTCCTGGAGATTCTGCCTTGCTTGCAGAGCCCTTTCAGAGCTGGTCGGGCTATTTGACATCTTTCTTCTGGCTTTGCCCTGATGGTGAATCCAATGGCACTGCAAAGAAGAGTCCAGCTTGGTTCCCCATCGACGTTAGCTCCAGCTACTTCTGGTCAGTTGTAATGTCTTGGTTTTCCCAGAGACAATCTGTGGTAAGGTTCTGATGCTGCTGTTCCTCCCATGTATGTTTTCTGCTCAGTCATTTCTTCCTCCTTTTGTCTATTTTACAATCACCAGTAGTCTTCATTACAGCATCAAATGTTTTGTTGAGATAATAAAAATTAAACATGCTAATCACACCCGGATCCATAGGTTGGAGGGATGTAGTGTTCAGTAAAATTTCTGTTCCTGCAATTTACGTTGTCACATTGCCATTACTAATAAATTATGACACGTGCTGCAAAGTCTGAACATCAATTCTTCATCTGAACTATACTTGCATGTTTCTTAATTAAGCATTACAAATCGAGAAATAGGACATCTAGACATAATAAATGCAAACAGCAGACTTAGGGAGTAAAATATTCAGCAGCTCTTACCAGATCTTTAGTTGTTCTGGACGAAGGAAGGTTGTAGATGTACTTCAACTTCTCGGACAGGGGACAATTCTCTCCCTGGACGGATCACATGCAGGATCACGTCCACAACCTGGTCAAGTTAAGCTCACTGGCCTTCAGTGAGTCTGACAGCTGAGCTCTGGTGGCACTGATCTCACCCTTCAGATTGATCTGGGTTGACCTCTCTAAGGAGCTTAACATGAGGATGTGTTACCTTGCAAGAGCTGTAACTGGGAAATGTTACAGGCTTCAAACCAGTGGCAATTTAGAGGACATTCTAAAGGGGTCCCAATCACTCTAGTTCTTCAAACTATTACAAACTTATCATTTTGCCAGATTTACTAGCCTAACCATTACAAAGAAGCAGATTACAGCAATTGGAAAGACACTGCCAACCAGTATCCATCCCCTACCTGTATCATGATCAGTCACTACAAAAGCGAGTTATGTTTGCATCAAACAAGAACCAGCTTCCAAGATTATTTTGGTTGTTCCACTAATCATTCTTTTACCATTACCATTTTTTGCCAGGCACACATTGCAAAAGGCAGAGTTACAAAAGGCACAGTTACAAAAGGCACACAGTTGCAAAAGGCACAGTTGCAAAAGGCAGAGTTGCAAAAGGCAGTTACAAAAGGCAGTTACAAAAGGCAGTTGCAAAAGGCACAGTTGCAAAAGGCATAGTTGCAAAAGGCAGTTGCAAAAGGCAGTTGCAAAAGGCACAGTTGCAAAAGGCACCGTTGCAAACGGCACAGTTGCAAAAGGCACAGTTGCAAAAGGCAGTTACAAAAGGCAGTTACAAAAGGCAGTTACAAATGGCAGTTACAAAAGGCAGTTGCAAAAGGCACAGTTGCAAAAGGCAGTTACTAAAGGCAGACAGTTGCAAAAGGCACACATTTCAATAGCCACACAGTTGCAAAAAAACACATAAAGGGCACTCACTGGTCAGTATTCTCAGTGCTCTAGATTTCCAGCTCAGACTGAGAGTCGTGACCCTCTCCCTCCCCCATCTTGCAGAGACTGAGCCACGCCCACACTTCCGGGTTTTATAGCTCCTTCCCCCCTCCCGCCGGAAGGGGCGTGGCCTTCATGGCGTGATTGACAGGAGAATCTCAACATTTTTTAAACATTAAAAAAACCGTGTCCCATGCATCACGAGCAAGCATTATGAAGATGTTTCTTAATTAACCATTACAAATCGAGAAATAGGACATCTAGACATAATAAATGCAAACAGCAGACTTAGGGAGTAAAATATTCAGCAGCTCTTACCAGATCTTTAGTTGTTCTGGACGAAGGAAGGTTGTAGATGTACTTCATCTTCTCGGACAGGGGACAATTCTCTCCCTGGACGGATCACATGCAGGATCACGTCCACAACCTGGTCAAGTTAAGCTCACTGGCCTTCAGTGAGTCTGACAGCTGAGCTCTGGTAGCACTGATCTCACCCTTCAGATTGATCTGGGTTGACCTCTCTAAGGAGCTTAACATGAGGATGTGTTACCTTGCAAGAGCTGTAACTGGGAAATGTTACAGGCTTCAAACCAGTGGCAATTTAGAGGACATTCTAAAGGGGTCCCAATCACTCTAGTTCTTCAAACTATTACAAACTTCTTATCATTTTGCCAGATTTACTAGCCTAACCATTACAAAGAAGCAGATTACAGCAATTGGAAAGACACTGCCAACCAGTATCCATCCCCTACCTGTATCATGATCAGTCACTACAAAAGCGAGTTATGTTTGCATCAAACAAGAACCAGCTTCCAAGATTATTTTGGTTGTTCCACTAATCATTCTTTTACCATTACCATTTTTTGCCAGGCACACATTGCAAAAGGCAGTTACAAAAGGCACACAGTTACAAAAGGCAGTTACCAAAGGCAGTTACAAAAGGCACAGTTGCAAAAGGCACAGTTGCAATAGGCAGTTGCAAAAGGCACAGTTGCAAAAGGCACACAGTTGCAAAAGGCACACAGTTGCAAAAGGCAGTTACAAAAGGCAGTTACAAAAGGCACAGTTGCAAAAGGCACAGTTGCAATAGGCAGTTACAAAAGGCACACAGTTGCAAAAGGCACAGTTGCAAAAGGCACAGTTGCAAAAGGCAGTTGCAAAAGGCACCGTTGCAAACGGCACAGTTGCAAAAGGCACCGTTGCAAACGGCACAGTTGCAAAAGGCAGTTACAAAAGGCAGTTACAAATGGCAGTTACAAAAGGCACAGTTGCAAAAGGCACAGTTGCAAAAGGCACACAGTTGCAATAGGCAGTTACTAAAGGCAGACAGTTGCAAAAGGCACACATTTCAATAGCCACACAGTTGCAAAAAAACACATAAAGGGCACTCACTGGTCAGTATTCTCAGTGCTCTAGATTTCCAGCTCAGACTGAGAGTCGTGACCCTCTCCCTCCCCCATCTTGCAGAGACTGAGCCACGCCCACACTTCCGGGTTTTATAGCTCCTTCCCCCCTCCCGCCGGAAGGGGCGTGGCCTTCATGGCGTGATTGACAGGAGAATCTCAACATTTTTTAAACATTAAAAAAACCGTGTCCCATGCATCACGAGCAAGCATTATGAAGATGTTTCTTAATTAAGCATTACAAATCGAGAAATAGGACATCTAGACATAATAAATGCAAACAGCAGACTTAGGGAGCAAAATATTCAGCAGCTCTTACCAGATCTTTAGTTGTACTGGAAGAAGGAAGGTTGTAGATGTACTTCATCTTCTCGGACAGGGGACAATTCTCTCCCTGGACGGATCACATGCAGGATCACGTCCACAACCTGGTCAAGTTAAGCTCACTGGCCTTCAGTGAGTCTGACAGCTGAGCTCTGATAACACTGATCTCACCCTTCAGATTGATCTGTGGTGACCTAAGGAGCTTAACATGAGGATGTGTTACCTTGCAAGAGCTGTAACTGGGAAATGTTACAGGCTTCAAACCAGTGGCAATTTAGAGGACTTTCTAAAGGGGTCCCAATCACTCTAGTTCTTCAAACTATTACAAATTTCTCATCATTCTGCCAGATTCACTAGCCTAGCCATTACAAAGAAGCAGATTACAGCAATTGAAAAGACACTGCTCAACCAGTATCCATCCCATACCTGTATCATGATCAGTCACTACTACAGCAAGTTATGTTTGCATCAAACAAGAACCAGCTTCCAAGATTATTGTGGTTGTCCTACTAATCATCCTTTTACCATTACCATTTTTTTGCCAGGCACACATTGCAAAATGCACAGTTACAAAAGGCAGTTACAAAAGACACACAGTTGCAAAAAGCAGTTGCAAAAAGCAGTTGCAAAAGGCACAGTTGCAAAAGGCAGTTGCAAAAGGCACTGTTGCAAAAGGCACTGTTGTAAAAGGCACAGTTGCAAAAGGCACAGTTGCAAAAGGCACAGTTGCAAAAGGCACCGTTGCAAAAGGCATCGTTACAAACAGCACACAGTTGCAAAAGGCAGTTGCAAAAGGCAGTTACAAAAGGCAGTTACAAAGGGCACAGTTACAAAAGGCACAGTTGCAAAAGGCACAGTTGCAAAAGGCACAGTTGCAAAAGGCACAGTTGCAAAAGGCACAGTTGCAAAAGGCACACAGTTGCAAAAGGCAGTTACTAAAGGCACACAGTTGCAAAAGGCACACATTTCAATAGCCACACAGTTGCAAAAAAACACATAAAGGGCACTCACTGGTCAGTATTCTCAGTGCTCTAGATTTCCAGCTCAGACTGAGAGTCGTGACCCTCTCCCTCCCCCATCTCGCAGACTGAGCCACCCCCACACTTCCGGGTTTTATAGCTCCTTCCCCCTCCCACCGGAAGGGGCATGGCCTTCATGGCGTGATTGACAGGAGCATCTCAACATTTTTTAAACATTAAAAAACCGTGTCCCATGCATCGCGAGCAAGCATGATGAAGTCTCTAATGTTAAAAGATTTCCAGCAATCTTGGTCATTTTACAATCACCATTGGCCTCATTACAGCATCAAATGTTTTTCTGAGATAATAAAAATTAAACATGCTAATCACACCCAGATCCATAAGCTGGAGGAAGGATGTAGTTAGTGTTCAGTAGAAGATAAACCTGAATATTTCTGTTCCTGCACTTTATTTTGTCAATGACATTACTAATAAATTATGACACATGCTACCAAGTCTGAACATCAATGTTTCATTTGCACTATACTTGCATGTTTCTTAATTAAGCATTACAAATAGAGAAATAAGACATCTAGACATAATAAATGCAAACAACAGACTTAGGGAGTAAAATATTCAACAGCTCTTACCAGACCTTTAGTTGTACTGGACGAAGGAAGGTTGTAGATGTACATCATCTCGGACAGGGGACAATCCTCTTCGTGGACGTGCAGGATCACGTGCAGGATCGCGTCCACAACCTGGCCAAGTTAAGCTCACTGACCTTCAGAGAGTCTATGACAGCTGAGCTCTGGTAGCACTGATCTGATCCTTAAGATAGATCTCGGATGACCTCCCTAAGGAGCACCTCGTGGGATTCCAGACAGTCCGGGTTTTCCATTTAGATCCACGGTATGACCTACAATACAATTGAGTGGTATCAGAACAATTAACTCACTCTCTGCCTTTGTAAGACAAAGGAGTTACTTGTTGCCTTCACTAATGCACTGACCGATCCATCACAAATACTGCCCACCCCAACATTGAATTGACCTACAGGAAGTGCTAGTACGACCGGATCACCCGTTTGGGGGAGTGGAAGGAGCAATAGATTCGTGTCCTCACTAGTAAAAAAAAGTGCGCCTTGACTAAAAAACACCTAGAGAAAAAAGCAGTAAAAATACACTAATAAAAAGTCAGCCTGGACTAAGCAAAGACCCATCTGCAATAAAAAGCTAGCTTAAACTAAAATCACACGAGTAAAAGAAGAATCACGTAAAAAACCCGCCTCAACTAAAAAACACTGAGGAAATAAAAGTTAAAAGCCCGCCTCGAATAAAAATCACACCTCAAGTAAAAATCCCAGTTAAAAAAACATACCTCAAGTAAAACCCCGTCAAACCATAACTTGAGTAAAAAGCACATCCAGTTAAAAAAAACCATACCGAGTAAAAACAAGAGTAGCCAATGCAGTAACCTCAGGCTATGTCCAATGAACGTGGCAGGAGTTTCGAGTGGAAAACCGAAGTGCAAAAAGTTTCAACTGACGGCAAAGCCTGCCCCACCACAAGTACAGCACGAGTGGACAACACATCATGTAAACAACCTACTCCAGTAAACACTCCCCCCCCCGACTAAACAGTTACAAAAACACCTCGAGCAAGAGTAAAACACATAGCTCGATTAAAAACACACCTTAAAAACGCGCCAGGTAAATAGAAACCTTGGAAAAGCACGCCCCCAACTAAAAGAAACCCATCTCGACGAAAAAAAGCCACCGTGAGTAAAATAAACTGAGAAAAAAGCCAGCCTCGAGTAAAAAAACACACCTCGAGACATAAGAACAAGTAAAATTCCTGCCTTAACTGAAAAACAAGCCTCGAGTAAAAAGTAGTTACAAAATACACCGCGAGTAAAGTCAGCCTCCAGTAAAAAATCTAATCTCGTGTAAAAGCACATCAAGTTAGAAAACATATGCCGAGTAAAAACAAGAGTAAACTATGAGTAGACCAACGAGCAACAAGAGTGACCAACTTGGTTTCCCATTGACGTTGTCTCCATCACCAGCTATTTCTGATCTGTGATCTCTTGGCTTTTCCATCGAGCTGCATCAGTTTTGCTGCTCTTGCTCTCTTGGTTTTTCCTGGATGGATCTTTTCTTTCCATTTGGCATCTCTTTCACTTTCTTTTAGCCAGTATTGAGTCGCATGTGGGGGTTCCCATTCCTGGCAAGGAGAGACTTCCTTATCAGATATTCATTGGTTTTATGACGCTTGCCCTCCTACCAAAATTATCATCAGAGCCATTGCAAAGAAGCAATTTTTAGCAACTGAACAGACATTTGATCCATCGCCTATAAGCACAGAAATTCATCATTACACTCATCAACACAAACACGATTCTTTAAGTGTTATCATACTCACCATGGTAGTTGGCCTCAGGTGATCACTAGCTCCTGCCAACGTGCTCAAAGGCTTATTCCTGCATCTTACCTTTGGTGGCTCTTCAAGACCTACGGTTGGACTAGGCGGGGAACGCTAGTAGACGCGCCAATGTCTTTGGGTATGACGGTGACTCACAGGTTGAACGGTGCGCAGATTAGTGTCCTCACCAGTAAAAAGTCCACCTCGACTAAAAAACACACCTCGAGGAAATAAGAGTTTAAAAAAGCATGAATAAAAAGCCTGCCTCGACCAAGCAAACAAAAATCTCCAGTACAAAGCTGGCTTCAACTAAAATTCACACAAGTAAAAAAATTATCATCAGCCATTGCAAAGAAGCAGCTTTTAGCTACTGAATAGACATTTGATCCATCCCCTATTAGCACAGGAATTCATCATAACACCGACCGGTATGAGAATTTTGCCTGAACAGTCAGTTACCCATAGTGCTGTGTTTAAAGCCCAATGCGCTGTTGTCAGTAACGTTATATTTAGAACCCATAGCACTGCAGCTGATAGCTCTTTGTTTAAATTTCAGCACTTTAAGCCAACAGCACTGTTTAAAACTTCGCGCACCAAACCGGCAGCGCCGTGTATTACCTTTGCACGCCAAGTCTGTAGCGTTGTGAATTGATTTGAGCGCCGTCTTTTGCGCTGTAAAAAATTGCTTTGCGTGCTGTAGCGCTGTGTGTATTGGTTTACGCACCAAGTCTGTAGCGTTGCATGTATCGATTTGTACGCCAACTCTTTAGCGCTGTGTGTATTGCTTTGCGTGCCAGTCTGCAGCTGATAGCACTTTGTTCCCAAATGGGGGGGCGGAGCTTGCTGGAATGCAGTCCCCTTCCATTGGTTATAGTTTGAATTTGGGAGAAGCACTATTGGCCAGGCCTTACCGGCAGTTATTTTAACAGCTGATTTCTTACCTGTATAAAGGCAGCAGGAAGCCATAAGTTAGTTCATGTACGAGAGGGTTTCACTGACGGGCTGTGTCGCGATCAGTGCCACGGAGGGAGGCAGAGAGAGATGTGCTGCTGTAAAACAGACCCCATGCATACCAAGACAATTATTGTTTTTGTTCTCTCTTGCCAATAAATCTGATTTGTAACTAAACTGATGAGTGTTTTTCTGTTCTATTAGTCAGATCCTTGAACCTGTTCCCTTGTAACACGCCCATCAACACAAACATAATTCTCTAAGTGTTATCATAATCAACATGTTTGTCAGCCTCAGGTGAGGACTATCTCCTTCCAGCAGACTCAAAGGCTTATTCCTGCACCTTACCTTTGCTGGCTCTTTCAAGAGCTATGGTTGGACCAGGCGGGTTAAGTATATAAACGCACCAATGTCTTTGGGTAAAACGGTGGCTCATGGCATGGACTGTGTGCAGATTCATGGCCTCACCAGTAAAAAGTCCTCCTCAACTAAAAAACACCTTGAGAAAAAAAAGCACACACCAAATTAAATAAACACACGAGCACGAGTAAAAAGCCTGCCACAACTAAGCAAACATCCATCTCCAATAAAACGCTGGAAAAAAAATCACATGTAAAAAGCCCGTCCTGACTTAAAAAGACACACCTTGAGGGAAAAAAATGTTAAAACTCTGCTTCACACCTCAAATAAAAATCCCACCGAGATTTAAAAAAAACATACCTCAAGTAAATAAACGAGTAAAGAGCCCGAGTTAAAAAGTTTGAGTTAAAAATTTTTTTTTTAAAGTAACTGGAGTAAAAAGCACATCGAGGTTAAAATAAACGTACTGCGATTAAAAGCAAAAGTATCCAATGTGTAACATGGGCTAACGATGAGCTGGTGACCACGACGTTCTTTCACCAAAGTGGCTCCGTAACTGGCAGCAGGAGCCGGGACCGTCCGTCTTGCACCACCCGCCCCCCAACTCTGAACTCCTCCGGCTTCGTTCAATCATCGGGAACTGATTTTTGAGCGGGAAACCGAGGTGGAGAAAGTTTCCCCTGCGCTACATGTACAGCTCGAGTGGACCACCCCTCATATAACCCCCCCCCCCGCTAAACAGTTACAAAAACACCTCGAATAAAACCAACCAACCATCTCCAATAAAAAGTTGGCTTCGACTAAAAATCACAATTAAAATGCCTCCGTCATGTAAACCTGCTCCAGTAAACCACCCCCACTAAACACACACCCCGATTAAACTAAACAACCACCCCGACCAAAGTTACAAACACCTCGAGTAAAACATCCAACGCGTAAAAAAAGGAATAAAAGCTCAGCTCGAAGAAAAACAATCGAGTTAAAAACGCATGTCGAGTAAATAGAAACGAGTAAAAAGCTCGCCTCGACTCAAACCCCCATCTCGAACTAAAGAAAGCACCCCGAAGAAAATAAACCAATACAAAGCCTGCCTCGAGCAAATAAACATCGTTAAAAAAGACTTAAAAAACCCACTAAAAATACACGCCTCGAGATACAAAGAACGAGTAAAATTCCCCCCTTGACTAAAAACAAACCTCGAGTAAAAAGCACACCGAGTTACAAAACACACCCCGAGTTTAGATTTTTTTAAACGAGTAAAAAGCCCGCCTAAAGGTAGGTATGTTGCAAAGCCTACCTGAAGCGTCGCTGAAAATCTGTCGCTGCGGGTGTGCGCGATTTTGGCGCCGTTTAGAGGGGGCGGGTTTAAAACGCGATTTTCTCTAGGCTGTTCCAATCGAAGATGTTCAGCCTAGTAAATTATTAACGAAAAATCGCTGAAAGACCCCGTCGCAAAAGCTATTATTAGTTTTAAAGGCCTTGAATAATAGTTATAGTAGTTTAAAAATCAATCTATAAACCCGCGACCACCAGCAACCGCAGGGTCTCATAAAGCAGACAGCTGAAGGTAGGCTGTATATTTTTACATTAAAAAGGGCTTCTTAAGATCCTTTTATACAAAGTTTAATATTGCGAGTAGCTCATTTTGGGCCCATTATATCCCGCAGTATTTTTCTGGGCATTTGGGGGCACAAATCTACCGCAATGTGAACGTTCTAAACCAGCGCGTTCCACAGGGACCCACTGGAAAGCTGATTTAAAATGGGCATTTATTTACAGCAATTAAACACTAAATTCCTTCCATTTGGCCTATAAATTAATGTAAATGAGATTTAAAAATCATGTTTTATTGTGAATTATTTGTGAATATTATTTGGACATTTAGGCTATTTAAAAATGTTAATCATTTATTAAGAAATGGATAGATGTTGAGATCTAGTAATTGAAGTCTGAAATTAGCTACAATTAGGTAACTAACTAATTATATGCTTTAATTTCAGGTAATCCAAGTAAGATTATTTTATATTTGTTTCAGAATGCTTCAATCTACTATAACTGAAAATTTCATTCAGTTCTCTTAATTTTTAAGAAAGTTATGGGCTTTTGACTGTTCACGATCACAGCTTTTTTGTTATGTCCATAGAAAATCAATAGGGAACAAGATGCTCATTTCCGAGTATGAAAATGGCCATAACTTTTTAAATACTTGAGATATGAAAGTGAATTAGGTGTCAAATTAAACTTATTTTTATGCTTTATCTGATGGGATAAATTGCAGACTTGATTTGTAAAATCTCAAAATTTTGTAACATTGCTACTAAAGGTAAAAAAAATGAACTCGAGTAAAGTGTTATAAAAAAAATACCGCTAGTAAAAACAAGAGTAACCAACGCTGATCGGTCCTCGGGCTTCGTCATGAGGGGATTTTTAAGCGGGAAACCGAAGCGGAGAAAGTTTTCGCTGTCGGCGAAACCCGCGCCCGCCACTACAGCACTATTGGACAACCCCTCATGTAAACAACCACCCGCCGAAACACCCACCCGACTCAACATCAACCTCTCAACAACCACCCGACTAAACAGTTACAAAAACTCGAGTAAAACAACCGACTCGAGCAGAAAGCACAGGTCAAGTAAAATCACACGAGTTAAAATGCATGTTTAAGAAGGAACTGCAGGTGCTGGAAAATTGAAGGTGGACAAAAATGCTGGAGAAACTCAGCGGGTGAGGCAGTATCTGGGGAGCGAAGGGAATAGGCAACGTTTCGGGCCGAAACCCTTCCCGTCTGAAGAAGGGTCTCGACCCGAAACGTTGCCTATTCCCTTCGCTCCATAGATGCTGCCTCACCCGCTGAGTTTCTCCAGTTAAAAACGCATGTCGAGTAAATAGATATCACGAGTAAAAAGCTCGGCTCGACTAAAAAAACCATCACGACTAAAAAACACACCTTGAGGTAAACAACGCAGAGTAAAATAAACTAGGAGATAAAATAAACAAAGACTAAAAAAAATCACCTCGTTAAAAAACACCTTGAGTTAAAAAACACACGCCGAGTCACAAAAAACGAGTAAAATTCCCACCTGAGAAACAAGCCTCGAGTAAAAAGTACATTGAGTTACAAAACAGAGTATAAAGTTTTTTTTAAAACCGTGAGTTAAAAAAAAGCCCACCTCGACTAAGCAAACGCCCATCTCCAGTAAAGAGCTGGCTTCGGCAAAAAAAAATACATCTTGAAGGAAAAAAATCACTTAAAAATAGCCGCTTCGACTAAAATTCCCACGGTGTTAAAAAAAAACTTACCTCGAGTTAAAAAGAGCTGGCGACCACGATGCTTCTTCACCAGAGCGGTTCCATGACTGGAGGCGGGCACCGGACCCGTACGCTCCTCTAGAATCTTTGGTCCGCAGCACTCGCCCACAACGCTGATCGGACCCCGAGCTTCGTCCAATTAGCACGAACGGTTTTTTGAGCGGGAAACCGAGGCGGAGAAAGTGCCCGAAGCCCGCGCGCGTCGCAAGTACAGCTGGAGTGGACAACCCCTTATGTAAACAACCTGCTCCAGTAAACATCCAGCCCGCCTAAACATCCACCCCGACCAAACAACCACCGCTCAGTTACAAAATCACCTTGAGTAAAACAACTAACGAGTGAAAATAAAACAAGCAAAAAGCACAGCTCGGGTTAAACCAATTTCTCGAGTTAGAAGAAACCACTAGTATTAAGCCCGCCTTAACTGAAACCCCCCCCCCCCCCCCCCATCTGGAGTAAAAGGCCAGGCTCAAGTAAAAAACACACCGAATTAAAATACCTCGAGCAAAAGGTGACCACGAGTAAAATGCCCACTTCGAGTAAAAAAAACACCAGTTAAAAATCACACCTCGAGTAAAAATCCAACCTTTCCAGTACAAAAAAACGAGCAAATAGCCCGCCTCAAGTAAAAAACACACATCGAGTAAAAAAACTAACCAGGTTACAAAATATACTTTGAGTAAAAAACACGAGTAAAAAGACCGCCTTGACTAAAAAACACACCTCGAGTACAAATCCCACAAGTAAAAAATTCACATCGACTGTAAAGCTACCTCGAATAAAGAAACATCGAATAACCAACCACCTCGATTGAAAAATACTTGAATTTTAAAAAAACGTCAAGTAAAATATAATTTCTACACTAAATCCTATTGTTATTTAGAAATAAAATGTGAGCATTTTAGAATGTTTGTTGTCAGGAGCCTATATCTGTTGTCAATATATCTCAGTGCTAATGGGCTTTGTAAATTGAATATATTGATTTGATGACACAATGTCATGTATTCATGTAACATAGTTTCTGTATCATGTATGTGTTTTATGCATAACATCTTTTTTTTTAATTAATAAAGATATCTTACATATTTGCACAGCACAGAACCCCCCCCCCCCCCCCCCCCCTTCCCTCAGCCTAATTCACGCTTGTTGACCAAGGTGCCGATCTAACCTAGTCTCTTGTGTAACTTGTATTTGGCCCACATCTTTCTAACCCTTTCCAACCTAAGGACACACCCAAAAGCCTCTTGAAAGTTGTAATTGTACCCACCTCTACCACTTCCTCTAGCAATTCATTCCATCTACCCTCAAGTAAAAATCACACCTCGAGTAACAAAAACTCAACAAGTTACAAAATATACCTCGAGTAAAAAAAACAAGGAAATGACCCGCCTCGACTAAAAAACACACCCCGAGTTTTTTTAAAAACGAGGAAATGTGGAAAAAATGGTCCCCCAGATCCCTTTACTTCTCTCAACTTTTATCTTAACCAGTCCCCTTTAGTTTTAAACTTCATTGCCCTTGGAAAAAGCCCGCCCGATCAGATCATCACCTTTAATGCACAGCTTCTGCCTCTCGCCAATCGCAACTTGCACTTGAGTTGGGTGAGGTGTCTTCCCTTCTTTAATAACAACATTTAAAATACATTTGGACAGGCGAATAGATAGAAAAGCTTTGAAGGGTCTGGGCCAAATGAGACTCACTGAGAATAGGCATCTTGATCGTCAAGGTCGAATTGGGCTAAAGAGACTTTCCTATCTATGTCTGACTGTAACTATTTACCAAGAAGGTCCAGCGAGGGGTCTGGTTGATGTTGTCACGGCACCGCACTCTGAGAGAAAGGGCTACAACGCAGAACCCTACTACCACAGGTTACTGAGGGGCGGATCCTGTGTAACAGCCTATGAAAAATACTCGGAGGTAGACACGAAATACTGGAGTAACTCAGCGGGATAGGCAGCATCTCTGGAGAGAGGGAATGGGTGACATTTCGGGTCAGTCTGACTCTGAAAAAGGGTCTCGACCCGAAAGGTCACCCATTCCTTCTCTCCGGAGATGCTGTCTGGCCCGCTGAGTTACTCCAGTATTTCGTGTCTACCTTCGATTTAAACCAGCATCTGCAGTTCTTACTCTATTGATACTTAAATATGAAACATTAGTGGAGTATTGCTACTATACAACATTGTTTCCACTCACCTACACAATGAAAGGTAAGCAAGACATAACATTATAACTCCAATTAATCTGGCACGTTATCGATGTTACAATAGTGTCGCCATAATTATATGCTCGAAAATATATCAGACTGAGAGATTGGCAGGGTGTGAAGGGTCCTAACTCAAAATGTCGCCTGTCCATTCCATCCACAAATGCTGCTGACGGATTGTTCCTACAATCACTTTGTGCAGAGTTGATTTGTGCTAGTTCAGCTGACAGAAGCCAACATTGTAATGGATTATATGAGCCATATAACTGAACGATCTCCTGCTGCAGAATTTTAGCCCAAAACATCGACTACCCCTTTGCCTCCACAGATGCTGCCCGCTGAGTTCCCGGAACAACTTTTGCTTTGCTCCATTTTCCAGCATCTGCAGTCTTTGAATTATCCTCTCATTATTTCAGTCTCGCAGATATCATTTTTGCCTGACGTCCTTTTCTTATTTCCAAGCTTGGTTTTATCGTCGGACGAACCAATATTAGGCCATTTATACAAGTCAAGCCTACTGCCATCTGTTCAAATACGGAGAGGTACATATGATGAAAATCATATTTGTAAGTTTTTTTTAAATAATCCTGAAGGGCCAGGGTGCCGGGTTCAAACCCAGTTCAGGGCGCTGTTTGTGTGGAGTTTGCATGTCCTCCTTCAGGCCGATCCTCAGTAACCCTGGCTTTCCCATTCTGTCCCTCCCCCATCCTAATTCTCAAACTAGTTTAACATGGTTAATTTTACTGATTGTTTCAGAAGGAACAGCAGATGTGGTTTAAATCTAAGATAGACACAAAAAGCTGGAGCAACTCAGCCGGACAGGCAACATCTCTGGAGATAAGGAATGGGTGACGTTTCATGTCAAGATCTTGACCTTAAATGTCTTTACCGATTGTATGCCTGGTTGTCACCTTCCCCATAGCGAACAATGAACGATTCTACATTTCCTTGATCATCGTCTGTTTTGATCTGTGTGTGTGTAGTTTGCATGTCCTCCTTCAGGCCTATCCGTCAGTGTTCCGGGTTCAATCCCAGCACTGTCCTCCTGATTAATGTTACTGTTTGCATGCTTCGTTGATACCTTCCCCTCAGCCAACAATGAGCCATTCTACAGTTCCTTAATCTCCATCCCTTCCATATCTCTAGTTTCCCTCTCACCTGACTCTGTCAGAAGAAGGGTCTTGACCAGAAGTGTCACCCATTCCTTATTCCTTGTTCTACATTTTGTGATACATTTTAATCACACTGTCCTTTAAAGCAATGATGTTGTTGTGTTATAGCTTTTTGAAGAGTCCCAACCAGAAACGTCGCCTGTCCATGTCTTTCAGCAATGTCGCCTATCCTGCTGAGTTGCTCCAGTGCCATATATTTTTTGTAAACCAGCATCTGTAGTTCCTTGTGTCTATTGTACTATGTGCGCCCAGCTACAGTGCCCTTCATAATGTTTGGGACAAAGACCCATCATTTATTTATTTGCCTCTGTACTACACGATTTGAGATTTGTAATAGTCCCCTTCAGTTTTCTCTTCAGCATATAAAAGACATGCTCAATTGGGTTCAGTTCAGGTAATTGACTTGGCCACTCAAGAATTGACAATTTTTTAGCTTTGAAAAACGCCTTTGTTGCTTTAGCAGTATGTTTGCGATCATTGTCTTGCTAAAGATAGCTGCAATACAGGCGTAGCAGAGCATCACCAGAGAAGCCACCCTGCAACTGGTGATGTCCATGAATCGCAGACTTCAAGCAGTCATTGCATGTAAAGGATATGCAACAAAATACTAAACATGACTACTTTCATTTACATTACTTTGATGTGTCCCAAACATTATGATGCCCTGAAATAGGGAGACTATGTATTATCACTGCCGTAAATTCTACATGGTGAAACCAAAATGTATACAAATGGCCTTTATTAAAATCTGACGATGTGCACTTTAACCACATGTGATTATTTTTCTATTACAAATTTCAAATTGTGGGGTACAGAGGCAAATAAATAAATGATGAGTCTTTGTCCCAAACATTATGGAGGGCACTATATTTCTCAAAATCAAGAAGTGAGGGTTTCCACTGATAAACCCGATTCCATCTTCTCAGATGTGTTATTTTGTGATTGTTAGATGAAAAACCTGTTAATCCTTTTATCTTGCTGACATTCAGTATTCACGGAATGGTTGTCATGTAGGGGGCCCTTGCCTCAGCTTGTCTGCTACCAAAACCAGTATGTGCATTGTCATCTTTAGACTAGACGGCATCAAAGGTTCCCAATCGCTTCATTAACATGACAACATTTCCTTAATAGATCTAGTTTAAATTTTCATTCTCCTATTAAAATCCTTGCATGTTGTTGGCCACTTATGTCTGTAAATTCTTAAGCTTTCTTGTGCTTAATCTTTCCTAGGTTACTTTTTTTCTTCAAAATTCAGCCTCATTTGCTTGCTTCGCTCTCTTTTATCATTACCATCCCCATATCTCAGTTGCCATAGTCATCAAAGTTTTAATAGGTTTGAAATTCACTCTATCAACCCAAGTTTGGGAGTTTTTAATTACCTCGTTTAAGGCCTTTTGCAGAAAGATGGTAGAGTAAAAATGTGTTCTTTGCAATGTAGTTGCAAATACACATTGGATTTATGTTTTTATTGGATTTCTACAATGCCAAATGCACTGTAGAAATTGAAAGACATGTTTCTTTCTGGTGGTTCAAGATAAAATGATTAATGTTTATTCATAAATTGACTAAATTTGGCAGCTATACTGCATCTTTAAGGTTTCATTACAAATAATCAACATTGCAGTGTATTTGATAGACTTTATAGTTTATAATTTAATCAGGTATTTATTTAACATCAGTTGGAATGATTTGCAAGCCAGTTTCAAATTAACTAAGTGAAACGAGTGCAACTGTTTTTTGAGATTTGTGATCCGTCAATAATTTTGTCAACAACTTTAACTAATTACCTTTTGATTTACTATATAATGAACTCCTAAATCGACATCTCTGTTCCAGAGCACTGGGGAAAGGATTGCAGTTAAAGCCAGTTGTGTGGAGTTGAGTGCAAGAAACAAGGAGAGGTGGTGCCATGAGATTCAAATCATGAAAAAGTGAGTATATTTTCAGAGACCTCTGGAGTTTCTTTAGTGATGCAGTGGACCTTGGCTTAAAAATTTTCACAAACTTTTTGCCATCACAGATAATCCATTTTGTATCCAGCTATTTGTTCTCAGTACAGCACAAACCATTGACTAAAGATTTTCAGGAAAATCAATATATTTGTGATTTGTAGGTATAGGTTTTGAGGGAACAGTGTGCTCATTTTTTTGTTACCTGGGCATAAGGATAGTGTGCAAGCTGAAAATACCTGTTCCTTTGGGTTAGGTGGAACTTGGAGGAAATTCTTAGTTTGATTTTCCCGTCTCCCAATCAAGTTCATTGAGGTTGTGGCATTTTGTTTTGCTGGGATAAGGTTGTTCCAAACAAGGTTCTGTAAAAGATTGTGAGGACATCAGAACCTTGGTGGCTACAGTTTGAGTATCAATTTGTATGTTTCATCAGTTTGTATGTTTCATGTTTCATGCAGCAAGCAAGAATTTCATTGTCCTATCTAGGACACATGACAATAAAACTCTCTTGACTCTTGACTTAATCATGGAGTAGCACAAGAGTAAGGCAGAATATTCCATAAGGGGTGGCACAGGGGTGGCGCAGTGTTGCTGCTTTACAGCGCAAGAGACCCAAAATAGAAGCAAGAGTAAGCTACGTACAGGCTTCATAGGCTGAAGCCTAGGGCCTCAAAATCTAGGGGGCCTCCGGCCAATGTGTTTTTTTCCCAAAGTTAAAAAAATCTTGAGAAAAGAAAATTGGAGCACTATCAGGGGGATTATCTTTAGTGAGATTGCAAAATTAAGGTAGGTTTTAGAGCAATTATATTTTCTCCTCCATATGATTAATATCAAACAATTGGAACGGCTTTCTTTTCCTTGATAACAATACTGAAAAATATGTATTCCATAGTTTGCGACTTTCATTTTGCATCATATTTTTAATGTGCACACACTAACACAGTCGAACAGTAACAGGCAATCAAATCAACACACAAAACATTTTCTCAACAAAGGTTTTATTTACTGCAAAAACTTGCAGTATTTTATTTGCAGTGTTTGCATGCTCCTTTATAACATTTTACATAACATTTTACAGTACAACTTGATTATTAAAACAGGGACAGCTTCAATTCTTGAATTTAAAAAAATGTATACAACAATGACCCCAATCATCCCATTCCAACCACTCTTGACTCAACCAAAATTATTTCTGAAATATCGGTCATAAATAAAGGCTCAGAATGCACCAGAGAACATCTAAAACCCCAGAGCTTCCAGGGCCCTTTAGTGGGCCCTGGACCCCAGCCACAAGGGTCTTTGAGCTTCGTGCTTGTGATATGTGCTGCGTGCACTTATTTCACATTAAATGTTTGTAATCCTGCCATGCCACCCCGCTTTTTGAAAAGCTTCGTACGAGCCTGGTGTACAATATTTTTGACACTCTCATAGGCCTTTCTTACATATGCTGTCACAACGCACTGTAGTCTCTAAACAACCCTTCAGTAATTTTCCTTGCCCTCCATTTCAGAATAATAATGTTTTAAGCCGATAACTCGACACCAGCACTGGCAATAAATAAAAAGCACAGCTTTCCAGCCCTTATCCCATATTGGCCATGCTCGGCTGCAAATCGGTGTAAATCTGGTGGACTCTTCAATCTGCCTCTCATCGTGGGGGTGGGGGATTGGGAGGGGCCTCACAAGTGGAATAGCTTAGGGCCTCTCTTCATCTATATCCAGCCCTGGTTGGCACGCAATATTGATTTCACAATAGACATGGGATGTTTTTTATGCAAAAGCTGGGAGGTCACTTTATTAAAATGATTGATGAGAACTTGCCACAATTCAAGATTAATTTGACCTCAATGGAAGTAAAAGTAGGAGTGCTGTCAGATCGACAAGCAGCCAGTGTTCATGACTGGAGATTGTTGAAATTGTTATCATTGTTTTCTTTTCTAGTAGTTTTGAATATCGCTTCACAAATAACAACACATGTTTGGTTTGCATATTAATAGAAATAACGTGCAAAGTGATGCAGGCAGGATGATGTTGGACGATGCAACTCTCCATACCATGGCAGCGAGCCAGTTTTATAACAGTCAACCTTTCATGCAATACAAGTAGTATAAGGCAGATGCTTCGTGAAAACAGCTAACCTTTGATGTTAGATCTCTTTGAAATCTTAACTTTGCAATTATTTCTAAAGTTACATTTATTTTCAAAAATGGCAATAAATATGAAGAAGGATCAAAATTATAAAGTGTTCTTTCTTTTCTAAATTCTGCAGAATGGCACAGTTGTGTTCAAAAAATGCATCTGGTTACTTCAGTAAGGTAAGGAATTAGCTGATTTATATGATGCTCGTGTAAAGGAAGTGAAGATTGCTCACTGATTGCCTTATTCCTAAACCTTTTCATAGAATTGTTTGATCTTGCAATGTTTAGACTCACTGCTTTAATCCAATACTATGTGTAATTTTCTTATCATTATTTTCCGAGATGGGAAAGAAGAATTATTATTTATTATTAATGCAGTTCTACCATTTTGCAATCATGATAAAGTGCAAAAGTGAAAATAAACATGTCCCTTAGATAACAGCAATGCATTTGCTCTTTTCATTTCAAAGTGGATACAATACCCAGCACCTTCTCCCTAGCTTATTACAGGCACTCCCCGACTTACGTAAGGGTTACCGACCGTGAACCCTTACGTGAATCAGATTTTATTTAAGTTGGAATCACTATCCACATCCCCTGCCCGAAATGATTCACTGAGAGTATTATTGCAATGGTGTCCAGCTGCACCTGGGGGCACTTACTGTGGTGTGTGGCTTCCTAGTTAAGCATTGCCACCCTTGCCAGCTTGAATTCTACCTCACCATATGGGAACTTTCTTCAGCACGCCACCATCTGGGTAAGCATCGCCACAATTCTCAGGTTGTTTCCAATGTAAACTTCAGTGATTTCTACTATGTGGAAATTACAAACTACTTTAATTACACTAGAGGAACTGAGTACAGAATTGTTTGGGTAAGTGCGACTTCACGTAAGTCACCCATTGTGTATGTCAGGAAGTGTCTGTACCTGCAGTTTATCTTTTTCAAAATCTGCAAAAACAAAGTTTAACAATCTGGAATTTTACCGGTTTCAGGAAAGTACTTGATATCAGTATCCTCATCAAGCTTAAATGTTAGACTTACTCCAGAGATTTACGTACGGAATTGAGCTGACCAAACATTAGAGGACAGGAAGCCTTGGTGCATCGTTTGTGTGAAATGTTCTATCAAGCTTCTTTCTGAATACAGAACATCACCTATTACTATTTTGGAGCAAAGTTCTCTCAAAGGCCCTCTGCTATCACCTTTATGGATGACACAGTGGAGTTGGTGCTACCTAGTTGAAGTGACTTGCATTTAATCCTGACCTCCAGTATTGAGAGTTGATGGGAATGTGGTAATAATAGAGTGCGATTATTGTTGGATTAGTATAAAGGGGTGGTGTATAGTCGATATGGACCCGATGGGCCAAAGGGCCTATTTCCATGCCATGTCATTTTTTGTCTATAACTCTATGGACAGAACCAATCAAACCATTTTGCAGAATTCCTGTCATTGAAAATGTATTCAAATTGTTCTCAAGATTAAAGACAATGAGATGTCACGTGCAGACATGTGAGGGCTGAAATAACATTCGCCAGTGTGAATGAAATAAAAAATTTGAATATTTATCATTTGTAAATCACCTTTAGTCATTTTTAAACATTTCATTTGATAGATTACAATTTTATGATTGGGTAACTAAATACAAAGAATGAGATTCCTTAAATCACTGTTAAAAGTGGTTTTTAGAAAACAAAATACTTTTTTTTAAATAAAATGTCACCATTTTGTTCTCCCCCTTCTTCTCCCAGCTGCATGTTGTCTGCTAATTTTGATGAAGGCCTAAATCTGTCAGCATTTACCATGTTGGACACATCAACAGATGACACTAGCTGGCACCATTTCAACTCAGCCTGCACTTTGCAATGGGGAGATGCATTCCAGCCACCGGTTTACCATGGAATAGGGTCCGGGAAACATACAGATGATGGACAATTGAAGTAGGTGAACTCTGGGCGCTCCGTTGTTGCATTGGAGAGTTGTTAGAAAAACAAATCTGCTCTGCATTTGAACAGAGCTCTACATGCACATACTCAATAGCCATTGGGATCTTCACCTGGAGTCAAGCTTCAATAGGTGTAATGTTGCAAGAAATTTTCTGAGGTTCCACAAGTAACTGAGGCAAGTGAGTACATCTTCAGTTGCCCTATCTCACCGATTCAAATGTTAGCCTTGGACTCTTCAGTTTCCACATCTCCAGTATTCCCCACTCAACAATGTCTATCACAGGTATCAAATCTCTCATTCAGTCAATCCATTACACCATGAGGGTTGACACAAAATGCTGGAGTAACTCAGCGAGTCAGGCACCATCTTGCCCAGCAGTTTTCCATTTTATTTTCCCCCTCTCACCTTGTAGAAATGCCCACTACTGTTGGTCATTTTCACCCTGGGAAAAGCAATCTTAAGCACCCACCATATACTCTTGATAGACTTTTTCCAACTTGAAATAAGTATGGAAAGCATCAAATGTGTAGGAAGGAACTGCAGATTGACAAGTTAGGGCTTTATTCTTTGGAGCGCAGAAGGTTAAGGGGGGACTTGATAGAGGTTTTTAAAATGATGAGAGGGATAGACAGAGTTGACGTGGAAACGCTTTTCCCACTGAGAGTAGGGAAGATTCAAACAAGGGGACATGACTTGAGAATTAAGGGACTGAAGTTTAGGGGTAACATGAGGGGGAACTTCTTTACTCAGAGAGTGGTAGCTGTGTGGAATGAGCTTCCAGTGAAGGTGGTGGAGGCAGGTTCGTTTTTATCATTTAAAAATAAATTGGATAGTTATATGGATGGGAAAGGAATGGAGGGTTATGGTCTGAGCGCAGGTATATGGGACTAGGGGAGATTATGTGTTCGGCACGGACTAGAAGGGTCGAGATGGCCTGTTTCCGTGCTGTAATTGTTATATGGTTATATGGTTATAGATTCTTGTTTATACCGAAGATAGACACAAAAAGCTGGAGTAACTCAGCGGGTCAAGCAGCATCTGTGGAGAAAAGGAATAGGTGATGTTTCGGGTTGATTTCACTATCATCCTGTTGAATCTCAACGTGTGTATAACTCGTTATCACC